>NC_134728.1:35266587-35890940 GCF_049634645.1 Pelodiscus sinensis | reverse complement strand
AAAAGCATGCTGAGTGTGAATGTAATGAGTGGAGTGTGAATGCCGCTGCCCAGGTCTCTGAAAAGTAAGCTGATTCCAGCCGTACCAGGGCTCTCCCACAAGGGAGTTCTGAACGCAAGGGGGGTCAGCCGAACCTCGAGACCGAGCAGATATGTGAGGGAGTGACGACTCCCCTTATTTCATGAACTGCTGATAAGGTCTGACACTCTAGACCCAGCAGACCCCTTCTTTGGAGTGTGTAGATTTAGTTTCCTATAAGCCACTGAACAGACGAGGAGTGGACAGGATGCTCCCCTGAATGACTAAAATGGATGGGGGTCAGTCTAAGCATACCCCCCCAGACTGCTGAAAGGCACCCCTGCGTACTACGTGTACGTGCATCATGGTCCAAGGACCTGTAAGCATTTGACAGATTGACAGAGAAAGAAATTAAAGTCCTGAGGGATGAGATTGAAGCTCAGAAAAGCAAAAATCCGCCCTGCAGTGAGAAATGTAACTTACACGCAAGTGCACAGCCTCTCCCAAGCTTAGGGGGGAATTTGGCCCAACATTACCCCTCTACTCCTCTCTATGCCCAGCCCTATATGGGCCCTTATCACACATTACTGAAGATAGAGAGGAGGCACAGAAGATAATTGAAAGGTGTCAGATCTTCCCTATGGAAGAACGGGCTCTAGTTACAAATCTGTCCGATCCAAAGCAAAACACTGAGTTTTGGAATAGACTTAACAGCTTGTGGGAAGTATTCCTCCAAATATTCAAAAGGAAGGAATGCCTGCCGACCATCAAGCCATATTGGCCCTAGGCATTTTGGTTGGAAACATATACACGGAACACAACGCAGGAGTAGGAAAGGGCTGCCAAGCAACTTTAGGAGATTCTCAAGCCCTTGTTAGCAAATAGATAACTACAGCCTCTCTGGCTGGAATCGCAGGCTACCCAAGGATGTTTCTCAACGCACAAGTGGGGGCCGTCCAGAAAAAAAAACAGTTAAAACCTTTCCCTCACACACTGTTATAATTAGCTTGAGGGCGTGGGAGGACGTAACCTAAAAGCCACCCTAAAAGCCAACTAGTGGGAATTGAATTTGAAGATGTAATCACTAGAAGCTAAATCTGCCCTAACAAGGAGACACATTCTGAAACATAAATCTCCTTACAGAGCATGGTCGAGTGATCCACCCCAGGGTCAGCAACATAGATCAACTGCTGCAGCATGGATGTTATGAAAACCCTATACTGAGAAGTTTAAAATTAGTAATAGCTGACTGCAATAATACACATTTGGATTTACCTATAGAAAAGAATTAGGAGGTGTGGGGGCTAATGGGAAAGCCCACCCTCCTTACCACATTAATACTGGACAAACATGTGTCATTGGGAAGGGTCATTTAGCAGGAATCAGGACATAAGAAGGAATTAAGCGATTATTGTAATATATGAAGGGAAACCTGCTTTAAAAAGTGGCTCCTTGTTTCTTGCAGCCTTTTTCAATAATCCAGGCAAAGAAATAATTAAATTTAATTATTTGACTACAGACACTTTTGTTAAATCTGCAAAAGGAAAATAAGGAATTCTATTGACACTTAACTGGTTAACTGTATAAAAGAATGAAATCTATACATTCAATCCTTAAGGTTAAATTTACTCTTTAAGAAAACAAATCTTTGTTTTAAGAATCCAAGCCCTGAAACTTCACTGTGTCTCTGTTCAAGGCTGAGTTGATAACACTTTTGGCTTGCTTTCAAATCCAACATTATATGTGAATACAGGCTGCCTGGCTATTTCAAAGGAATATAAAACACCTGTCCCCTCAAGTAAATTGCCCAAATACAAACAAAATATTTATAAGCGCCCATTTAACAAAATTTAATGTCAATATTATTATTACTATAGTCTTAATAAGTAACACTGTATATGATTCTTTTTAGGAAAAGAAAAGCTTTTTGCTTGCTGGAACAATAACTAACCAACACCTTGTGCTAAGGAGAAGCATTATAGCTTCACACATTAAGCCTGATCTGTGGTACAAGAGGGAAACTGAGGCATGCCACTGTTGGGGAGGGCTAGCAACTCTAGAGGTAATTCGAGGGAGTGGAAGGTCACGAGTACCGATGAAGCGCTCTTGTTCTCGTAAAGTTGTAGCTCACTCGCCCATGGAAGTGGTAAGGAACTAGCTGTAACCGATTCCCCTAACAGATCTTAGGCAGTATTTTAAGTTATAATGGACCACCCCGACGGGGGTAGAAATATTTTCTTGTCTTTCAGATCATCAGAAAGCGCTGGTGCCAGCTGAAGAAAAACAACAACCAACAACAACAAAAAACCATGGTTCTGTGTCATGACATAATAAGTTTGTGTTCTGTCCAAGTTTGTCTTGTGTGTCTGAATTGTAATACGTATTGCAAATATTGTTGTGTGTAGGATATTGTTTTAATGAAAGGATAATTTGAGTAAAGCAGAAGCATTAATTTAAACCATCAAAATTAATAATTGGGCCCAATCAATTGGCAACTTTAAAATTCAGTGAAAGGATTATAGTTTGGAAATTGTTTAGGCTAGGAGAATGTTAACAATATCTCCACAGGTGAACAAAAAAGGAACTGGAAGGAAGCAAGGAGTGCATCACGTGAACAGAAGGACTGGGAGTGGGGTACCAGCCCTCTCCCCCACCGGATTGGTTTTGCTTTAATGGCTACACAAATGAAATATTTAGCTTCTGTAAATTTGCACACCAACAATAAAGTGGTTTGGCCAGAGATAATAAGAAATGTATAAGTAACAACACGGGCAAGTGGGACATCAGCATATTTAAGTAAAGATGCCCACAACAATGAGGAAACTAGTAACCCTCACCATTGCAATAACAGCTACTTGCCCTGCTACTCATTGGTGCCTGATGCCTTAAAAGGCCTCAAGAATTATGGAATTGCATGGGTCCTATTAACAATTAAACATCTGTGAACCATGCTTGGTCCTATAAGAGAAACAGTGACTCAAGTCAATGTAACCTCCTTCAAGTCACATACATAGAACAAATACACGCTAATAGCAATGGGGAATTCATGGCCTCGGGCCACCCCTCATTCACACATTTATTTTGTTTATTGTAACAACATGAACACTAGGAGGACAAGGAATACACAGTCCTCCAAGTTAAAGTTTGTATGGAATATTGTGGGAAAGAAGCTAAACACTAACATTAGGCTACTGAAGTTGGACCTACTGACGCCCACTGAGGCTTACCACTTAAAGCCCAGACAAAGGTAACCCCTGAGGCATGGCTGTCATTTGTTAAACAATGGCCATTGCTAACTTGCCATCATTTGGATATTATTAACCAGGTCCTTAAGGACAAAATAGAGCCTCCCAATTGTGCATCATGCCCTGAACAGACCTGTCCCAGAACCAGGACAACTGTCACTGGTCCTTACCTTGGTGATGTTCCACACTGGTATAGACCAGCTGTGTGCTAGACTGGCTAATCAAATTGGCAAGTGCCTGATTAGGCAACGAAGGGGCTTAGCAGATACCATCGCAGATTGGTTTGGGCCTGGAAACTCTGTCAGCAACATTTATGTCATAGCCCAGAAATTATATAGAATCCAGGCTGGTAGATGCAGTAATATCCAGTGCTCGTAAAGGCCTAGACACCAGCCAAGCCAACCGATTGATCCTGAATAGTTTGAAGGATCTGTCCAGCTCTGTGTCCATTTCACTAAACCTAACCAGATATTTGGACCAGAGATTAATTTAGTTCTATTAATTAACAATCCAATTAAAGGTATTAGAAGGCCAGTATTGAAGAATAGGATAGCTTTGACCACCCAGCCCTTAGGGTGGTGAGTCCCCATCTCCCCCGTGCCTACCCATGGGAGTGGGGAAGTAGAGAATCCATGAGGACCCAAAGGCCCACCTGGACAGGCCATAATATAACCATTTGTTTCTGGCCCCTCTGGGGATTCCTCACTCAGATCAGATCAGAATGGTAACCTCCCTGCCTGTACCAAAGCAGGAGCATAAAGATATATCGAGGCTGGCCGTCTGAGGTACACACAGATAGGGAAACACCCTGGACCATGCCAAACACCTACCTCTGCAGCACTCAACCAGGCAGTAGAGGTCAAACCTATAATCATGGGCAGCGCCAGTAAGGCGATGAAATATCTTGAAGATGGAGTTGAATAGTGTGTGTCATAAATGTTATAATCGAAACTTCCCACATAATTTAACAGTGCTGGTGCTGTACTCGTACTTCCAGAGTAAATTAAAACCCCTTAAATTGTATTTAACCTGGTGGGTTAAGGAGAACCCGAAAGTCAAGAGAAAGGAACTATAGGAGTAAACTGAGGCAGTCCATGGTATCTTGCTGAGAACTGACAAGCTCAAAGTATTAGGCCAGCTTGGGGAGTAAAACAGTTCAACAGTTACTGTGACCCTAGTTCCCCTGGCAACCACATTCCAAAAGAGCCTCACTTTGATAAGGCTGGTACCAAACAACCACGCGGGATTGTTTTTATTTTATTCCTAGGAAATAACCTTGGTTCCAAAGGAGCTAGCTGGCTTTTAGCTCAGAGAATAGAGACTCATATGTCCAACAGCAAAAGACTGCTCTAGAAAGACCTTTACCAAGTTTTGCTAACCACCAACACTGCTGTGAAGTGCCAAGAACCGACTGTTGGCCAATGCTTCTCGCTGCAAAAAGATCCCTCCATCTCGAAATGATCCTACCCCAATTGCTGATAAGCCTCTCTCTTCTGGTCCTGCTTTCCTACCTGCTGGACACCAGAAGAACCAAAATATTACAGGGTGATGTGCTGGTAACCTCTCCCCTGCATGATGCTGAACCACGACTGTTTCAAGAAAAAAAAGAGGAAAAGTCTGCTCCTCTGACACCGCCAAAGCCCAAAGATTTCTGACTACAAAAGGACATTAAGAACTGACCTTGGGGAAAGAAGCAAAGTATTGTATATTGCCAAGGAGAAACTTGTGGGAGTGGTTTGGGTTTCTCCCTTTGATCTGGACTCTGTGCTTATGGACAGGTACTATCAGCATTTACCTGCCCTCCCTAATTTGGTTACTAATTATGATATGTTGTATGATGTTACTAAAATTATAGAACAGCCCCATCATAGAATTATATTGGGGATATTAATGATTATATTGCTTTTGCTTATTAAAAGTTTCATATTTGATTGTTGTTGTAAGGGATGTGGAGGTAGAGATAGCTTTTGTGTTTGTGCTAATTGTGTAATGTTTAATGAAGATAAAGGTTTGGAGGGATAGCTGTGCTGTGGGCACAAAAGGGGGGATTGTGGAGGCAGGAAAAGGGAATAAGGGAATTTGTGTGCAGCCATCTTGGTCTTGTTAACAAGAGAGCAAGAGTCAGGCTAAGTCTGTGGCCTGACAACGCGAGATCTGGAATTAGACGCTGCCTTCGCCTCTCGCCTCCATACGGAGATAAGGACAGAACGCTGACTCTGGTAGGGACCTTGAGATAAGGAGCATCTGGGTGGAACTAAATAACTGTTAGCCATTGGTGTTTGTAATGGGAAGGAGACTAATTGTTATTGTTATTATATTTAATAGACAGTATATAAACTGCTTCAGAATTGCTTGTATTCGAAGATCTGCCTCGGTGAGGGGGGAACTCCCCCCCTGTCCGAACCAGTTTTTCCCTTGCTGCAGCTCGTAATAAAACTGCCTCTGGCTACTTGTTGCTTAAACACAACGCAGGGTGAGGACAATGTTTTCTTCCACAAAACTAACAAACAACTTAGCGTTTCAGTCCGCAAGGACGCAGCATCGCTTCTTCTCCATCGCGCCGCAGCCTCCCACCATCGGACACCCCCTCCCGCTGCCACTACAGGAACGTGGAGAGAAAGGAGGCCTTGAATCTCTATCCATGCTCTGTTGAACCCCCTACTGCCCCTTCACCAGTCCCCAAGCCACCAGGCTCCGTGCCCCAGCAGGAAGCTCTCTGCCTCAGAAGAAACCTACTGCCAGGACGCTTGAAGATTTCAAAGCACGCATCTCTTACTCACACAGAGCCATGGGAAGGCCGAACGCTGAGGACCCTTCACGTCTTCCGAGAATCACGTCCAGGCAGCTCAAGTCCATCTCGGACTCTTTCTTCTCCGCCCACGGCCCCGCACTGATTCCTCTGCAAGGGCGGCAGAAAAAGCCCAGTGTGAGCTCTCACTCACTAAGGTCTGTGGCTGTGGGAATTCTATTCTTTAGCCCTTTCCCTCCCTGTCGCCTATGTATCGGGCCCTCTACAAGAACACTGAGTCAGTCAGCCATGACGCACCACCGCTCTCCCGTGCGCGACTGGCGTACCTGCACAATTCCCGTTGGCTCCTGAGCCCTTAACCCTTGGAGATGCTCACCTGGAATGCCTGCAAGTGTGCTGTACAAGGACACGGCAGAAGCAGAGCAAGGACAAAAGACACAGGCAGAAACAGACAGACAGAACGTATTGGCCAATACGAGAGAGCAACAAGAGAGAAACACATGAGAGGCAGCCAGAAACCTTACCACTTTGCGTCTTCCTCCTCGAGCCAAGCGTCTGCTGAGAAGGACACCGTGTTCCAGAGAAACCAGCATCCCTGACAAACGGGAGCCCTGACAAACGGGAGCTACCAAGGAAGCACCTCGGGAACCTCCGCTCGGACTGGCTGTCTAATCAAACGTGACTTCCCTTCCTAGACCCCAGTGGGCCGTAAGCCGAGAGATTTCCAGACCCGACACTTATCTCCATGTCAGCGATGGCTGCTTCGCTCCCAGCCGGAAGGTTCTCGCCTCGCTTCGACCAAGCTCCCGAGCTCGCTGTTCTCGTTTCCGTTCCATCCCCAGACGGGAGGACACCGGGAGGGTTGACTTCTTATCGCTCGCTACCGAACACAGCAGAGGGGGAACGAACAAACAAACAAACAACTTAGCGTTTCAGTCCGCAAGGACGCGGCATCGCTTCTTCTCCCACCATCGCGCCGCAGCCTCCCACCATCGGCCACGCCCTCCCGCTGCCACTACTGGAACGCGGGAGAAAGTAGGCCTTGAATCTCTATCCACGCTGTGTTGAACCGCCTACTGCCCCTTCACCAGTCCCCAAGCCACCAGGCTCCGTGCCCCAGCAGGAAGCTCTCTGCCTCAGAAGAAACCTACTGCCAGGACGCTTGAAGATTTCAAAGCACGCATCTCTTACTCACACAGAGCCATGGGAAGGCCGAACGCTGAGGACCCTTCACGTCTTCCGAGAATCACGTCCAGGCAGCTCAAGTCCATCTCGGACTCTTTCTTCTCCGCCCACGGCCCCGCACTGATTCCTCTGCAAGGGCGGCAGAAAAAGCCCAGCGTGAGCTCTCACTCACTAAGGTCTGTGGCTGTGGGAATTCTATCCTTTAGCCCTTTCCCTCCCTGTCACCTATGTATCGGGCCCTCTACAAGAACACTGAGTCAGTCAGCCATGACGCACCACCGCTCTCCCTTGCGCGACTGGCGTACCTGCAGAATTCCCGTTGGCTCCTGAGCCCTTAACCCTTAGAGATGCTCACCTGGAATGCCTGCAAGTGTGCTTTACAAGGACACGGCAGAAGCAGAGCAAGGACAAAAGACACAGGCAGAAACAGACAGACAGAACGTATTGGCCAATACGAGAGAGCAACAAGAGAGAAACACATGAGAGGCAGCCAGAAACCTTACCACCTTGCGTCTTCCTCCTCGAGCCAAGCGTCTGCTGAGAAGGACACGGTGTTCCAGAGAAACCAGCATCCCTGACAAACGGGAGCTACCAAGGAAGCACCTCGGGAACCTCCGCTCGGACTGGCTGTCTAATCAAACGTGACTTCCCTTCCTAGACCCGAGTGGGCCGTAAGCCGAGAGATTTCCAGATCCGACACTTATCTCCGTGTCAGCGATGGCTGCTCCGCTCCCAGCCGGAAGGTTCTCGCCTTGCTTCGACCAAGCTCCCGAGCTCGCTGTTCTCGTTTCCGTTCCATCCCCAGACGGGAGGACACCGGGAGGGTTGACTTCTTATCGCTCGCTACCGAACACAGCAGAGGGGGAACGAACAAACAAACAAACAACTTCGCGTTTCGGTCCGCAAGGACACGGCATCGCTTCTTCTCCCACTATCGCGCCGCACCCTCCCACCATCGGCCACCCCCTCCCGCTGCCACTACTGGAACGCGGAGAGAAAGGAGGCCTTGAATCTCTATCCACGCTCTGTTGAACCCCCTACTGCCCCTTCACCAGTCCCCACGCCACCAGGCTCCGTGCCCCAGCAGGAAGCTCTCTGCCTCAGAAGAAACCTACTGCCAGGACGCTTGAAGATTTCAAAGCACGCATCTCTTACTCACACAGAGCCATGGGAAGGCTGAACGCTGAGGACCCTTCACGTCTTCCGAGAATCACGTCCAGGCAGCTCAAGTCCATCTCGGACTCTTTCTTCTCCGCCCACGGCCCCGCACTGATTCCTCTGCAAGGGCGGCAGAAAAAGCCCAGTGTGAGCTCTCACTCACTAAGGTCTGTGGCTGTGGGAATTCTATTCTTTAGCCCTTTCCCTCCCTGTCGCCTATGTATCGGGCCCTCTACAAGAACACTGAGTCAGTCAGCCATGACGCACCACCGCTCTCCCGTGCGCGACTGGCGTACCTGCACAATTCCCGTTGGCTCCTGAGCCCTTAACCCTTGGAGATGCTCACCTGGAATGCCTGCAAGTGTGCTGTACAAGGACACGGCAGAAGCAGAGCAAGGACAAAAGACACAGGCAGAAACAGACAGACAGAACGTATTGGCCAATACGAGAGAGCAACAAGAGAGAAACACATGAGAGGCAGCCAGAAACCTTACCACCTTGCGTCTTCCTCCTCGAGCCAAGCGTCTCCTGAGAAGGACACCGTGTTCCAGAGAAACCAGCATCCCTGACAAACGGGAGCCCTGACAAACGGGAGCTACCAAGGAAGCACCTCGGGAACCTCCGCTCGGACTGGCTGTCTAATCAAACGTGACTTACCTTCCTAGACCCGAGTGGGCCGTAAGCCGAGAGATTTCCAGACCCGACACTTATCTCCGTGTCAGCGATGGCTGCTCCGCTCCCAGCCGGAAGGTTCTCGCCTCGCTTCGAACAAGCTCCCGAGCTCGCTGTTCTCGTTTCCGTTCCATCCCCAGACGGGAGGACACCGGGAGGGTTGACTTCTTATCGCTCGCTACCGAACACAGCAGAGGGGGAACGAACAAACAAACAAACAAACAACTTAGCGTTTCAGTCCGCAAGGACGCGGCATCACTTCTTCTCCCACCATCGCGCCGCAGCCTCTCACCATCGGCCACCCCCTCCCGCTGCCACTACTGGAACGCGGGAGAAAGGAGGCCTTGAATCTCTATTCACGCTCTGTTGAACCGCCTACTGCCCCTTCACCAGTCCCCACGCCACCAGGCTCCGTGCCCCAGCAGGAAGCTCTCTTCCTCAGAAGAAACCTACTGCCAGGACGCTTGAAGATTTCAAAGCACGCATCTCTTACTCACACAGAGCCATGGGAAGGCTGAACGCTGAGGACCCTTCACGTCTTCCGAGAATCACGTCCAGGCAGCTCAAGTCCATCTCGGACTCTTTCTTCTCCGCCCACGGCCCCGCCCTGATTCCTCTGCAAGGGCGGCAGAAAAAGCCCAGTGTGAGCTCTCACTCACTAAGGTCTGTGGCTGTGGGAATTCTATTCTTTAGCCCTTTCCCTCCCTGTCGCCTATGTATCGGGCCCTCAACAAGAACACTGAGTCAGTCAGCCATGACGCACCACCGCTCTCCCGTGCGCGAATGGCGTACCTGCAGGATTCCCGTTGGCCCCTGAGCCCTTAACCCTTGGAGATTCTCACCTGGAATGCCTGCAAGTGTGCTGTACAAGGACACGGCAGAAGCAGAGCAAGGACAAAAGACACAGGCAGAAACAGACAGACAGAACGTATTGGCCAATACGAGAGAGCAACAAGAGAGAAACACATGAGAGGCAGCCAGAAACCTTACCACCTTGCGTCTTCCTCCTCGAGCCAAGCGTCTGCTGAGAAGGACACCGTGTTCCAGAGAAACCAGCATCCCTGACAAACGGGAGCCCTGACAAACGGGAGCTACCAAGGAAGCACCTCGGGAACCTCCGCTCGGACTGGCTGTCTAATCAAACGTGACTTCCCTTCCTAGACCCGAGTGGGCCGTAAGCCAAGAGATTTCCAGACCCGACACTTATCTCCGTGTCAGCGATGGCTGCTCCGTTCCCAGCCGGAAGGTTCTCGCCTCGCTTCGACCAAGCTCCCGAGCTCGCTGTTCTCGTTTCCGTTCCATCCCCAGACGGGAGGACACCGGGAGGGTTGACTTCTTATCGCTCGCTACCGAACACAGCAGAGGGGGAACGAACAAACAAACAAACAACTTCGCGTTTCGGTCCGCAAGGACACGGCATCGCTTCTTCTCCCACCATCGCGCCGCAGCCTCTCACCATCGGCCACCCCCTCCCGCTGCCACTACTGGAACGCGGGAGAAAGGAGGCCTTGAATCTCTATCCACGCTCTGTTGAACCCCCTACTGCCCCTTCACCAGTCCCCAAGCCACCAGGCTCCGTGCCCCAGAAGGAAGCTCTCTGCCTCAGAAGAAACCTACTGCCAGGACGCTTGAAGATTTCAAAGCACGCATCTCTTACTCACACAGAGCCATGGGAAGGCCGAACGCTGAGGACCCTTCACGTCTTCCGAGAATCATGTCCAGGCAGCTCAAGTCCATCTCGGACTCTTTCTTCTCCGCCCACAGCCCCGCACTGATTCCTCTGCAAGGGCGACAGAAAAAGCCGAGCGTGAGCTCTCACTCACTAAGGTCTGTGGCTGTGGGAATTCTATCCTTTAGCCCTTTCCCTCCCTGTCGCCTATGGATCGGGCCCTCTACAAGAACACTGAGTCAGTCAGCCATGACGCACCACCGCTCTCCCTTGCGCGACTGGCGTACCTGCAGAATTCCCGTTGGCTCCTGAGCCCTTAACCCTTGGAGATGCTCACCTGGAATGCCTGCAAGTGTGCTGTACAAGGACACGGCAGAAGCAGAGCAAGGACAAAAGACACAGGCAGAAACAGACAGACAGAACGTATTGGCCAATACGAGAGAGCAACAAGAGAGAAACACATGAGAGGCAGCCAGAAACCTTACCACCTTGCGTCTTCCTCCTCGAGCCAAGCGTCTGCTGAGAAGGACACCGTGTTCCAGAGAAACCAGCATCCCTGACAATCGGGAGCCCTGACAAACGGGAGCTACCAAGGAAGCAACTCGGGAACCTCCGCTCGGACTCGCTGTCTAATCAAACGTGACTTCCCTTCCTAGACCCGAGTGGGCCGTAAGCCGAGAGATTTCCAGACCCGACACTTATCTCCGTGTCAGCGATGGCTGCTTCGCTCCCAGCAGGAAGGTTCTCGCCTCGCTTCGACCAAGCTCCCGAGCTCGCTGTTCTCGTTTCCATTCCATCCCTAGACGGGAGGACACCGGGAGGGTTGACTTCTTATCGCTCGCTACCGAACACAGCAGAGGGGGAACGAACAAACAAACAAACAACTTAGGGTTTGAGTCCGCAAGGACGCGGCATCGCTTCTTCTCCCACCATCGCGCCGCAGCCTCTCACCATCGGCCACCCCCTCCCGCTGCCACTACTGGAACGCGGGAGAAAGGAGGCCTTGAATCTCTATCCACGCTCTCTTGAACCCCCTACTGCCCCTTCACCAGTCCCCAAGCCACCAGGCTCCGTGCCCCAGCAGGAAGCTCTCTGCCTCAGAAGAAACCTACTGCCAGGACGCTTGAAGATTTCAAAGCACGCATCTCTTACTCACACAGAGCCATGGGAAGGCCGAACGCTGAGGACCCTTCATGTCTTCTGAGAATCACGTCCAGGCAGCTCAAGTCCATCTTGGACTCTTTCTTCTCCTCCCACGGCCCCGCACTGATTCCTCTGCAAGGGCAACAGAAAAAGCCCAGCGTGAGCTCTCACTCACTAAGGTCTGTGGCTGTGGGAATTCTAGCCTTTAGCCCCATGGTCACCAACCAATAGATCACGATCTACCGGTAGATGTTGAGGCTCTAAGAGTAGCTCTTCAGCCCTCTCTGAACTGCGTGCGTGCGCAGTACATTTACATTATATTTCCTCATTTGAGGAGCAGCTACTCACTGAGCAACAACACAGGTGAGTAGCTGCGAGGAATGGTGGGAGCTGGGAGGTCTGGAGGGTTGAAACACCCCAGCCAGCTGACTGTGGCTTTCAGCAGAAAGACGCTGCCCCGCGCTCCAGCTGATCGGCGGCTTCTCCTCTGCCCCTGCCCACGTGGAGCTTGGTGCACCCTGGCTGAGCGCCATGACCAGCTCTGCGGGCAGCCGCTTCTCTTCACTCCAGCCTGGCTGCCCTGCGGTCAGTCCCGAGGGAGCGCGGGTCGGAGGCTTCCCTCCGTGGCTGGTGTAGGGAACTCCCTGCCCCAAACCTGTTCCCCGCCCTCCTGGCCCCGTTCCCTCTCCCTTGCCCCCCCACCCTGCTGTCTAACCCTTCCCCACTCTGCAGAAACTTGTCCCACGGCACCCTGCCCCCCCTGCAGGAACCGGTTCCCTCTGGCACCCTGTCCCCTGCTGCAGAAACCTGTCCTGGCACCCTGCCCCCTCTCCTCTGCCCCCACTGGCACCCTGTTCCCTGTCCCAGAACCCACTAGCACCCCTCCCCAGTATTGTGTCTCCTGCTCCCAAAGGACTTTTCTATGCGTCAGTGACCCCTGACTCAAGGCAGGTTCCCTGCCATTCTCATAAATAAAGACACTGCAGAAACTTTTTGTGCTTAACATAGTATTTTATTTAAAAATGGAGCGTGGCCAACAAACCCCCAATTGGGGCCAAGCCCCCATCTGGCCACCACCACTCCTGCACTCCCCCTTCCCCAGACCCTAGATCTGAGCCTATCAAACACTGGAACCCCCTGCCCTGAGCCCTTCACATACCCCAACCCAAATTCCTGCACCCTCACATCCACAAGCCTGTGACTTGCTTAGTATCCCAACACCGCCCAGCCTGGAGCCCCCTCCCTGAGCCAGTGTCCCCTTCTCCACCTCCTCCTCCATCCAGATTTCCTCCCAGAGCTTGCACCTCTCACCCCTTCCCACACCCAAATCCCTCATTCCCACCGCAGAGACTACACATCCTGTCTCAACCCAGCGGGGGTCCGGCTAGACTGCAGGAGTTTTTCAGGATTCTGGAGATATCTCAGAAAAACTCTTCTGCATCCAGGGTTGCGTTTGCTCTTCCACTAAAAAAGCGGAAGAACAATCAGGCTCTTTCGGTCACCCCTATATTCCTCTTTCCCCAAGGAATAAGGTGGCTTCCAGAAGAAGGGTTTTTTTCTGACATTTGGTCCAGTCTAGACAGGCCAAATGTTGGAAAAACCTCATTCTACAGAAGAATTGTTTTTTTAAAGAAAAGTAGCAGTATAAGGATTGGGGACAGCAAGTGATGGAGAGGAGGAGAATAGAGAGAGCGGGGCTTCAAGGAAGGGGCAGGGCAGTAAATCTTGGCTTGGTCTGTCATTTAAAAGTGATCTTGGGTGTAAAAAGGTTGGAGACCACTGCTTTAGACCCCCCCCCCCCCAGCCCCTCTGTATCGGGTCCATTGACTCAGTATTGTTGTAGTCTGCCATGACGCACCACTGGTCTCCCGTGCTCTCCCTTGCGCGACTGGCGTACCTGCACAATTCCCCTTAGCTCCTGGGCCCTTAACCCGTGGAGATGCTCACCTGGAATGCCTGCAAGTGTGCTGTACAAGGACACGGCAGAAGCAGAGCAAGGGCAAAAGACACAGACAGAAACAGACAGAACGTATTGGCCAATACGAGAGAGCAACAAGAGAGAAACACATGAGAGGCAGCTTGCGTGGGAGGGGAGGGGTTGAATACACTTGGTGGTCAGGGAAGGGGGTGCAGATTGAGGAGGGGGTGTTGAATGGACTGGGGGGTGGGGAACGGAGTGCAGGTTGGGCAGGGGGTGTTGTATGGACTGGGGGTGGGAGAAGAGGGTTGCAGATTGGGCAGGGGGTGCAGAATGGACTGGGGGTGGGGAAGAGGGTTGCAGATTGGGCAGGGGGTGCAGAATGGACTGGGGGGGTGGGGAAAGGGGTGCAGATTGGGCAGGGGGTGCAGAATGGACTGGGGATGGGGAAGGGGGTGCAGAATGGACTGGGGGTGGGGAAGGGGGTACAGATTGGGCAGGGGGTGCAGAATAGACTGGGGGTGGGGGAAGAGGGTTGCAGATTGGGCAGGGGGTGCAGAATGGCCTGGGGGTGGGGAAGGGGGTGCAGATTGGGCAGGGGGTGTTGTATGGACTGGGCGGTGGGGAAGGGAGTGCAGGTTGGGTAGGGGGTGTTGTATGGACTGGGGGTGGGAGAAGAGGGTTGCAGATTGGGCAGGGGGTGTTGTATGGAGTGGGCGGTGGGGGAGGGAGTGCAGGTAAGGCAGGGGGTGTTGTATGGACTCGGGGGTGGGGGAAGAGGGTTGCAGATTCGGCAGGGGGTGTTGTATGGACTGGGCGGTGGGGGAAGAGGGTTGCAGATTGGGCAGGGGGTGTTGTATGGACTGGGCGGTGGGGGAAGAGGGTTGCAGATTGGGCAGGGGGTGCAGAATGGACTGGGGGGTGGGGGAAGAGGGTTGCAGATTGGGCAGGGGGTGCGAAATGGACTGGGGGGTGGGGAAAGGGGTGCAGATTGGGCAGGGGGTGCAGAATGGACTGGGGGTGGGGAAAGGGGTGCAGATGGGGCAGGGGGTGCAGAATGGACTGGGGGTGGGGAAGGGGGTGCAGATTGGGCAGGGGGTGCAGAATGGACTGGGGGTGGGGGAAGAGGGTTGCAGATTGGGCAGGGGGTGCAGAATGGACTGGGGGGTGGGGGAGGGGTGCAGATTGGGCTGGGGGTGCAGAATGGACTGGGGGTGGGGAAAGGGGTGCAGATTGGGCAGGGGGTGCAGAATGGACTGGGGGTGGGGAAGGGGGTGCAGATTGGGCAGGGGGTGCAGAATGGACTGGGGGTGGGGGAAGAGGGTTGCAGATTGGGCAGGGGGTGCAGAATGGACTGGGGGTGGGGGAGGGGGTGCAGATTGGGCAGGGAGTGCAGAATGGACTGGGGGGTGGGGGAGGGGGTGCAGATTGGGCAGGGGGTGCAGAATGGACTGGGGGTGGGAGAAGAGGGTTGCAGATTGGGCAGGGGGTGCAGAATGGACTGGGGGTGGGGAAAGGGGTGCAGATTGGGCAGGGGGTGCAGAATGGACTGGGGGTGGGGGAGGGGGTGCAGATTGGACTGGGGGGTGGGGGAGGGGGTGCAGATTGGGCAGGGGGTGCAGAATGGACTGGGGGAGGGGGTGCAGATTGGACTGGGGGGTGGGGGAGAGGGTTCAGGTTGGGCAGGGGGTGCAGAATGGACTGGGGGGTGGGGGAGGGGGTGCAGATTGGGCAGGGGGTGCAAAATGGACTGGGGGAGGGGGTGCAGATTGGACTGGGGGGTGGGGGAGAGGGTTCAGGTTGGGCAGGGGGTGCAGAATGGACTGGGGGGTGGGGGAGGGGGTGCAGATTGGGCAGGGGGTGCAGAATGGACTGGGGGTGGGGGAGGGGGTGCAGGTCGGGGGGGGGCCGTGCAGAGGGCTCGGGCAGACGTGAGCAGGGCCTGAGTAGCGCTGCGGGGACGTCCTGAGATGCAGGTGGGGGCGGAGAGAAGCTGGAACACGCTGGGCGGGGCTATGCCGGAGGCGGGGCTATGATAGGGGCGGGGCTGACTGCGACATGCCCCGGGAGGCCGCACTATGAGAACTACAAGTCCCAGGAAGCGTCGCTGACACTTGGAGTGACACGAGCGCGGGACCAACCGCGTCGCTCCCTGGTCAATAGCCGCGTTGTGATGTCACTTCCGCTGCACCCGCCCAACCGAACAGCGCCGGGCCTGCCCTGGCCCTGCAATGGTCGATGGGAGCTGCGGACAGGGGCACTCAGTTTCCCACAAGCCACTGCGGCTACTTTCCCTACTCCCCCTCATCCCGCCCCAACCCATAGCTGGGCGGGGCTCCTGCCTCAGAGACGGGAGCGTCCGCCGCTGATGCCCCGCCCCCACTCGGGAGAGGAGACCCCGCGGCAACCCCGCCCCCCCAAACTCCTCTCCGCCCCGTGCAGTCTGCTTCCCCCCCCCACCAAACTCCTCTCCGCCCCGTGCAGTCTGCTCCCCCCCCCCACCAAACTCCTCTCCACCCCGTGCAGTCTGATCCCCCCCCCCCCCACCAAACTCCTCTCCACCCCGTGCGGTCAGCTCCCCCCCCACCAAACTCCTCTCCGCCCCGTGCGGTCTGCTCCCCCCCCACCAAACTCCTCTCCGCCCCGTGCGGTCTGCTCCCCCCCCACCAAACTCCTCTCCGCCCCGTGCGGTCTGCTCCCCCCCCACCAAACTCCTCTCCGCCCCGTGCGGTCTGCTCCCCCCCCACCAAACTCCTCTCCGCCCCGTGCAGTCTGCTCCCCCCCCACCAAACTCCTCTCTGCCCCGTGCAGTCTGCTCTCGCACCCCCTCCTCCCCCGGGCCAGACACCCCTCCCCCAGCCCGCTCCCCCACCTTCCCTCGCGCCCCCTCCCCCCCCCAGGCCAGACACCCCTCCCCCAGCCCGCTCCCCCACCTTCCCTCGCGCCCCCTCCCCCCCCCGGGCCAGACACCCCTCCCCCAGCCCGCTCCCCCACCTTCCCTCGCGCCCCCTCCCCCCCCAGGCCAGACACCCCTCCCCCAACCCGCTCCCCCACCTTCCCTCGCGCCCCCTCCCCCCCAGGCCAGACACCCCTCCCCCAGCCCGCTCCCCCACCTTCCCTCGCGCCCCCTCCTCCCCCGGGCCAGACACCAACAAGGGGCGGGCTGGGTGCGGGGCAGCTTCGCACTCGGACCCAGGATTCGCTCGCGCCCCCGCGCGCTCCTCGGACCTTCCTGTCATGGCGGCGCCGGCCGCCCAGTCAGACAACGCCCCCCCTGCGACAGCCCATTGGCCGAACCAGAGGCAGGATCCCCTTTGCTGACAGCCCATTGGGCGACACTATCCTCCGCCAAGGCTGTCTTCCGAAAGCCCATTGGCTGGCACACAGCCAGGAACCACCCTAAGTCACAGACAATTCGAGGACAGAGCAGTCCATTAAGATCCACCCCGGACAGCCTATTGGTCGAGAGAGGTGGCAGGACTTTTGCCCTAGTCACACCGCATTCGCAGACAGAGCTGTCCGTTAAGATGCAGCCGGGTCAGCCTATTGGGTGCCTCTGATTCAGAACACGCCCCTTAGTCACAGCCCATTCGCGGACAGAAGAGTCTGTTATAATCCACCCCGGACAACCTATTGGCCGCCAGCAGCCCCAGAACACGCCTTTAGTCACCGCCCATTGGCGCACGGAGCAGTCCGTTAAGAGTCACCTCGGACAGCCTCAGATTGGGCGCCACAGATTCCGAACACGCCCTGTACTCTCAGCCCATTCGCGGACAGAACAGTCTGTTACGATCAGTCTGGGACAGTCTATTGGCCAGCCTTAGTGTAGGGATAACATAGTCACGTATTAAACATGATTCCCCAAGTGGAAGTGACTCCCCAGAATTTGTTCCCCACAACTAAAAGTCTAAGGAGGAGAAGTTTGTTAAGTAGAAGAAGCATAGAAGTGTTTAGATTTATTCTTGTGAAAGGCTTTAGATTTAGTGTTATCAAGCTTGAGAAGTGTTTAGATTTATTATTAATTATTATTATTATTATTTGTTAGAATTGTTTAATTATTAATCTAAACATTTTTGCCCCTCTAGAATATAATTGGTTAGGAATGTAATATTAGGTCATGTAACTTCAAACTGTTAAAATTATACTACTATGTAGCCAGAAACGGCTCCCCTCTCTGTGTCCCAGGGCACGCTCAAACTTACTGTTACACAATTGACAATCAGTCTCTTCAAAGCATTATGAAGCACTTAACCCTAATCGCAAAGTGAAGCATTGTAACTATAACAGTAACTAACTCAGCGCTCAGAGAGAGAATGTTTTAAGAAATGCCACCCAGAAACTTTTGTAACTTTTTGTACTACAACTCTTGTATTATTATGCAAAATACTGTATGGGAAACAAGAGAGAGGCGCCAGACTCCCTCCCAGCAGCACGACCTGAGAGTGGCCCCAAAGACCCCTCCCCCCCAGCAGCGAGACCCGAGAGCGGCGCTAGAGACACCCCCAAGCTGCACAACCCGAGAGCGGCGCCAGAATCCCTCCTGCAGCGAGACCCGAGAGCGGCGTGACTGAAGAGACCTCTCACTCACTAAGGTCTGTGGCTGTGGGAATTCTATCCTTTAGCCCTTCCCTGCCCCCCCCCCCCCCCCCGCCTATGTATAGGGCCCTCTACAAGAACAGAGTCAGTCAGCCATGACGCACCACCGCTCTCCCTTGCGCGACTGGCGTACCTGCCGAATTTCCGTTGGCTCCTGAGCCCTTAACCCGTGGAGATGCTCACCTGGAACGCCTGCAAGTGAGCTGTACAAGGACACGCAGAAGCAGAGCAAGGAGAAAGACACAGGAGGAAACAGACAGACAGAACGTATTGGCCAATACGAGAGAGCAACAAGAGAGAAACACATGAGAGGCAGTTTGGGTGGGAGGGGAGGGGTTGAATACACTTGGTGGTCAGGGAAGGGGGTGCAGAATGGACTGGGGGGTGGGGAAAGGGGTGCAGATTGGGCAGGGGGTGCAGAATGGACTGGGGGTGGGGAAGAGGGTTGCAGATTGGGCAGGGGGTGCAGAATGGACTGTGGGTGGGAAGGGGGTGCAGATTGTGCAGGGGGTGTAGAATGGACTAGGGGTGGGGGAAGAGGGTTGCAGATTGGGCAGGGGGTGCAGAATGGACTGTGGGTGGGGAAGGGGTGCAGATTGGGCAGGGGGTGTAGAATGGCCTGGGGGGTGGGGAAAGGTGTGCAGATTGGGCAGGGTGTGTAGAATGGACTGTGGGTGGGGAAGGGGGGTGCAGATGGGCAGGGTGTGTAGAATGGACTGTGGGTGGGGAAGGGGTGCAGATTGGGCAGGGGGTGTAGAATGGACTGTGGGTGGGGAAGGTGGTGCAGATTGGGCAGGGGGTGTAGAATGGACTGGGTGGGAAGGGGGTGCAGATTGGGCAGGGAGTGCAGAATGGACTGGGGGTGGGGAAGGGAGTGCAGATTGGGCAGGGGTGCAGAATGGACTGGGGGTGGGGAAGGGAGTGCAGAATGGACTGGGGGTGGGGAAAGGGGTGCAGATTGGGCGGGGGTGCAGAATGGATTGGGGGGTGGGGAAGGGAGTGCAGGTTGGGCAGGGGGTACAGAATGGACTGGGGGTGGGAAAAGGGTGCAGATTGGGCAGGGGGTGCAGAATGGACTGGGGGGTGGTGAAAGGGGTGCAGATTGGGCAGGGGTGCAGAATGGACTGGGGGGTGGGGAAAGGGGTGCAGGTTGGGCAGGGGGTGCAGAATGGACTGGGGGTGGGGAAAGGTGTGCAGATTGGGCAGGGGGTGCAGAATGGACTGTGGGTGGGGAAGGGGGTGCAGATTGGGCACGGGTGCAGAATGGACTGGGGGGTGGGGAAAGGGGTGCAGATTGGGCAGGGAGTGCAGAATGGACTGGGGGTGGGGAAGGGAGTGCAGATTGGGCAGGGGTGCAGAATGGACTGGGGGTGGGGAAGGGAGTGCAGAATGGACTGGGGGTGGGGAAAGGGGTGCAGATTGGGCGGGGGTGCAGAATGGATTGGGGGGTGGGGAAGGGAGTGCAGGTTGGCAGGGGGTACAGAATGGACTGGGGGTGGGGAAAAGGGTGCAGATTGGGCAGGGGGTGCAGAATGGACTGGGGGGTGGTGAAAGGGGTGCAGATTGGGCAGGGGTGCAGAATGGACTGGGGTGGGGAAAGGGTGCAGGTTGGGCAGGGGGTGCAGAATGGACTGGGGGTGGGGAAAGGTGTGCAGATTGGGCAGGGGGTGCAGAATGGACTGTGGGTGGGGAAGGGGGTGCAGATTGGGCACGGGTGCAGAATGGACTGGGGGGTGGGGAAAGGGGTGCAGATTGGGCAGGGGGTGCAGAATGGACTGGGGGGTGGGGAAAGGGGTGCAGATTGGGCAGGGGGTGCAGAATGGACTGGGGGGTGGGGAAAGGGGTGCAGGTTGGGCAGGGGGTGCAGAATGGACTGGGGGGTGGGGAAAGGGGTGCAGATTGGGCATGGGGTGCCGAAAGGACTGGGGGGTGGGGAAAGGGGTGCAGATTGGGCAGGGGTGCAGATTGGGCAGGGGGTGGGGAAAGGGGTGCAGATTGGGCAGGGGGTGCAGAATGGACTGGGGGGTGGGAAAGGGGTGCAGATTGGGCAGGGGGTGCAGAATGGACTGGGGGTGGGGAAAGGGGTGCAGATTCGGCAGGGGGTGCAGAATGGACTGGGGGTGGGGAATGCACTGAGGTGGGAGTAGGGGGTGCAGGTCGGGCGGGGGGGGCCGTGCAGAGGGCGCGGGCAGACGTGAGCAGGGCCTGAGTAGCGCTGCGGGGACGTCCTGAGATACAGGTGGGGGCGGAGAGAAGCTGGAACACGCTAGGCGGGGCTATGCCGGGGGCGCGGCTATGATAGGGGCGGGGCGGACTGCGACATGCCCCTGGAGGCCGCACTATGAGAACTACAAGTCCCAGGATGCGTCGCTGATACTTGGAGTGACACGAGCGCGGGACCAACCCCTGGATCAGCGGCTGGATTGTGATGTCACTTCCGCTGCTCCCGCTCAATCGAACAGCCCATGGGAGCTGCGGATTGGGGCACGGAACGTTTCCCACAAGCCACCGCGGCTACTTTCCCTGCTCCCCTCGGCCCCCCCGTCTCAGAGACCCCCCCCCCCCAAACTGCCCAGCCGGCTTGTCCTGTGGCGTCAGGACCTGCCAACCCCCCACTCTGCCCCCCCCTGCACTCTACTCCCCCCAACCCGCCCTGCAGTCTACTCCAGCACCACCAAACCCCCCCATTCTGCTCCCCCCACCAAACTCTTTATTCAGTCTGCTCCTCCCCAACCCCCCACTCTGCTCCTCCCTACCCCCCCCCCCCCCACAGACACCCAACTGCCCAGCGGGCTTGTGTGGGACAGGCAGATGCTCCTGCTGCCTTACAAAGTGCAGCGGGGCAGCATGAGGCGGGTTGGGGGGGGGCTGCCTCGGCTGCGTCCGGTTTGAAAACACTGAGGCTGTGTCTGCACTGGCGCCATCTCGCGCCAAAGCGGCCGCTCTTGCGCGGAAACTTGCTGCCTGTCTACACTGGCCGTGTGTGCTTGCGCAAGGAAACTGACCTTCTCCTGTGTACAACCAGGGCTCCTGGCGCAAGAACTAGGATGCTCCTGCTCAGGAAGAAGCCTCTTGCGCAAGAGCCCTTCCGGCACAGGCCAGTGCGGACAGGTAACAGGAATTCCTTGCCCAAGAAAGGCCGATGGTTAAAAGGGCCATCGGAGTTTATTGCGCAAGAGAGCGTCCACACTGGCACGGATGCTCTTGCGTAAAAGCACATGCCAGTGCAGACGCTCTCTCAGAATCCTAGAACCACAGAGCTGGAAGAGACCTCAGAAGGTCAAGTCCAGCCCGCTGCCCTAGGCAGGACCAATCCCAACTAAATCAACCCGGCCAGGGCTGTGTCAAGCCGACACTTAAACACCTCTAGGGATGGAGACTCCACTGCCTCCCTAGGGAACCCATCCCAGTGTTTCCCCACCCGCCTAGGGAAATAGTTTTTCCTAATATCCAACCTGGACCTCTCCCACCACAACTTGAGACCATTGCTCCTTGTTCTGCCATCTGTCACGACTGAGAACAGCCTTTCTGCAGCCTCTTTGGAACCTCCCTTCTTGTGACAAGCTGACTTAAAAGCTGTCTTCCCACAGGTATCAGCTAACGCCTCCTCCCTCCTTGCTGCCTCTGACAGACAGCGGGTGAGAGGGGAGAATGCGTGTAATCGACAGGATTTACCAATAACTTGAGGCTTGTTGGTTAATCGTGTAGTCGTCTGTACGTTGACATTCCTAGAGAAAGCCACTAAATCTGGTGTGGTGAGCTTAGCCCCTAACCAGCCAGCAGCGAGCAATACCGCTGAGCTGATAAGTGCTAGGAACAGAACAGCTAAAAAGTCAGTGATAACATCTAACTCTAAAATGGTGAGCAATAAATTAAAACAGAAGCTCTTAAATATGAATAAACTGCAACACCAGTGCAAAAGAATATGAACAGAACACCAGGCATTTAGATTTATTTCCAAAGTAAAAGGTTTGTGTATTTCTAGGGTAAAACATACATAAAAACGTGATGTTAAACTCACGTAAGTGATTGCTGGAACATGGATTACAGCAGGGGTTCTCAACATTCGTGATACCACCACCCCCTAAAATGCTCAACGAATTTGTGTGGCCACCCACCCTCACTGCCCTGGGTCCCTTCCTCCCCCCCTTCTTACCAGACTCCTTGCCCTCCTCGGGTTCCTTCATGGCACGTGCAGTCCTGAACGCCCTCCCCCCTGCAGGCTCCTTTCCCCCATCTCTTTCTCCTCTGTGCCTCTTTTCTGCTCCGCATCCACTCTCCCGCTGCCTTGCCTCCTCCTGTAGCTGAGCCACGCTCCTGAAGTCCCATGGCCCCGGCCACGCTGTGCGGCTTGCTGGTAGCTGCCTCCTGCCGCTCTTCACAGCCCGGGGGAGAGGGGTCACAAGTGAAAAACCCAATCCAGCTGCAACCCCCCTCCCCCAAGTTGCTCACGACCCCCCTGGGGCTTGCGACCCAGTTTGAGAAACGCTGGATTAGAGACTACAGTAAGAACTTCCAGTCCCCCTTAGCACTGGTGCCTGCAGGACTAACTATTTGCTAGGTGATGCTTAATTTATATCTAAGGCAATAATGCAATGAGCCTGTAAGACAGTACTCGAGCCAAATAAAGACACAAGGCGGAAAAAGCCTTAAGCATATGTAACTAAAAATAACCCTAGATAATACCATCTTAAACACTAAAATGCTGAAATGACTGAAGAGGTGGCAGGTAGCCACGGGATGCTAGTTCATAGCAGCTGGAAATAAAAAAACAACAACAACAAATGGTCTGGTAGCACTTTATAGACTAACAAACAATGTAGCTAGGATCATGAGCTTTTGTGGACTCAGGATACCATCTACGTAAGAACGGCCGTACTGGATCAGACCAAAGGTCCATCTAGCCCAATAGCCTGTCTGCCGACAGTGGCCAGCACCAGGTGCCCCGGAGAGGGTGGACCAAAGACAATGATCAAGCCATTTGTCTCCTGCCATCCTTCTCCAGCCTCTGACAAACAGAGGCCAAGGACACCATTATATCCCCTGGCTAATAGCCATTTATGGACCTAACCTCCATGAAATTATCTAGCTTCTCTTTAAACTCTGTTATAGTGCTAGCTTTCACAGCCTCCTCTGGCAAGGAGTTCCACAGGTTGACTACATGCTGCGTGAAGAAGAACTTTCATTTATTAGTTTTAAACCTGCTACCCGTTAATTTCATTTGGTGTCCTCTAGTTCTTCTATTATGGGAACTAATAAATAACTTTTCTTTATCTGCCCTCTCCACACCACTCATGATTTTATAGACCTCTATCATATCCCCCCTCGGTCTCCTCTTTTCTAAACTGAAAAGTCCCAGTCGCTTTAACCTCTCTTCATATGGGACCCGTTCGAAACCCCTAATCATTTTAGTTGCCCTTTTCTGGACCCTTTCCAAGGCCAAAATATCTTTTTTGTGGTGAGGAGACCACATCTGTACACAGTATTCAAGATGTGGGCGTACCATAGTTTTATACAGGGGCAGTAAGAGATTCTGGGTCTTATTTTCTATCCCTTTCCTAATAATTCCTAGCATCCTATTTGCCTTTTTGACCGCCGTTGCACACCGTGTGGAAGTTTTCAAAGAACTGTCCACAATAACTCCAAGATTTCTTTCCTGATTTGTCATAGCCAAAGTAGCCCCCGTCATTCTGTACGTATAGTTGGGGTTATTTTTCCCGATGTGCATTACTTTACACTTATCCACATGAAATTTCATTTGCCATTTTGTTGCCCAATCACTCCGTTTGGTGAGATCTTTTTGGAGTCTCTCACAGTCTGCTTCTGTCTTGATTATCCTAAACAGTTTGGTATCATCTGCAAACTTTACCACCTCACTCCTTACCCCTTTCTCCAGATCATTTACGAATAAGTTGAATAGGATTGGTCCCAGGACTGACCCTTGGGGGACACCACTAGTTACCCCTCTCCATTCTGAAAATTTACCATTTCTTCCTACCCTTTGTTTCCTGCCTTTTAACCAGTTCTCAATCCAAGAAAGGACCTTCCCTCTTCTCCCATGGCCATGGAATTGACACAAGAGCCTTTGGAGAGGAACCTTGTGAGGAACCTCAGGAGGCGGGAAGGGCTCGAGACGCCTCCTGGGCATGCGTGGCTCAACAGGGGAAACTGCTATACAAAGCTCCGATCTGAGGCTCAGGGCGACCCTTCACCTACAGTGGAGCACCCACTGGGACACTACGCGAAGAACTACTACTGGATCCCCCTTGTCTGCATGTTTGTTAACCCCTTCAGAGAACACTAATAGATTAATAAGACATGATTTCCCTTTACAGAAACCATGTTGACTTTTGTCCAACAAACTAGGTTCGTCTACATGCCTCACAATTTTATTCTTTACTATTGTTTCAACTAACTTGCCTGCTACCGAAGTCAGACCCGATGGTCTAGCCAGCCTCAGAACCATACTTCCCTTGGGATCTGGCTGTGACGTTACCTTGATAAGGCATATTTACTCTGCTATTTCCAACCCAATAGCAACAGAAATGAAATCCAGGACCCCTACCAGCATATCCCCTTCAAACCCTCCCCATCCAAATCCCCAGCCCGCGCTGACCGCAAGGCAAGCAGGGACGTTAGGCAGCCATGAAGTGAATAGTCCTGGAAGCGCACAAAATACTGTCGGTTCCACGACTATTCGATAGTCTCCTGAGGTGGGGCCGGCAGCCAGTGCGCTCCCAGCCCCCACTCCCAGGAAGCCCCTCCACCCCCAGCACGGACTGCTTCCTTTGACGCTGCCCCGGCATCTCACGCAGCTGCCTCTGTCCGCAGTGAGCCCTGACGACCCCCACCCCGCCTGCCACTGCTGCCTCCCATAGCTGGCACGTGTGGGGAGCTGGCTTGAAACTTCATGCAGATACCGGCTCCATCTGCCCCCCTCACCCTCCGCGCCACGCCTCTCTATCAGCAGTAAAGTGGGGGGAATGGGAGCCAGTGCCCTGGAGAGCCACCTGTGCCCCCGCCCCTCCCTCCTGTGCTCACGGCCCTGCCCCTTCCTGTGGCTGGGAAGGAACCGGGCGGTGAGCGCTCCCCCACCCGGAGGCTAGCGGCTGTGCTGGAACCTGGAGCGGTGAGTGGCTATCCCCCCCCGGCTATCCCCCCCCCCGCACCGTAAACATACCCCAGCAAATATACCCCCGGCACAGAAAAGTCTTGTATGCTCTGCGGGTTATATTCGTGTGCGGGGTATAAAAGAGGTTTTTTTACTCAAATAGAAAAAACTGCAGGGTATATTCGGGTGCGGGATATATTCGCTAAATTACAGTCGTTGATTCAGCTCCACTGAACATCCCTAGCGTCACCCGCCGATACTCCACTGTCCATGCCGCAGGCCTGGCCGGCTGCACCCCTCCCGCCCACCAGCTATTCCTGCATGGCCTT
The DNA here is from genome assembly GCF_049634645.1 of Pelodiscus sinensis. Classification (NCBI taxonomy): domain Eukaryota; kingdom Metazoa; phylum Chordata; order Testudines; family Trionychidae; genus Pelodiscus; species Pelodiscus sinensis. The sequence continues at coordinate 35,865,147 of NC_134728.1, read as the reverse complement.
CCTGAGCAAAATCCTCCTGCTGTAACTCATTCAGCTAAAGCCTGAGGCACCACGGCCTCTGGAGCAGAAACCCTAAATCCACAAACCCTCTATAGTCTGATTAGCCCGTGGGCTTCTGGTACGCCGGGGGGCCCTCCCCGCCCAGCCTGGGCAACAGGGAACTCTAGCCTCAGCTCTAATGTCCCCTCCGCCCCGTGCCCGTTTCTCAGCCGGGCCAGAGCCCCCCCATGTCCATTTCTAGAGGGCCTCTCCCGCCATTGCTGCCACCTACCCGGGGCGACGGAGCAGGGGGGAAAGTCGGCGAGGATGGCGTGAAACTGGAGCAGCGTGTAGAGCCTGCCCAGAAGCACGTTTCCCATCCCCTGGCTCCTGCTGAGGGGCGAGTGGATTCGGCCCTGGACAAGCAGAAAAAGAAGGAGCCGGGGGAGCTGCATCACTGACCCTGCGAGGCTGAGCTGTGACCGACCCGCTGCCCTGCCCGCCAGCTCTGCCCCACGAGCAGAGAAGCGAGCAGGGCAGGGAGGTGATGCAGCGTCCATGAGACTGAGATTGGAGACTGCAGCCTGCTTCAGGGGCCACATTTTGAAAAGCTGTTGGAAACTTAGAGACGGGGCAGCAAAGAGCAAAAAGTCTGGAGGGCTGCAGAGAAAGTCCTTCTCCTCTGCTCTTGAGCTCCGTGTGGTTGGCTTGTACAAGGAAAGCTGAGAGGTGACGTTACTCGGGCGTCTAAGGGCCTTTCCGGAGAGAACATGTCGGGTACCAAAGGGCCGGTTCACGGTGCAGAGAAAGGCAGGACAAGAGCCAGTGGCTGGAAGGTGAAACCAGACACGTTCCTCTTGGACATAGGGCACCAATACTTCACAGGGAGGATGATTCACCACTGGCACAAACTACCAAAGCAAGTGATGGATTCTTCATTTCTTGATGTCTGCTAGTGGACATCATCGGAAGTTTTCTGACAAGCTCTAAATAACCTGTCCTGAGTCTCCCTCAAAAAAAGGAAAAATTCCTTGTTTGCTCCTAAAAGAAAGTTAACTCTCTATATGAGGCTCTTCCATTCTCACACGCCACAGGAGAGGGGAGGTGAAAGGGCGGGGGTGGGGGAAAAGCCCCAAGGCTCCCTGCCGGATCCAGCTTGCAAGGAAGAAGCGGAGCTAGAATCGGCTCCGCACACTGCTGCTTCCCTTCCTCCTCCTCCTCCCCCTCCCACAGCAGGGCATGGACCCGCTTCCTGGAGGATTTTCCTGCTACTCCCATTTGCCAATATCCTGCCAATGGGAGCAGCGGGAGGCTGATCGAGGCCATGGTGCTGCCAGCCCTGTGAAAGAAGTTAGTGGCCCCTCACTCTCCCAGGCTGAGACCCCACGCCCCCAGCCTGCTCACACACACCCTCCACTGAGACCCCTCACACCCAGCCTGCTCCTACACCTCACCCCTGTCCAGACACCCCACCCCCAGCCTGCTCCCCCACCTTCCCTCGCGCCCCCTCCCCTTCCCTCGCGCCCCCTCCTCCCTCGGGCCAGACACCCCTCCCCCAGCCCGCTCCCCCACCTTCCCTCGCGCCCTCTCCTCCCCCGGGCCAGACACCCCACCCCCAGCCCGCTCCCCCACCTTCCCTCGCGCCCCCTCCCCCCCCGGGCCAGACACCCCTCCCCCAGCCCGCTCCCCCGCCTTCCCTCGCGCCCCCTCCTCCCCCGGGCCAGACACCCCTCCCCCAGCCCGCTCCCCCACCTTCCCTCACGCCCCCTCACCCCCCGGGCCAGACACCCCTCCCCCAGCCCGCTCCCCCACCTTCCCTCGCGCCCCCTCCCCCTCGGGCCAGACACCCCTCCCCCAGCCCGCTCCCCCACCTTCCCTCGCGCCCCCTCCTCCCCCGGGCCAGACACCCCTCCCCCAGCCCGCTCCCCCACCTTCCCTCACGCCCCCTCACCCCCCGGGCCAGACACCCCTCCCCCAGCCCGCTCCCCCACCTTCCCTCGCGCCCCCTCCCCCCCCGGGCCAGACACCAACAAGGGGCGGGCTGGGGGCGGGGCAGCTTCGCACTCGGACCCAGGATTCGCTCGCGCCCCCGCGCGCTCCTCGGACCTTCCTGTCATGGCGGCGCCGGCCGCCCAGTCAGACAACGCCCCCCTGCGACAGCCCATTGGCCGAACCAGAGGCAGGATCCCCTTTGCTGACAGCCCATTGGGCGACACTATCCTCCGCCAAGGCTGTCTTCCGAAAGCCCATTGGCTGGCACACAGCCAGGAACCACCCCTAAGTCACAGATAATTCGAGGACAGAGCAGTCCATTAAGATCCACCCCGGACAGCCTATTGGTCGAGAGCAGTGGCAGGTCGTTCCCCCTAGTCACACCGCATTCGCAGACAGAGCTGTCCGTTAAGATGCAGCCGGGTCAGCCTATTGGGTGCCTCTGATTCAGAACACGCCCCTTAGTCACAGCCCATTCGCGGACAGAAGAGTCTGTTATAATCCACCCCGGACAACCTATTGGCCGCTAGCAGCCCCAGAACACGCCTTTAGTCACCGCCCATTGGCGCACGGAGCAGTCCGTTAAGAGTCACCTCGGACAGCCTCAGATTGGGCGCCACAGATTCCGAACACGCCCTTTACTCTCAGCCCATTCGCGGACAGAACAGTCTGTTACGATCAGTCCGGGACAGTCTCTCGGCCAGCCTTAGTGTAGGGATAACATAGTCAAGTATGAAACAGGATTCCCCAAGTGGAAGTGACTCCCCAGAATTTGTTCCCCACAACTAAAAGTCTAAGGAGGAGAAGTTTGTTAAGTAGAAGAAGCATAGAAGTGTTTAGATTTATTCTTGTGAAAGTGTTTAGATTTAGTGTTATCAAGCTTGAGAAGTGTTTAGATTTATTATTATTATTATTATTATTATTATTTGTTAGGATTGTTTAATTATAAATCTAAACATTTTTGCCCCTCTAGAATATAATTGGTTAGGAATGTAATATTAGGTCATGTAACTTCAAACTGTTAAAAATATACTACTATGTAGCCAGAAACGGCTCCCCTCGCTGTGTGCCAGGGCACGCTCAAACTTATTGTTACACAATTGACAACCGTTCTCTTCAAACCATTGTGAAGCACGTAACCCTAATCGCAAAGTGAAGCATTGTAACTATAACAGTAACTAACTCAGCGCTCAGAGAGAGAATGGTTTAAGAAATGCCACCCAGAAACTTTTGTAACTTTTTGTAACTACAACTCTTGTATTATTATGCAAAATACTGTATGGGAAACATTAATTAGGGAATGTACGTAAGAGAGAGAGTGCTTGGACGATGAATGAATGGTTCTGAGAGGTGCCAGCCTGAGAATGCAGCAACAAAGGGCTGAAGAAGGCATCAGGTGCCAGTGCAACCAAAAGGTGTCAAGTGGAGAAAACCAAGTACTGGAGATCCACCCGATGAGATCACTGACGAGCATCTGGCAGCCACCCTGGACATCAGCATGATGCAGCAATTCCCATAGACTGGCATAGGAAGAAATTCCTATAAGAACTGGACTAAAAGACTATGGAGTCAGAGTCCAAGGTTCTGCTGCCAGCCCATCAGGAGCTTGAGATGCGCATCTGATCAGGACTTCGCTCCCCACTCCCATCACTTGTGTACAGAATACCTGGCCAGTATTCTGTCACAAGCAACTTCCAGGCTGGGAACTATAACAATACACAGAACTTGAATGAGTGGATGAACGATTGACTGAATATTTATCTATATAAGTGTATAAGGGTTAAGCAGTGATAGGACTAAGTAGCTAAACAACATTGTTTGCTCCTATCTTTTCTTTATTCTTTATCTTTACAATAAATGTGGCTTTTTGCCTTATCCCCCTCATAAGATCCTGCTTGCTTTTATTGGTACAATATTTGCATTAGGACACGCCCCTGAGTCACGCTCCATTGGCGGACAGAGCAGTCCATTAAGATCCACCAGAGACAGCCTTCTGGCCGACAGCAGTGTCAGGATGCGCCCCTTAGTCACACCCCATTCGCGGACAGAGCAGTCCGTTAAGATCATTCCCGGGTCAACTTATTGGTCGCCTCAGATAAAGGACGCGCCCTTTAATCACAGCCCATTTGCTGACAGAGCAGTCCGTTAAGATTGACTGGTTGGAGCTGGGCAGGAGCACCGGCCACGGCGCAGTTTAGGGGGCGGGGCCGCGGCTGGTCCTGCGGGTGACGGGCGGGAGTGGCCGGCCGGGCTGAAGCGCAGCCTGGGCCCCACTGGGGAGCGAGAGGCAGGTGCCTGGTCCAGGGGAGGGGATGAGGTGATTGCAGAGGAGGAAACTGAGGCATGGGGGGGAGAGCCAGGGAAAGCAGAGCTGGTGGGGCTGAGGCCGGTCCATGTCGGTTCACAGAGCAGCCGATGGACTCCTGAATTCTCAGCGGCAACTTGATGACGCCGCAGTCCCGGGGCCGGTGTGACGTCACAAACAGCTGCCGTCGCAATTGGCTCCCCGTAGCCGTTTCTGACACACACACGAGCTGCTCTGATTTGGCTTCTAACACTTTTAGCTGCTCAGTTCTGCAAGCGCGGAGAGGAAGCCGCGTCTGATAGATGGAGGTTCTCCGCGACACATTTGGCAGCCTGGACCCCCTGCCTCTTGTCCAGAGGGTCTCACCCCGCCCCCCCACCCCATGCCCCTTGTTCTCCGTGATTCCACCAGCTGCTTGGTGCCTTTAGTATCCGGCCCCGCTTGCAAAGTCCCCCCCCAGCAGCGCGACCGGAGAGCGGCGCTAGAGACCTCCCCCGAGCAGCGAAACCCGAGAGCGGCGCCGCAGACCCCCCTCGGCAGCATCACCCGAGAGAGGCGCCAGAGACCCCCCAGCAGCATGACCCGAGAGCGAAGCAAGAGACCCCCCCCCAGCAGCAAAACCCGAGAGCAGCGCGAAAGAACCCCCCCGGCATTGCGACCCGAGGGCGGCGCCAGAGACCCCCCCCAGCAGCAAGTCCTGAGGGCGGCACCAGAGCCCCCCCCCCAGCAGCAAGTCCCGAGGGCAGCGCCAGAGACCCCCCCCCAGCAGCAAGACCCGAGAGCAGCACCAGAGACCCCCCCGCAGCAGCAAGACCCGAGAGCGGCACCACAGACCCACCCCCAGCAGTGCGACCTGAGAGTGGCGCCAGAGACACCCCCCAGCAGCATCACCGGAGAACGGCGACAGAGATCTCCCCCCCCCCAGCAGCACGACCTGAGAGGGGAGCGAGAGACCCCCCCCAATAGTGCGACCGGAGAGCCGACAGATACCGACCCCCCAGCAGCATCACCCGAGAGTGGCGCCAGAACCCCCCCTCCAGCAGCGCGACCAGAGAGCGACGCCAGAGACACCCCCAGCTGGGCAACCGGAGAGCGGCGACAGATAGTGCACCCCCCCAACAGCATCACCCGAGAGCGGCGCCAGAGACCCCCCCCCAGATAGGAGACCGGAGAGCGGCACCAGAGACCCCCCCAAGCAACGCGATCCGAGAGCAGAGCCAGAGACCCCCCCCCAGCAGCGCGACTGGAGAGCGACGCTAGAGACCCCGCCCAGCAGCATCACCCGAGAGCGGCGCCAGAGACCCCCCCCACAGCAGCGCGACCCAAGAGCGGCCCCAGAGACCCCCCCCAGCAGCGCGACCAGAGAGCGGCACCAGAGACCCCCCCCAACAGCGCGACCCGAGAGCGGTACCAGAGACCCCCCCCAACAGCGCGACCCGAGAGCGGTACCAGAGACCCCCCCCAGCAGCATGATCCCAAAGAGGCGCCGGAGACCCCCCCAGCAGCGCGACTCGAGAGCGATGTCGGAGACCCCCCCAGCAGCGCGACTCGAGAGCGGCGCCAGATTCCCCGCAGCAGCACGACCCGAGAGTGGTGACAGAGACCCCCCCAGCAGCACGACCGGATAGCGGAGCCAGAGACCCACCCCCAGCAGCAGGACCCGATACAGGCTCCAGAGTCATTCCCAGCGGCATCACCCCATCGAGGCGCCAGAGACAGCGCCCAGCAGCATGACCCGAGAGCGGCACCAGAGACCCCCCCAGCAGCATGACACGAGAGAGGCGCCAGAGACCCCCCCAGCAGCATCACCCGAGAGTGGCGCCAGAGACCCCCCAGCAGCATCACCCGAGAGTGGCGCCAGAGACCCCCCCCACAGCAGCGCGACCCAAGAGCGGCCCCAGACACCCACCCAGCAGCAAAACCCGAGAGAGGTGCCAGAGACCCCCCGCAGCAGCATCACCTGATAGCGGGGCCAGTAACACCCCCCCTCTGCAGCGCGACCGGAGAGAGGCTCCAGAGACCACCCCCAGTAGTGCGACCGGAGAGTGGAGACAGAGACCCCACCCCCAGCACCACTACCCGAGAGCGGTACCAGAGACCCCCCCTAACAGCGCGACCGGAGAGCGGAGCCAGAGACCCCCCCAGCAGCATGATCCCAAGAAGGCGCCGGAGACCCCCCGCAGCAGCGCGACTCGAGAGCGACGCCGGAGACCCCCCGCAGCAGCATGACTCGAGAGCGACGCCGGAGACCCCCCGCAGCAGCGCGACTCGAGAGCGACGCCGGAGACCCCCCGCAGCAGCATGACTCGAGAGCGACGCCGGAGATTCACCGCAGCAACACGACCCAAGAGTGGTAACAGAGACCCCCGCCAGCAGCACGACCGGATAGCGGAGCCAGAGACCCCCCCCCCCCAGCAGCAGGACCCGATAGAGGCGCCAGAGTCATCCCGAGTGGCACTGTGGAGGCGCTACGGAATTACACGTGCATTACCGCCAATGACCACCGAGTGGCACTGTGGAGGCGCTACGGAATTACACGTGCATTACCCGCAATGACCACCGAGTGGCACTGTGGAGGCGCTACGGAATTACACGTGCATTACCCGCAATGACCACCGAATGGCACTGTGGAGGCGCTTCGGAATTACACGTGCATTACCCGCAATGACCACCGAGCGGCACTGTGGAGGCGCTTCGGAATTACACGTGCATTACCCGCAATGACCACCGAGTGGCACTGTTGCTCTGCTAAGGGCCGTTATTTCCAAATAAAAAAGATTGTCCTTAGGGTAGAAATGCCCCATTCCGAACTAAGACCCTCTGAGCACAGACACTGAATCCATGTCACACAGGAAATGGTATTTCAATGGAAATGTTCTACAGCACAAGCCTTACAAAGTACGAACTCCCCGCAGTCACTCCCCGGGAAGCACTGGGGAGTAACTCACAGCACCTCTATAAGACGTTCAAAATAACGGGCTTGCCTTGTGGATGCTCACGTTATCACTTTTCTAAAGCGATGTATTTCAGAATAACAGGCTTCTTATTTTTTGTGACATGAGAGTTTATTGTTCCAGAATAATGCCATTGTAGAAATTGCTCTTTTTAAATAGCAATATTGTGTGTGCTCCACTGTCGCTATTTACAAATAGCTCCTTCCTAGGGCCATTAAAGTAATTACGCTCTAGTGTTTCCTGGGGCTCTAAATCAAGGTAGCACAGCCACTTTAGGGAAGCCTGCCTCAGAGTAATTAAAACCAGCCAAAATATCTGAGAAGCCTTGTATTCTGAAATAGAATATGCTATTCTGAAATTGTAATGGGGAAATGCTAAAACAAGTGTGTAGTGTAGACATACTTTGACTCAAAGTAGCATGTCCTTACTAAGGGAGCCTACCTCTCACAAATTTTGATGCTTCCCTGTTGTGGGAACACACTATTTTGAAAAATATTTTCAAATACTTTAACCCCAAAAATACCTTATTTGAAATAATTCCCCAGTGTGAACATAGCCAAACATTACAGCTACAATGTAATGCTTGGCTATTTCCATAGATCCAAGAATCCCAAAATATCAATCCATGCTTTTCTTTCTTCTATTAATAAACCTTTAGATTCTAAAGGATTGGCCCTGCGTGATCTTGTGGGTAAGATCCAAAGTGTAAACTGACCGGGGATTTGTGGCTGGTTCTTTGGGACCGGAAAGACCCGTTCGGGGAAGGTGAGATTGGGTTCTACAACCCCCTCACCTGTGTGCAGGCCCGGGGCTAACTGTGGCACAGGGAGAGCTGGGGTGTCTGAGGGGTTTTGCTCCTGAGGCTTCTGGCTGGCCAGATTGGCAGCTAAAGCACTCAGTGTGACCGGTTTATGGCCTATTTGGGAAAGGCTTCCAGTCTGGGGCTGTAAGGAGCCCCGAGTTTTGAGCAATTCGCCCTGAGCGGACACCCTCAGCTGTGCCCAGACCTGGCCCGGTCCGTCACAGCCACCTTCCCAGCTCACCTCAACCCTCACCCTACCTTCTCCCCAGTCATCTTTCAACACATAAGGACCTCCTCACCCACTCTCCTCTTCCTCCCTAACGGCCCCCAGCCCAACACGCTCTTGATCAAACAAGTTTTTCCGACACTGATAAACCTCATTCCATGAGGAATAAGCCCTCCATTGTTTCAATTGTTTCCATTTTCTTTTGAAATAATGCAATTGCTGTGTGGATGCTACTGTTGTTCTGCCAGAATAATGTCCCTTATTCCAGAAAAATGGTACAGTGTAGACACACCCTTAGGGTATGTCTACACTGCAGCACTAATTGGAACTAAGCTAATTCGAATTAGTGCATCTAGACCTAAAAACTAATTCGAATTAGCATTTTGCTAATTGGAAATAGCGTATCCACATTGAGTGGACCCTGAACCGAAGTTAAGGCTGGCCAGAACCAGTGCCTGCAGGGCATCAGGTTAGGACTTAGAGTGTGGAGCTGCTGCCTCCGTCTAGCCGAGGGTTGTGCTTAAAGGAACCTGACCCCCACCCCGGACAGACAGTTCTCAGGGTTCCCCACTTGCTTGTCTACCTCGATAAGGGACAGCAAAGCAGTCCTGTCTTGGAGTGCCCACACTCGGCACATCAAAGCACTTGGCCATCAGCCCGGCTGCACTTGCCACAGGCTGCCATCCAAGGGGATCAATTGGGAGGCTGTCAGGATCCAGGAGGCCCTGCAGGAGAGCTTCCACCCCGAGGAGCCCGCAGAGCCACCCCAGTCCTCCCCATCAGGGGCTCATGCCCCATTCCTCCTTCCACTTACCCTTCCCTAGCCCCCTTCCTGATGTAAAAAATAAATGACATGTGTGTTGTTAAATAAAGAGAGTTTCTATTTTTGAAAACTGAGGGGTAGGGATTAACCTCTGGGGAGACTGGTAAAAGGTGGTGGGAGAGGGGAAGAGAGAGGGGAGGTGGAAACCTGGGAGGAGGGAGCTGGAAGGGGGAAGCCAGGGGAAGGAGGAGGAGGGGAAGTATAAAACTATGGTACGCCAGGGAAACCTGGGGAGGGCTAGCCTCCCACTAGTTCGAATTAAGGGGCTAGCTAGCTAGTTCGAACTAGGCTTAATCCTCATAAAATGAGGTTTTCCTAGTTCGAACTAAGCGCTCCACTAGTTCGATTCAAATTCGAACTAGCGGAGCGCTAGTGTAGCGCCTATGAATGTTAGTTCGAACTAACGTCCGTTAGTTGGAACTAACATTGTAGTGTAGACATACCCTCTGAGTTCTCTGAAGGTGTTATGTGACGGGGCGGACAGGCCCCGCACTGATGAGCAGGGGTAGCCCAGGCCCAGCTGGCAGAGAAGGCCCCGCCCCTCCGACCCTGCTGGGCATGCTCCCAACAGCGGCCGGGTATAAAGGCAGGAGGAGCCCGGCAGGCAGGGAGGCCCCAGGGCGAAGGAGGAGCCCAGGCCGGGCCAGGGTTCTTGCAGCCGCCGGGTCCGGAGTCGCCGCCCGCGCTGAACCGGGACACGGAGGAAGCAGCCGCCGGCCCAGAGCGGCAGGAGCAGGCCCGCAGCCCCGACCGGTCCTGCCCTGGGGCGAGGGGCCGGGGGAGCCGGGGCGCGGCAGGGAGCAGCCCAGGGCAGGGGAGACAAGGTTTGGCTCGGCCGGATCCCCCCCGCCGAGCCGGCAGGAGCCACGGACCCTGCCTCAAGGGCCCTGGGCTGGGGCCCGGTGGAGAGGGGGGGCCCGGGTCCCCCTATCACCCGTTTTCCTTTCCCTGGACAAGCAAACCCCGGGCCAGGGCAGGCTTCTCAGAGCGGCTAGGCCTCTAGTACCGTATATGCCCTGATAGAAGGGCCTGGACTTTTGCATTGGGACTTTAGTACCGTATATGCCCTAATAGAAGGGCCTGGACTTTTACGTTGGGACTTTGGGGGACTGTACCGGCCCGGTAGGAGGGGGCTGAGCCCCTTGATGGGGCATACCCCCTGACAGGTTAACAAAAAGGCAGACAAGGGGGATCCAGTAGATATAGTATACTTAGATTTTCAGAAAGCCTTTGACAAGGTCCTTCACCAAAGGCTCTTGTGTAAATTCCATGGCCATGAGATAAGAGGGAAGGTCCTTTCTTGGATCGAGAACCGGTTAAAAGACAGGAAACAAAGGGTAGGAAGAAATGGTAAATTTTCAGAATGGAGAGGGGTAATTAGTGGTGTCCCCCAATGGTCAGTCCTGGGACCAATCCTTTTCAACTTATTTATAAATGATCTGGAGAAAGGGGTAAGCAGTGAAGTGGTAAATTTTGTGGATGATACCAAACTGTTTAGGATAGTCAAGACAGAAGCAGACTGTGAGGGACTCCAAAAAGATCTCACCAAAATGTGATTGGACAACAAAATGGCAAATGAAATTTAATGTGGATAAGTGTAAAGTAATGCACATCGGGAAAAATAACCCCAACTATACGTACAGAATGACGGGGGCTAATTTGGCTATGACAAATCAGGAAAGAGATCTTGGCGTTATCGTGGACAGTTCTCTGAAAACTTCCACACGGTGTGCAGTGGCGGTCAAAAAGGCAAATAGGATGCTAGGAATTATTAGGAAAGGGATAGAAAATAAGACCCAGAATATCTTACTGCCCCTGTATAAAACTATGGTACGCCCACATCTTGAATGCTGTTGTGAAAGTAGAAAGATTTATACTGTAAGAGAAAGATGAATTATGCTGTAATAATTGAATAAGTGAAAGGAATACTGTTGGTCTCTGAACAGGAAGAAGAAAAGTATGTTAATGTTGTAGGTATGCAGATCAGAGTGCTAGCCAGAGTTAATAGGAAAAGGAACATTAGGTGTTAGGGAGAAAGCAATTGAGATGGACAGGAGATATGGACTGTGTGATTGATGTGGAAATGAAGATATTTGACTAGCCTCACACTAATTATGTGATGTTTTGCCCCTCTTTTAATCCTGTTAATTTTGGCTTTCTTTTGACTGTATAAATCAAGGGGTTTGAACCTTGAATGGCACTCACATTTTCTGAGTGCATTTAGCAGAGCAGCTTTGCTAATAAAGAGAGCGGTCTGACAAATCTGAGTCCTTTCTGACTTTGACAATTTGGAGGTCCCACCGAGATGGCAACCGTCTTCGCTGGAACTGTGTGATCCCTGACTGTCTTGCAGGATGACCGTGGTAGCCAGCACCTGGGCATTTGGCTGGAGCGGTTCTCTGCCAGAATGGAAAGGTGCACAACCACAGCGAAGTCTACGCCATCGAACCTGTTGGTTCCCGCTCTGTTCTGGTAGGGATCCCGGGATCTAACATCAGGACTCTGATCAGGTAATTATTTCTATGTTTTGTCCGGACTGAGGACTGTCTTGTCTCTGTCTATCCGTCTTCCCTGTGGTGTGAGTGAGTCTGGGAGCCATCCCTGCCCGGGGACTGGCTGACCAAGGGGCTCCTGTCCCCGCGATCTGTGTGACTGGAATCTGCAGAATCGCAGCCGCACCGCACCTTGGATAAAATCCTTGGAGTGAACGCAAGGGCGATTGAGGCAGTAGCCTGTGGGCTTCTTCTGTGTGTTGCACTGGGCACCGCTCTGACGAACCCGAATTTCCTCCTTGTGTGATTGGTGTATGAAGTCCTCCTGTATGGGTAAGCAGACTTCTAAGCAGGGATAGTTCCCTAAAGGGACCCCGGCTCAATTTATATATTTTAGAAAGGGTCCAGATCCCTGTACATTTCTGGAAAAATGATCTAGATTGACTCTGGGGGATCCCAAAACTCAGTGGCCACTGTTAGGATCTTGGAACAAAGACCAAGTGGACGTCTTAAAAGCCAAACTTGGCCTTCCCAAAGCTGAATTGGCTAGAGGAGAGGTAGATTGCTTCGAGGCAAATCTTAGATGAACTGAATCGAAGCTCGCCTCCCTTAAAAATTCTAATTATAAGTGAAAAGCTTTATTGGAAACCTCCTCTCCCACCACCAGACCAAGCGCTTCCCTTTACCCTGTCCTCCGAGAAGACTCAGACCGGTCCCACTTGGAGCTATAAACCGTGGACCCACACGGAGCTCCACTCAATTGTAAAAGGTTTTCCAAAGCCCCAGGAAAACCCTACCAGATTTGCAGAGGAATTTTTGCTAGTGTGCAATGCCTATGAATCCTCTGAAGCAGACCTCCTGCAACTGTGTAAGCTACTTATAACCCCTAGCGAGCAAGAAAAAAAAAATGGCTCCTGATAGCAAATTGGCCCACCACTGAGCATCCTTCTAATTGACCAGACACTGGTCCTGACGCTGCCTCCTGGAACAAATGTAAGAATCAAGCTAAGTGCCTGCGTGAGGCCATTCCCCAAGTATGGACTCCAAAAACCAACTGGGCGGCCATACATTGCTGTAAACAGCAACAGAGAGAAAACCTGGGGAACTATCACACCCGACTGACTGATGGGTTTTTTTTCTGCAACATTCTGGTATACAGCGACCGGGTGAAAATGGACAGGGCGCCCTGGCGCATGCGTTTGTTAATGGCCTCCTACCTGCTATTAGCAGTATGTTAAAGCAAATAAGTGTTGGATGGGAGGCCAAGACCATGGACAAATTGCAAGCAGTGGCAGAGCATTGCCACAGCACTCTAAAAGGGAAAGAGGAGCAGTCCTCACAAAAGCTAATGGCTCTGCAAATACAGCATTATTCAGGGCAGGGCAGACAGTACCGGGAACGGGGAGGGTACCAAGAACAGGGATGAGGTCGGAGAAGGGGTCGTGGGACTGGGTTTTTGGGATTTAGAGGTTTCAGCTCCGGTCATATTCACCCTGCGGGAACAAGACATTATTGTCCCGTGTTCCAGTGCCGTAACGCCCCTATCCTCCCAGTTCGAAAGGCTGATGGGAAATCATGGCTGTTTGTTCAGGATCTTCAAGCCATTAACTGCATTGTTGTACCCACCTTTCCTGTAGTCCCTAATCCAGCAACTATTCTGGCTTCTATCCCGCCAGATGCAACTCCTTTTACTGTTGTTGATCTGTGTTCTGCTTTCTTTTCTGTCCCGGTTCACCCTAAGTCCCAGTATCTTTTTGCCTTTTCTTACAAGGGGCAGCAGTACACATGGACCATGCTTCCCTAGGGGTACACAGAAAGCCCGTCTTACTTTTCCCAAGCATTAGCCAGAGACCTCGTTGACCTGGTCTTCCCCTCTGGGTCCACATTGGTCCAATATGTAAATGATCTACTCCTCTGTTCCCCTTCATTATCTGCCTCAGAAACCGGCTCTCTAGTGCTTCTCACTGCCCCCACCTTAGGGTTACCTAACTACTCTAAGCCTTTTACTCTTTTGTGCCACGAGCAATCTGGTTGTGCACTTGGGGCTCTTACTCAGGAGCATGGTGACAAAAATCATCCAGTGGCCTATTTCTCTGCCACCTTGGACCCTGTTGCCCAGGGTTTACCCCCCTGCCTGCGTGCTGTGGCTGCCGCGGCACGCCTAGTCGAAATGGCTGAGTCCCTTGTCCTCTGCTCCCCTCTTTCTCTCATGGTCCCCCGCTCTATAGAAACTCTCCTGCTACAACGTAATACAGCTCACCTTTCCTCCGCCCGCCTCACTAGGTACGAACTTTTCCTGCTTTCGGCTTCGCATATCACCATAAAGCGCTGTTCTCAGTTGAACCCTGCCACTCTCCTTCCTCTGTCTGATGACGGTGAACCCCACGACTGCCTTGCAGCTGTCTCTGCTGTCACCGTGCCGCGCCCCGACCTTTCTGATGTCCCTCTCTCTAACTCCGACCTTGTGTTAGTCACTGACGGTTCCTGCTTTCGAGATAGACGAGGTCGTCTCCTTGCAGGATATGCTGAGGTATCGCTCTCGGAAACCCTAGAAGCTGCGCCGTTACCTTCTGTGACAGCGCAAGTCGCTGAACTAGTTGCCCTAACCCGCGCTTGCTTTCTGGCTGAGGGACGCTCCGCCACCATTTATACTGATTCTCGTTACGCTTTTGGGGTTGTACATGACTTTGGCACCCTCTGGCAAGCTCGGGGTTTCCTTACCTCTGCTGGTGCCCCTATCAAGAATGGCCCCTACATTGCTGCTCTCCTGTATGCAGTTTTACTCCCATCTGCATTAGCTATTGTTAAGTGCCCTGGCCACTCCACAGCAGATACTGATGTTGCTAAGGGTAATGCTGCCATACAACCTTCCCCCGGTGCGTTTCTCGGTTCCCTTTCTGTTTCTGTACCACCGCCGTCCCTTTCTGACCTCACCCTGCTCCAAGACTCTGCCCCAGAAGCAGAAAAAGACTCCTGGGTCGCCCCGGGTTGCTCTCTATACCCCGATTCCCGTCGGTGCTCGCCTACTGGTACCTTTGTGGCCCCCTTTTCACTCTACCCCTCTCTGGCCGCCCTGCTTCACGATGTTTCACATGTCGGAAAGGAGGGGATGGTCTCTGCTGTAACTAAGGCAGGATGGTGAGCCCCACATTTCAGCTGTTTTGCAGCCCACCACTGTGCCGCCTGTACCACTTGCCAAAGCTACAATGTTGGCAAACCTGTAAAGGTAGCTCACGGGTTCTGGGGCCTGCCCCAAGCACCGTTCTTGCATTGGCAGCTTGATTTTGTACAAATGCCTAAGTGTCAACGATATGAATTTATTTTGGTTATGGTATGCTTATTTTCGGTTTGGATTGAAGCCTTTCCTTGTCGCAAAGCTGATTCACTGTTGCCAAATGTTTGTTAAATCATATTATGCCTGCCAAAGGAATTCCTGCCACTCTGTCCAGTGACCGGGGTACACATTTTACTGGACAACTTGTTCAGCACCTGGATTGTGTGTTACATGTCACACACCTGTTGCACTGTCCCTACCACCCACAGAGCGCAGGTGCAGTTGAAAAATGAAATGGTGTGATAAAAAAATAAGCTTGCAAAAAATGTTGTGACTCTACAGGGTTAAGCTGGCCAGCAGCCTTACCGTTGGCCTTTATGGAAATTCAATCCACCCCATCCCAAAGACATAAATTAAGTCCTTTTGAAACTGAGAACAATGGCTACCATTACTCCAGTCTCAGACTTGAACTTGACTCGCAGTATACTCCTTCAGTACTGCAAGGGACTAATGCAAGCTGTAAGTCACTTCCATTCACAGGTTCCCACCTCTGATGCCTCCGACGGAACCCACCTCTGATGCCTGCCACGCTCTTGAGACAGATGATTGGGTCTACGTACGACACCACCATCAAACACGCCTTGGAACCCCGGTGGAAGGGCCCGCATCAGGTGCTGCTCAGTACCCAGACGGCTGTTAAGCTATCCGGCATCGCAGCATGGATACAGGCTTGGCAGTGTAAGAAGGCTCCACCCCCTGTGGACCAATCATCGCCTCAGGACCACGCAGAGTCAATTTTGACTCCAGAAGAAGACGTAGAGGAACAGCCTGCGATACCTTACAACCTACGTTCGCGTAAGGGTTGCCTGAAGCAGACGAGGACCAAAAGGAAGGCCCAGGAAGAAGCAGTAGTGAGCCTAGCGCCTGCTGCCTGGTGGACATAAAACCGTGACTGCGGTTCCCTCAGCTGAGATTGTCAGAACCAAAAGGGTCTTGCCTCCAACATGTGCCTCTGGTGGGGCCTGTTCCTCCGCCACTGGTGTCTTAAGGTCTGGGGAATCCACAATGACAATGACAATTCTTTTATCCACCAGCAAGTATGGATCGCTCAGACCCTTAATATCTCTAATTGCTGGGTCTGCAGCCACATCCCAGCCCACTCGCAAGCTGGTTCCTGTCTTGGCAATCCCACTTAATTCCCCAGGCCTCACCGGAGGACCTCATCTGTTTAACAAGACATGGAACAGTAACGACACTTGGGAAGTAGTGGGAATCAATGTATCTAAATGGATACGTGTGGAGGAGGGAAAAGGTCACTGGTGTTGGGTGTGGAATGGGACGGGGCTGAATCTGGGGAGGAGCAGTTGTCTAAGATCGGAGAATGAAATCACTCTCATGCTCCCCCTACAGCCACCCTAGTGAGAACAGTACAATCTTTCAATGCCATGCAAATAACACCACTCCCCGTAAGGAGAATCACCGTGTGCCCTTCGGGGGATATTACTCCTCCTTTGTAGACACCTATATGGCAAAGGGGTGCAACCGACCCTTCCCAGCTTTGATAGGGCCTCAGTGGGTCTGCGGGACAAAAGCCTCGACTGCGTTACCAGTTAACTGGTCGGGTATCTGTTATCCGGCCTAACTCTTCCCACAATTCCTTCCCACGAGAACGCCTCCATCATTTTAGGCAAAAAAGAAGGGACTTGTCAGATGCCCAATGGTATGTGAATCACATAAGCCCCTTAACTTGGGAAGAGACTATTGGTGGTTCCTTTATCCCATTTGGGGGAGTAATACATCATGCAAAAAGGCTTGTGAGGTTACAAGCAGTAGTTGAAATCATGGCAAATGAAACTAGAGAAAGTTTAAGGGCCCTGGCCAAAGAAACAGGAGCGATCTGACAGCTGGCCCTCCAAAACCGTCAGGCATTGGATATAGTTCTGGCAGCAAAAGGAGGGACCTGAGCTCTCATTGGCAAAGAACGTTGTGTATATATATACCTGACAACACCAATGATGTAATAGATCGCGCTAGCCACTTGGAACAGATTGCGTACCTTCCCCCGAAGAGCCACGTTCCCTGTGGAAATGGCTAAGTAACTTGTCCAATTTCTCTGGTGTAGGAAACTGGTTGTTTCAGGGAGCCCTGACTATCCTATTTGGGGGGTTGTGAGCAACTTGGGGGGGGGGGTTGCAGCTGGATTGGGTTTTTCACTTGCGACCCCTCTCCCCCGGGCTGTGAAGAGCGGCAGGGCGGCGGAAGGCAGCTGCCAGCAAGCCGCACAGCGTGGCCGGGGCCATGGGACTCCAGGAGCAAGGCAGCGGGAGAGTGGGATGCGGAGCAGAAAAGAGGCACAGAGGAGAAAGAGATGGGGGAAAGGAGCCTGCAGGGGGGAGGGTGTTAAGGACTGCACATGCCATGAAGGAACCCCAGGAGGGCAAGGAGTCTGGTGAGAAGGGGGGGAGGAAGCGACCCAGGGCAGTGAGGGTGGGTGGCCTCACAAATTTGTTTAGCATTTTAGGGGGTGGTGGTATCACGAATTTTGAGAACCCCTGCTGTAATCCATGTTCCAGCAATCGCTTACATGAGTTTAACATTGCATTTGTATGTATGTTTTACCCTAGTAATACACAAAGCTTTTAATTTTGAAATAAATCTAAATGCCTGGTGTTCTGTTCATATTCTTATGCACGGGTGTTGCAGTTTATTCATATTTAAGAACTTCTGTTTTAACTTATTGCTCACCATTTTAGAGTTAGATGTTATCACTGACTTTTTAGCTGTTCTGTTCCCAGCACTTATCAGCTCAGAGGTATTGCTCGCTGCTGGCTGGTTAGAGGCTCACCACGCCAGATTTAGTGGCTTTCTCTAGGAATATCAATGTACAGACGACTACACGATTAACCAACAAGCCTCAACTTATTGGTCAATCCTGTCGATTACACGCATTCTCCCCTCTCACCCGCTGTCTCTGTCAGAGGCAGCAAGGAGGGAGGAGGCGTGAGCTGATACCTGTGGGAAGCCAGCTTTTAAGTCAGCTTGTCACAAGAGGGCGCGGTTGTACAGTTGATCAGCGCCCCACAAGCATTGGATCGGCCTGTTCCCCCACCTCTGTGCTGCTGCCTCTGATACAGAGGAAGCAGTATGGTGGAAGGAGGCAGGTGGGAACTGATATGCATGAGCACTGTGTGTGGTGGCTTCATGGACCTACCTGTCAATCCCCTTGCTGCCTCTTCTAGAGGCAAGAAGGGGAGGCAGGAGCTGGTGCTGGCTTCGCAGAGCTGCCTGCCTGCCTGTCCACGCTGCTGCCTGTGCCTGAGGAGTAGTTAATAATAATACAAGACGTGGGCAGTGGTAAATCAGACCCTACGTCAGCACTGTAAGGCTCTAGCTTTGTACATAAGGTTTTGTAGCACTAATTCCACCTCCTCCATCTATTCATTATTGTAAAACAAGTAATATTTGCCCACAACAAATACAAATATGCACAAGGATCCAGCATACAAATCTGCATTCTCATCGGCTTTATTTCCAAGGGTTGCATCTAAATGTGCACTTCAGTTACAAGACTATTGACTGCATACCAGATGAAAGCAACGACAACGTCTGACAGTATTACATGCTGCTGCCAAAAACATTCCAAAGAGATAAATACTCCTAACAATGTTACAATTGGTAAAGGTGCTATTTGATGGAATCACTTTCCAGACTCATGATTCAAACATGCTTTCAGTTAATTAAGTAGCTGAAATGTTTGGCCTTTTATAGCTAGAGTAGGTAGAGAGACTCATCTCATTTGCAATGGAAATTAATGCAATGTTTTAACTTAGTGATGGGCTTAGGTTTAATAGCTGTCAAAGAAAAAATATATACATTTCCCTGTCTCTCTGTCAGTGTGTGGGAACAGAAGCTCCGGTAACTTCCATTAGTAGATAAACTTCTGAAATAACCTTTTCTAATATGAAAATAAATGGCTGCCAGAGTAAATGGGTGACTATGACATATTGATTGCAAAGTGTCCACTGATGCCTCCACAATCAAGAGAAAGTTCCTGACTTCAACCACATGTGTAAGTTATTTCAATACATATGACAGTTGTGGGGGAATTCTGCCATTTTACTCTGGCTCCAAAGGCAACAGTTGCAGAATTATGCGGCATCTTCATTACTGGAGGTTTGCAACCATGGCAACCCAATCTGTACAGTCCTCTGCTAATCTTTGTGCAGATGAACAGTCTTTTGATCCTCCCAGGACACCACATTGTCCATCTAAGATCATCTTTTTCTGCCTTGTGTTCTTCTGCCTTCCAAAGTCTGTACACATTCATTGCTCTCTGAGCCTCTTAACAAATAACCTACAAATCAAATCTTTTCATTAAATATCAAGCTACCATTTGCAATAATCTCAAATATTTGCCATTGTTTATGTGGTCTATCCTTGATATTTTCAGAAATTTCCTGTAACACCGTAATTGGAAGGACTGTCGTTTCTTTATGATCGATTGTTTGAATGCCCGTGTTTCACAGCTGTACGTCAGCACAGACCGAACACACGCCATGAAGAATCTTGTGCCCCTTCTCATCAGATGTTTATTTTTCCAGAATGTCTCTGTGGCTCTTGCTATTCTGGTGCTGGCTTCAATGTGTGATCGTACATCTTCTGCACCAATGTTTTCTAAGAGGCAATCATTTCATTTCTCACTTGCTAGATGACTTTGTTGTTCCACTGGGACCTTGCAGGTTTTCCCAGGACTTTTGAGTATTTTTGCACTGCCTCAAAACAGGCAGGCCAGTAAAAATTTTGGACTAGTGCTATATAGTGTGCTGTATTCCTGGGGAAGGTCTGTAGTGGCTGTGTAGCCTCTGTCAGTACTTTTGCAATAGCACTGTCCCCGTATTCGCCCTAATTCAATGTTCACAGGTAACATCCACTCTCTGTGGAGTAGCCCCAGCTCCCAGAGAAACCTTTCCAGCTGCTGAGCCGGGCAGTTAGCAGCAGCCCCTTCGCCTGTCTGTTTGCATCCCAGGACCACAGCTGAGGGCTCCTGCATTCTGCTTGTGGCTCTAAGTAGCCACACAAGCGATTGAGGCCAAGCCAAGATTTGAGGTCATTCTGCAGCAGCACCTGCCTTAGGAGTAGGGAGGGTGCCCCAACATCCTCAGCCCCTGATTGTCACCCCACTTAAGATGGATCTGAGCCCGTGGGATTCGGGAAAGGGGGCCCACTATTCCCTGTAGGGTCAGGAGTCTATTGGGGATGTTTCTCGCAAAGTCTACCACCTTTGGGTGCACCAGAGCTACTGGGACCTCAGGGTTCCCATCTTGGGTCTTTTCTCCACCCACCAGGAAACTGTATCTAGTTGCTCCCCCTTTCAGTGCTGAAATGGCCAGGCTTGCTGAATCAGCCATGAGGATCAGACTCTCCCCATGGGTGATGGAGTCACTACTAGCAGGACCACAGGTTGCCACCAGCCCCTGGTCTCCCCAGGACCTTACACTGTATCGCCTTGGGACCAGGTCTGTGGCAGTAAAAACATTTCGGATCCCCCTGGCCTAGGACTTTTGTTGGGCCCTGGTTTGGGTTTCATTCCCCCCCAGGGCATGGTCTGGCCTGCTCTCCTTTCTGGGCGTGGCTTTGTACCACTTCCCCTTGAATCATTTAGCAAATCCAGACTGTGCAGAGTGTTCAGCCCAGCTCCCTGACAGGGGTGCATCTCTAGGGTCTTGGTCTATTTAACGTGATGTTAAGGCAGGGGGATTTCACAAAGGGTGGGGACCCCCAGACCAGTTCCCCATGTTCCTACGTGAAAACTGAGAATTGTTCACATCCCTTTTCTGAAATCCCCGAAACATCCTCCTCTACCTCTCACGAGTCAAGTTACATTTTTACTGCAACGCTGATTGATACACCTGATCATCATACAGGCCCCTGGCATATGAGTGAGAGCATCTTCTAGGCGAGGGCCTTCCAGAGCCAGAGACCATCTGGGGACCTCTTACCCAATGCACAGCCTGTTTCACAAGCATTTAGAAACATGATGACAGCTATGACCGACCTTCAAGTGAGGCCATAATTTGAAGCCTATGGCAGGAAGTGCCCCAGAAAGGTGGGGGGAGGGCACCGGTGCCCAAACCATGATCACAGCCTCACTCTGCCTCTTCCTCCCCAGGCCCTGCTCCATCTCTCCCCACAAGGCCTTGCTCTCCTGCTCGCTCCTCTCTGTCCCTTCCCTTCTCCTGGTCACTCTCCCCTAAAGTTATTCCCTCCTGCTTTTAAGTGACAGTCCCTGTGCCCCCCCATTCCACCGGTACATGGGGGTCTCTCTCCATCTGTCTGATGAGGCTTTGCTGGTGGAGTCTTTCCATTTCAAGCAGAGGCTGACACTTCTTATCCTTCTCTCTCGCTCGCTCCTCCTGGCGGGCAGCTGGGCTTCCAGCTGCAGCCTCTTTCTCCACCTGCAGCTCTGTCACGTTTGGTCTGGATGGATCACAGCTGCTGCTTTGTCAGCCTCTGCCTCGCTTCCCAGGCCTGCTGGTCTTCCCTCAGTACCTTGCACGTGCCCTGTTCCTTTTCTGGTCCCAGAGTAGAGCAGATCAGCCAGTAATGGCCTCACCAGCTCTTCGGTGCCAACCCGCCGTTTGCAACCCTCTGCCCCTTTCGCTTGTTCCTAATGTGTTCCACCCGCCGCTGCTGGCAGACAGGCCTGAGCCAGTGCGGCCGTTCTGAGGTGACGTTCTTATCAGGAACCACAGCGAGGAGACCTGTGGCACATTGGGGACAAACAGGTTTGTTGGGGCATAAGCTTTCATGGATAAAAACCCACTTCCGGTTTTCCCATAGCCGCTTACGCCCTAAGAAATCTGCGGCCCCCTCGTCGTTTTTGCAGATACAGACTAACAAGGCGATCCCTCTGGTTCTTAGCGAGGTCACTGGAGGAGGGACGTGCTACAGGACACTCAGGAAGACAAAGGCCATCGTGGGGGAGCGAAATGAATTCTTTCCATAAGGGATGTCAAATCCCGGTTCATGAGTTCACTGGTGAACCGACTAAGCAGGATCCAGGCTGGATCAAGTCTGTGGGGCTCTCACCTCCAGCCCTGTGTGAGGGCTGGCTGCAGGCTGCCGGCCCAAAGCTGATTAGAAAGAACTCCAATGAAATCTCACTAACCTGGGTGAGGAGATGGCAGACGGAATGAGGTGCTGACAAATGCAAAGTAAGGCACATTGGAACGCATAGCCCCGACTGGACATACACAATGAGGGAGTCGAAATTCGTATTCATTGTTACCACTGAAGCCAGAGGTCTTGGAGTCGTGGTGGAGAGTTCTCTGAGAACTTCTGTTCAATGTGCAGCAGCAGGCAAAACATGCAACCAGAATGTCATTAGCAAGTTCGGTATGCATACATTACCCCGCTAGTTCGAACTAGGGGGGTAGCGTAGACATACCCTAGGATGTTCAGGGACACAACCCTTTGCTCTGGGCACCCCTAAGCCTCCGATGGGCAGACGCTGGGACAGGAGGATGGATCTAGTCTGTTCCTTCCTTCTGAAACACCTGGCATTGGCCACTGTCAAAGACAGGATATCAGGCTAAATGAACCATTGCATTGGTCTGCCCCAGTCTGGCCATTCTTATAGTCTTATTTTCCCCTCTCTCTTCACTCTTTTCCCAAAAGACAAGGAGACTTTGGCTGTGTTTACCCCTTCAACAGTACTTCCTTTCTCTGATGTTGGCCCTTTATTAGTAGGTCCCCACTGTCCTAGATTGAAGATACTGCCACAGCATGACCCAGCTTCGGGGTTAGCCCCTCCTTTGACTCCACTTCTGGTCTCCCTCGAGGGCACTCAAAGTTCAGGCTTCCTAGACATCAGCTCTCTCCTGCTTCCTTACTTCCCACTGCACTTCACTTTGATTCCCCAGCAGCTCTGACTAAGGCCCCACTCCTGCGGTTAATCTTTCTCTTTGGGCTACGAGAGTGCACACGAGTTACCAGCTGATCTTCACAACGCCAAATTCTGTCTGTTCTTATGGCAAAATCACTGCTCAAAAAATACATTAAAAGCAGTGGCTGTTCCAAGATCACCCATCTGTTTTCTGGAGCTGTTGCAAGACAAAGTCTTTCCAGCCTTCTGCTAGCGTTGTCACCTCCCTTGCACAGAAGGTTCTTTCTGTCTCATCCTGAAGGAGGCTGCTGAGTCTCCCCAACTCAGCCTTTATATTGCAAAAGCCTTTTCTTTGTTTCCTGGAGCACCCAGCTGGAACCAGTCTATGCAAACCTCCCTAAGGGGTGGTATTCTCAAGAGGTGTTTACAGCCTCAGTGATTCATCTTAATCACCCCACACACTGATGTTAGTTCCCAGAAACCTGCCATAACTACACCCCTCTCCCCACCCCCAACCCCACCCACACATACCCTGAGTTGCATGCACTGTCTGGCCCACAATGAGATCTATAACATTCATAAACTGATACCGTATGGTCCCCCAAAGATACTGCCTGTGATTGCAACATCTGTCCTAGTGGCAGGTCAGCTGAACCATGTTCTACTAACAACTATTTAGAACAGCACTTTGTAGTTTACAGGGTACTAAAAACCTCCTTCTTCCAGCACTGTTTTCCACTGTGTCAATATCAGCAAACACCACCTCACTCTGCAGCCCCATACTAGCACTCTCCTTTTCTTGTCTGATCTGGAGTCCAGAGTTTTTTGTCATCTAACAGCTGTGCCATGTAAGCCTGCTAGTGTAGCCATGGCCTTCAAGGTAAATCCCACCCATGATCTACTGGCTTTATTTGAGTGCGAGTGTGGGAAGTGGAGGGAAGAAGAGAATTTGGATCTGGAATTTTAAGCTTTTTGGGGATAGAGAATCTGTACCCTCCTGAGTACCAACCCCACACTGGGCCAGGAAGGGTTAACCAGGCCTACCTGTCTAAGAGAGCCCCTCCCCCACAGCCCGGCAGGGCATGCTCCAACTGAAGGACCAGCATATAAAGGCTAGTGGAGCAGCTCTGTCAGGGCTGACCACCGCAGATGAAGGCGCAGCTGCCAGACCTCCCCCGAGCAGCAGCAGCAGCAGCAGCAGCAGACAGATGCCACGGCAGAGGCCAGCCAGCAGAGACAGGCTGGGGAAGCTGCTGCTGATTGTCACCTGGGTAGGAAGTAGCCCAGAGCTAGAAGCTGGATCCCCAAGAGCTCAGCATGTTGGTGGGCAGATTCCCTGCTAAGCTAGTGGTGGGACACGCCCACCACTGACAGGGGCCTGGGCTGGGACCTGATGGAGCGGGAGGGCCTGGGTGTCCCTACGCCCATCCCCCCTGACACAGCGCTCCCATTGTTGCTATTGACGTGGCCACTGGGCCCTACTGCCCTGTGGATGGGGGTGGCCACTAACTTTGGGCCGCAAGGCCAGACTCTTAGACATGAGAAAGGGGCCTGTGGGTATTTGGGACTGTAGCAGCCATGGGGTGGAGCACGTATCGCAGGGCCTGGTAAGCTCAACACCCTGCCTCAGAGGGGTTGGGCATACTCACCCCATGACACCCCACCTTCCATTTGTAAAGGATCTTGCATGTTTATGGTATCTCTAAACACCATTTTTAAATGGGCACCAATAGAAGGGATTCATTACACTATACGGTGGGTTCCTTACATTACATGACCACCTTCTAGCGCAGCACAGAGCAGAACCATATGTCCATTTGTGTCTGGAAAGATCAGTGCTGGCACGAGTAGCTGGAAATCACACTTTGCCCCCTCCTTGTGTATGGTTTAGCCACGTAATCCTGCAATTTCAAAGCACCGGGTAGAAAACCTGCACGAATTAAACAGTTTCCAAGTCACCCATATGCACAAAGCAGCGCTGAAAAATATGGCTTCCCCCAAGATCCCAGCTCATGCCATCTCTCTGCAAAAATAAGCACCCTAATAAATCAAGGCTTCCCATCTGGCCCAGTTAGTAGGAGAGCCATGAACCCAGGCAATGCTGAGTCCTTGCAACTGCAGCCCGTCAGATAGGAACACGGAAGCCTTCCTGGCACGGCGCTATGCATAGAGCTCACATCAGGCAGTCTCTGGGCGAAATATTTCCTTGAGGACGGCCACACAGGCTGGAGCAGAGCTGTCCCCTTCCACAGAGGGGCTGGGGCGCTGTGACGTGTTCAGCACTGGCTTGCTGAACAGCTCCCTAACTCCCTGCTGGAACTTGGGGTCCCAGGCGCTGTAGATGGCCACGTTCCAGCAGCTGTTGGAGGTCAGGACCCAGAAGGCATAAAAGGAGAACTGACACCACTGGTAGCCCAGCACGGAGCCCACCACAAAGACTGCGATTGGGCTGAAGGAGGCCGAGAAGGCAAAGGTCAGGATGCCAATAGTCTTGGCTGCCGTGATGTCAGAAAAGGAGAGGCGGCTGCCAGGCTGCGCCTCATTGCCCAGCCCCCTGCGGGCCTTGCAGTACTGGCGGATGGCAGTGAAGGTGATGCAGTTGATGGCAAAGGTGCCCGCCAGCAGGGAGAAGTCGAAGGCTGGGAAGAGCAGCATGATGTTCCAGGGGGAGCTGGCTGGCCTACCTGCAGGGAAGACGTAGGTGCACATCTTGCTGCAGGAGCTGTATTGCAAGGTGATGTCTGGGCTGGAGAGCAGAGGCACCACCGCCAGCAAGAAGCTCATGGACCACGAGAGCAGGATGAGCCAGACCGTCCGCCGCTTGGTGATCACCGCCCGCTTGTGCAAGGGCTTCAGCACGGCCACGCTCCTCTCCACCGACAGCAGGAAGATGGTGGTAATGGAGACGAAGGTGCAGCCAGCGAAGATGGGTCCAGTGATGAAGCAGGCAAAGGATGAGCTAGAGCAACTGCTGCTTCCCTGAGCCACGCCAGAGGCCAAGCTGCTCACCTCCCGGTACACAGAGTAGGGCACCACGATGAGCCCCACAGCCAGGTCAGCCAGGGCCAAGGAGGCTTTCAGGTAGCCCTGAGAGGTTCTGAACTGCCTGGCTCGCAGGAAGACCAGGAGGCTCACCACATTGCCCAGGATGATGGCAACAATCAGCAGGACCATGAGGAAGAGCTTGCAGATCTCCCCCGGAAGAGGGGGGCTGGAGAGGGTGCAATTGGGGCTGCTGCTGTTACCCCACATTGGCCAGATCTGTGTGTCCACCAGGCACCCCTGTTGGATCACAAACACACAGTGAGATATGACAATGGGTGAGTTGCATCCACACCCATACAGCTATTATACACAGGGAGACACACAGACACAGATTACACACTGGGAGACCCCCCCCAAACACACACAGATATTACACTCGGAGAGATATACACCACCTGCACCACCACACAGCTGTTACACAAAGGGAGATGCACGTGCACACACACACAGCTGTTACACAAAGGGAGATGCACGCACACACACACACACACACACAGCTATTAGACAAAGGGAGATGCACACACACACACACACACAGCTATTACACAAAGGGAGATGCACACGCACACACACACACAGAGCTATTACACAAAGGGAGATGCACACACACACACACACACAGCTATTACACAAAGGGAGATATATGCACACACACACACACACACACCTATTACACAAAGGGAGATATGCACACACACACACACACACACACACCTATTACACACAGGGAGACACACCTAGACTGAGATATTACACACAAGGAGACACACACACACACACACACACAGATATTACACCTAGTGAGCCACACACTCCCGAGATGGACCAGCCTTAGGGATGGGCAGTGGTACTCAAGGCGCTGCCCTGATGCTATCAGGGGCTCAGAGGAAGCCTGCCAGGCAGGGCAGCCCCTGGAGAAGCACAAGGACCAAGCTGCATGGGGAGTAGCTGGAAGAGCCCGGTAACTCCTCCAAAAAGGGTTCCTTCCTAGTTCTCTCCCTGCCTGCAACCATCGCTGCTCCCGCCCCCATGGAGCCGCCCCGGCCAAGTTCAGGAGTTGGACCCTGTCCCCCCCGCCCCCCGTACCTGCTCTCTGCTGAGCTGGGTGGCGCTCAGGGTCTGGCTCCCGAAGGCTCGTCTTAAAGCGGCGCGGCGCGGCGCGCACCCGGACCCCAGGACGCACTGTGTGGTACCGGCCGGTTTCTCAAGCGCACTCCCCCGACACACCCACTCCCGGCTGTGCCCCGCACACGCGGCCCGGAGCTGCGGAACGCCCCGCGGGCGCATCCCAGCCCAAGCGCCCGGTGTCCGCTCGCTGCTGGCCCCGCGCCCGGCTCGCCCCGAGCGGCGTGTCCTGCCTGCGGCGAGCGCCGCGCCGGGCTGTCCACGAGCTCGCCGCCAGCTGGGAGCTGGGCGGATCCGAGCCTGGCAATCCGGCGCGGGGCGGGGCGGGGCAGAAAGCTGGGCCGGGGACCCCCGCTCCCCAGCGAGCCCCTGGGGCACGTCTGGCCTCGAGAGCTGAATTTCCCGCAAGGTGGGTTGCGGGGCCTCTGGCCCCAGGCTGGGCGCTTGGCCTGTCCTGCCCTTGAACAGCAGCACCAAAGTCCATCCAGCCCAGCGTCCTGCCTGCCCATGGTGCCCAATGCCAGGGGCCCGAACAGAACAGGGACCATCAAGCAACCCCCCTCTGCCTCCCCACCCCTCCCCTCCAGCCTCTGACAAACAGAGACTAGGGCGACCCATCCTGGCTAGTAGCCATTGCTGGGCCTAACCTCCATGAATGTATCTAGTTCTTTTGTTGAACCCTGTTAAAGTCCTGGTCTTCACAACATCCCCTGGCAGGGAGTTCCACAGGTTGACTGTGCGCTGCATGAAGAAAAACTTCCTTTGGTTTGTTTTAAACCTGCTACCTCAGGCCCACACAAAACATGTCCTGTGGGCCAGATCCAGCTTGCCAAGCCACCAAATCCGGCCCACAGACGCTGTAGGGAGGCCCAGGCAGGCTCCCCGCTTGCCTCGCCCCAACCGCACGCTGTTCAGAAACATGGCTGCGGGCAGTTTTTCTTTAAAAACCATGAGGGGGAACGCTTTAGGAGCTGCTCCCGCCCCCAGCACAATCCCATTGGCCGGTTTCTAGACGGCCAAGCCACTGGATCAGGCCCATGGACATGGCAGGGAGCCCAAGGCAGGCTCTCCACTTGCCTCACCTGCATGTCACTCAGAATCGTGTCCAGAAACTGGCCAATGGGAGCTGCTTGTTTCAATAACAGGCCACCACAAAGCACAAGGGGCTCATGGCTGTGGCCTGGGCAGGGACAAGCACCAGTGCCCCGCCCTTCACAGGTGATTAATCAGCCCCGCCCAGTCAGTCAGCTCTGTGCAGGGAGCCCTGAGCCTCTGACTGGGCAGGACTGATTAATCACCTGTGAAGCTGGGCTGCCACCCCATCTTGCAGGGGGGCTGCTGGCTGGTGAGTCTCCTGGCCAGACCCTGCCTCTGGCAGCCCAGCCTCTTCCTTTCCCAACTCTCTGCCCCCCACTCCACATAACTAAATCTCCCCTCCCAGATCCAGCACCACAATCCCCTGTCCCAGATCACGGTCCCCTCCTGCCTTAGGTCACAACCCAAATCCGTACATCCCCTTCTGTACACCAATTCCCAGCCCTAGGTCACAGTCCAGTCTCCTGCACCCCATCCAGTGCCCCAGGTCACAACTGCCTTCTTCACCCAAGCTCCCTCCCTTACCCCAAACTCTCTTCTGCACTCAACCTCCATCCCAGACCCCCGCAGCTCCCCCATTAACAGGGAAGAGTGCGGCCCTCGACCACTTTCCAAATTCTTGGAGTGGCCCCCCATCAAGGATTATTACCCACCCCTGGCTACCTATTCATTTGGTGGCCCCTAGTTCTTTTGTTATGGGAACAAGTAAATCACTTTTCCTTATTCACTTTTTCCAGAGTGGGGTGGGCCAACGCTACATAAACCCTGGTGTGAGGGTGTGCCCAGAAGGGCTGAGGGTGGCCATTGCACCCATAGGTGCTGACTTCCTCTGTTCCTGCACTCTGCCCCCATCCCACACCTTGTCCACTCATGATTTGAGAGACCTCTATCTATCCCCCCTCAGTCTCCTCTTTCCTAAGCTGAAAAGTGCCAGTCTTTGGATCTCTCTTCATATAGCAGCTGTTCCAAACCCCTCCTCATTTTAGTTGCCCTTTTCTGAACCTCTTCCAATGCCACTGTATCTTATTTGAGATGAGGCGACCACGTCTGTACGCAGGGTTCAGGATGTGGCCGTACCATGGATTTATACAGAGACAATCAAATATTCTCTGTCTTATTCTCTAGCCTTCAGATCTCTCCTCCTTGGGGCCAGGTTAGCTCTTGCAGGCACAAGAAGTGATGCGGCCTTGTTATCTGCAGTTACATGGGGATTCCCACAATGCAAGGGAACCCCAGAGTGGGGTGGGCCAACTCTACATAAACCCTGTAAGCCCTTGTGTGAGGGTGTACCCAGAAGGGCTGGGGGTGGCCATTGCACCCATAGGTGCTGACTTCCTCTGTTCCTGCACTCTGCTCCCACTCCACCCCTTGTCCGTACCCCCACCCCTTCCTCCATTCCACTCTTTCCCCCACACCTCCACCTCTTCCTGTCCTTGCTCTGCCCCCTCCCCTCCAGAGCTTCCTGCACCCCACTGAACAGCTGTTTGCTGTGGGCAGGAGGCACTGGGAGGAAAGGGGGGGCAGATCTGCAGGTTTGTCACTGGGTGCTGAGCAGCCACAATTTTGTTTGTTTGTTTGGAGCATCCATGGAGCCGGAGCATTCTGGTTATCTCTAGTCATCATCACCTCCCCTCTGGGCTATTATGACCAGCCTACGTGTGTGCAGCCCTGGGCTGAACTGGCTTGTCCCTGCTCCAGGAGCAACCAGGACTGCCCAGGCACCATTCCTCCCCCCCCCCCCCCCCCGAGATGTGCTTTCAGCTCAACTTTGTTTTACAAAATGGCCTGGAGACAAAAGTGCTTCTCCTGGGCAAGAGGGTGGCATAGAGCTGTTCCCTCGACACCCTTCTGGGCACAGCTCTTCCCTGGTCTCAGCTCGCCTTGGCCACAGCATCGCTCCAGCCCCGACCACTGCTTCTTCCATCACTTGCCCCCGTGGGTACCTCCGCCCTGCACGAGCTCTGCAGCATGGGCCATGTCCACTTGGCTCCCACAGTTCTCCCCATTCTCCTTGCGTTTTACTCACCATGGCTACTGCAGTGCCCTGTTCCGTGAGTCCCAGCATCAGGCTCTGGTGGGAGCAGACGGCCACTCCCACTGGAGAGGGGAAGAACGGGGCCGAATCATCTTCACCCTCAGACACAGTCAGGTTGGGATTCATTTCAGGCCCCAGTTCAAGGATTTTAACGCCCTCCGAATTGTCCCCATCCTGTCCTAAGGCTCATATCTTCCGCACCAGCCTCCCTTTTCACAACCGTGTCGCTGCTGGTGCAAGAGCCTTCTCCTTTGCCACCTAACAACCTCCTTGTCTCTCTGTTTTATTGATTCACCCCTGCAGTCAAACTCAATGGGCTCACTAGCTCCAATGGAGGAGTTAGCAGGGTGACTGTCACTCTATACCAGTGGTTCTCAAACTTTGTGGCCCACCAACTTTCCTGCGGACCACCAGCCAACCACCCATGATGACAAAATGGGTGCAGGGGGGAGCAGGGAGGGGAGGTCTGGCTGAGAGATTAGTTGCAGGCGTGGGCTGTGTGTGGGGAGTCTGGGGTGGGAGATGGGGTGCAGGGTCTTTTTGGGAGGGGGATGAGGAGCGCTTAGTTCTGTGCCTCCTGCCACTCCCAGGCACCGCCCCCTGCTGCTCCCATTGGCTGTGATTCTGACCAATAGGAGCAGCAGGGAAAGCCTCCAAGAGAGCAGTTTCCTGCGTTGCCACTCTCCCTTCCCCCAGCTGGGGGACCCGCTTCCTTCTCCTGCAAGCTAGATCCAGCCTTATAGGCTTGCTCCACTCCCTGCAATGGGAAGCCAGTGCTGGTGCTCCAACCAGTGCAGGCTCCCTGTTGCGGGGGGCAGGGAGCAACGGGCCGGCGGCCCACCTGCAAGATAGTTGCTGATCACTAGTGATCCATGGACCACACTTTGAGAATCACCGCTCTAAAGCATGGTCTTCAAACTGGGGCACACAGTCTATCTCAGGTGGGGGTACGTGGCAGACTGCTGTTTGGAAAGGGACGATATGCAGCTGTGAAAGTTTGAAAACCACTGGGGGAGGGACCAGGGGTCATGCATGGGGAACCTACCAACAGCCAGTTCAGGAGGGACTTCTGGCTATTTGCTAAGGAAGGGTAGAAGTGGGTGATTTTTAATAGTGTGTGTTGAGTGGATAGCAGAACAGGCCCACCATATGCACTCAGTGCCCGGACTAGACAGTGCCCTGAGCACTGTAGGGGCATTTTATATATAACAATGATTAAGCCTTTGACAATAGAACTGGTTCTAACAACACCTAGGGCAGCGTTTCAGCTGCTAATGAGCACGCAGTGACTGCTACAACTGGCTGCATACAATTTACTTTGTTCTGGACTCTCACTCCTTGCCTGGTAAATTTCTCAGGCTTATCTGACTCTATCAGAAATGATTTAGTTCTGCTGCAATAACATAATTTTCATTGTTCTCCACTGTGACCCACCTGGTAGAAGGTGAGACCTACTTTCTGCAAGTGTTTATCACTGGTGATTACAGTAAATTGCAACTTAGGAAGTGCCTGTTTGGTGGCTTAGAAGCTTGCTACCTTGTTATTTTATTCTCCTGTAAAGGTGTCTCAGTTTCTATCTCCTCTTTATTTCTGTCCGCTCTGGTAGCTGCCTCCCACATCCCATTTTGGTTCTTTCTTCTACCTACATGTACCTAATCTTTTGTCTCATAGAAATTGTATCTTTCTTTCATGACTGTTCTCAGCAAAGTCTCCAATGACCTCCCCCTGAAATCGGTCTTACAAATTCTGGTTGCTTTATGGAGTTGGTATTATGAAATGGTTGTATCATGGAATGTCTCTGTGGCTGTGGAATCTACAATTTGCTGGTGTCCCTGCCACATCAGGGACAATAGTAGGCTGTTAACCTTCATGACTGTGCTGTAATCAGACAATGAGAGTATTAAGGAGGTTGCCTGATGGGGAAACCTGTTAGATTCTCTGTAGGGGGCTGGCGAAGTGGGGAGTGGAAAATCACTAGCATCAAAACTAAAGAACCAGAACCGTTGTTTGTTTGGCTCTTTTTTGAGGTGAAAGGGACACGTTAACTTGATGGACTCATAGGCCTGGTCTACACTAGGGATGTTAAATATTGGTTAATTGAACAGTCGATTAACCTCATGAATTCATATCGATCAGTCGACTATTCTATAGTCCCCGGGAGTGGGGCCGGCAGCAAGTACACCCGGCCCCACTCCCAAGGAACCCCCTGTCACTCTGTGCTGCTGCCTCTGTATCAGGGGCAGCAGTGTGGGGTGTCAGCCAGGAGCTGATCCGCAAGGGGCCAGTTTAAAAAACAGCTCCGCTTGTGGACCAGCTGCCTGTTGCCTTGCACTGCAGCAGCCCGACGCAGCCCCTGGACCCAGCGCAAGCCGGAACTGAGCCGGGCTGCCTGCCTGCCCGGTTCCTAATACACTTGAAATGCAGAGCTGCAGCAGTGATAAGTCCTGGACTTTAACAGGGTTCAAAAGAGCTAGATAGATTCATGAAGGTTTGGTCCATCAATGGCTATCCGGCCAGGATAGGTAGGAATTGTAACCCTTGCCTCTGTCTGGAAATGGATGACAAGAAAGGGATCATGTGAGGATTACCTGTTGTGTTCCCTCCCTCTAGGGCACCTGGTATTGGCCACTGTCGGCAGACCGGACACTGGGCTAGATGGACCTTTGGTCTGACCCAGTACGGCCATTCTTATATTCACACCACCAAGCCTGTTCTGTTGATTTCAAGGGCTGTTAAAGTTGATTTCAGTATGCCTGCTTTTCATAGGGAGTAATGGTAAATTCGATCTTGTACCATCGACTTTGGGGTAGTGCAGATGGAGCTCTCTGGAAGTCGATGTTCTTGGCCTCCGGAATGTGTCCCACAGTGCCCCGCTGTGACCACTCTGGCCAGGATTTTCAACTCTGCTGCTTTCCAGGGGCACAGGAGACGCCCTGGGAAAACTTGACTTTCATTTCCTGTGTGGCCAGCGTGTCGCGCAGACCTCGGAGCACACAGCACTCCCCAGCAGCACACCCAGCCGGGAATGCCCAGGGTCACAATCACGCACCAGCGTGACGCGTGCAGGAGATCCTTGGCCTCAGTGCTGCACTGGCAGAGGGGCCAGCTCGAGCAGAACTCTGAAGCAGGCTGATCCCCGTGCCAAGAGCGCAAAGGCTCTGTCTAAACTGCATCCTTCTTTCGAAAGAGGGATGTAAATCAAGCAGATTGAAAGTGCAAATAAAGCGGGGATTTAAATATCCCACACTTCGTTTGCATAATTGCATCACAGCGTTCTTTCGAAAAAGGGTATTTTGAAAGTGAAACCATCATCTAGATGCGGTTCTTTCGGAAAAACCCCTTTTTCAAAAGATCCTATACTCCTCAAAAAATGAGGTGTTTTTTTTTAAAGACCCGCATCTAGACGGCAGTTTTATTTTCGAAATACTCGTTTTCAGAAGAACACTGTGATACGATTATGCAAATGAAGCGCGGGATATTTAAATCCTTGCTTCAGTTGCACTTTCGATCTGCCTGATTTACATCCCTCTGTTGAAAGAGGGATGTAGCTTAGACATGCCCAAAGAGCCTGGCGGAGAGAGGCTAAGCCAGGACCGCCTAGCAGGGCCATGTGAAAATAACGGCGCTCAGGCAGACGCAGAAGACAAAGGAGGCAAATGGACAGTCTGGGTCATTGCTTCTGTGAGCAGCTGCCTAGGATTTTAGAAGAGAACCCGACCTGTTTCCCAAGCCACTCTGGGGATTCCCATATTTTATGACGATCACTTGGGAGGATTCCAGGGGCAGTAAGGCAGAGCAAGGTTGGGGAAGAGGCCGGGCATGGGACTCTCTCCTGTGCGGCAGGGCTCCCCTCTGAAATCTCCCAGGCCTCTGAGAAATCTCTCCCCCCACTTTCCCGCCCGCATCAGCAGGCCTGCCTTCTTGGCTGCAAGGGCGCACTGTTGACTCCTATCCAGCTTCTCATCCACTGGAATCCCTTTTCTGCAGAACTGCTGCTTAGCCAGTTGGTCCCCAGCCTGTAACAATGCTTGGGACTCTTCTGTCCCAAGGGCAGGACTCTGCACTTGTCCTTGTTGAACCTCATCCGATTTCTTTTGGCCCAATCCTCCAATCTGTCTAGGTCACTTTGGACCCATCCCTGCCCTCCAGCGTATCTACCTCTGCCCCTCGCTGAGTGTTATCTGTGACCTGCGGGTGCAACCCATCCCCTCAGCCAGGTTATAGAGCTGTTGAACAAAACTTGCCCCAGAACAGACCCTTGGGGCACACCGCCAGATAGTGGCTGCCAACCAGACACTGAGTCCAATGATCTAGCCAGGTTCTATTCCCCCGTCACAGAGTGTTTGTTATTTTTGTCAGGCTCTGTGTGTGTCTCATGCTGTTACATAAAGAGTGTATGGAATCCTGTGCAGAGTCTGCCTGTTGGCTTCCACTGTCGCCTGTGCCTGAAGAGCTACACTGAAACCCCAGAGCCCCTGCACAGCTGGAGTTCTGAGGGAGCACAAGCTGGGGCCCCAACGAGGCTAGCATTGGTTCCTGGGGCCAGGCACCTCAGGGTGTCACCTCTAAGCACAGGCTGGGGGCAGGGGGAGACTGCAGATTCAGAAAAAAAGCTTAGTGGTAGGTGGGACCAGACCTTATCGCCTGCCCCCCAGATGCATACATTCAAAACTGTTACCTCGTTATAGGGATGGAGGATTCCACGGATGAGTTTTAAATGCGCTGAGTGGAGCTGACTTGAGTGGCGAACAGGGATCAGGCCAGTGGCTGTCCAGTAGCTAGTAACACTCGTTCAGACGCCTGTGGCAGTTACAAACACTGTGAGCAGGCTGTGCTACAACAGTTCAAACTGAGGCCCCCGGCAGAAAGGAAGAAACCACAGGAAGCGCTGAGGAAAGGGGACTTATCGTGCAGTCCCGATAGGGGGGTTCTGTGTGAAAACGAGGGGAGGCTGCCTGGGGAGTCTCACAAGAGTTAGAGTTAATGAGTCTGGAGCAATTTAATAAACTCTCTTCGCCTGACCTACAGTCGTGGTTAATAGACCAGGACTCAGAGGCCGTGTCCTGGGCATGGCCAGGGGATGATGCTTTGGCAGACGACAGTCTGGGGCTGAGAGCAGGAGAAAAGGAGAATGGGAAAACCCCTCTCCCCGAAGTCTTCAGTGACTGTTCCTGGCCAGAGGTCAGAACTAGGACTCCAGCCTCCCTCTCCTTGACCTGTATGTTGCCTACAACCCCATTGACCCCACTTTTGTCTCCCTTGGCTCCCAAGATGGTGTCCTCTCCTGCTTCTTCTTTACCTGCTCCCTCAGCGTATCCTCCAGGAGAGGACATATCCCCCTTCCAAATTTCTGTGGGGGCTCCATAAGGCTCAGTTCTTGGTCTCCTTGGGTATGTCTACACTACAATGTTAGTTCGAACTAACGGACGTTAGTTCGAACTAACATTCATAGGCGCTACACTAGCGCTCCGCTAGTTCGAATTTGAATCGAACTAGCAGAGCGCTTAGTTCGAACTAGGAAAACCTCATTCCACGAGGACTAAGCCTAGTTCGAACTTACTAGTTCAAATTAAGGGGTGTGTAACCCCTTAATTCGAACTAGTGGGAGGCTAGCCCTCCCCAGGTTTCCCTGGTGGCCACTCTGGCCAACACCAGGGAAACTCTATGCCCCCCTCCCGGCCCCGGAGCCCTTAAAGGGGCACGGGCTGGCTACGGTGCCCGTGCCAGGTGCAAGCCTGCCAGCACCCAGCTAACAGACCCTGCACCTGGCACGGCACAGAGCCACCCACCCGATGTCCCCCAGCCCACCCCCTCTTCCCGGGACCAGGCTGGCGGCTCCCGGGAGCTTGCCCTGGACCGCAAGAGGCGGGCACCTTCCTGGGCTAGTGCGGACATCGTGGACCTCGTCCACGATCTCCGCACTAGGCACAGGAAAGTGGCCATCTAGGGCAGGAGAGCTGCCAGCCTGGGCACCCAGGAGCAGGTGTGCAAGAGAATCAAGGGGGTCCACTGAGACCCCCGACCCTGAGCCCTGAGCTTACAATGACTGTACTGGGTCAGACCAAAGGTCCATCTAGCCCAGTAGCCTGTCTGCCGACAGCGGCCAACCCTAGGGACCCTGGAGGGGATGGACCGAAGACAGTGACCAAGCCATTTGTCTCGTGCCATCCCTCTCCAGCCTTCCACAAACCTTGGGCAGGGACACCACTCCTACCGCCTGGCTAATAGCACTCCATGGACCCAGCCTCCATGACTTGATCTCACTTCCCTTTAAACTCTGTTCTAGTTCTAGCCTTCACAGCCTCCTGCAGCAAGGAGTTCCACAGGTTAACTATTTGCTTTGTGAAGAACAACTTTCTGTTACTAGTTTGAAGCCTGCTACCCATTCCTTTCCTTTGGTGTCCTCTAGTCCTTCTATTATGGGAACTAATGAAGAACTTTTCTGTATGCACCCTCTCCACCCAACCCCTGCTTTTAGAGACCTCTATCCTGTCTCCCCTCCGTCTCCTCTTTTCTAAGCTGAAAAGTCCCAGTCTCTTTAGCCTCTCTTCATATGGGACCTGTTCCCAACCCCTGATCATGTTAGTTGCCCTCCCCTCTCCCAGCCTTTCTCTTCCCCTCTCCCACCTCCTTTTCCCAGTCTCCCCCAGTTTTGTTCAATAAAGACAGAGTCAATGTTGGAAGAAACATTATCTTTACTTTGTACATCAATAAGAAGGGGGGCTAGGGAAGGGTAAGTGGAAGGAGGTGAGGGAGGAATGGGGTACGAGCCCCCGATGGGGAGGACTGGGCTGGCTCTGCGGGCTTCTGGGGGTGGAAGCTCTCCTGCAGCCCCCCAATTGTCCCCTCTCCCAAGATGGCAGCCTGCGGCAAGTGCAGCCGGGCTGATGGCCGAGTGGTGTGATGTGCCCAGTGTGGGTACTCCGGGCACTCCAAGCCAGGACTGCTTTGCAAGCGGGGCACCCCTGAGAACTGTCTGTCCGGGGTGGGGGTCGGGTCCCTTTAAGCGCAGCCCTCGGCTAGCCTGAGACAGCATCTCCACGCTCTAAGTCCTCCTCTGATGCCCTGCCGGCACTGCTTCCGGCCATCCTTAAGCCCTGTTCAGGGTCCACTCAATGTGGACATGCTAGTTCGAATTAGCAAAACGCTAATTTGAACTAGTTTTTAGTTCTAGACGCGTTAGTTCGAATTAGCTTAGTTCGAATTAACTAATTCGAACTAAGTTAGTTCGAATTACCGTTGTAGTGTAGACGTACCCCTTCTCGGATCAGTCTCTCTGGGTAATCTCACCTGCAAACACAAATTCAGTTGCTGATGACCCCCCGATTGGTACCTCTACCCCAGTCCTATGGTCCTGGCCTGTTTCTCAGACACCTCCTTGTGGGTGTCTAGCTAGCAGAGCACGAGATCCTAATCCCCGCCCCCTCTTCTCCCCCCTCGCCCCCGCAGTAAGTCTCCCTCCCCACCACCTCCTTTTCCAGTCACTGTGGACACTGCCCCATCTGGCCTGTCCTCCAGCCCATAACCTGAGCTTCACCTTCAAGCAGGTCTGTTCACCCAGTGTGTCCAGTACTGGTGTCCCTCCACGCTTCCAGAAGGCCGTGGGAATCCTGGAGCCTGCGCGTTGAATAGAGGACCTCAGTTGTGGTTGAGGGGCTGGAAAACAAGCTGTATAGTGTGAGGCTGAAGGGGTTCAGCCATTTGGGTTTGTCACAGAGACGGCTGAGCCAGAGCTGTCCTGTCTGTAGGATGGGTCGAGAAGCCACCCCAGGCCCTGAGCTCTACCCGGGGGATTCCTGGAGGCTGGGGCCAGCGGCGGTGGGAGCCTCAGGAAGCAGAACGACCTGGCTCCAGCCCTGAGCAACATGGCTGGGAGCCAGGTTCGGGGGAGCACAGCAGCCTGGGGGGGCAGTTCACTCTGCTTCCTGCCACTTCAGTGAGTGCACTGCAGTGAGAGAAAGAGGAGCCTCATAAACACAGGTGGGAGAACGTCTCACACAGGCTGCCACGCTGCTCCAATCTTCGGTCATGGCCCTTAAGGGAAGCATCATCCGGGCTCTGAGTTTTCCAGGGGACGAGTAAAGCTTCTGGTCCCACCCGTCACCGGGAAATGCAGAGATGCACCAAGATTCTGAGCTGGCTGTTGTGTCCATGGCAGTTTTCCCACGCCGACCTGGCAGGATCTGTGACATTCACAGTATCCCACAGGCTGTGTCTATGCTGGCGCAATCTTGCGCCAAAGCAGCCGCTCTTGCACAAAAACTTGCTGCCTGTCTACACTGGCCACTTGTTCTTGCGCAAGTAAACTGATGTTCTACTGTATAAAATCAGGGCTTATTGTGCAAGAACTAGGATGCTCCCGCTCAGGAATAAGCCCTCGTGTGCAACTGTTCTTGCGTAAGAGGCCAGTGTAGACAGGCAACGTTCATTTCTTGTGCAAGAAAGCCCGGTGGTTAAAATGGCCACTGGAGCTTTCTTGCACAAGAGAGCATCTACACTGGCATGGATGCTCTTGCGCAAAAGCACATACCAGTGTAGATGCTCTCTTCTGGAAGAGTTCTTGCGCAAGAAGCTGCCAGTGTAGACGTAGCCACAGTGTTAGGGAGGGTTAATTTTCTTTCAGAAATGAGCAGGAATTTTTCTTTTCATATCCTCAGCAATAATCCTGACAGCTGAAGGATGAGAGCTGTCAACGTTAATTATACTCATTAAATACTCTAACTTCCCCAGTTTGCAGTGGAAGTTGCACTGCTGATGTGAAAATACACATGCATTTGTCACTTTCCGCAGAGAAACTTCAATTCACGCCTCATTCAGACATTCAAGACCAGAGCAAATTGTTTCTTTGGGTCACTTGAGCTTTGCATTTGAAGCCTACTAATTCAGTGGTTTTCAAGTGTTTTTTCTGGTGACCCAATTGAAGAAAATTGTTGATGCCTGAGACCCAGCGGAGCAGGGCCTGAGAGCTTTGGGGTGCAGGAGAAGGTTTAGGGATGGGGCAGAGGGCTGGGATACAGGGGTGAGGTTGGTGCAGGGGTGAAGGGTGGGGTGGGGCTCGGACAAGGGGTTCACAGTGCAGGAGGGTCCCTGTGCTGGGGTAAGGGTTGGGGGTGCAGGATGGGATCAGGGCTGGTGATGCAGGCTCTGAAATGGAGCCGTGGAAGAGGGATTTAGGGGGCAGCAGACTCTGGGTTTGGGGAGGAGCAGGGCTGGGGCAGGGGACTGGGGCACAGAGTTGGGGCACTGGCTTACCTCCCATGGCTTCTCAGCAGCGGGATGCGAAGGCAGCTTCCTGCCTGTCTTGGCACCATGGACCACGTTGTGCCCCAGAAGCAGCCAGTGCAGGGGGAGACGTACAAGCAGCTACACACGACTCTCACCTGCAGGCACTGACCCTCCCCAGCTCCCATTGGCTGGTTCTGAGCCGGTGCTCAGGGCAGGGGCAGTGTGGGAAGCCCTGTGCCCCTGCTGCCTAAGAGCCAGACCTGCTGGTGGCCACTTCCGGGCACAGCCCAGTGTCCAGGGTCAGCCGGGGGGTCAGAGTGCGGGTTGTGACTCAGCCTTCGCTGGCCACCAGGGTTCCCGGGTGCTTAGCAAGGAGACCTGGCACCTTCCCAGCGGCAGAGCGAGGATTTTATGCGCCATGGGGCAAAGGCAACATTTGCGCCCCAATCCCAGGAGCAGCTGGGCAGTTATTATGTGGCCCTGGCGGCAGCCCTGGGGAGTCAGGGACAGCAAAGAAGTGGCTGGCTGAGCCTTCACCATCCTTCCCCTCCCCCCCACGATCAGCAGCAGCTCTCTCTGCCTGGCTCTGCAAAGGAGGCAAGCGGGCGGAGAAAAGTTCATAACATCACTTTTGGCAGCTAAATTGGCGCCCCCTCCAGCGTGGCTCCTGGGGGCAACTGCCCCCCATCTCCCTCGCTACGCCACTGCACATTACATGTTGCACCCCAGCTCTGGGTCACCACCTGCACTAATTACGTGTCCCTTGACACGTGAGCAAAAGATGGTGCAGCTTCCCTGCTGTGAAACATCCCCCCGTCCCCCGCGTTTCAGAGCCTCTTTAGTGTTTACAGAATTGGTACAAATGTTTGGAGCCCAAGATCCACCGTGCTGGGACAGGAGGGGAAAGAAATGCTTGCGTGTTGTTGGTAACCCTGGGATCTGATTCCTGGCTGCGCGTTATCCTTGCTCAGGTGGCATCTGATTCAAAGCCGAGGAAAGTCACTAGATTCCCATTAACACCAGCGGATTTTGGATCAGGTCCATGCAGGCTGAATGAAGTGGACTGGCATGGAATTTCTCCTCAGGAAGGACTTGCAGCCTCCTTCTTCATTTCCTCTCATGTTTCTCTCCCAGCATCAAGTGGGGATCGTGTATCCCAGGCACAAAACCTGTCCCCCACTCCTACTTCCTGGGCTGGTGGGCAGGGCTGTGAAATTGGAGTGTAGACTCTGCTCAGGGACCCTCCCCTCTTGTGGGATCCTGGTGCTTACCCTGCCCCCTGAGCCTGAGCATCTGCACTACAATGTTACCGCCCTGTGCTGAGCCCAGCCCAGCAGGCGCAGGCCAGCCGCGGGTCTTCCACTGCAGTGCAGCCGTATCTGGAGGCACCTGTTGCACTAGGCATCGTACACACATGGAACATCGTCCTGTTCCGCATATCATTAGTCTGCCTCCTTACAATGCACGTATCTCCCATGGCTGGCTTGTGGGTCACTGGCAGTCGGCTGTGCCTTGTAACGAAGTGTGCTCTGTACGGCACCATTAGACAAACGCTGAATGGCTAACAATGTAGGAAGCCTCCAATGCAGAGGTCTCTGCACAACTCTGTGCTCTCCCTGCTGGTCTGCTGCACACCAGAGTCCCCAATGCTACTGGCAACCTTTCTGTGAAAGGAGAATTTCATGAAGAGGTTTTTGCGATGCTGCTGCACCTCCATATTTTTTATGGAGATGTATTTGAAAATGTAAAACTCAAAAATGCTTTCTGCAAAATGCAGCAGGTAACCTCTCGTTTAAAAGCTTGTCATCTGCTGAATGAGTATGTTCTCTTGGCGTGCATGGATCAGTCTTATATGTGAAGTTAGACATTCGAAGTGTAAACCTGGTTATCTATCTAGGTCTTCTAGTGAAAGCCTAAGGAACTTAATGGCCTGGTGCTCGAGACAATGATCTGTAAATAGTCTTGTTTTTCCTGCAAGCCTGGACTAGGTCTGGTCCGGTCAAGACATGTGACCAGGTCATCTGATGCTGAATGACATTTTCAATATGTACTTTTGTAGGAGTGTGTGAAAGGGTTGAAGCTGAACACAAAGGATTCCTGTCTTGGGCAAAATCTACTTACAGGCAGGGAACCAAACAAAGAGGGAGTGGGCAGTCGGAAAACACTTCCTGCTTGGCATCAGGCAGATAGATTGGTGGCATAGTGGGCTAGAGCTGCAGGCCCAAAGGTGGAGCAGGCTGAAGGGGGAGCAGTACAGCCCACTGGAGCTGCAGGCTGGCGGGGGGGGAGGGAGGTGGAGCAGAGGGGAAGGACCAGGGGATATGGGCTGGGAGGTGGAGCAGGAAGTGGAGGACCGAGGGATTGGGTCTGACAGAGTTGGGAGGTGGAGCAGGGGACCAGGGCATTGGGGCGGCCGGAGCCAGTGCTGTCTGCGGCCAGTGGTGGCCCTAAGCATAGGTAGCATAGGCCACTACTAAATGTGCAGCACCACTGGTGCCACAAATGTTGTGGTGCCCTACACAGCTGCGCATGCCGTGTGTGCTTGCGTCTGGAGCACACAAAATCTCTGGGCCCTCTAGGCTCTGGCGTGCAAGAAGAATGTGGGAAGTGTCTGTCTCCTTGGTCAGGGGCCACCTCAGTGAGAGTTTGTTTTTTGTCTTTGCTTCTCACTTGCGTGCAGCCCCCGCCCTGACTGATTTTTCTGTGGGTCAGCGGCCTCCCCCTGAAAATAGGTTCCCTGCCCCTGCCTTAAAGGCACTGGGGCAGATTCTCTCCAGCTGGCAATAGGCCGAGAGCTACCTCACCCAGGAGCTGCCCACCAACTCAGAGCCCGGCCCAGGCTGAAGCCTTCCTACCCTGAACCTCCTGGTGGCAATTGCTCTCCCATTGGAAACCTCTCCTGGTGCTGTCTGTGTGCGGTTGCTGAAGGGGACGCATTCGAAACCGAGCCTGTTCATTAAGGCAAATTAATTTGGCACAATAATCGGGTTCAAAAGAGGCAGGAGATGTTTGCCCAATAACAGGAAACATCCAGACAAAAGAACTACTTCAGGGCCTGATTGTAATGGAAAGATCCCCTGGTAACAGCCTTGCAGTGATGGCCGTATGCTTCCAAGCAGCCAGGCACCATGTAAACACTATCAGGCATGGGTGCCGGAAGTAGGAGTTGGGGGAGGGGGTGTTACAGTCTCCACCCCCCCATATTTTGCACCCTGTGCTGGGGTCCCAACCACCAAGTGGCACCTGGGGGCCCTGCTGCTACATGGGGTACTAACCTCCAGCTCTTGGGCCCACTGTTTCTAGGGGTCCTGGGTTCTAGCCCTGTGGGCTCCACTGTTGGCCCTGGCCACCCGGAGCTCTGCTGCAGGCTATAGGGTCCCAACCACCAGCCTTGTGCCTGTGCTCCACAGTTGTCCCCAGTGGTGGCCTCAGCCAGGGGCACTAAGAGTCATGGGTGGGGTATGGCGAGGGGGCACAATTCAGCACCCCCAGCCTAAACATTG
The DNA here is from genome assembly GCF_049634645.1 of Pelodiscus sinensis. NCBI lineage: Eukaryota > Metazoa > Chordata > Testudines > Trionychidae > Pelodiscus > Pelodiscus sinensis. Next base: position 35,822,387 of record NC_134728.1, on the reverse strand, counting down.
GTCCAGTGCCCCTGCTATTAGGAGATGCAGCAGCTTCCCCCTTTCCAGCCACGATCTCTTTTCCCATTTTTCTCCAGGGGTAAATATTGACCCTGTCACTGAGCAAGCTAGGGGCTATCTGGCAGCCCAGTGTAGCACCCACAGACAACTCCATGGGAGCCATGAGCCTCCACCCAGCCTCCTCCTCTCCCCCCAAAGTAGCCTTTGCCCCACTCCCTGGCCCTATGGAGTGTTGGGCATTCTTGTGGGAGTGAATGGAGTCTCTGCAGGTGATTGACAGCTGGGGAGACACCAAACTGCCTCAGTTCTGCTGCCCAGGCCCGGTGAGATGCCAGATGTTTGCGTAAGGGATGGGGAGCTCTCCCACAAAATACCGCACGGCTCTAGGAGGGTCTAGAGGGTTCACTTCTCCTCAAATTGTTTCATCCCTGTTGCCGAGGAACTATGGCTTCCTAGCCTATGACAGCCCTTCGCCCCCTAGCCTTCTAAATCATCCATTGCTGAGGCCTGTCCTTGTAGGGCAGGGCTGGGGGTCCCCTTAGCCCATCACTGGGTATCCTGGCCAGGAGTCCAAGCACCTCAAAAGTGCTGGCTGAGAATAGATGCACTGTGTGTGGGTGTGGAAGTCCCTGGGTGTGCTCAGGCTGGTTACTACGGCGCTGGGAAGAATTCTACGCTGGGCAGCTGGGGTGCATTGGAGGGGCAGGTGCAGGCGTGTGCATGAGGCCTTGTTTTTCTCCTGCTTCGCCCTGATAAAGTGCTTTCCTCTGGCTCCCCTCCAAGCAGTAGTTACCCCTGGCAACAATCACTGGAGCATTGTCTGTGGGGCAGCAGGTAAACTGGCCTGAAAGTTAAGTCAACAAAACAGATCCACCATGATGCACAAACCAAAAACCGTAATGGGGTCGCTGCTCGACAGCATCCTGTGCCATGGGGCGCACGGGCCTGGCACTGCAGGGAAGACTTACTCGGACACAGTGCCTGTGGGACATTAGGTCCTTCAAGCCCTGCGTTGTGTTGTGGGAGAGGTCCTGCCAGTGCAGCATCAGGATCAGACATGGCTCTACTGGAGATGCTGCCCTTAGCAAAGGCAGAAGCACAAGGCTGCTGAGGGTGGAGCCTAGATCCAATGCACTGAGGACTTGAGGTCCCCAGTAATCCAGTTCTCTGGACCATGAAAGGACCATGGTTGTGGTGGATGAATTGGAGCTCTTCCATGTGGGTTTAACACCAACCCCTTGGTTGCTTCCTTGCTCAGTCCTGGACAGGCTGATTCAGCCAAGCTGCACCTCCTGGTTCCCTGGAGGAACCTCCTGATGTTGTGTGTTCCTTTCTGGGGGTCTGAAGCTCCTGGAGACACAAGGAGGGAGGAGGTGGGGGACAAGATTTTCTCCTCACAAGCTCTCTGAGTCCTGGATCTGCAAAGGAACTTAGGAGCCTAGAAAATCCCAAGAACAACGCTGCAATCCACAAAGCCTTCAGGAGGCGTGTTGGCACTTATACCATGAGCAGGGCGGAGGGGAGAAGAGAGGCAGGTGCCTTGGAATATGATCCACTCAAGCCAGCTGGCTAGCTGAGGAGCTGCCTTAGCTACTCAATGAGCGATTGGGAGGAGTGGTATTGTTCTCGGCCCTGCTTCTCTCTGCGTTTGGCTGCAGGGAGGCGCCAAGCAATTCACCTTGGAAGCTGGCACCAGGCAGGCTAGGAGCCAGAGTTCATTCCTGGCTGAAGGAGATAGGCACTGACCTCCCTCCACACAAAGGGACCAGATCTACGGCCATCCCTTGAGAAGCGGGACACCTGAGCCCATAGATGGCCTCTGTGCAAGCCTATCAGTGTGGGGGCGATGGGTGAGCTTGTTGGAGAAGGGCCTGCCGTCCCCTGGCTGGAGGGCCACTCTGGGCTTAGCTGCGAGACAAGCATCTGGACACACAGCTGGAAGCAGCAGTGCTTGTGTGAAACCTCGGTGCCTAGGGAACTTTTCCGGTGAAAATTGGCACTCCTCGTGAGTTGCGCTGTCCACAGGTTTCAGTGGCAGCTGGTCAAGGGCGTTGTGGCTCGTGGGAGCCTAACGCCCAGACTTAAGTGCCTCCCTTCTCCATGAACCTTTGTCATTTAGAGGAGGATGTGATGGAGCATTTCACGTTCTTTATGGAAATATGCTTATGAATATGAAACATGCATAACTGGGAAATGCTTTACGCAAAATATTCTGTGTAAGTCTCATTTGAAAAGTTGTAATCTGCCGTATGTGCATCGCTGTTTGGGTGCATGTACCATTTCTGTGTCAGAAATTGGGAATATTGACCGTAGATTTATTATCAATGGGTATAATAAATAATTATAATTATTTATAATTATATAAATTATATAATTTATTATTATACATTATAATTTATATATAATTATATATAAATATATATATATTGCCCCCTAGTTCGAACTAGGGAGGCAAATGAAGCATACCGAAGTTGCTAATGAAGCGCAGGATTCAAATATCCCACGCTTGATTAGCATATTCGTGGCCGGTCACCATTTTAAAATGCCGGTCACCCGAATTAACTTGCCGCGTGTAGACGATCCGATCCAAAACCCTTCCCTCGAATTAACTGTTACTCCTTGTGCAAAGACACTGAACCCTGCAATTATTTTGAAATAATAAATAGAGTGTCCACACTACTGGTTATTTCAAAACTCCTGCTTTCCTCAGAGAATAAGCTTATTTTGAAATCATTATTTCAGGAGTTATTATTTCAAATTTAGTTATTTCAAAATAATAAATAACAGATTTATTAGGGCATTAGTTTTTGGGTTAAAACCCACTTCATCAGATGCGTTGGAGTAGAAATTACGGAGGCAGGGGTATCATATATATAGTAGCCCAATGTCTGTGATTCTGTAATGCTGAAATGCTGGCTGTTCGCTTTGGGCAGCGCTGTTGCTGAAATGCTGGCTGTTGCCTCTGGGTGGCCCGTGCTGCATGGGGAGCGTGGGGCCCAAACGGCCGCTTGCTTCCCCCGCTGCGGCCCGGCTGAGCGGCGCAGAAGTCAGCCGAGCGCCACGGCTGGAGGAAAAGGGGGGCAGGGTGGTGACGTACATGGTCAGGGGGCGGGGCCTGGCCATGTATGTCACTGCCCCGCCCCCCTTTGCCTCCTGCCATGGCGCTCGGCTGACTTCTGCACTGCTCAGTCGAACCGCCGCAGGGGAGCAAGTGGTGCAAGCGGCCGTTTGGGCTCCGCGCTCCCCATGCAGCACGAGGAGTGCGGAGAACAAACGGCTGTTTGAGCTCCGCGGTCCCCGGAGTGAGAGGCAGGAGGGGGAGGAGAAGAGAAAGAGAGAGGCAGGAGGTGGAGGAGAGCTGAGCGAGAGAGAGGGGGAGGCAGTAGGAGGAGGAGAAAGAGAGACGGAGCGGGAGACCAGAGGCTCAGGAGAGAAGACCAACGTGGAGGAGAGACCTGAAAATCCCATCTTATGACGGGCTAATTGGCTAGTATATATATAAGAACGAGCATAGCAAAAGGAGGGAGTTACTTTTGCTATGTATGGGTATGTCTACACTACCACCCTAGTTCGAACTAGGGTGGTAATGTAGGCAACTGGAGTTGCAAATGAAGCCCGGGATTTGAATTTCCCGGGCTTCATTTACATATTGCCAGGCGCCGCCATTTTTAAATGTCCGCTAATGCAGACTCCGTGCAGCGCGGCTACACGCAGCACGGACTAGGTAGTTCGGATTAGGCTTCCTATTCCAAACTACCGTTACTCCTCGTTCCACATGCCAGTTCCTCCACCCCCCACAGCCCAGATAAGCTGCATGGCTCTGGCCCTCCTTGCAGCCCAGCTGAGCCACTCGCAGGATCTCAGGCCCCTGCCGCCGGACCATGGATGTTGCTGGACGAGAGAATCCCAGATTTTCGAGGTGCAACCAGCCGAATGCTGAGAGCTTTGGCACACACAATTTGGAGCCTGACGAGGGCTGTAAAGACTCAATGTCCGTGAAAGGCTCATGTTGTGACAGCTTCCCCACCAGTGAGCAGCGAGAATAGGGAGCGTGTTTGCAAAGCACCGCCATTGGGCAATGCGAGGAGCGTCAGTTCTGGAGGTTATTGTCAGAGCCCTGTGCGTGCGAAGAGAAGGTCTGTCTCTACAGCTGCCTGTTTAATTCACATGGGTGCCCCAGGCCCTGCATGGCAGTAGCCCTAATCTCCGTTTGGCCCTGTCAGATGGCAGGCTTTTTAATTGGCTGTGCCAAGTACGTTGCCAGTGCTCTGTTCTGTAGGCACAGAAAGGGCCCAGCGTGGCTCTTTCACGTCAGTGATGCTTGTTGCTGCCTTCAGTCTGTAACACAGACAGAGCCAGGATAAAGCTTCTGCAATGAGGAGATCAAATGTGCCAGGATTCACTTACTAACATTCTGCAGCTCATCTGACACCTACAATAGTGGCTCCCGCTGGAGTGGGAGGGACAGCGCCTGCCCTCTGTATCATTAAAGGCACAGGACATAGTAAATGGATTACCTTGCCATTAAGTACTCACCATCTCTCGTACCCATCATCGCGTGGGAGTCTGGGTCTATGCTCAGCCTGCACCAGCAATGAAAACAGCTTTCTGCCATTTACATCAGGTGGGAAGCCAGTGCCTACACCAGGGATCACTTTGGCTCAGCCACCTGGTGTAGGGGGTCTGGGTGAGGCACAACTCTGATGTGTTCTTACGGTAGGATCTTAATTTGCTTTTAAAGGTGAGGCATTAAGACGCAGGGGAGGTGCGGACTTGCAGGGCCCATGTGGGCAGAGCCATTTTCCTGGCGCTCAGAAATGATGAGCAAACTGGTAATTAAAATAAACCAAGAGAGAAGAGTGTGAATCTGTCTCCAGCCGCTTCTTTCCAACCAGAGTAAACAGCCCCCCTCCCCTCCGACCCCAAATATTTCCTAACGCTTCAGAAGCTCGGCTAATTAACTCTAACAGTATTGCTGTAGATGTGAGGTCTGTAATCACAGCCTGCCCCAAGCCATGGTGCAGAAGAGATCTTCCGCAAAACGTTCTTGCACAAGAGCGTATCCATACGGCCATGTGCTTTTGTGCAAGACAGAGTCCACACTGCCATAGATGCGCTTGCACAAGAAAGCTCTGATGGCCACCTGTGCTTTTTCCAATAGGGGTTTCTTGCTCAAGAAACTCCTGTTGTCCGTTCACACATGCCTTTTTGCACAAGAGCTCTTGCACAAAAAGGCTTATTCCTCATAAAAAGAGGAATAACTCTTGCGCAAAAGCCCTGTCTTCTGACGATCTACTGTACTTTTTCTTGCGCAAAAACGTGTTTGTAGTGTGGATGCTCCGCAAGTTTTTGTGCAAAACTCTGCAGTGTAAACATAGCCTATGTCTACAAACTTCACTTACATCCACACTGCAATCGTGTTCTTACCAAAAAAACATCGAAAGAAGAGAGGGGGCTTTCCGACATTGGTAAACCTCTTTCCTACCAAAAGGCAGGAAGAAGCCTTTTCAGAAAAAGGTGTGTGTGGATGGGGAACAGGGAGTTCTTTCAAAAGAAGAGAAAAGAGGAAAAAGCGCAGGTTCCCTGGTGGCCTCTCCGTCCATCGCAATCACAGCTTCCATGCCAGAAAGCGTCCACACTGAATGGGCACTATCTGTTGAAAAAGCGGATTGCTTTCTTGATGTGCTTTGGAAGTGTGGAAGCTCAATTTCTGAAGAAGTTTTTTTGGAAGATCTCTTCCAGAAAAGCTTCTTCGGGAAGAAGCCTGCAGTCTAGACGTAGCCTCTGTAACAGATACAGCTACCACCTTGGCTTTGGTAGTTTAGAAAGCTGAGCACTAGACCCCTTAGTTGGGCACATACAAATCTTTCTGTGAACAAACAAAAATACCAATTTGTCTTCTTTAAAAATGCTGCTTTCCTAGGAATGGTGGAAGCATCTTAAAGTTGTAGGGCCAAAGGTGCCCGAGCCAAGCCCTGCCCCCACTTTCCCTAAGGTCCCGCCTCTAACTCTTCACCCCCAAAACCCTGCCCCCCATTCATTCTTCTCCACCCCCCACCTGTCACTCACCCTTATGGCCTGCACAAAGTGCAGGGGCCGTACCTCCACTTCCAATCCAGCGCCCCTAGGAATGGGCCCCATGCTCCCTTTGTGGAGCACGGGCAGTAACATCAGAGAAGACGTTTCAGAAGCTAGAGCCTGTGAGAATCTTTGTGCGGCCCAGCTAAAAATAATCTTTCCTTGGAAACAAAGAGAAAATGACTCTGACCATCAGGGGAGGGGAACTCAAGGCCCAGGGGCCGCGTCCAGACCCTGGCTTGCCTGGATCTGGCTCCCGAGGCTTGAGGCTTCCCCCTCCCCTCCAGCATTGGGGAGCCCACACTGGCACTCCAGCCCTCCCCGCCATCCCTCAGGGGGCTGAGCACACAAACTCTACCAGCCTGGGTCCCCCCAAGCTCAGGTGTGCAAGGGGAATGTGGGGAGAGTCTTTCTGCTTCTCAGTCGGGGGCCACGTCAGTCAGGGTTCTCACTTGTGTGCGGCCCCTGACTGATTTTTCTGTGGGTCAGTGGCCCCGACCCAAAAAAGGTTCCCTGCCCCTGCTGTACATGGTCACAGTGCAGTGTTTCACTTTGGAGGGGAATGGAAAGTTCCACTCATGGCATCGGTTGTAAGAGATCCCAGGGGTTTTCGGAAACCGCTGATATTCCTGAGTTTTGAATAGCGTTTGAATCATTCGGAGGAAAGGCGTGCTCTGCTGTTGCAGGTTCTTTTCATCGCTGTACTCCCCACGCAGCACCAATCACTGCACCATTAATCAGAACGATGGCTTTCCAGTTACAAGCTGTGAGAAACACACTGAATGGGCACCAAACAAACACTTCATTCTGTGTTTACCTGCCTGTGGCTTGGCTGAGGACCATCCCCAGCCACTGCAAGATGTCTGTCTTTGGTACGTGGAAACCAGAACCTGTGTTCTCTGACGTGATATCTACCCACACGCGTTCACACGCACTAGTTCTACCTACACATGCACTAGTTCTACCTACACGCATGCTCACATGCACTAGTTCTACCTACACACACCTGCTCACACGCATTAGTTCTACTTACACATGCACACTCACACACTAATTCTACCTACACGTGCACACTCACACGTACTAGTTCTACCTATACACCCGGTCACACGCACTAGTTCTGGGCCTGATCTTAACACTCAGAGGAGTAAATTTACTCACATGAATAATCCCCTTGAATTCAATGAGGCTACTCCCATGAGTAAATGTATTCACCTGGTTAATTGTCTCCATGACTGGAGCAGACACCCAGCCCAGAGTTTCAGGCTTAAAGTCTGTGGTGCTGCCATGTAGCCACTGTCCCATCCTATTTGGTGGTGGAATGAAGGTAGCAATTAAAAATAATCTATGATATGGAGAAAGGGGGAAGCAGACAGACCATAAAAAATAAAGAAGAGGAACACAATGAATCAACAGAGTTATAGAAAAAACCTGATTTCTTTTTTTAATGAGATTACAAGTGATGATCACTTATCTTGGGTAGTAATTTTGGATCATCTGCTAATTTTGTCTATTTGCTGTTTGAACCTTTTTCCAGATCATTATGAATGTTTAACAGCTTAGGCCCCAGTACAGATGCTTGGGGGACACCACCATCCTCTGTCCATTGTGAAAACTGGCCATTTTCCCATGCCCTTTGCTTTCCCATCTTTAAACCCATTACTGATACACGAGCCTGGGAGGACCTTCCAGCTTCTCCCAGGGGTACTTAGTTTTATTAAAATCCTTTGTGAAACCTCGTCAGAGGCTTTCCGAGAGTCCATGTACACTCTATCCACTGGATCACTCTTTGTCATGTTTGTTGGCCTCCTCCAAGAATCCTAATAGAGGGGTGAGGCATATTTTCCCTTTACAAAAGCCACGTTGACTCTTTTCCAACAAATTGTTTTCATCTGGGTGTCTAATAGCAAAGAAAATGATCATTTCAACATATTTACCTGGTACTGGAGGCTGCCCTAGAATCATGGCGTTGAAACTTTGGAAGAGGCCTCAGGAGGCATCGAGTCCAGCCCCCTGCCCAAAGCAGGACCAACCCAACTCAATCATCCCAGCCGGGGCTTTGTCAAACCAGACTTACAAACCTCTAGGGATGGAGATTCCACCCCCCCCCCAACCCCAGAGAACCCATCCCAGCGCTTCCCCACACTCCTAAGGAAATAGTTTTTACTAACATCTAACCTAGACCTCCCCCACTGCAACTTGAGCCCATTGCTCCTTGTTCTGCCACCTGTCACCACTGAGAACAGCCTCTCTCCAGCCTCTTTGGTACCCCACTTCAGGAAGTTGAAGGCTGCTATCCACCCCCCCCCCCCCTTCTTTTCTATAGACTAAGACCAAATCCTTCATCCTCTCCTCATAAGTCATGTGCTCCAGCCCCCTAAATGCCCTGTAAATGCCAGGATCGCGTCTAGAAAATCTATAAAATGTGCGTTACATGATCAGGGCTCTAAGCCAATACTGCAGAGCACAAGAGAACCAGAGTTAGGAACCTTACTGGTCTGGGTTAAACCACAAGGAGTTACACTAACTTCTCTCTGTGTGGGCCATGGACATAACACTCGGAAAGGTGCATCCTGAAGGCACTACCCTTTTGAAACCTGGTTAGTTTCAAATGCTGAGTTAAATCCTGCACCTGTGTCCCTACAGCTTAAAGTTGTGTTTCTATAATCCCCTCTTCCCATGCTGGTCACTCCTATGTTTCTGTGAAGAAAGATCCCCACAAGGAAAACAAAATGGTTGCTCAGGGGATTCAGGGAAGGTAACTACATTTTCAGACAATGGTGGGATTATTTTTTAAGTTGCTGTCCCTTTAAATATTATCTTGGGGATTTTAAACTCTCTTGTAGAAGTAGATAGCTGTACTCTAAAAGCATTTCACACAGAACTTCTGACTGAAGGGGATATTAAATTCCACTGCCTTGAGCTTTGTTCTTTCTGGTGTTGTAAACAATGGCACTTAACTTTAAAAAAAGCAGGAGCCAACACTGTAATTTGTTTCAGCATAACAAAAGCACACAATCAGGATATCAACTGTACTGCTGTTCTCTTAGGCCCAGCTAGAAAACAGATGCACAGAGGAAATCAGTTGTAGTATGAGCTGGGAATATTGTTACATTGAAAACATTATAATGAAAGACATTTCTGGTAATGCCACACAGGCACTTAGATTAGGGACTGTGCTTTTTGTTCCATATTTGTACAGAGCCTACCCTGACCCCTGGTTGTGACTGGTCGTGGTAGACCAGCCACAGGGCTCCATCTGTCCCTTTTCTGCTCTCTAGGGTGCACCCCTTTGGGCATTACCACAGAGCTTTGTGTTTTACCTCTCAAGGGTGGAATTCCGTAAGTTTCCCACCCTTAGAACCCTGTCTACACTAGGGGTGTTTAATATCGGTTAAATGAATAGTCGAGTAACCTCATGATTTCTTCTTGGTTAGTCGACTATTCTATAATCCCTCAGGGCGAGGCTGGCAGCTGCTATATCAGAGGCAGCAGTACAGGGTGTCAGGCAGGAGCTGGTCCATGAGGAGAACCAGTTTAAAAATTAGCTCCCCTTGTGGACCTGTCACCCTGTGCTGCTGCTTCTGATAAAGAGGCAGCAGCGTGGGGTGGCAGAAGCCCCTGTCTAAGGTGAGTCTGAGCTCCTGGACCTAGCACAAGCCAAAACTGAGCCAGGCTGCCTGCCCGCCCAGCTCCTAATACACTTGAAACGCCAGAGACGTTTGTCTTTTCCCTTCCCTTTATTGTCGACAAAGAGCCAGTGTGGCCTCTGCTGTGTCTTTTGTGGAGAGAGCTGGCTTCCGCCAGTACCCTACAATGCCTGCGCTGATGTCTTGATTTACAGCAAGAGGCCTTTTGGTTTGGACTAACCCAGGCTTCCTGAGCCCCTCTGAACCTTTTCTCCTTCCCATTGTTGTTCTAGGGTAGTGTGACACTTCGTGAACTTCCACTGGCTCTTCACGGCCGAGCTGCCCGGGTATCACATCAGCGCATCCACTGGGGAAAGGCATCAGCTCCAGCTATGTGGGGTAGGGCCCTGTAGCTGGAGGGCAGCACAGTTGTGTTCTTAACCCCACGGGTCTCCTCAGGGCTGAGCCAGGCCGCTGGGGTTTGCATGGAGAGGCAGGAGCTGTATCTCCCCTGGGAAGGCACACAGCGTGGTACACAGGAAGGTGTCCAACATGCACTCTTCTACAGAGGTGGAGCCAGCCCTCAGCCTTGATTCTGCCTTACCCCGGAGTGGCCCTCGCGCTCAGGGAAGCCAGGGGTGGAGAGTGAAAAAGCTGATTTTAGGGTCAGCATGTGTGAGGGATGTGACATCACAGATGGCCGATGATAACGTCACCACACCTCACAACAGCCCAGGCTCACCTGTGGCCTCCTGCAGTCAGCGAGGTCTTCCCTGGCTCCAGGGCACAGCAGGTCAGCGGGACATGCAACAGTTCCTATGGCCCAGCAAACAGGCTGGGGAGAGCACAGATGACTTTGTTCGGTGACTCCTGTAACACCCGGGAAATCCCTCCTCCCCATCTCAGCTTTTCAGTTATTACATCCTGCCCCGTGTATTTCTAAGGGATCGTTACAGGAAAGGAACAGCCTCACACACACAACACAGCTGTGCAGAGAACAGGGCTGCTTGGGTTTAGACCATTCACACGGCTGCATGGGATCTTCCAGCTTGTCTGGATTTCTGGAGCTCGCAATCCCACCAAGCACCTCAGTGTGCTGTGTACGCACTGCTCTCAAGACCATTCATAAAAAAAAACCACTGGAATTGGGCCTCTGGAGCACTGCCAGGAAAGCAAATTGCTTTTCCACCAGCCAATATTTGCTTTAGCTTCCAGAGGGTTGAGGTCAGAAAAACAATGGCAATATAATGGAGAGCTTCTCCATTCCCTTCCAAATCATTCGCCCTTTCTGCAGGGGATTTCATCTTATCAGCCTGCCCTTTTATTTACTAATCTACAAAGCAGGTTTTTATTACTGTTAGCTTCCTCCATCCGCAGGTGCATCTATCTCTGGGCAACCTCTTGGCTTTTACTTGACAGACTTGCTCAGTTACCTACCACAATAATTCCCAGAGAGCTGCAGGGAAAGGCAAGACAATATGGTATAAAGCTCAAGCCAGGAACTCCTGTGGATATCTGGTCAAAATTTGGATTTTTCAGTTTGTGGGAAATATTGAAATTGCAAAAAATGTTTCCCACCACAATGAACATTCTGGAAATTTCACAGGAGTTGGAATTTCAGAATTTTCCTCCAATAATATACATTTATTCTAGAATTCTGAAATGTTCATGTTTATATTTTCATTTGTATATAATTACACACTACTTTATGTTGATGATGACCATCAGTTGAAACAATCTTTTTAATTTAGTTTGTATCTTTCAAATCATTCAGGGCAGCTCCTAATTACTACTGAAACATTTTATCAAAAGGTCTCCTGTTTGAGGGGTCATAAGAACATGAGAACAGCCATACTAGGCCAGACCAAAGGTCCATCTAGCCCAGTATCCTGTCTTCTGACAGTGGCAATGCCAGATACCCCAGAGGGTGTGAACAGTACAAATAATTGCCAAATGATCCATCTCTTGTCATCCATTCCCAGCTTTGGACAAACAGAGGCAAGAGACACCATTCCTACCCATCCTAACTAATAGCCATTGATGGACCTCACCTCCATGAATTTATCTAGTTCTTTTTTTGAATGCTGTTAAAGTTCTGATCTTCACAACATCCCCTGGCAAGGAGTTCCATAGATTGACTGTGTGGTTACGTGAAGAAAAACTTCCTTTGATTTGTTTTAAACCTGCTACATATTCATGTCGTTTGGTGACCTCTAGTTCTTATGTTATGGGAACAAGAAAATAACTTTTCCTTATTCGCTTTCTCCATATTCACCATGATTTTATAGACCTCTATCATATCCCCCCTTAGTCTTCTCTTTTCTAAGGTGCGTCTACACTGCACCGTTATTCTGGAAAAACAATACTAGTGTCCACACAGCAATTGCATTATTTTGAAAGAAAATCGAAATAACAAAGTTCTTTTTCCAATATTGGTAAACCTCATTCCACAAGGAATACCAACATTCCACTGCTGCTATGTTGAAATAGTTCCTCACCAGGGCTTTTCTAAATTATTCCTCCCCAGTGTCTCCTGGGGCTCTAAATCGACATAGCGCATCCATATTAGGGGAGCCTGCTTCAGACTAATTTTGAGGCTTCCCTGTAGCATGGACACTCTATTTTGAAAGAAGCTATTCCAGAAGCTATCTTCCAGAATAGCTTTTTCCGAAATAAGCTTGCGGTGGAGACGTAGCCTAAGATGAAAAGTCCTAGTCTTTTTAGGTTTACAGCCCAGCCAAAGGTGGCTGTATCAAGGTTAGTTCTCTTATTAAATAAGTTTATTCTCATTTTTTTTCAAAAATGATTTTCCATTTCTTTTTGTAACTTCAAATCTCACTGCATATATGCTGAACAAGATGATTTCAGTAATGCTTCATTAAGGTGATAGGTAACAACCAGCATGGATTTGTAAAGAACAAATCATGTCAAATCAATCTGATAGTTTTCTTTGATAGGATAACAAGTCTTGTGAATAAGGGAGAAGCAGTGGATGTGGTATAGCTAGACTTTAGTAAGGCATTTGACATGGTCTTGCATGACCTTTTTATCAATAAACTAGGAAAATACAACTTAGATGAGACTACTATAAGGTGGGTGCATAAGTGGATGGATAACCATTCTCAGAGAGTAGTTATTAACGGTTCACAATCATGCTAGAAGGGCATAACAAGTGGGGTTCCACAGGGGTCTGTTTTGGTGCAAGTTCTGTTCAATATCTTCAATGATGATGATGGCATAAAAAGTACACTTATTGGCTGTGTCTAGACTGGCCAGTTTTTCCGGAAAATCAGCCGCTTTTCCGGAAAAACTTGCCAGCTGTCTACACTGGCTGCTTGAATTTCTGCAAAAGCACTGACTTCCTATTGTAAGAAATCAGTGCTTCTTGCGGAAATACAATTCTGCTCCCATTCAGGCAAAAGTCCCTTTTGCGCAAAGCTTTTGCGCAAAAGGGCCAGTGTAGACAGCTCAGATTTGTTTTTCGCAAAAAAGCCCCGATCGCAAAAATGGCGATGGGGGCTTTTTTGCGGAAAAGCGCGTCTAGATTGGCACGGACGCTTTTCCACAAAAAGTGCTTTTGCAGAAAAGCTTCCGTGCCAATCTAGATGCTCTGTTCTGAAAATGCTTTTAACTGAAAACTTTTCCGTTAAAAGCATTTCCGGAAAATCATGCCAATCTAGACACAGCCATTAAGTTTGTAGATGATATGAAGCTGGGAGGGGTTGCAAGTGCTTTGGACCATAGGGCCAAAATTCAAAATGATCTGGACAAACTGGAGAAATGGTCTGAGGTCAATAATAATGGTCTGAGGTCTTTAATAAGGAGAAATGCAAAGTATTCCACTTAGGAAGGAACAATCAGTTTCACACATACAGAATGGGAAGTGACCGTCTAGGAAGGAGTACGGCAGAAAGGGATCTAGAGGTCAAAGTGGACCACAAGCTAAATATGAGTCAACAGTGTGACACTGTTGCAAAAAAAGCAAACATGATCCTGCATTAATAGGAGTGTTGTGAGCAAGACACGAGAAGTCATTCTTCTGCTCTACTCTGCGCTGATTAGACCACAGCTGGAGTACTGTGTCTAGTTCTGGGCACCACATTTCAAGAACGATGTGGAGAAATTGGAGAAGGTCCAGAGAAGAGCAACAAAAATTATTAAAAGTCTAGAAAACATGAGCTATGAGGGAAGATTGAAAGAATTGGGCTTGTTTAGTTTGGAAAAGAGAAGAGTGAGAGGGGACATGATAGCTGTTTTCAAGTATCTAAAAGGGTGTCACAGGGAGGAAGGAGAAAAATTGTTCTCCTTGGCCTCTGAGTAATGGGCTTAAATTGCAGTAAGGGAGGTTGGACATTAGGAAAAACTTCCTGCCTGTCAGGGTGGTTAAACACTGAAATAAATTACCTATTGGGGTTGTGGAATCTCCATCACTGGAGCAGGTTAGACAGACACCTGTCAGGGATGATCTAGACAGTGCTTGGTCCTGCCATGAGGGCAGGGGACAGAACTCAATGACCTTCCAATTCTAGTGTTCTATAATTCTATGATTCTACACTATTTGGTTATTGGGCGATATCTGAGTTAGTTTCAATTGCCACTTTAAAACTAAAGACACAGGTAGAAGCTCTCTTTCTCTTGGGAGAAATTGGGTTGATATGAGGCCAATTCTCTCAAAAGATTGCTGGCTTTCCTCATTTCTCTGTTTCAGCAAATAAGAGACCATAGTAGCTTGGCCGTGACTTTCAGCTACTCACTATTTAGCTCGCTGAGTGTTTTTGTGTATTAATTTGAGACACTGTATTCATGCAATTACCTGAGTAATTTGGTTAGAAACCGAAATAAGCTAAATCAATGTCATACAGATGTTTTACTAGATCTAGATCATGTAGCTGAGCCTTTTTACCTCAGATTCAGACCTGGTGTAAATGGCTGCAACTCCACTGTAGTCAGGTCTGCCCTTGCATAAGCAGTACTGGGAAATCACTGGGAAGGTTGATTTGCTAGAATCTTTAATGGCTTGAAATCCTGCCCCTTGGCAGTGGTTAGACTAGGTGTCTCGTGGTCTCCTCTATTCCTAGTTCTGATTCAGGCTGCTGTGCAAAACAGTGTATTTGCCCTCCCGGCCCCAGTGAGACTGATGCTTGCTCCGCCGGCCCCTTTGCATTTCCTGGGAGTGACGCTGCAGTGCGCAGCCCTTGGCCATGCTAGCTGGTGACTGGCCACAGGGTCATACACACATCTGCAAGTGTGGTGGGTACAAGGAACAGCTCCACCCCCTGTCTTTGCTGTGCTTGTCACCCCCACTTCATGTTCAACAAACAGTCGCTTCCCCCCCCCTTGGGTAAAGGGCCTGCCCTGGGTACAGCATCTCCACAGAGCAGTACCTGGTGGAGCTGAGGCCACAACTCCGTGGGCCCTTAGCAGAAGAGGCAGCTGAAATCCTTAGGAGAAACAGGAACGATTCAGGGCCCTAAGGTGGAAACCAGACGTGGCATTCGCCCAACGTGCCTACCAGTTTGACGAAAACCGGGGAGCATGGCTAGCAGGAGCAAATGCTATGGGAAGAGCCAGCTCTCCTGATGAGAATGGAACCGGCCCTAGAGGGTGGTCCTGAAGAGAGACACTCAAGGTAGGAACCCAAAACCATAACAGAGGCGGGGCAATTGGAACCAGATGAATGGAGGTAACAGAACTAGTAGCGATTTGTGCGATGCCAGAAGGGGAGCCCAGAGATGGTCTCCGACCGCCAGGGGCAATCTAAGGGCCTACCTCACAGGGAGGAGCCTTCTGCACCCCAAGACACATCCCACCACCCCATTCTCCCGCAACCCACCTCACTCCAGTGACAAGCCAGCTGGGTGATGTTTTACGTGTAATGAGCCGGGGCACATGGAGGCCAACTGCCCCAAGGGCATGAGCAGAGTGCAGCTCATTGCACCGGGGCCACCCCAAGAGTCCTCAGGCCCACATGCCCCCAGAGCGAAGGGAGCCTGTGAGTGTGGGCCGGGAGGAGGTTATTGCATGGAGAGACATGGAGCCAGTCCCTGGTGGACCCAGAGACGCAAGTAATCGTTCAGCCCTTCAAGGCAGACCCTTTTGACCTGTCTACAGCTGGGGGAGAGAGCCGGGGGGAAAGACGCAACCGCCCCCCCGCACTCACCAGTGGTAGGAAGCAGAGAGACACAGCTGGGAGCTGGGAGGCAGAGCTGGGTCACTTCACTTCCTCCCACTGTCACTGGTAAATGCTGGGGGACGGAAGGGGCCCCAATGCAATTCTCTTCCCAAGGCCCCTCCCCCGAGCGTTGTGACCCACGAGACTAGTTGGGCACCTGGTGCTGGCAGAAGAGGGCAGGGTGGGGCGGAGCAGGGGAGGAAGGGGTGGGAAGGGTTTAAGGCAGTGGTCCCCAACGCGGTGGCCATGGGCGCCATGGTGCCCGCCGGGGCATTTATGTGCGCCCACCGAATGATTTGGGCCGGCCCCACCCCCGGCGTGTGGTGCATGCACATGAGTGGTGCCAGCCCTGGGTGTATGGTGCATGGGCAGCCCCTGCCCTGGGCACGTGGCGCATGAGTGGCCCCACTCCCGGGCGCCCGGCAGCCCCGAAACGTTGGGGACCACTGGTTTAAGGCCTTCAGAAAAGGGGTAGAATGGGTGTGGGGCAGGAGTGGGAAGAGGTGGATCTCGGGGAGTGGGAGCAAGGCAGTGGTGGGAAGAGGTGGGACCTCCCCTAGACTAGGGAAAGCACAGGGAAGAGTCGTGCGGGGGTGGACAGGGCTTTCTTGATGCTCAGGGCTGGGTGAAAAGGTGTTCAGCTGATGGAGACACATAGAATCCCAGGGCTGGAAGAGACCTCAGGAGTCATCAAGTCCAACCCCCTGCCCAAAGCAGAACCAACCCAACTCAATCAGCCCAGCCAGGGCTTTGTCAAGCTGAGACTTAAAAACCTCTAAAGATGGAGATTCCACCCCCTCCCTAGGGAACCCAGCCCAGTGCTTCCCCTCCCTCCTACTAAAATAGTTTTTCCTAATATCCAACCTAGACCTCTCCCACTGTAACCTGAGACCATTGCTCCTTGTTCTGCCATCTGCCACCGCTGAGACAGCCTGAAGTGTTCTGGGATGATGAGCTGGATGCAACGTGTTGGATGTAATCAAACTTTTCAGGTGGGCCTGTGGATACAGATCCATTCTTTCATAGGGATCAAAACAAGATTTCAACTTTTAAAAACGAATACATTGAGAGAAAGCTGCACAAAAAGTGTCCTTTGTGTGTAATTACTAAAATATTAAACCAGCATAACTCTAGCCATATGCCGCCTAGCTGTAAAACCCTGATTAGAATGCGATTAGTCTGCTTCAGACAGTCATCGCTCTAATGAAATGCCTAAGTCGGTGCACAGAACGGCATCGAGCCCGGCAAGGAAAGAGGAGTGAATCTATGGCAACACAATTCATTATTGTTTCATTAGCAGAATTAACCTGACACCAGCATGGAACCAGTGACGTGTCCAGCTATGTAGTTTTTCTGTCCTTGAAAGCATTAGTGGCTTGAGGACCTCTGAGTAGCTCTGCTTAGCACCACAATGGCTAAAAGCATTGAATTAACATCCAATTATGATGAGCCTGAGCGCCGCAGAGCTCTGGAAAAGGCCATGGTGCGGTGCTGAAGCAACAAAACCTCGCTCAGATGGACTGGGGCCGCCATGTGACAATGGCCGAGAAGCACAGAGAGGTGCCGTGTTGTCACTGGACAAGGGCTGCCCCCGATCGCCCACTCTCCCCCGGGCTCCCTCCCCCAGTGCTGGGTCCCACCGCAGGGGTGGGGCATCATTGGAAGGTCCAGTTCGGAGTCTCTCCCCTTGCAAGGGGAAGGCAACCATCCAAAGCCGAGGAGGGTATTGCAAGGGGCTCTCTTCGGCTAGTTCTCTGGCAGGGAAGCCATTTTTCCCCAGTAGCAACCAGTCAGTTTCCAAAACGTCTCATAGCAGGTCCCAGTTTCCTCCAGGCTGGAAGAGGAGCAGCCTGTGGAGGGGCCAGAGGGAGACCACACAATGGCCTGCATGAAAGATCAGATTTTGCCTTTCAACAGGTGGGCGCCTTGTCCGTGCTGATGAACACTGTAGTAAGATGAAGGCCTAAAACATAAGCCCATGTAGCACAGGCCTGGTCTGAGGCCTGAGGCCTAGCTGACAATGGACCAAACATGGCTAACAAAGCAAAGCTAAGCGGTGAGCAAAAGGCAGGCCCCTGCTCACAGAACTTGGCACGAATGGGGGTCAGAGTATAAAACACTACTTGGTGCTAGGTACCGACCGTAAAACAGGCATTGGTACTGGTCATGACTTGAAAGCACATGGTATCAGCAGCTCATTAAAAAAGACCTTGGTACCCACTCCCCACAGATACAGACCCCGGTTCAGGAAAGGGTCTAAAAGGGCAGCATGCTGGATAGAGAGGATCTAATCAAACCACAAGGTGCAGCTTGATGGGTGGTATCTAAGTAGCGTCAGAGGGTGATAGCCTGACACGTCAGAGAGGGTAACCTGACATATCAGCAATGATGTGTAACTTGTTGTACCTGTATATAGAGTGGTGTCTTGGGAGGACAGTCTGTCCGGCCGGCAGACAGGGGGGTTCCCACTGGTTGAGCTGAGGCCATTGTTGTAGGTACATGGGTATAGTGTTTCGGCAGAGTCTACTGACCACTATGACTGCACTTTGCTTAACACTAAGCCTGGCGGGGCACCTACAATCCTTATCTGATTTGTGGTCCTTGAGGGGCTCTCTTGGGGTCTGTGGTGATCATTGGGCCCACATCCTTGAGCACACACACAAGCAGCCTTCTGGTTACCATCTTCGACAGAGCCAGAGACCGGTCCAGACACCAAGACAGTAAATCCTCACGACTGCAAATACTGGCCCCAACATGCGGCGCTGCAGCTGAGAGCAGCAGGGGAATCCGAGCCGAGGCAGGGCTCGGGCACACTTATCACTAGGTTGTGAAGAAGAACTTGCTGCCGCCGAGGACTGGTGAGACACTCTGGTGCCATTGTCGGGGCGCTGGGAATGCACTGCAGATGGAGCCTGAGCCGTGGGGAGGTGAGACTCTGATGAAGGGCAGCCGATGGCAGAGGGGCTGGTATTGTGACGCGAGCGCTTCTCAGGGCAGAACACCAAGAGCAGAGACGAAATGCACGGCTGGGCTGTGGACAAGCCCGTGTTGCACGGGGGCTGCGGGGAGTGTTGTTGGCCTCCCCGCTGGGCCCAGAGTTCCAGGGCTGTTCTGATTTCCTGCAGCGTTGCTTTTCCTTCCCGCGGGGGATACTTCTCTGCCTGCCCCAGGCACGTGCCCCTGTCCTTGCTTGGGAGTGCTAAGGAAAAGGCACTTTTCATTTGAACAGATGCAGTGCCAGGTTCGCTTCCTTCTGCCAGCTTCCCTTGACATCAAATAAGAACATAAGAACGGCCAGACTGGGTCACACCAAAGGTCCATCCAGCCCAGTGTCCTGTAGCCCACAGTGGCCAATGCCAGGAGCACCAGAGGGCATGAACCGAACAGGTAATGATCAAGTGATCTCTCTCCTGCCATCCATCTCCACCCTCTGACAAACAGGCCAGGGACACCGTTCCTACCATCCTGGCTAAGAGCCATTAATGGACCTAACCTCCGTGAATTTATCTAGTTCTCTTTTAAACCTGCCGAGGAGCGGTGAGAAGAGCAGCCCGAGGGGCAGTGGGAAGAGCTTGCTCCCACCATGTGTGGTACTTGCTCCCACCGTGCGTGGCTCACATTAATATCTGCCTGGAGAATCTCGGCAGATGTTACACAGTCCCCCAGCCTCCCTGTTCTGCAGGATCTAGTTCTGGGCAGACAATTCTTGGCTTCCTGCCTCTTGGCCTCTCCACTGAGTGACGCCAAGAAAGGTGCTAATTAAGATGGGGCTGTTCTCGTGGGGGCCTGTGTCCATTAGGAAGGGGCTGATGCCGACTACTCTATTCACAAGGACCACCTGGCAGCTGTCTGATGCTAATAACAAGTGGTACAGCCCAGGGAAGGCTCACCAGTGACCTTCAAAGGAAAGAGACTCGGCCAGCCCATCACCCCCAACTACTACTCCCAGTGGTCCTGATCCCAGCTGGTGAAATCCCGCCGCAGTCCCTCAGGCAATGCAAAGACACCGATGGACACCGGTTGGCGATCTGGCCCATTATTTTAATGGGACATGCCCAAGGAGGGCAGACTTGATTGGCTTCCTTTGCCAGGGGCAACAGCTGGACAAGTCTCACTTTCTGGGGCCTTTCTTCCCATTTCATTTGAAAACCAGACGCCTGCAGAACAGCACGACTCTAACCATGAGCTCCCCAAAGGGTGGGCGCTCACTGCATCACTGTCCGGCCGCTGCCATTGGTGGCACCAGTAACCGTCCTTCAGGAGAGCTGAGAGAAGCGGCTTCCTCCCTGCCAAAGACGGAGCTTCCTTTCCTGCGAAGAACGGTGCTCCACCCAGGAGCGGCCGAGGCCAGCTCCGGCAGCTGGCACCCTAGGCGGAAGGCGTGATCGGTGCCCCTGCCTGCTCGGCCATCAATGGCCGTGACATAATCCTGGGGCGCCCCAGTGCCCCGTGACGTCATCATCAGGCACCCAGGCCGGCGGCACCCTAGGCAACTGCCTAGTCTGCCTAGGCTCACGGGCCGCCCCTGGCTCCACCACAGGCGTCTCCAGTGCCACTTGCTTCCTGCTTCTCTCCCGCAAAATCAAGGAAGGCGGATTGATCAGATTACACTTTCCACAAACTTCTGCAGTAGAGATGAATCACCTCCATCGGGGTGGTGGGTGTGCTAGGCGAGGCGAGGGAAGGCCCCGACTTCTCAACCCACGAGGCATGGCCCCGCCCACACTGTCCCAAGCGCCCATCCTCGTACTCTGGGCCGGGAAGGCTGGGGCCACATGCCATGTGTTCTCCCTGAGCTCCAGGGCTGGGGGGTTGGGGCTGTGCTGGGGGCTTGTGCAGAAGAGGCAGGGTTGGGGCATTGCTGGGGGGTGGGTTGCCTCCCTCAACCCTACTTTCACCCACTGCCCCTGACCACCATCAAAAGTGAGATGAATCTCAGAATTCAGGCCTGCCTGTGTGTTGCTATTAGGTCCCAGTGAGAGAGTCCGTTGCTTTTCAGCAGGTAAAACAGACTGAACAAAACAGTTTAGTATTTCTCCCATAGACTTTTAAAAACCGTATATTCTGCACCCCTTCCCGGAAACTCTTAAAGCCCGGTTCAGTTCTACAATACCCCTGAGAAGCAGATAAGTGGGGGTATGTCTACACTACAGCGCTAATTCGAACTAACTTAGTTCGAATTAGTTAATTCGAACTAAGCTAATTCGAACTAACGCATCCAGACTAAAAAACTAGTTCGAATTAGCATTTTGCTAATTCGAACTAGCATGTCCACACAGAGTGGACCCTGAACCTAGGTTAAGGCTGGCCGGAAGCAGTGCCAGCAGGGCATCAGATGAGGACTTAGAACATGGAGCTGCTGCCTCAGGCTAGCCGAGGGCTGCGCTTAAAGGGACCCGACCCCCACCCCGGTCAGACAGTTCTCAGGGGTGCCCCGCTTGCAAAGCAGTCCTGTCTTGGAGTTCCTTGAGTGCCCACACTGGACACATCACAGCACTCGGCCATCAGACTGGCTGCACTTGCCGCAGGCTGCCATCTGGGAAGAGGGGGCAATTGGAGGGCTGCAGGAGAGCTTCCACCCCCAGAAGCCCGCAGAGCCAGCCCAGTCCTCCCCATCGGGGGCTCATGCCCCATTCCTCCCTCACCTCCTTCCACTTACCCCTCCCTAGCCCCCCTTCCTGATGTACAAAATAAAGAAAACGTGTGGTCAAAAATAGAATCTCCCTTTATTGAACAAAACTTGGGGAGACTGGGAAAAGGAGGTGGGAGAGGGGAAGAGACAGGGTGGGAGAGGGGAGGGCAACTAAAATGATCAGAGGTTTGGAACAGGTCCCATATGAAGAGAGGCTAAAGAGACTGGGACTTTTCAGTTTAGAAAAGAGGAGACTGAGGGGGGATATGATAGAGGTCTATAAAAGCATGAGTGGGGTGGAGAGGGTGCATAAAGAAAAGTTCTTCATTAGTTCCCATAATAGAAGGACTAGAGGACACCAAAGGAAAGGAATGGGTATCAGGCTTCAAACTAGTAACAGAAAGTTGTTCTTCACAAAGCAAAGAGTCAACCTGTGGAACTCCTTGCTGCAGGAGGCTGTGAAGGCTAGAACTAGAACAGAGTTTAAAGAGAAGTGAGATAAAGTGATGGAGGTTGGGTCCATGGAGTGGTATCAGCCAGGGGGTAGGAGTGGTGTCCCTGCCCAAAGTTTGTGGAAGGCTGGAGAGGGATGGCACGAGACAAATGGCTTGGTCACTGTCTTTGGTCCATCCCCTCCAGGGTCCCTAGGGTTGGCCGCTGTCGGCAGACAGGCTACAGGGCTAGATGGACCTTTGGTCTGACCCAGTACAGTCATTGTAAGCTCAGGGCTCAGGGTCGGGGGTCTCAGTGGACCACCTTGATTTTCATGCACACCTGCTCCTGGGTGCCCAGGCTGGCAGCTCTCCTGCCCTAGACGGCCACTTTCCTGTGCCTAGTGCGGAGGTCGTGGACGAGGTCCACGATATCCGCACTAGACCAGGCGGGTGCCCGCCTCTTGCGGTCCTGGGCAAGCTCCCGGGAGCCGCCAGCCTGGTCCCGGGAAGAGGGGGAGAGCTGGGGGGCATTGGGTGGCTGTCTCGAGCCGTGCCAGGTGCAGGGTCTGCTAGCTGGGTGCTGGCAGGCTTGCACCTGGCATGGGCACTGTAGCCAGCCCGTGCCCCTTTAAGGGGTCCGGGGCCGGGAGGGGGGGCATATGAGTTTCCCTGGTGTTGGCCAGAGTGGCCACCAGGGAAAGCTGGAGAGGACTAGCCTCCCACTAGTTCGAATTAAGGGGCTACACACCCCTTAAATCGAACTAGTAAGTTCAAACTAGGCTTAGTCCTCGTAGAATGAGGTTTACCTAGTTCGAACTAAGCGCTCCGCTAGTTCGAATTAAGTGCTACCTAGTGTAGCACCTATCAAAGTTAATGCGAACTAACGTCCGTTAGTTCGAATTAACTTTGTAGTGTAGACATACCCAGAGGGACAGAGAGAAATCACCCTACCCTTGGCTAAAATGCATGTGACTCTGGGGTGGAACGCAGTTGCAATTTCACAGCATAGGATAATTTTGCACGAATTTGGAGGGACTCCTCCTGTAGAATTTGCACATCATCGGAAAGACCATCACACTAGCACCATGCCACTAACATCAGCATCATTATTGATTCAGCGAAACGAGGGCCTGTGCCACATGTTCTTTATGGGCACCCCATCCTAGAACAAACAACGCCCGTGATCATACAGGAGGCTGTAGCAGCACATGACAAATTAACATTGCTTGGTCTCTAAAGACAGCAGTGAATTTATCCCTCTCTTAGGTACATACGTGGCCCCAGTTTTATTGCAAGATCTGAACAGCGCCCACTCTTTGGGAGGGCATTAAGGGACTGATGTGCAGAGAGACTAAGTCTATGTCTACATTGCTGTAGGGGCTGTATAGGGCTGGATTAAGACCTTTAGAGGCCCTGAGCACTGAAAAGATTATGGTGCCCCCATATGTAATTCAAAATAAAAACAATACTGTATCGTTAAATAAAATTTTATTTTTTGAAATGACACAAAACTTACATGTCTGTTGAAATTAAAATCACTTCTTTCTAGATTTTCTGATTGCAAAATTCTGGATAAATTAATCGAAGCTGACTTGACGAAGCATGTCTGCTTCCATACACAATAGGGAAAGCGAATCCAGTCTGTCCTGACACATTGTTGTTCTCTGAGGGTTTTTTATTCTTTTCAGCTGAGAAAAAGAGTTCTTCGGAGCAGTTTTAGTAATCATCAATGTTAAAATAATACGTAGTGCGATCTCTGCATTTGGAAATACACATTGTATTCCGTCTTTCAATATTGTGTCATGAAGATCAATGTGACTGAATTTCATTTTTCCTGTTTCATTAAACTTTGTGTGCATATAAGTGGAACTGCCGTACTTCTCACCAGAGATTCATGTTCAAGTCAACAGGGTATAAGTCAACTAGCTTTTGGGAACCTGGTGAATACTGTTCTTCAGATAAATCCATATCGTTTAGAAAAGAAAATCTACTTGGTACTTCTTTGTACACTTCACCTCTCCTCTTCATATGAGCTTCAAGTGTATCAATTATAGCGTAGTAAGTAGATACACAAAATTTGTCTTTAGGATTCAATGCTGTTTGTTGCACTGCTTTCGTTTGCTTGTTTTTTCCTGATTCATTTGCGGGACTGGGCTTCTTTGTAGTTCATATCAGGCAAGATATCTTTTGATATGTCTTCAAATTTTTCGAAATCATTCCTCAAAGTGTGTAAGTGGTTGGATAATGATTGACAGAGGTCTGTACATGTTTTCAAATCCAATTCTTTTTCTTGGAGAGCTTGACTTGTGTGGTAAAAGTGTTGTAACATTTCATTCCACATGGTCACCATGAATACAAACTCTAGTTCTTGCATCTTGTTTGCAATGTTTTCTGCCTCTCGTATGGTTTCTCCCTTTTGTGATTGGTCTTCAGCTATACTTTCTAATGCATCCACAACCTTTGAGTAGGACTCCAGAATTGCACTTGTTGCCACTGCATGTGCCTCCCAGCGAGTATTAGAAAGAGATTTCAACACACGATCATTGCCCAAACATGTTTTAAGAACTGCCCTGTTATGGCATTGGGAGTTTCACGGTATAGGAAGAAATCAGTGGAAAGGCAGAGAGCTTGAGTAGTTGTAAGTGTCCATTTTATTGCATAGCACAGAACTAACTAGAATAAGCCCAGACTAGCTGGGCTGACCCCAGTGACCTACTCAGTTACCATAACAACAAGATCTATATCTACAACCCAATATACAACATGCCCCTTATCTCAGTTATCTGAACTTAAAAAAACACAAATTACACAACATATACTATTTTTATGTATATATATAATCAGGGCTTGACAAATCATGTAATCTACTCGCCTGTGCGCTGCCTCTTGGCAAGCCCTGTATATAATATATATATAAGAAAGAAAGAAAAGAATAGAGTACGTATAACTCAGAAGAATATATCAATAATAAAACATACGTTTATTGCAATACATGACAGGATCTGATTTCCTTGCATTATTTCAATCTACGTTAGTAGGACATCCCCCCGGTTTAGGTGGGGATAAGTAATAAAAAGAGAACAGAAAAATGGGGGAAGAGTGTGTAGTGGAGTGTAAGGAAGTCTAACAAAGTTCTGATTTTTCCCATGATGACTACTTCGATGCTTTTTTTGAAATATCAAATATCAATTTTTCCCCCCAAAAATCTCAAAAAACCTGCTTTCCTGGTGCCCTAAGCACGTGCTTAGTCTGCCTATTGGGTAATCTAGCCCTGGCTGGGCATGGTGGCTCGTGTAGACAAACACATGCCAGCTGCACTCTAGCTCACTCATTAGAAATATCAGTAATGCCTGGCAGTGGCAAAGACTTCAGCTCAGGCTGCACAAACCCATCTCAGCCATTTGTGCTCCTATTTGCTTGTGTGGCTGTAACTGAGGCCCCCACCATGCAGTCCTTGGCTTCTGCTTCTAGTAAGCCAGTAAGAGCAGGGGTGGGTCTACACACAAGAACATTCATAGCCTCCGCTGCAGTGTGGACGTATCTAAGTGAATTGCCCAATGTCTCACAAGAAGTCACTATTTCGAACCCTCCCTTATTCCTCATAGAATGAGGTTTACAGGGATGGAGAAATAGCGCAGCTGCTATACTTCGAAATAGCGGAAGCATTCAAGAGTCTCCCCAGAGAAGCAGCATGTGCAGGGGAGGGACTTGATTTGATTTGGACTTTTGTTGTTTTTTCTGTTTGTTTTTAAATATTTCCATTGCTCTGTGTACATATTAGAGAGGACAAGGTCAAAGAAACATGCCCAGCCCTTGGAGGGGAAGAGAGGGAGGTTGGTAATGGGCTGGGGTTCATTCCACTCTTTCAGATGGCTCCTCCGAAAGGTGTTCTGTCTCCTGAACAGATGGGCATTGTCCTGGTTGCTGAATGTTTCATCATGCCAGAGGAATAGCGAGGTCAACCACAGCCTCCATCTCAGGGCTTCAGACTCTTGGGCTGTGTCTAGACTGGCCAGTTTTTCCGGAAAATCAGCCACTTTTCTGGAAAAACTTGCCAGCTGTCTACACTGGCCGCTTGAATTTCCGCAAAAGCACTGACTTCCTACTGTAAGAAATCAGTGCTTTTTGCAGAAATACTATGCTGCTCCCGTTTGGGCAAAAGTCCCTTTTGAGCAAAGCTTTTGCGCAAAAGGGCCAGTGTAGACAGCTGAGATTTGTTTTCTGCAAAAAAGCCCCGATCGTGAAAATGGCGATGGGGGCTTTTTTGCGGAAAAGCGCGTCTAGATTGGCACGGATGCTTTTCTGCAAAAAGTGCTTTTGCGGAAAAGCGTCCATGCCAATCTAGATGCGCTTTTCCGAAAATGCTTTTAATGAAAAACTTTTCCGTTAAAAGCATTTCTGGAAAATCATGCCAGTCTAGACGTAGCCTTAGGGTCCAAGCCATGAAGAGCTTTGAAACCAAGGACCAGGACTCTGAGGTTATGTCTAGACTACACCTCTCTGTTGACAGAGAGATGTAGATTAGGCACATCAAAATTGCTAATGAAGCAGGGATTTAAATATCCTGCGCTTCATTAGCATAAACATGGCCACCGCTTTTTTTGGAAATGGAGCTTTTTCGGAAAAAAAAATGGCAGTCTAGACACACATCTTTTGAAAAATAAACCCTTTGTCAAAAGATCCTGTAAACCTCATTGTGTGAGGGATAAGGGATCTTTTGAAAAAGGGTTTATTTTTTGAAAGAGGCGTGTTTAGATTGCCGGGATTTTTTGAAAAAGCTCTGTTTAGGAAAAAGCGGCATCCATGTTTATGCTAATGAAGCGCAGGATATTTAAATCCCTGCTTCATTAGGAATTTCGACGTGCCTAATCTACATCTCTCTGTCAACAGAGAGGTGTAGTCTAGATGTACCCTTGAATGTGTTTTGCCACCCCAGAAGAAGCCAGTGAAGCAGCAGGAGCCAGGCAGGAGGAGCTCTTGCACAAAAAGGTGTGTGTGGACGGAAAACGGGTTTTTTGCGCAAAACCAGCCTATCGAAAGAAGCACAAGCACCCTGATGGCCATTCTGTTAATGACAATCGGTGCTTTCTTGCGAGAGCGTGTCCAGGCAGCGTGGACACTCTCTTGCGCAAGAGCACATTGCTTTTCTGATACACTTTTGCAGTGTGGACGTACTCTTGCGCAAGAAGTTTTTGCGGAAGATCTCTTGTGCAAGAAGCCTGCAGCGTAGACATAGCCTGAGTCTGAACCGAAATCTCAGAAGAACACTAACAAATATCAGAGAGGTAGCCGTGTGAGACTGTAGCTACAAAAATGAGTCCTGTAATAGCTTAAAGACTCAGGGTATGTCTACACTACCCCGCTAGTTTGAACTAGGAGGGTAATGTAGGCATACCGCACTTGCAAATGAAGCCCGGGATTTGAATTTCCCGGGCTTCGTTTGCATAAGCCGGGCGCCGCCATTTTTAAATCCCGGCTGGTTCGAACCCCGTGCCGCGTGGCTACACGGGGCTCGAACTAGGTAGTTCGAACTAGGCTTCCTAGTCCGAACTACCATTACTCCTCATTCCTCATTCCCTAGTCCAAAGTTCGAAATTAGCATGCCTATTCCGAAGAAGGGGCCAGTGTAGACGTAGCCCGTGTCCTTCCATGCTTCACCTAACTTACACAATTACACAGTTATCAGTAGGGCCTCTTTCTTGGCTCCTGTGTTACTGAACCAAAGTCTTGCTCACTACATTGCAGGTCTGTTGCTGTTTCCATCTTGCAGGCCTTAGGCCTGCTGACTCCATATTACTGACCCTCAACTTACTACAGCGGCCTGTAGGCAGCTCATGGCCCATTTGTTTGCAGCCCGTGGTGCGGTTTGGGTTTACATGGGGCTCAACACACAGCCTGCAGGTGGGATTCTTTGAACATGGCCTCCACTGGGAACACGCTCCACAACGGCGAGTCAATAGAACGGTCTTCTGTTGATACGCGTTTTAGTAGTTACATTCCTGGACTGCCATTGCTCATTAAAAGTGCTGTCATATGAGTGGAAATTGGGTAAATATTGCATTTTATTAATATCAACAGAACTGACTTAAATAGGGCCTGAGTGTTGTGTTGTTGTCTTGCATGAAACTTTGTTTTCATGCCCGTCCGTGTGAAAGAAGCTATTTGCATAAATATTTGCTTGCATATGCAACCACACTTAAGTTGTGGCCCTTAGCATGTGCTGTGAGTATCATTGTGGGCCCCGGGGCTTCCGAAGTTGACTAGTCCTGCTCTAAATCAATAAAATAAATCTCACTTATCAATCCTTGTCAAACTATCTGCTTTTGTGGTCAGCTTCATAAAACACTTACATCCAAACTTAAATCACCTGTAGTCCCTGGAAGGATGTAACAGTGCTTCAATTCTGCACAGACCCAAATAAAAACTGTGCTCTCTGGAATCCTTTCCTTCGAGCATGAAAGGTTTGAGTACCTTGATTCTCTAAGAAGATAGAGATGACAGAAATGAAATGGATTACAGTGGCTGGCTGGCTGTGGCTTACACCTCATCGATGAGAATAAGGACATGATGCCACCTATCGTCAGAGCAGCAGCATTATACAAAGTTCATGTAGCCCTGGTTTATCCAACATCTGAAGGCTAAACTAGAAAAGGGGGGTTGGGTTTTATTTATTTTCTGCAGGACGCTTTCTCCTCCAATTGTGGAATGAACCGTTTCTTTTCCCACTTCATTGATGAGATTTTGATGCTCATGCAGCCCACTTCAGGCCCCTGGTAGGAACTTCTACCATGTTTAGCAATCCAACCCAACCCAAACTAGACTGAGACTCAGGTGGGCTTGCACATGGGAGAGTATCCCGCTTCGAAAGTTTATTTACAGGTAAGACTCAAATACTTGTGTGTGTGAAAGAAATACAATGAGCTGTAGATAACCCCATCCACACCACCCGTGCTCCAGGAGGCCAGACCATGGGACCTTGTCTTGGAAAACGGCTCTCAGGAATCAAAGCCCAAAGGCTGGAGTTTGAATTGCATTCAAATAATGGTGAATTAAGGGCTAGACAGAGATCCAGGTTGCTGCCTGGCAGCACTTAACCAGAGAGGTTACTTTTCTTAGCTCAGGGCAAGGCCATATCCTTACTGGAATGAACTTTCATGCCCAGGGTGGAAAAGGAGACTCAGTCAATCACGTTTCCTTTGTCTGTGTGACCAGCCACTCCTCTCTCGCTGACCTCAATGCTTTCCCTCCTTTCTGAGCCCTCTGAAGAGCGCCTATTCTGCGGAGGTCTTTCGACCAATGCAGACAGCACTTCCCTGCTCTCACCCCACTTGAAGCATGCTTGTCAAACTCCCTGCTTCTGTGTTCAGCTTCATAAAACACTTACATCCAAGCCTAGATCCCCAGTGGTGCCTGGAAGGATGTAACAGTGCTTGGGGGGACACATGGCAGCTGGACTCTCAATTCCTCCGAGAACTTAGCTGAGCGTTCAGCACAAAGCAAGGGCCACGCTACCTGAGGGTGCCCCACGCAGAGAGGGGGCAGAGGTTGTGCCAGGACAGTCTGACAGGGGGGAGCCTGAGGGCTGCAATGGGCAGAGCCCTGCAGACACAAAATCTGGATCCGCTTCCAATCCGCAAGCTTGGCCCACAGGCAGATTCGCAGCCCAGCCATCCATGAGCAATGTGCCTGGGATCTCCTCGCTCAAGCAGAGCTGCCCCCGCGCTGCCTGTTGCATTCTCTCCAGCAGGGAGGGGATCGGGGACAGCTGGTCTGGATTGCTACGCTCTGTTCCTCAACCCTCCTAGGTTTGTCCCAATGCCCTGCCCGTAGCTTGCACGAGGTCTCGGGAAGCGGAAGGCGCAGAGGCTCATGGGAGTTGTAGTCTTCTCTACGAGACTGGCCCATAGGCGCCCCGCTCCTCAGCGCGGCTGGGAACTACAGCCCGCGCTGAGGCCCTGGTCCGCCCGCTAAGATGGCGGCTCCCTTGGTGCTGGGCATTCTGGTGGCCGTGACGGTCCGAGCCGTGCTGTTCCGCTCCAGCCTGGCCGGGTTCATCTCCGAGCGGGTCGAGGTGGCGTCTCCGTTAAACGCCTGGAAGCGAGGTGAGTCCCCCCCCGCCCCCCCTTCCCCCCCGGCCCTGAGGGGGCGCCCCCCCTTCCCCCCGGCCCTGAGGGGGCGCCCCCCCGCCCCCCCTTCCCCCCGGCCCTGAGGGGGCGTCCCCCCTTCCCCCCGGCCCTGAGGGGGCGCCCCCCCGCCCCCCCTTCCCCCCCGGCCCTGAGGGGGCGCCCCTCCTTCCCCCCTTCCCCCCCGGCCCTGAGGGGGCGCCCCCCCGCCCCCCCTTTCCCCCCCGGCCCTGAGGGGCAGGTCCCACCCTCGCAGCCCCTCCTTGTCCATGGGATTGGCAAAGTTTACCCCTCACCCGGGCGGGCTGGCTGTGCTGCAAGACCTGCCTGCAGTTTACACGGGGGCCCAAGCAGCACGACAGGCTCCTCAGAGTAATTTCTTTATTTCTGCTTCATCTTATAAAACACAAATCAGTGGCCAAAAGAGGCTCGGTGCGGTTTCTCCTTCCCTGGTGTGGAGCAGCTTGTGAGCCCGACCTCAGAATAGCCCAGTGGTTAGAGAGCTGTCCTGGGGGTAGGATACAATGTTCCCTCTAAGATTTTCCATTCATGAGCAGAGTGAGTTTTGTGGTGTGCACCAGTATTGAGGTCATGTGCGCTTGTTTGGATGTATGCCACCATGGCACTCAAGTTATTAACAAATATGTATTTTTTAAAATGTTATGGAAGAAAGACTACAAAAACAAGGGATAATTAACAAGGTGCACGACCTTAAATGTTTATTTAATATGAAGTCAAATAAAAAGAAAATAAATACTGCAAAATGTTCAGTAGCCAACTCTGTTTATAGCCCTCTCCCAGACCCTTGTCTAGCTGGACTTGATGATCTCCCTTCCAGTCCTATGATTCTGTGACTCCTGCCTACATTCCAAATACCAGAAGGATGTTGGTGGGTTTGCTAGCAATGTCGGAAGTAAGAGATCTCGGAGAACAGTCTGAACTATAGCCTCTTTCAACTTTCAGTTGGATACCAAGGCATGATCACTATATATCAGTGCAGGAATGGTGAAAGAATGAAAGATCTTTCTAAGCCCCCCCTGTGCCTTCTGTATTGCCAGAAGCAAGTCCAGCTGCGGTTGTATGTTGATTAGTCTCAAGGATGCTCTAAGTTTGCATTGCTCATAGTTCAGTAGAAGTAATAGGAGGCCAAGAATAAGCACAGTGCAGTACTGCTCTAATTTTCCTCCAGAATGCCCCTATCCCAGGAGCTTTAGGTAGAGAGGGGCACCACTAAGCAAGCTAGGGAGTACCCTACCTCCACTGGGGGTAAGATGCAATTAGGGAAGTGAGATCACTGCCTACAGGGTACCTTTGTGCCACTGGAGTTCAAAATGGCCATGCTGCTTAAAGCTGCACAAATAGCATGGACACCCACTAGCACAGCCAGGCGGAATCTGGGGCAGGATGCTCCTTTCCCCTCTCGGCTGCAGTCCTGGGAGCCTGTGGCATGCTGCTGTGGGAGTTAAAATTGCCCCCCTCCCTGTGGCTGGGTCCCTGCCCTGGTTACCCCCCCTAGCCATGTTGTTGCTTTCTGCCCCTGGCAGCAGAGCAGCAGCAGGACAAGTGGCAGGCAGTGCTGTGCGGGCTGCAGCAGGCCCAGGTGCGGGGGTGGTGAGCCCACAATGACCCCGGAGCGCAGAGCATCACTGCGATCTGCCTTCCCCTTGGGGAGGCTCCCCACCCTGCAGGCAGCAGAGAAAGGCAACTCACCTGAGGGCTGGGGTGGAGGCCTAGTGTCTGCAGCACTGCTTGCGCCTTCACTCCTCCGCCGGTGATGAAGGCAGATGAATGGCAAGCTTATCTTCAGCCACAGCAGCCACAGTTCTGCAGAAAAGGACCTGGGGATTACGGTGGATGAGAAGCTGAATGAGAGTCAATAGCGTGCCCTTGTAGCCAAGAAGGCTAATGGCATATTAGGGTGCATTAGGAAGAGCATTGCCAGCAGATCTAGAGAAGTGATTATTCCCCTTCATTCGGCACTAGTGAGGACACATCTGGAGTATTGCGTCCAATTCTGGGCCCCCTACTGCAGAAAGGATGTGGACGCATTGGAGAGGGTCTAGCAGAGGGCAACCAAAATGATTAGGGGGCTGGAGCATATGACCTATGAGGGATTTGGGTTTGTTTAATCTGCAGAAGAGAAGAGTGAGGGGGGATTTGGTAGCAGCCTTCAACTTCCTGAAGGGAGGTTCCAAAGAGGCTGGAGAGAGGCTGTTCTCAGTAGTGACAGATGGCAGAACAAGGAGCAATGGTCTCAAGTTACAGTGGGAGAGGTCCAGGTTGGACATTAGGAAAACTGTTTCACTAGGAGTGTGGTGAAGTACTGGAATGGGTTAAGTCTCGGCTTGACAGGGCCCTGGCTGGGTTGATTTAGTTGATTTAGTTTAGATTTTTGTATTGCCTGAAACAATCATTGAACCATAGAACCATAGAACACTAGAATTGGAAGGGACCTTGAGAGGTCATCGAGTCCAGTCCCCTGCCCTCAGTACCGTTTAGACCATCCCTGATCGATATCTGTCTAACCTGCTCTTAAATATCTCCAGGGATGGAGATTCCACAACTTCCCTGGGCAACTTATTCCAGTGTTTCACCACCCTAACTGTTAGGAAGTTTTCCTAATGTCCAACCTAAACCTCCCTTGCTACAGTTTAAGCCCATTGCTGCTTGTCCTATCCTCAAGAGGCTAAGGAGAACAAGTTTTCTCCTTCCTCCTTGTGACACCCTTTTAGGTACCAGAAAACCGCTATCATGTCCCCCCTCAGTCTTCTCCTTTGCAAACTAAACAAGCCCAGTTCCTTCAGTCTTCCTTCATAGGTCATGTTCTCTGGACCTTTAATCATTCTTGTTGCTCTTCTCTGGACCCTCTCCAATTTCTTCAATCATTGAAGTGTCAGTTTTGACAAATTTGCATAGTAGAAATAAACCAGGAAACACCTAAGTCTAGTTGCTCTGGCAGTTTTGTATGTTTTTTGAATAGTCTCTTCAGATAGTGAGCTATTGTGAAATTCTCATGGTCACAAGATGTTTTAAAAGTATATTTCTGCCATTTTGAGTTTTGCATCTCTCTAGTCAACAGATTCCTAATGTGGATATCTTTTGCATTTCAGTTGTTGAAGGGCTAGCTTTGCTGGATTTGGGTGTGTCACCCTATTCTGGAGATGTCTTCCATGAAGTAAGTGAACTTGTGTCGTATTTTCTAATACATATTATTACATACTTACTCAGTGCCTTTAAATGTCTGGCTGTGAGTGGGTACTCCTTGGTGCATTTCAAAATATAAATGATTTATATGCTTCAGAATCATGTAGTTGTCCATGTAACAAATATATGCAGTGAGTAGCCCTGCTACAAAGTACAGTTCATGACAACAAAACTGGCTGCTGCAAATTTGATTGACATTGGTGATTACTGGTGATTATTATTACATGAGCAAATTTAAGACCAGTGGAATTCGTAAGCAGCACATAGTCTCTTCACATGCAAATTTTCCTAGAAGAAAAAAGATGCAGATATTGGTTTTATGGCAGTCTAAACAGAATTGTTCTGCACAATATTTTATAAACATAATGCGCTTGTGTACTGAGACAAGAAACCAACTTTGGGTGTGGCTCTATTCAGAGGAGTCATCAACATATTGATGTTGGGTTAGCCATGATAATGCATGTGCTGTCTCTCATCCAGGGTAGCACTACTCTAGTACAATTTTTGGATGATGTACTCCTACGTGACCCAGAATTTTGCAGAAATATCAGTGCTAGCATCAGTACCCTGGTACTTTTCCCGCTCCTCCATGTGAGGCCTATTCCTATAAGCACTTATCCACATGAGAAAACGTACGCACCTGCATAGCCCTTTGTGGACACTGCAGCTGGTGTGATTCCTAGCATTGGCAGACAGACTCACACCAGCTCACTGCAAGCTAACATGTTAAAATTGGCATTGTGGATGTTGCAGCACTGGCAGCAGCTTGGGCTAGTTGCCTGAATTTGGGCCAGAGAATTGAGTGGGCTTGGATGTGGACAGCTAGTCTGAGCTGCCATCCATGCTGCTGTTTTAGCATGCTAGCTCGAGGGAAGGTAGCATAAGTCTGTACCGACACTGGGATTCACACAACCCAGCTGCAGTGTAGCTATGCCACCAAAGCTCACATGCATAAAAGAGGAAATACTGGCAAGACCAAGGCTGTGGTCAGCTGGAGGGGAAGGTTCAGAAATAAATTAGGGCTGTCAAGCTATTTAATCGCGATTAATTGTGTGCGCCTCCCCTTTGAAATGCCACCCCAAGGCGCGTTTCAAAGGGGCAGGCATGGAGCCCGGGGTCAGCTGGGGACTCCCTAGCTGATCCTGGGCTCTGCGCAGCATTTCCCCAGAACCCGGGGTCAGCTAAGGAGTCCCCAGCTGTTCCCGGGTCCGGCTGCCAAAAGGAGCCCAGGATCAGCTGGGAGTCTCCACCTGACCCCGGGCTCCACGGCTCCCCCTTTAAAACACCGCCTCTCGTGTTTCAAAGGAGCAGCTGCCATGGAGCACGGGGTCAGCTGGGGACTCCCCATCTGATCCTGGGCTCTGCACAGCATTTCCCCAGAACCCGGGGTGAGCTGGGGAGTTCCCAGCTGACCCTAGATTTTACTGCCACGGGGAGCCTAGGATAAACTGGGAGTTCCCAGCTGTTACCAGGTTCTGGGGAAATGCCACGCGGAAGTGGCGTTTCTAAGGGGCAGCCGCTGCAAAGCTGAGAGCCGGCTCAACTGTGAGGCGACTGCCCATTTCAGATGCCAACTCTGCGCATTTAAAAAGGGGCAGTGGAGCCTTGGGTCAGCTGTGGGTCCCCAGCTGATCCTGGTTCCGCATTGCACTGCCCCTTTGAAGTGCTGGGCAGCACAGCATTAAAGTCTGCGATTAATGTGTTAATCCTGGACTGCGTTAATCTCCGG
Source organism: Pelodiscus sinensis (assembly GCF_049634645.1). NCBI lineage: Eukaryota > Metazoa > Chordata > Testudines > Trionychidae > Pelodiscus > Pelodiscus sinensis. The sequence goes on along the minus strand of NC_134728.1, from coordinate 35,787,386 downwards.
CATTAACGCGTGTCCATTGACAACCCTAATATAAATCTGTGATGTCAATGTAGTGAGACTCTGTCAACTAATTGGTTGCCTTCTTGGGGAAAACGTTGTCTTCCCGTTTTAATGTCTTGATTTTGTGAATGCCCAAATTTGTAGGGGATTGACAAGATTTGATTGTGTGTTTCTGTTTTACTCTCTCTTAGACCCCGTTAATAATATACTTGTTTCATTTCCTGATTGAATATGCTGAATTGGTGTTCATGGTAAGTGTTGCTTCAATCTTTTTAAAAACCAAAACAAACTGTTCCAGTAATGCCCTTCTTTTTAAAAGCAAAAGTATATTTAGTTTTTTTTAATTATTGATTTTTATCCACCCAGTCTCAGTTTCAGCTGAGGGAACATTGAGATCTGTGAGTTATTGAGTGTGCTCGGTTGCCACAGCTTCTATTCATGTCCAGGAGAATTAAGGGCAATTAACAGCCTTGTACATTAGACCCCTATAGAGCTGAAGAGATATTTAGAAAAAAAGACATGTCTGTACATATGCATGCTCAGTCTGTACCTCCTTCTTCCTCCAAAAATTAATCTGGCTGGCTACATGTCATCAAAAGGAAGAACAGGGACATGACGCAAACCCTTAGAGCTGACCTGAAAAGGCAAGCTTTTTTTCATTTGCTGACCTCTAAAACATTTCAGATGGAGGTGTGCACCCCTTTGAAATGTTAGATATAGTCTGCGCACTCTCAGGTTGATAACCTCTGCCCTAAATAAATAAAAAAAGGTACAAATTCTTCCACGAGACCTTTAATGAAGAATGTCAAGCTATTATAGAGATTATACTTTCAAATTATGGGCTTCTCATTAAAGTTAATAGCAATGCTCTGGGGAGCTCAGTGGGAGCAGGAGCTGGTCCTTTCTGAGCACGGTAGAGTTAAAAATACCTGTTTGGCAGAAAATTATTTTGTGTGTCGCATAATACAAATAAACAAAAATTACCCAGCTAATTGTATCTTTTCTCTACCAGTTCTGATGACCAAGGCAATCTGGCGTTTCTCACAAGGGCTAAAAATTGATTGTAATACATGTATAGCAACCATTTCAAATTATTTGCTCTGAGGCCTAGACAATTGGTACTGTTATCTGGTGAGCAGTTGGTTAATTCAGAAGGCTGCTCTTCTGGATCATTGGTGAACATGTTCTTAGTCATATGTGCAGTGCTGTCTCTCTGCTCTGGATAAATTAGTGGTTCTGTAACACTTTTAGCTTGTGGGCCACTTGACAAGAGACCTCCTGTTTTGTGAACAATTTCTCCTCTTCCAGTTCCCCACTTCTTCTCAAAATACTCACTTCTCTGTACCTGCCAGAAAGAACTTAAAGAAACACTGCTACTCCATAGGTCATCACTTAAGAGATGCAGAGCTGGAATCTTTAGAGATGTTTCCACCTACACCCTAAACTGTTACCAATAGTTACTATGGTGAATATTTAGTTCAGAGTATTGGTGCAATATCACAGCTTTCTGGAGTAGTGGTTGCATTTGCTTACTGTTTTAATAGGTCACAGGTTTAAAACAAACCAGAGGAAGTATTTCTTCACACAACCGCACAGTCAACCTGTGGAACTCCTTGCCAGAGCATGTTGTGAAGACCAGGGCTTTAACAGGGTTCAAAAAAGAACTAGATAAAATTCATGGAGGTTAGGTCCATCAATAGTTATTAACCAGGATGGGTAGGAATGATCTCTCTAGCCTCTGTTTGTCAGAGGCTGGAAATGGATGACAGGAGAGGGATCACTTGATGATTCCCTGTTCTGTTTGTTCCCTCTGGGGCACCTGGCATTAGCCACTGTTGGTAGAGGGGTTACTAAGCAAGATGGACCTTTGGTTTGACCCAATATGGCCTTTCTTATGTTCTTATATTCCTTGCTTTAGTGACCAGTCAGTCTTTGCTTATCTTCCTTTCTTTAGATAACTGATGTGCTAACTGGTGTTGCCCTCTACTTGGCCGTCCAGGATTTCAACAAAGTTGTGGTAAGCTGACTTGCAGAATCTGCTGGTCTCATAGACTCATAGACTTTAAGGTCAGAAGGGACCATTATGATCATCTAGTCTGACCCCCTGCACAGTGCAGGCCACAGAATCTCACCCACCCCTCTTAGAATAATCCTCTCACCTATGTCTCAGATATTGAAGCCCTCCAATACTTTGAAGGCCCCAACATGCAGAGAGTCCTTCAGCTGTGATCTGTGCCCAATGCTACAGAGGAAGGCGAAAAACCTCCAGGGCCTCTGCCAATCTACCCTGGAGGAAAATTCCTTCCTGACCCCAAATATGGCGATCAGCTAAACCCTGAGCATGTGGGCAAGACTCACCAGCCAGACACCCAGAAAGTTCCCTATAGCAACTCCTATCATCCCTCCATTGACCTATTTCCAACTGGAAATGAATGGTCAATTAGTTACCAAGATCATGTTATTTCATCCAACCATCCCCTTATCATAGAATCAGAACTGGAAGAGACCTCAGAAGGTCGTCAAGTCCAGCCCTCCGCTCTAGGCAGGACCAATCCCATCTAAATCAACCCGGCCAGGGCTTTGTCAAGCCGAGACTTAAACACCTCTAGGGATGGAGACTCCACTACTTCCCTAGGTAACCCATTCCAATGCTTCACTACCCTCCTAGTAAAATAGTTTTTCCTAATATCCAATCTGGACCTCTCCCACCATAACTTGAGACCATTGCTCCTTGTTCTGCCATCTGTCACTACTGAGAACAGCCTCTCTCCATCCTCTTTGGAACCTCCCTTCAGGAAGTTGAAGGCTGCTATCAAGTCCCCCCTCACTCTTCGCTTCTGCAGACTAAACAGACCCAAGTCCCTCAGCCTCTCCTCGTAGGTCATATGCTCCAGACCCCTAATCATTTTGGTTGCCCTCCGCTGGACCCTCTCCAATGCGTCCGCATCCTTTTTGTAGTGGGGGGCCCAGAACTGGACACAATACTCCAGATGTGGCCTCACCAAAGCCGAATAAAGGGGAATAATGACATCTCTGGATCTGCTGGCAATGCTCCTCTTAATGCATCCTAATATGCCATTAGCCTTCTTGGCTACAAGGGCACACTGTTGACTCATATCCAGCTTCTCATCCACTGTAACCCCCAGGTCCTTTTCTGCAGAACTACTACTTAACTGGTTGGTCCCCAGCCTGTAACTATGCTTGGGATTCTTCCGTCCCAAGTGCAGGACTCTACACTTGTCTTTGTTGAATCTCATGAGATTTCTAGTGGCCCAATCCTCCAATTTGTCTAAGTCACTCTGGACCCTATCTCTGCCCTTAAGCGTATCTACCTCTCCCCCTAGCTTAGTGTCATCTGCAAACTTGCTGAGGGTGCAATCTATCCCCTCATCCAGGTCATTAATAAAGATATTGAACAAAACCGGTCCTAGAACCGAACCTTGGGGCACTCCACTAGAAACCGACCGCCATCCTGACATCGAACCGTTGATCACTACCCGCTGGGCCCGGCCTTCTAGCCATCTTTCTATCCATCTTACCGTCCAGTTATCCAATCCGCATTCCCTTAACTTGCTGGCAAGAATATTGTGGGAGACCGTATCAAAAGCCTTGCTAAAGTCAAGGTATATAACATCCACTGACTTTCCCATGTCCACTGAGCCAGTTACCTCATCATAGAAGCTAATCAGATTGGTCAAGCACGACTTGCCCTTTGTGAATCCATGCTGACTATTCCTGATCACTTTCCTCTCATTCAAGTGTCTCAAAATGGATTCCTTTAGGATCCCTTCCATGATTTTTCCAGGAACCGAGGTAAGACTGACCGGCCTATAGTTCCCTGGATCGTCCTTCTTCCCTTTTTTGAAGATGGGCACTACATTTGCCTTTTTCCAATCATCCGGGATTTCGCCCGATCTCCACGACTTTTCAAAGATAATGGCCAAAGGCTCCTCAATGACATTTGCCAACTCCTTCAGTACCCTTGGGTGCATTAAGTCTGGACCCATGGATTTGTGTACGTTTAGTTTTTCTAAATAGTTCCTAACCTGTTCTTTACCCACCAAGGGCTGTCCATCTTCTTCCCATCTTGCGTCGCTTAGCACAGGAGTCCAGGAGCCGACCTTGTCCGTGAATACAGAGGCAAAGAAAGCATTGAGTACTTCAGCTTTCCCCACATCCTCTGTCACTAGGTTACCTCCTTCATCCATTAGGGACTGCACACCCTCTCTGATCACCTTCTTTTTGTTGACATGCCTGTAGAAACCTTTCTTGTTATCCTTCACATCCTTAGCCAGTCGCAACTCCATTTGTGCTTTCGCCTTCCTGATAACCCCCCGGCATTCTCGAACTATACATTTAAGCTCCTCCCTAGTCATTTGTCCAAGTTTCCACTTTCTGTAAGCTTCCTTTTTGTGCTTAAGTACACCAAGGATTTCCCCTGTAAGCCAATCCGGTCTCCTACCAGGCTTGCCTCTCTTGCTACGTGTCGGGATGGTTTCTTTCTGTGCCTTCAATAAGGCTTCTTTAAAATACTGCCAGCTGTACTGGACTCCTTTCCCCTTCATGTTAACATCCCAGGGGATTCTTTCCATCAGATCTCTGAGGGAGTCAAAATCTGCTTTTTTGAAGTCCAAGGTGTGTATTTTACTACTCTCTTTTCTTCCTTTGGTCAGGATCCTGAAATCTACCATCTCATGATCACTGCTTCCCAGGTTGTCACCCACCTCTACGTCCCCTATTAGTTCCTCCCTGTTTGTGAGGAGAAGGTCAAGCTGTGCACGGCCCCTGGTCGGATCCTTCAGCACTTGTACCAAGAAGTTATCCCCAACATTCTCCAAAAACTTCCTGGATTGCCTGTGTACTGCCGTATTGGTTTCCCAACAGATGTCAGGGTGATTAAAGTCCCCCATGAGAACCAGGGCCTGCGATCTGGAAGCTTCTGGTCCTTGTTCACTTGACAAGTGCAAGAGTGTTTCATTAAATGATATATGAAGCAAGTCCAGGCCTGTTCAGACAGTGCAGTAATCAATATCTACTGATTAGCAATAGCTGTGAAATCAGCGAACATGGATGCAGAATATGCATGAGCCAACATGGGCCCTGTTAACGTCTGCTGTTGTTTATCATGGGGTGACTTCTAAGCATAATGAAGGCATTATGGACGGGTGTTACTCAAGTTCATGTAACGGTTGTGCACATCGTAGTTTTAATGATGATCAAGTATACTTTGGGTCAGACCAACCCCTTCTGTGGTGAAACATGGCAACTATTTCACAACGCACAGTAATGGGATGCAGCAGTTTTAAGTCCGGAACCGAGGGCTCATTTTCAGTTATAGTGGGAATTTTAGGTGTGCAAACACAATTACTGTAGTAGGAATTTGGCAGGATTGTGGTGCTCTCATCCTTAGGTCTGTTCCCATTGCAGCTTTTAACCAGCTAGTCACTTGGTTGGCTTTGTGTCCATACGCAAGCACAGCCTGAAAAGTACTGAACAGTAATGCTCAAGTTTATTAGCCTTAAAGAAAGTTGTCATTTCAGGTCACATAAATCAGAATAGTGAAGGACTGATAATTCTGCTGCACTGGACTGACACTGGAGTGATCTCTACCGTTGCCTTCAAAGTATTAATAAATGGAATTTGAGGCTAGTGGCTCTTCCTAAGGAAACTGCCATCTTTCATAACTAATGTACTTGAGACAGTTTTTACAACAGAAAACTCTGTATCTGAACCAGCAGCACAGTGCTTCCTAGTATCATGCTGGGACAAGGATTCATTACCGATTCAGAGGAGGGGTTTGCAGCATCTGTGTGTTCATTGAAGGTCTTCCATCTAAGCAAGGATCTGGCCTAATCTTGCTTTGCTTGGTGGAGCTGAAGGAATAACAGTGCAAGCTGATACAGCTGCTGGTGTATAAAAATTCTCACCAATACGACAGTTCTTTAGATTTTCAGGGACACTTCAGTAGGTTTATAGATCACCTTCACTTCTGACTTTTTAGTGGAGGTTATATGAAATGTATTTTGAGTGCCCAGAGCAGATCTTTCACAGATGCTCTGAAGCAACAGGGGCATACACAAAGATGCATTATCCTGAGTATAGAGTAGCCAATGGCTTGCTTTGTGTGGGACTTAGATGTTCCATTGCAGGGTTTGTAAAGTTCACCATTCTTTGGTGAGGTGTAGGCTTTAGAAAACACACAAAGCTGCCATGTTACGTTTGAAAACACAATGGACACTCAAATGTATCGAGAAATGACTCTTAATAACTAATTCAATAACTCTCTCATTGCACACACAAATCAGGCCACATCTCTATTGCTTCAGAGAGGTAGCCGAGTTAGTCTGTAACAGGAAAAACTTAAAAAACAAGCAGTAGTCTGCTAGCACTTTAAAAACTAGCAAAACATGGAGATGGCAACATGAGCTTTTGTGGGCACAGCCCATTTCTTCAGGTACCCGGACTCTATTGCTGTTAGTCGGGGCAACAAACCGAACTAACCTGGAAGCTATTTTGGAGCTGTGAGCTGAAACAGCATTAGGATATGCTTCTTGAAATCAGATCACTTCATTTGATTTGAGATCCTATATCTCCTTAATGCCTCCTCTGACTTCTCTACCTCGACAAAAAAACCTGAGTGACAGACTGTCCTTCAGTCCTGTCTCTCTACCTGACCCAAACCTTTTTGCTTGAAATTGCAAAGTCAGTATAGGGAAGGGTGTTAAAACTGGGCTTAGTAAGTAAAAACTGGCTCTTTCTTAGGTACAAGGTGATGATCATCTCTACATACACATCATAGTGATGGACAAGGTTACAGACCTCATCAGCAATGGGCATCCTAGTCTAGTGAGTGGGCCGCATGAGTGGCCCTCCTTCATCTCCGTGGGCTGCAAGATTGTCGTAAGCAAGATAATCTCCCAGGCGAGGGTAGCTTTGCTCACTGCACATCATACCTAGAATTTGTGGGTGTGCCGATTGGAAGGAAGGAAGTGCACGGCTCTCACAGTCAATGTATGCTATCAGCACGTACCTCATGTCATGTGCCCTTTCTTTTTTATGCATGCCACTTCAGTAGTAGTGGTAGAAAACCTACATGGTCAGCAACCAGCAGAATGTAGCAACCCTGCACATGGGCAATGGTAAACAAAATGTCTCGTGGGTCATGCATAGAACTTGATGGGCTGCATGTTGCCTACCACTAGCCTAGGGTATGTCTACACTAGCTCATTAGTTCGAGCTAGGTAGGCAAATGAGGGCAACTGGAGTTGCAAATGAAGCCCGGGATTTAAATATCCTGGGCTTCATTTGCATCTTCCCGGGCGCCGCCATTTTTAAATCCCCCTTAGTCCGAACTCCGTGTCCGCGGCTACTCGCGGCACGGAGTAGGTAGTTCAAATTAGGATCTCCTCGTGGAACCGGTGTACCGGTAGTTCGAATTAGAGATCCTAATTCGAACTACCTACTCCGTGCTGCGTGTAGCCGTGGTCATGGAGTTCAGACTAAGGGGGATTTAAAAATGGCGGCGCCCGGGAAGATGCAAATGAAGCCCAGGATATTTAAATCCCAGGCTTCATTTGCAACTCCGATTGCCCTCATTTGCCTACCTAGCTCAAACTAATGAGTTAGTATAGACATACCCCTAGATAGTAGGGTTGCCAGGTGTCCAGTTTTGAACCGAACAGTCCAGTATTTGAGCTTTCTGTCCAGGAAACAAATTGAGAAAATATAAATGTCTGGTATTTTCTAAATAAGAGTTAATGTAGATTGTGATGTAATGTCAAGTGTGTCTGTATTTTTGTTGAAACCATTTGGCAACCCTACTAGATAGATACAATGTATTTCCATGTCTGACGCTTTTAGTTATTCTCTCTTGTTCAGTTTAAAAAGCAGAAACTCCTAATAGAACTGGATCGGTATGCATCAGATGTGGCTGAACTTATCCGGACCCCCATGGAAATGCACTACATCCCACTCAAGGTAGCACTGTTGTAAGTATTACTTCCTGCAAGCAGATACAAGAAACTTAAGATCCCAAATCCTGTGTGTTTAATTTGCCTATTTAGGGGTATTCTTTTTAGTTGTTTTCTCTTTCCTAGTAAAGAGGAAAAAATGTGCCAAGCATTGTATCTCCATAGTCAAGCAAGGGAAAGCTAATGCTTCTCCAGATTTATGTTTCACACTGTAAAGTACATTTTTAACTCCTTTCTATTGGTATTGACAATAAATCATAGAAGATTAGGGTTGGAAAAGACCTCAGGAGGTCATCTAGTCTAATCCCTTTCTCAAAGCAGGCCCTATGCCAATTAAATCATTTCAGCCAGGATTTTGGCCAGGTTTTTAAACCTCTAAAGACGGAGATTCCACCGCTGTCATAGGTAACCCATTCAAGTGCTTCAACGTTCTCCTAAATGAATTAGTTTTTCCTAATGTCCAACCTAGACCTCCCCCAGCGCAACTTGAGACCACTGCTTCTTGTTCTGTCATCTGTTGCTACTGAGAATCAATTTCATTGCCCTCCGCTGGTCTCTTTCAACTTTGTCCGCATCCTTTCTGTAGTGGGGACCCAAAACTGGATGCAGTCCTCGAGATGTGGCCTTACTTGTGCCAAATAGAGGGGAATAATCACTCCCTTGATCTGCTGGCCATGTTCCTACTAATGCAGCCTACTATGCTGTTAGCCTTAGCAATGAGGGCACACTGTTGACTCATATCCAGCTTCTCATCCACTGTTATCCCTAAGTCCTTTTCTGCAGAATTGCCACTTAGCCAGTTGGTCCCCAGCCTGTAACCGTGCTCAGGATTCTTCTGTCCCAGATGCAGGACTATGCACTTGTCCTTGTTGAACCTCATCAGATTTCTTTTGGCCCAATCCTCCAATCTGTCTAGGTCACTCAGGACCCTAACCCTACCCTCCATGGTATCTAACTCTCCCCTAGCTTAACGTATTCCACAGACTTGCTGAGAGCACAGTCCATCCCCTCATCCAGGTCGTTAATAAAGCTGTTGGACAAAACCATCCCCAAGACTGACTGACCCCTGTGGCACTCCACTTGATAGTGGCTGCCAACTAGACATTGAGCCTTTGATCACTACCTATTGAGCCTGAGAAAATAGGCAGCTTTCTATCTACTTTATAGTTCATTAATCTAAGCTATGCTTCTTTAACTTGCTGGCAAGAATATTGTGGGAGACAGTATCAAAATCTTTGCTAAAGTCAAGGTATATTATGCTTTCCCCTATCCAGAGAGCCAGTTATCTCATCATAGAAGGTAGTTAGGTTGGTCAGGCATGACTTTCCCTTGATGAATCCATGTTGATTGTTCTTGATCACCTTCCTCTCCTCCAAGTGTTTCAAAATGGATTTGTTGAGGCTCTGCTCCATTATCTTTCCAGGGACTGAGGTGAGGCTGACCAGTCTGTAGTTTCCAAGCTCCTCCTCTTTGTATAGTCTCTAATATGGAGAGACTGTAGTGTCTGCGCTATTTAGGTTTCTGTCAAATTTTGCATAATTTTTAACTTCTTCAAAATTAAATTAGTGGATCCAAAATGTCTGTTGTGTTCCCTTTCCAGAAGATAATTTTTTAAATGAAAAGTTTAGGGGTAGTAGGCAAGGTGTTCCTCTAGCATGACCATTTGAAAATCTAGAAATTATTTTTGAAAGGTCTGAGGTACTCAGTTTCCACTTAGTCAATTTTAGTATCATCCCTCTGAGGCCTTATAGGAAACCTCATTATTCAGACCACATGCTCTTAAGTTTTTGAAGTAAGTAAAGCTGTAATTAAAACAAACAGTATAAGAGGTGGGTACATGAAATCAAAAGAAACAAATCAGTCATCTTGATCTAAGTAAATGAGATAAACCTGGAGTCTGGAATTAATCAAAAGGGATCTGCCTCTTGGATCTCCCTTACTGCTGATGTTCTTTGATCAGAAGAAAATTTTTCATAAAAGAAATATTAATGATTCTTTCCTGTCTTGATCGGAATTATATAGGTCAGTAAATCCCCTTGGGGTGAGAAAGTTAAAGCTTTCCTCTTGTGTTAACAAGCTAGACTAGTTTTCATTTTTATTACACACTGGGTGCACAATTTCATAGAATACTGGAATTGTATCTTTGCATAGTCTCCTGTATGTACTATCTCTGGTGTTTGGAATAGCCATTAACTTCAAGCTTAGAAAAAGGCCAACCTCAGGCTGAGGGAAACCAATACTATGATAAATATTCATCGGACAGAACAGCTGGCCGATCATAATCCCTTGTCCTCTCTCAAATAACTGATTTGTTGTAATGAAGGTTGACTGATCTGTTGTCTTGCTTATTGAATCAATAATCCACCAGAGCTTTTCTTTGCTCCTTGGAGCCTAGTTTAATGAGATCACTGGAGCATTAATTTTGAATTTGCAGAGAGGAGCTAGTATCTTTAAAGTGTGGTTGCACTCTGTGACAAAGTCAGGCCAGATGGCTGCAACAGAGTGAGAAAAGGCAGCCCTAGCCAGCCGGAACTGAGTAAAAAGTTGATTTCTGTTTTAAACTGCCAGCTCTGCAGTTACCATGGGATCTGAGCATCAGCCTGGCTTGTCTGCTTCTCACACATCCCCACCTGCAATAAAGGCTCTTCAGATTGGACTAGACACCAATGCAGTCCCATTGCCCTCGATGGAGTAGCACAGGTGGAACTGATTGGGACCTAGGAAACAGTTCTGTTTAGGCACAAGAAGGAATAGCATCCATCTTGCTGCCTATTTAGTCTTATTGGCTCCTGATGGCTAATAGGAGTAAAAAATGAAGCAAGAACTTATTTCGTTGGCTGTCATTGGCAGAAGTGACTTTCAAATCAAATGGGGGAGCAGATTGGCTGAGTAACAAAGGCCATTTTTATTTGATCATTTTTCAGAATAAAATTGCAGTTTAAATGGGCTCGTTTCCTCCTGCTTCCTCCTGGGTTGTCCCACGATCACCCCATCCTTCACCATGACATGAAATCCAGTTTATATACAAGCGCCACACCTGATTTTGCATGATTTGAAAGGCATCAGTTCAGCTGGATCCTTTTGAGGTTGAGAGGAAACCATACAATGCAAACATGTAAATAATCAAAAAGAGACAGCAAATCATTTCCATTTTCCTTTTATATTTCTCCCTTTGCTTGGCTATTTTTCTCTCTTTTTGTAATGGCATGAGTGTAATTGAGTTTTAATTCTTTTTCAGTTATCTCTTAAATCCGTACACAGTGATGTCTTGTGTTGCAAAGTCCACCTGTGCCATCAACAATACTGTCATTGCATTCTTCTTTTTGGCTACAATAAAAGGTAAAGCACTGAGAACACTTACCCCTGCTCATACCTTTCTGCAAATACTTGATCTGTGGTTTATTTGAAATGCAGTTAATAACGAGACACCTTAGAGACTGGGTCAAGGCAATGTCAAAGTCTGCTTTGAATCTCTGTCGTAAAAGGCAAATGCATAGTTAAGTACAAGGTAGTTAAGACCCAGTACGTGTTGATGTCTCTGAACTCATGGGATGTGTCTACACTACATACTAACACCAGACTTGAACTCACATTTGGGCCGAAGCCACCCTTCAACCCACACAGAGACATCTATATATGACACTTGTATGAATCTCACTCGGTAGATTATAGGGATAAAAACCAGTTTCATCCATCACTGTTTCATGCTACTGGCTGCTTGTCAGAGCCTTTCTTCTTGCCTCATTGTCCTTGTAATACAGAGAGTGACAAGCTCCAGAACATGCTGGAATGGTTATTTTTGCCCCCTCTAACTGCTTTTGGAGTTTGTAAAGGACTGAGGGCTGTTTGAATATGACCCTCTTTATGATCATGGTTCGTTAACTGAGGTTTGTTTCCTCCCTGCAGGTAGTACACTCCTCAGTGCTATATTCCTGGCCTTAGCAACATACCAGTCACTGTACCCTCTAACCTTGTTTGCACCAGCTTTGCTGTATCTTCTCCAGGTAAATATTTTCTAAGAGTAACTGTATTGACTGTGACATCCTATGCAAGGCTAATTCCTATCAGTGAGCAATGGCTGTCCCATGTGTAGGTGGCGGGAGGAGATTCACTGTGAGGCTATGTCTACATTCGCGGCTTCTTGCACAAGTATGGCCATTCTTGCGCAAGACTCTGCAGAGCATCCATACTGCCCGCCTGCTCTTGCGCAAGGAAATTTACAGTATGACGTGGTAAGAGAGGGCTTCTTGCACAAGAGCTACGCTCTTTTTTAACAGGTGTAAGCCCTCTTGTACAGGAGCTCTTGTACAAGAGGGCAGTGTGGACACTCGACAGGGATTTCTTACGCAAGAAAGCCCTATGGCTAAAATGGCCATCAGAGCTTTCTTGCGCAAGAGAGCGTCCACACTGCCATAGGCACTCTTGCGCAAAAGCACATCTTGCACAAGGAAGTGTGGACGTTTCCTTGCGCAAGACCTCTTGCCCAAGAACCGTTGCGCAAGATGTTCTTGCACAAGAAGCCGCCAGTGTAGACATAGCCCGAGATTCAGTGGCCAGATCTCAAAAAAAAAAAAAATCTCATTCTTCCCCAGGCTTGTGGAGATTTAGCAACTTGGATAGGAGAGAAGAAGAAACTCATTTATCCCTGCTTGCAAATTTGGCCAGCACTCTTCTTGCTGAACACAAAGCTACACTTGGTGTCCTGTGACCATAAAGAGAATTTTGGAGCATCAGAATTGCTTCTATAGTGACCTGGCATCAGTGCCACGAGGTTCAGTGACAGTCATTTTACCTGAATCATCCAGGCTTCCCAACACACTGGAAAGGCAGTGATAATGTCTTGTTTGCATACACTTGTGGTACTTTCTAGTAGCTGTTCTCCCAGCCTTACTCCACCATTAATGGAATGTTGATCAGATTGCACCCAGGGTTCTGAAGATCCTGAATTATTCATGGACGCCCACAGCTCCGCAAGATAAATGCTGAGCTGCAAAGCAGATTAATTCATCAATAAGCCAAGAGCTGACAAGACTGGAAAGGGGTATTAAACTGGAGGCAACTCCCTGCTAGTGATATAGAAGACAAATGCATGCTATTGCTGAGCATAATGTTGTGCAACAGAGAGGATGATGGAAAGAGACTCTTCACGTTCACTGGAAGAAGTGATAACTCCCTGGAAATGAGTATCTCCTGCCTAATCTAATCTGTTGCTTTAGGTGCTTCTGTCATATCCATCACAATGGCATACAGTGTCTCCTTTGTCAGGGGCTTCAGATGGCTTTGTCCTCTGCTGATGTTAGGACAGGACTTGACCCAGGGCCTAAATCATGAAAGGCCTTGTTTCGTCTATCTGAGACACCAAGTGGATGCTCCAAAGAGAGGCTGTGGACGCGAGTGAAAGGACTTTTACCCAGCCTCTGTACAAGATTTATAAGTATTGCTTGACAAATTCTTGCCAAGTCCCAGATGACTGTCAGTCAGATATTCCCACTGACATGTCTGTGTCTGTAACTTTACAGTGGATGTTCATTACAGAGTTCTTTCTTTTCCCTGAAGCCCATTCTCAATGACTTCAACTCTGAAAGAAAACAGAGAAGAGTCACTTAGACTCTTCTTCCTTCCCCCACCTAAATGTCTTTCCTTTTTCTCCAAAACATCCAAGATATTTCATTGTTGTTTTAAATCTTTGCCAAAGTGGAGCAGCTACAAAGTCAAAGCTATTTGTTAAATCTGAAAAGAGACACTGCTGTTGTTTGGGGAGCCATTAGTTCCTTGCATATGGTCAAAATTGTGCACTTTATTTTAACATCACCATCTCATCAGCAGAGCGTAAGTGTAGGGTTTCCAGAGTGGGTGACCTGTGATGATACACGAACACCTAATGCCTTTGGATTTATAAGGGAACTTTCAAAAGTATTCAGAGCTGCCTAAAGACTTTCTGAAACAAAATACAGGACTATGTAGCACTTTAAAGACTAACAAGATGGTTTATTAGGGGATGAGCTTTCGTGGGCCAGACCCACTTCCTCAGATCAAATAGTGGAAGAAAGTAGTCACAACCATATGTACCAAGGGATACAGTTTAAAAAAAATGAACACACATGAAAAGGACAAATCACATTACAGAACAGAAGGGGGATGTGGGGGGGGGGGGGGGAAGGAAGGTGAATGCCAGTGAGTTAATGATATTAGAGGTGGGGAAGGGGAAATGTCTGTGAGTTAATAGTATTAGAGGTGATAATGGGGGAAGCTATCTTTGTAATGTGTAAGATAGCTGGGGTCTTTGTTAAGTCCAGTGCGGAGAGTGTCGAATTTTAGCATGAATGCCACCTTCCTTCCCCCCGCCCCCCCACATCCTCCTTCTGTTCTGTAATGTGATTTGTCCTTTTCATGTGTGTTCATTTTTTTTAAATTGTATCCCTTGGTATATATGGTTGTGACTATTTTCTTCCATTATTTGATCTGAGGAAGTGGGTCTGGCCCACGAAAGCTCATCATCTAATAAACCATCTTGTTAGTCTTTAAAGTGCTACATAGTCCTATATTTTGTTTCAGCTACACCAGACTAACACGGCTACATCTCTATCACTATTCTACTCAAAAGACTTTCTGTTTGTCAGGGTTTCTTGTTGAATTTCACTGCCTCCCTTGTGAAGTTTGTACAGAATTAAATGGCTCCTCTCCTGCACTTTCTGTCTATGCTGCCTAGAAATCTGTGTCAACTGACTTGAGAAGCTCCAGAAAGATTTCTTATGTTAAAGCTGCTGTGATTCAGAGGGTCTGCACCCTTCCATTGGAGCTCTATACAATACAGATGTGGGTGCCAAATGACGAATCAGCTTCACGGATTCAGAGCTGCTGAATTCTCATGGAGCTTCTGTTAGAGGGGGCCCAGACTTCCAAACCCGGCGTGCCTGGTTGGGTGCACAATTTCCAATGTCCTGCTGTCAAGGCTGTTCCCCACTCTGGCACTATGAATGCAGAAGTTGGGGGCCCGCAAGAGTGTTCCGAAATGTTGCCTTCACCGGCACTGGTACAAAAACTTCCCCCCACAAAATCCTAATACCCAGATTTTGGGGGACTCGCTGCCACACTCAAGTGCTTTTGAACTCCAAAATAAAAAAACACAAACAGGGGTGGACACTTGAAACCAACCCTAGGGGTACCCCAAGCTCTTTTTCCCCAAAAGAGCTTGAAAAAGAAAGAGAAAAACAAGCTGCAGTCTCTGGTAGCTGACCCCTCAGTCAGAGGCCTGCAGATACACACAGACAGACCTCCCAGGACACAAGAATCAACCAATACCGGTTAATTAGAATAAAAACCCCAATCTTTTTTTATCAAAACAAAACCACAGTTGTAAGCATAGTAAAGTGGCTGGGTGGTAAAAGCCCAATATATGGTCTCAGAGAAAATCCCTGGGCGATAATCCTTAGTTACAAAAAAGAAACAGCTCAGACACGATTTCCAAATCCCCAAAAATGGAAAACAATAAACCCTGAAGGACTTTCTAAACTTTCCCTACTTACACATTTTAAGAAGTCCGTTCTTGGAGAGAGAGAAGCATCTCCCATCTCCCTCAATACCTGGGAGAAACTGCTCTGATCTCAAACAAAGAAAAGAGAGAGGAAAACCCCCTCTTTTCCGATTTGAAATTCCTACCTGCCTTGGTATTGGCTGATTGCCTTTGCTAGGTACCGGAGTTAACCCCTTAGTCTCCGGGTATTGGTCGGCACTCCTGATTACGACACCTGCACATACATCAGGGAATCATGAGCACACGTGGCCAGTTGTAATTGCTTGAATTTAAAATACCTGACTTTTCACCCTTCTGAAAGGGTTGAGCAAATCGTGTGTGTGTTTGGCCAACGCAGAGCAGACTGGAGCAGAGTGTGCTGAACGCTGCTACTTCCGTTGTAGCAGGGCCAGTCTTTGCATTCTGTCCGCAGAGCAACAGGCTGGTCTTGTTAATAGCCATGGGATGTCCTCTGATAGTCCCTGTTTGTGTTTTGTTTCCAGCGTCAGTTCATCCCAGTGAAACTGAAAGGCAAAGGCTTCTGGATGTACACCATGCAGTATGCAGCACTTTATCTCTGTAGCTTGGTGGTAATTGTCTGCCTCTCGTTCTTCCTCCTCAACTCCTGGGACTTCATTCCATCTGTGTATGGTTTCATGTAAGTAGTTGGTTTCTTTTCTGGAAAAGCCCATATTGTGATAGACATTATCCATGCATACCAGGGACCCACGCCCTGTCCCAAGGAGCATTCAGTCTCAGGAAAAATGTACCAGCAGTGCAGAGGAAACAAACACACTAATCACAAAGATACATAGCCCAAGTTCCATTAAACCATCACAGCAAGAATTAGAGCAGTGGTACTCAACCAGGGTTACATTCACCGCTGCCGGTACAGAGGGCTTCCATGGGGTACATCAACTCATCTAGGTATTTGCCTAGTTTTACAACAGCTACATACGTGATGAGCTTTCGTGGGCCAGTCCTACTTCCTCAAGTGGGTCTGGCCCATGAAAGCTCATCACCTATTAAACCATCTTGTTAGTCTTTAAAGTGCTACATAGTTTTTCTTTTTGTTTTAGTAAGATCAGACTAACACGGCTACCTCTCTGTTACTATTCAACAGCTACATAAAGAGCACTAGCAAATACAAACTACATTTCATACAGACAGTGACTTGTTTATACTGTTCTATATACTATATACTGAATTGTAAGTATAATTTATATTATAATTATATGGTAAAAAGGAGAAAGTCAGCAATTTTTCAGGAACGGCGTGCTGTGACACTTCTGTCTTGTCTGATTTTGTAAGCAGTTTTTAAGTGAGATGATAGACAATGAGACCCCTGCAAGAGGTATAGTAGTCTGGAAAGGTTGATAGCCACTGAACTAGAGATGACAAACTAGGTGGGGAGTAGATACTGGCGTTTCTTCAGTCTCCCTTTAATTACAAGGTGGATCCATTTCTTGGCATGTGCTTTGGATTAGCCAATCTGAGCAGTAGGTGTCGCTGTTGGTCGACTCCACAGAAGTAAAGCTGCAAGTGTGTTTAAAATCGCCTTAAAGTGACATTAACGTTAGATGCTGCCTGAGAAAATAGCGATGATGATGTTTAAGTACTTTGGAGATCACAGGTACTAAGTGGATTGCAGCCTTTTCTTGTACACTCTGCCCTGATTTCGTGTGTGGTTTTGTACTGCTGCAATGAGCTCTGACTAGTTAAAGGTATAACTGGCATTGATAGCTAGAAGTACTGACACCAACACTGGGAGTTGATTTTCCCTCCTGAGTATACTCCCCTTTGGTTCTTCACAGTGCATCCTAAGATACAGCACCCCTTACTGCCCCTTGTAGTAACACGTCTATGAAATTGACTCATTGTGTAAGTAAGTCAAATACCAACTGCTTTAAAATGTAACCTTGATTTTTCTCTTTATATTCCAGCCTTTCTGTTCCAGATCTAACTCCCAACATTGGCCTCTTCTGGTACTTCTTTGCTGAGATGTTTGAACACTTCAGTCTGTTCTTCGTTTGTGTATTTCAGATCAATGTCTTCTTCTACACCATTCCTTTAGCAGTGAAGCTAAAGTAAGTGGATGTATTTACTGTCCCTTGATCTCTGTGTTCTGCCAACCTAAGGAGTTGGTACTGTTCTGTGTCTCTTGGTGGGAGTGAGAATGATAGAGACTTTTGTGGACTATTTTTCCTCTTCTTGATAAACTTCTTACACCAAATATGATTTCTGCGCTTTGGGTACTCTGTTCATGTTATCCTGTAGAGACTCATGTAGGTCAGTGTCAGACATCTGGAGCTATGAAGAGGAAAAAGAGCAGAATTAGATTTTATTTAGGCTCTTTCCTTCTTGCTTTCTAAAGTGACAGTGTTCTCTCAAGGAGGGACGGGTGTTAGCTTATGGTGTCCTGAAAATGTACCTCACTTCTTTGAAGGGCCCTGCATTTTTTACTTGTTTCCTAGAATAGTGGGATGCAATTTTTTCTATAGGGGAGCGTGTTGCTTCATGTAACAATAGGATGTTCAAAGTACAGTAAACTTCTGATAATCCAGCACCTTTAGGACCCAGGGGGTGCTGGATTATCAGATATGCCGGACTATCAGAAGGGGGAGCTATGTGGGGTCTGGGGTGGAGTCGGGGGGATGCGTCCCTCGACGCTGCGGGACCAACCCGGCAGCACCCCAGCTGCTCTGCCCCAGGCGTCCCCAAGTCAGCTGCTGCTGAACCTGACCAGCGGCTGACTCAGGGAAGTCGGGGCCAGAGCAGCTCCAATTGTCCAGCTGCCCGGAGCACTTCCGGGTTCCAGATGGTGCTGGACCATCAGGAATGTTGGACCATTGGATGCTGGACCACTGGAGTTTTACTGTACTAGGATACCTCAAATATTCCAGGGAGGCAAGGCTGCAGAATGGTTAGAGCAAGTGACTGGGTGCTAGGATTTTCTGGATTCTGTTCCTGGCTCTGTATCAGCTCCCTTTTTGCTACCTTGTTCTGTGCCTCAGTTTCTCCATTGATAAAAAGGGAATACGAGTGTGTACTACCTTGGATGTAGAGGATTCGTGAGACTCGGTCCATTAACGTTTGCAAAGCGCTTTGGGTTCTCACATGAAATGCTGTGTGCAAGGACAAAATCAACTTCATACCTGGTTTTCTGAGCAAAGAGCTGCCCTCATTGCTTGTATCAAAGCCTGGGACTCTTATTGTTCCTGTATGGGGAATGTTAGGAGTTCCCGCACTTCTCCCCTCCTCACGTGCACTGTCCTCTTCTGCTATGGCGCTGTGAAGGTTATTTCACTGCAGATTGCCCTAGAGGTGCAGCAGTTTTCTGAGGCAGTAGCTGATGTGTGTTCCCTGCCTCTCTTGGATCCAGGCCATTTCTCCCTGTTTGTCAGTTTGGAAAGCTAAGAACAGTGCATGGTCGGGGTGGTGACAGGCACCTGCAAATTCAATATAAGGCAACATCTCCACATCTCTTGGCTGTAAGGTCTCAGGGGACAGGAGGGGGGTAAGTCCTGAAGGGCTTTCAAGAACTTCAGACTTGGCAGGGCCACAACAAGGGGGGGACCCTGAGGGTGCAAGCCGCCAGCTTGGCCCTTGATCAGAGCTGGGTGGCATAATGGTAAAGTCCTTTCCCTGCTGGCATGACAGAGGGGCAGCTGGGCCAAATTAGAGTAAACAGTGGTGTGACCTAGCACATGGGTCACACTTCTTGCCATCCCCCCCTTTTGCAGTCCTTCCAGCACCCCTCTCCAGGCTCTCCAGCACCATGAGTCTGCTGCAGGCAACGAGTCTCCTTCAGGATATTTCACAGCATCTTCCCCAGCACCCAGACGAGCTGTGGTGAGCTCGTTCTTACCCACAGGCCTCTGGGAATGAACTGGCTGCCATCTGTGTTTCAGGAGTCCTCTCTCTAAGCAAATGTCAGTCTGGCGCCAGCCTTGCTTTTAAATGTGGCGTAAACAGCTCTAACGACCACAAGACAAAACCTCTCTCATTGTGCCTGCAGCAGGAAAGGCTGCTGAGTGCCACAGGCTGAAGTACATTCTAGAACATTCGTTTCCCTTTTCTTCATTTTCAATTTTCTTCAGTGCTGCAAAGCCAGTTCATTGTATTGCAAACCAGCTATGCTCTAGACCCATAGCAAACCCTGGCTAAGTGTTGCCTCAGCTCTCCTCAAGCTGCATGTACAGCTGATGTTTCCTACGCACTCTGCAGTCATCCCCTCATGCTTGTAAGGAGAATGAGGTAATATCTTTTATTGGAACCACTTCTGTGGGTGAGAGACACAAGCTTTTGAACCACACCATGCTCTTCCTCGGGCCCATTCAGCACAACTGCTCATGCTTGTCAAACAGGCAGAAAGCTGACTAGAGATTCTTGTAAATACGTCTCTCACACAGGTACCAAATGCTTGCACCATCACAAGGTCAAGATGTAGGCTCTTATTTTGGCTTTCAGGCCACATGCTTTCATTCATGGAGGAAGATCTCCGTTTGAGGAATGTGATTGTAAAGTACCCAGGCTTGTGTTGGAGTAGCTGTGCAGGAAGCTGGCTGAAAAGTTGTGATTCAGAGCTGATGCTGAATCCTTACCCTATTACATAATGGGCCATGCGTAGAACTATGTCATGCAGTAGTCAAAACATGGAGGGGAGGGAGCTAGAGAGGATACTTTATTAAGCTGACAGCTGAGATGGATCCTGCTGTGGATTTGACAGCAGGACACTCAAAGCCAGTTCTATAAAGTCATTCATTGCAACAGTGAAGTAAAAGATTCCGGGAAGTTACTGAAGGATTGTAATACAAACTCTACCGTTCGGTCTGTGGACAGCCCAGTAATTGGCTGGATTTCAGATGGGCTTGTTAAATGACTTGGAATGTATACAGCCACTGTTCTGATGTGCCATAGGGTGGGTCTACCAGACCATGAGCTTCTCAACACAATCCTTGTGCGGCAAAAGCAGCTCAGAATGAAAGAGCACTGGTTGCTCTTCCTACCACCCCAACAGAAGGCAGCACTGGAAGGACCTGGACGTAGACTGATTGTGTAAATGTGTGTGTGCCCAAAGTATCCTTGTATAGGTACACACATACACTGGGAATTCTCCTCTGTAGATTGGCTCCCTGCTAGCAGCCCAGCACACTGTGAAACAGAGCAAGAGTGTGAAAGCTTGTAGGAGTCTGGCCCATGGTATGTTTGTGTGCCCCTGCCAGTCCTTGCCACCAGGTTCCAGGGAGAAACGCTGCTGCTCCTGGGACCTGTTCTGTCCAGTCACTGCCTTTTTCCTTCCTCCTCTAGGGAACACCCCATCTTCTTCTTCTTCGTGCAGCTTGCCATCATTTCTATCTTCAAGTCCTACCCAACCGTGGGAGACGTAGCGCTGTACATGGCCTTCCTCCCACTCTGGAGCCACCTTTACAGATGTAAGTTCTTTGTGTTTGACTCTCCCTCCTCCTACCCCCACAGTCCCTGGGGCACACTCAGTCCAAACCTTGGTTTGTTGACCTGGCTTAGGGGAGGGGCTTAGGTCAGAGTAGCTACAGACTTCTAACTTGGGAGTCTAACTTGGGAGTCTGCACACTCAGTCTAACTTGGGAGTCTGCGTACTCAGTCTAACTTGGGAGTCTGCGTACTCGGTCTAGCTTGGGCGTCTGCGTACTCGGTCTAGCTTGGGCGTCTGCGTACTCGGTCCAACGCGGGCGTCTGCGCGCTTGGTCCAACGCGGGCGTCTGCGCGCTCGGTCCAACGCGGGCGTCTGCGCGCTCGGTCCAACGCGGGCGTCTGCGCGCTCGGTCCAACGCGGGCGTCTGCGCGCTCGGTCCAGCGCGGGCGTCTGCGCGCTCGGTCCAGCGCGGGCGTCTGCGCGCTCGGTCCAGCGCGGGCGTCTGCGCGCTCGGTCCAGCTCGGGCGTCTGCGCGCTCGGTCCAGCTCGGGCGTCTGCGCGCTCGGTCCAGCTCGGGCGTCTGCGCGCTCGGTCCAGCTCGGGCGTCTGCGCGCTCGGTCCAGCTCGGGCGTCTGCGCACTCGGTCCAGCTCGGGCGTCTGCGTACTCGGTCCAGCTCGGGCGTCTGCGTACTCGGTCCAGCTCGGGAGTCTGCGTACTCGGTCCAGCTCGGGAGTCTGCGTGCTCGGTCCAACTCGGGCGTCTGCGCGCTCGGTCCAGCGCGGGCGTCTGCGCGCTCGGTCCAGCGCGGGCGTCTGCGCGCTCGGTCCAGCGCGGGCGTCTGCGCGCTCGGTCCAGCGCGGGCGTCTGCGCGCTCGGTCCAGCGCGGGCGTCTGCGCGCTCGGTCCAACGCGGGCGTCTGCGCGCTCGGTCCAACGCGGGCGTCTGCAGAATCCGCACCCCTGAGGAACGTAGTTATCCTGATCTAGCCCCCAGCGCGGTCGGTGCTGTGTCTGCATCCGAGCCCTCCCCCCTGACATAGCCCCACCGCTCGCGGAGGTGGATTCGCTACGCGGACGGGAGACGCTTTCCCAGAGAGTCTCTTCACTTACACGCTGCCTGGTGCAGTTCTGCCAAGACGGGTTTTCAGTGTAGGTCTGCCGCAAAACTCTTCACCCCAGGATGAAACTAGGAAAACTGGAAGAGGCCTGGGGCTGTGCAGTACACCAGCGTGCTGCAGGGGCACTGTCCCTCTTAGATTGTCCACTGCCTGGAGGGAAACAAGTCTGATCAAAACAACCCTGAAGTCTTGTGTGGGGGGAGCGAGCTTAGGATTTTTGTGAGCAACTTTTCCTCTCTCCTTATATGAAGGAGCCTCGTGAGTGCAAAGTATTTATTGTCCTTTGACGGATATAAAGTACAGGCACCCGCTGCCCTGGGCTGGAAGTATCTCGGCTCTCAGTGTATGGCTCTGATCATCTGAGCACCAGCCCTATAGTTAATCTGGTTGCTAGAATCCTCCATTCTGTCGCTGTTAGCTCTGTGTTTTATACAGTGTCCCGGTCCAAGGTAGGGGCTCCTAGGCATTACAATAACACAAATTGCTACCCACAGTTGTCAGTTTGTGTGAGCAATCACACACTCAGAATGTGTGCTGACTGCATCAGCCTGTTTAGCCAAGCCATTACTTAGCCCAGGGGAGACCAGATATGGCCTGCAGGCCGAATCCAGCCCTCCAAGCCCTTTAATCCAGCCTGCGGCCCACCTCGCCAGGACCCTCAAGCAAGGAGAATTCCACACCAGCCAATAGGAGCTGAAAGATTGTGCTAGGGGTGGGGGCAGCGTTTTAAGCCTCTCCCCTTCCCTGCACAGCACAGAGGGCCATACAGAGCAGCCAGCTGTTTTGAGTGGTCTGGGCTGGGGCAGGCAGGGAGCCTGCCTGAGGGTCCCTCTGGGCTGCTGGCCAGCAGCTGCCTAGGTAAGCGTCTCCCAGCTGGAGCCTGTTTCTGGCATCCCGTCCCCTCTCGCATCCTAACTCCCTCATGCCCTTTGCAACCCCTCTCCCCTGGGCCACAACTCCCTCCCAGACCCTGCACCCCCTCCTACATCCCTTGCCCAGGCCAGAATCCTCTCCTGCACTCATACCCCCCCAACCCTGCACCCCAATACCCTACCCCGGATCACAGCCCCCTCCTTCACCCAAACTCCCTCTCAGACCCCACGTGCTCTTCTGCAGCCCAGTCCCCTACCCTGAACTCCCTTCTGCACCCAACCTCTGTCCCACACCCTGCACCCCCTCCATAGAAAAGTGCGGCCCTTGACCGCTTACCAAAATCTTGGAGTGACCTCTGATCCAAAATTATCGCCCACCCCTGGCTTAGTCTTTCTTAAACCGCGAAGACCCTTTCCAGCCCTTGAGCACTGGACGTAATGTAATCGTCTGCCAGGTAGCTTGCAGCTCGTTTTCAGACTCAGATTCCGGTACCTGCCACATTGTAACATTCTAGGAAGATTTGTGTTGCTTCCCGGAGTGACTGGTTTAGGTGGCTTCGGCCATTGGTACCAAACAACACTGCCTGGCTGCTCTTTGGATTGTGCCAGTCCATTGGTAACCCTTAAGAAGCAATTTCAGTGCGAACACAAAGGGGCCCAGTTAGGCTTGGAAATGTGAAACCTGCCCCCTTTGTTTCCTTTTGGCGTTTGTAATCCAAACCCATTTGGTTTGTTACAGAATGCAGCAGTGGATTATTAGAGCAAATATCATTATGAACGATTGTGCTGGTGGAGAGAGCCGCCGTCTAATTAGTGCCTCCAAGCTGCTGGACGGCTAAGCACCATCCCGAGGTGTCACGAGGTCAGCTGCTTGTTAGCTGCTCAGCTACACTGATGTAACCTCTTTGTTTTCTCTTCCAGTCCTCCGGAACATCTTTATCCTCTCCTGCGTGCTCATTGTCTGCTCCCTGCTGTTCCCAGTGCTGTGGCATCTCTGGATTTACGCAGGAAGCGCCAATTCCAATTTTTATTATGCCATCACTTTGACGTTCAATGTAGGGCAGGTTAGTAAAATGAAGCAGTTGGTGACTCTTGTGCAGCACGGCTGGGTGCCTGGTAATGGGCCTGTCAAATAAGCACTAACTGGCTCTGGTGCAGAATGTGATCCATTTTGTGCATCCTCCCTGATTGTTGCACGTGTGCTGGTTCTCTTGTCAAGCCGAGATCTGCACTGCCAAGGGCTTAGTCATGAGGATCTAACACAGTGGTCCCCAACGCGGTGCCCGCGGGCGCCATGGCGCCCGCCGGGGCATTTTTAGGCGCCCGCCGACAACCCGGGCTGGCCCCGCCCCCGGCGCACTGGAGGCGCCGGCCCCAGGCGCGCGACACTCACCGGCGCCTGGTGCGCGGCGCTCGGGCAGCCCCAGCCCCGGGGCACATGCGGGCGCGCGGCGCCGGTGCCGGCCCCAGGCACGCAGCTCGGGTGGCGCCGCCAGCCCCGGGCCCACGGCACAAGGGGCTCGGGCGGCCCCGGCCCTGGCGTGCCCCAGGACGCGCGGCCCCGCCCCCGGGCGCCCGGCGCGAGTGTGGCCCTGCCCCCGGGCGCCCGGGAGCCCGTAAAGGTTGGGGACCACTGATCTAACACATTCATAAGACACAGAATTGTTCTGTCTTATTACTTGAGCCAGATCTTAATGTTCTGTCCAATACAGCCTGTGGCTTGGAAGCAGAGGAGGAATCCCAGTTGCTTAGTTGGAAAGCTGGCAGATTTGTAAAACAGCAGCAGAAGCTTGTATTTAAGTGAACATCCTACAAAAGGAGAGTTAATACCCAGAAGCATCCAGATAATCTTCTTTCCTCCTGAGCTCTAGTCCGGCAAGGTGCTGGTCAGTCACAGCTCTGATTTACTTCAGTGAGACTGAACATGCTCAGCACCTCCATGGGATAGAGCCCATTGGCCGCAATTTCTGCAACTTGCTAATTACTTTTTCCTGTTTGTAAACTAGCAGTAAGCGGCCACAGGCAGATGTCCCAAACTCCGTGCACACTTCTCCCATTTACAGCTTAACTTGAAGGAGTAACTAGCCCACTCCATGTTGCTGATCTTCACTGAGCCTTGCGTCAATTTCATGTGCAGAACAATTAGACTTTGTTCTGCTTTGCAAGAAACTGAATGTTCTTTTCATGTTAAAATTAGACCACCTCTTAGTTGGGCAGCTTTACTGAGAGCCCAGAATTGAGCTATTTATATCGTTAAAACAGTAGATTTATAAAAGGAGAAAATCCTGAAATGTGAAAGCAAACAGTGGCAAGCGTTGGGGGCGATGACTATAAAGATCCAAACAGCATAATCAGGGCTTGTAGGAGAACTCGGGGACAGATGGTGGTTCCTTAGCTCTGTATGTACGTACCTTGCTAATGTGTGAGGAGAGCAGTAAAACTGACATTTCATGTAATTTTGTAATTGGAAAGAAAATGCACAAAGGGTTGTGTGTTCAGTCTTACTGGATCACTTCCGACTTCCATAGTGTCTTGTGCTCACAAGTTTTGGCTGTCTCTTCTCCCAGACACCTTTCTGACTTCAGTGTCAGAAACAACCAGCCCTAGTGCATTCAGCCATTTCACCTCTTGTGCGGAGGAGTAAGTGTCCTGGGAACAGCTGTCCAAATCAGCATAGATGATTGATCTGGGAAGAAGACCGCAAGGTTGAAAGTCACGAATACCTGAATTTTCTTTCCAATTCTTCCTCACACTGTAAAGTCAGGCAAGTCATTTCCTTTCTGTCTGACTCAGTTTCCCCCTCAGTAAAATTGGAATAATACCTGTGTGTCTCAGGGGTTGCTTTGGGGGAGTGCCTTAAGTTAACGGTTTGAAAGCACTTGGTGATCCTGGCTGAAAGTTGCTGTGGTCGTACAGTGCAGTAGCGTTTGCTTGATAGCTGGAAGCGTGTAGCACTCCATGATTTAATCATGCAGATGTTTTAATGGTCCCAATTAACAGTTGGCTGGCTGATCACTTCAGGAAATGCATTTGTCTGCTGAGTGGCAGACTCCAGCTGCACGTAGTAATTTGCTCACCGTGCCTGCTGCTGAGATGTAGCCTGCAGGTCCCCTGGGACCCCCAATGAAACAAACGGTAGGCAGCAGTCTTCTCGCATCCTGTGAGATTCTGCTTGTCTGTAACACAGCCCCAGGAGCGAGGGTTTCCCTATGGCTGGAGTGGATGGGTTTAGTTTGTGGGAAGATCCGTCTCTCTGCTGGAGTTGGATTGCCCCTAACAATGTTCACCGTACCAGAAGTGTCAAATGAGAGCATTAGTCAGCCATCACTGTTAATGAAAGCAAGTCGTCCCCGCTGCCCTCCGGGTCCCAGACAGGTGGTTCTGTGGCTGGCACAAAGCCCTCAGAGCTGCTGTAGACACACCTGCTTGATGCCTCCCTTTTTTCCTGTTCCATAGTCATTTATGTCCACTGGATCCTTGTAGTCTCATTTGCCTTGGTCTACCTTACCCCCCAGCACTACTCTTGCACTAGGTCTCGGGCACCCTCTGTGGCTGTGCTTAGTAGAAGGCAGAACATGTGGAACCCTGTATGTGGACTCCCAAGTCCTTGTCCTTTGTGTGCGTAGAGCCATGCCAGTTCCACTGCGCCCAGACCCTAAGCACTCGTGCTAGGGGCGGAGTTGCCCCCGGGGGAGCCGTACCTGCATAGCTCTGTCTTATTTGTAACGGCAAACGTTGCGCGCTCCTTTTCCCGTTCGGTTCAGTCTCCTTCTTTCAGGGACTTTTCCTTTTTTCCTCTTGGTTCTAAGCGTTTGGCTCTTTAAACCGCGTTACACATCCAGCTGGACGGTATCACAACTGGGCTGGCGGAGCTAGACATGCCACAGCCTCTCCCTTTGCGGGAAAGGAATACGCTAACTTGGCAGTAACCGCAGGGTTTTTCCAGTGTTAATAGTCAACTCCACTGCTCCCCAGGTCATTAATCCCCAGGAACTGCCATGCAATTGCCTGAGTATTGCTATTGCAAGCTGAAAGCAGGGCTCTCTTTACAGAACTGCTGCTTTATTTTGAATGTATAGAGTATTACTAGATGATAGATAACCTGCACGTTGTTAATCAATTTAAAAAGTATTGCACATTTGAATGTAATTAATGAGGAAGTAACATAGCCAGATTTAGTTAAGCAATGGTTCGTTTTAGCAAAAAAGAGCAGTATACATTACCAAGTTTGTAGAACCGTGCCTTGCAACCTTATGCATTTTTTTTTAATATGGACTTGGGTTTTTTCCGGTTATGCCCAGCTTAAGTTTTATTACTGTGTGTAAGGCTGTTTCCTCATTCTGGCACTTCGAGTGCAAAAGTCTTTCAAATACCTTGTGCCACTAAAGGCTTTCATTAAAACTCCCCGAATCACAGATCTCTGGCCTTGGATTAAGGATGTTAAAGACTAGTTGACTATCCGATAAGCATTTCCTATCGGATAATAATGTCAACTAGTCAATTCCTACCCCCCCTTGCTGCCTTTATAAAATAGAGGCAGCAAAGTATGTGTGTGTGTGGGGGGGGGGGAGTTACTTCAAAGTGGCAGCACAGCTCAGCCACTTTGAAACGCCAAGGTGGCAGCTGCACAGTTGATCCTGGGATCAGCTGTGCAGTGGGCTGCCCCTTTAAAACACTGCCTCTGTGGGGAGTCACGGGCAGCCCTGGGACTCCCCAGCTGATCCCGAGTCCTGGGGAAATGCCCCGTTGAGCCCAGGGTCAGCTGGGGAGTCTCCAGCTGACCCTGGGTTCCAGGGAAGTGCCACATGAAACCCGGGGTCAGCTGGGGACTCCCCAGCTGATCCCAGGTTCTCAGGGAGCCCGGGCTCCCCTGCCTCCCCTCTGAATCGCACGGAGGCAGCAGTTTCAAAGGGGCAGTCGCCGCACAGCTGATGAAACGAGGCTTACAGGATCTGGGGTCGGCAGATCCCTGTCTAGACTGCCACGCCGTGCTGACAAACAGCTGATCAGCACAGCATGGCGGCCATTTTTATTTAAATGAAGCGACAATTATTTAAATCGCCGCTTCATTTCCCTTTTTTGAGTAAACTCGTCTACACGGCTCCGTCGACGAGCCATGTAGTTTAGACGTACCCATTGTGTGTCCAGCCGCATGACTGAATATCAGAGATTCATCCTTCACGTTTGGCTAACTCAGACCTCTGCTCCTGTGGTTGGTGCTTAAAGATACTTATGGGCAGGGCTCGACAAATGCGCTCGCCCGCGGCGAATAGATTTTGCCAGCGGGCGAGTGCAGGGGCGGACTGGCCCGGTGGGCCGTTGTAACGGGCTGACCGAAGCCTGCACTACGGGCGGCGCGGCCCCATCCAATCCGCCAGCCGGTGGAGGAGCAGAGCGCTGCCGGGGAGGGGGAACTGCGGCGATTCTCAGTGCGGGGCTGCCTGCGTGCAGCTGTGGCGCGAGGAGGCGGAGCGTGACGTGGCCCCGCTGATCTTAAAGGGCCGCAGCAGCTCGGCTCTGGCTGCGTGTTCCTGACAGCTGGCTGTGGGGCGCGGCAGCTCCAGTCCTGCCACGGCCCCAACCCCTCACCGGCGAGAGACCGCTCCCTGCTGACCGGCTGGCTCGCTGCACCCGCCCCGCACCACATCTGGCTCCCGCCGCCCATTCCCCATGCCAACCCTGCACGCCGGATCCCTGCTCTCCCTCTGGCTCTGCGCCCGCTTGCACCCCGCACCCTGCTCCCCCCCAGCTCTGTGCTGCCCGTTCCCTGCACTGCCCCTAGACCCCGATCCCTCTGTCCCTCCCGTTCCCCACGTCCCATTCCCTGTGCCTCCCCCGCATACTGCTCCCCCGATCTCTGCGTCCCTCTGCCTCTGTGCTGCCCGTTCTCTGCACTGCCCCTAGACCCCAATCCCTCTGCCCCTCCTGTTCCCCACGTCCCATTCCCTGTGCCTCCCCCGCATACTGCTCCCCCGATCTCTGCGTCCCTCTGCCTCTGTGCTGCCCGTTCTCTGCACTGCCCCTAGACCCCGATCCCTCTGTCCCTCCCGTTCCCCACGTCCCATTCCCTGTGCCTCTCCCGACACTGCTCCCCCGATCTCTGCGTCCCTCTGCCTCTGTGCTGCCCGTTCTCTGCACTGCCCCTAGACCCCAATCCCTCTGCCCCTCCTGTTCCCCACGTCCCATTCCCTGTGCCTCCCCCGCATACTGCTCCCCCGATCTCTGCGTCCCTCTGCCTCTGTGCTGCCCGTTCTCTGCACTGCCCCCTAGACCCCAATCCCTCTGTCCCTCCCGTTCCCCACGTCCCATTCCCTGTGCCTCCCCCGCACACTGCTCCCCCGATCTCTGCGTCCCTCTGCCTCTGTGCTGCCCGTTCCCTGCACTGCCCCTAGACCCCGATCCCTCTGTCCCTCCCGTTCCCCACGTCCCATTCCCTGTGCCTCTCCCGACACTGCTCCCCCGATCTCTGCGTCCCTCTGCCTCTGTGCTGCTCGTTCTCTGCACTGCCCCTAGACCCCAATCCCTCTGTCCCTCCCGTTCCCCACGTCCCATTCCCTGTGCCTCTCCCGACACTGCTCCCCCGATCTCTGCGTCCCTCTGCCTCTGTGCTGCCCGTTCTCTGCACTGCCCCCTAGACCCCAATCCCTCTGTCCCTCCCGTTCCCCACGTCCCATTCCCTGTGCCTCTCCCGACACTGCTCCCCCGATCTCTGCGTCCCTCTGCCTCTGTGCTGCCCGTTCTCTGCACTGCCCCCTAGACCCCAATCCCTCTGTCCCTCCCGTTCCCCACGTCCCATTCCCTGTGCCTCCCCCGCACACTGCTCCCCCGATCTCTGCATCCCTCTGCCTCTGTACTGCCCATTCTCTGCACTGCCCCTAGACCCCGATCCCTCTGTCCCTCCCGTTCCCCACGTCCCATTCCCTGTGCCTCCCCCGCACACTGCTCCCCCGATCTCTGCGTCCCTCTGCCTCTGTGCTGCCCGTTCTCTGCACTGCCCCCTAGACCCCAATCCCTCTGTCCCTCCCGTTCCCCACGTCCCATTCCCTGTGCCTCCCCCGCACACTGCTCCCCCGATCCCTGTGTCCCTCTGCCTCTGTGCTGCCCGTTCTCTGCACTGCCCCTAGACCCCGATCCCTCTGTCCCTCCCGTTCCCCACGTCCCATTCCCTGTGCCTCCCCCGCATACTGCTCCCCCGATCTCTGCGTCCCTCTGCCTCTGTGCTGCCCGTTCCCTGCACTGCCCCTAGACCCCGATCCCTCTGTCCCTCCCGTTCCCCACGTCCCATTCCCTGTGCCTCTCCCGACACTGCTCCCCCGATCTCTGCGTCCCTCTGCCTCTGTGCTGCCCGTTCCCTGCACTGCCCCTAGACCCCGATCCCTCTGCCCCTCCCGTTCCCCACGTCCCATTCCCTGTGCCTCCCCCGCACACTGCTCCCCCGATCTCTGCGTCCCTCTGCCTCTGTGCTGCCCGTTCCCTGCACTGCCCCTAGACCCCGATCCCTCTGCCCCTCCTGTTCCCCATGTCCCATTCCCTGTGCCTCTCCCGACACTGCTCCCCCGATCTCTGCGTCCCTCTGCCTCTGTGCTGCCCGTTCCCTGCACTGCCCCTAGACCCCGATCCCTCTGTCCCTCCCGTTCCCCATGTCCCATTCCCTGTGCCTCCCCCGCACACTGCTCCCCCGATCTCTGCGTCCCTCTGCCTCTTTGCTGCCCGTTCCCTGCACTGCCCCTAGACCCCGATCCCTCTGCCCCTCCTGTTCCCCACGTCCCATTCCCTGTGCCTCCCCCGATCCCTGTGTCCCTCTGCCTCTGTGCTGCCCGTTCCCTGCACTGCCCCCTAGACCCCGATCCCTCTGCCCTTCCTGTTCCCCACGTCCCATTCCCTGTGCCTCCCCCGCACATTGCTCCCCCGATCCCTGTGTCCCTCTGCCTCTGTGCCTCCTGTTTCCCGTGCCACCCCTGTCGCTTCCCCCCCACTGTTCCCTGCACCACTCTGGCTCTGTGCTGTCCCTGCACCCTGTTTCCCCTGTGGTTGGCAGTGAGGGGTGCTTGCCCATAGGGAGGGGCTGGACAGGGCAGGGAAAAGGCTGCTGCGTGAAAGGGGGAGTTCACTTGAAGCGCCTTTGCCTTTATGGAAAAAAATGAATGAAAACGCTATTTGCTATTTTAAGGGCTACAATGCTGGGACAGAAATGAAAACAAACAAACAAAACCCATTGCCAAATGCAAATGTGTAAAAGACAAAAAAAGGGGGGTGTTTTGCTTGGCCCTGGGGGAGGGGAAGCGGCTGGGCTGGGCTGGGCTGTGCGGAGGGAAGGGGGAAAATATGGGGAAGGGGCTTGTGCAGAGGGGAGGGGCAGGGAGGAGATCAGGAGAAGAGGAGGAGGAAGAGGGAAGGCACCAAGGGCTGGGTTGCAGGAGAGACAAATCCAAGGGGGCCAGGTGCAGACAACGAGGAAAAGGGCAGGAGGGGAGGTGTCAGTGGGAGGGGGGAACAGGGTGATGCTGGGAGAGGAGAGGGGAAGGGCACTGGGGGCTAGAGGGAGGAGCGGAGGTGCTGGGAGAAGGCTTGAAAGACGGGGTGGGCATGAGGAAGGTGGGGACAGAGCAAGGCATATGTGAGGGCACGAGGGCAGAGGGTGCTGAGGGGGTGGGTATCAGGGAAAAAGGGGGCAGGGGCAGTGAGGGAAGGGGGAGGAATCAGGAGGGTGCAGGTGCCAGGGGGTGAAGCAGAAGGGCAGACACCTGCAGGGGAGGGACCAGCACCAGAGGGGAGAGGCAGGGCAGGTGTGTAGAGGGAGGCGTTAGGAGAGGGGATGATGAGGGGTAACTCACTGATCAGAGTGGGGCTACTGGAGGAGTGGGCACGGGGGAGAGAAGGGCTGGTGGAGGGGGGCAGGTCTCAGGAAGGCTGAGGGCAGTGAGAAGGGCAGGAGTCAAGACAGCAGAGGAGGGTGAGGGATTGGGGGGCAGCAGACACATGGGGAGCTGATGGAGCAAGGGGAGGAGACATGGCAGCAGAGGGAAAAGGTAGAAGTTTATAAGATATTTATGAATAACTTGGTGATATTTATTAAGAACGTATTAGTCATTACTGTTCTTATTCTTATTAGGAATTTATGCCATTAAAAAAAACACTTTTGGGGGGGTGAGTCCCTTTTTTGTCTGGCGAGTAGGGTTTTCCTGCTTATGAGCACTTAAGAAATGTGACACAGGTTCCCATAAGCCAGTTGTTTTCCACTTCTTAACATTACTGCAAAGCATCGTGCTTTACAAACACGCCTGAACCCTCCGGGAGAGCCTGGCCTACAAGTCAACATTCATCGGTCGGGTACCTTGAATTGTCCTTGGTCTTCCATTCAGTGGGACGGGCTGGGATGTGTAGCGTCCCTAACCTATTGTTTGAGAAGCGTCCACAGTCCTGCCTGCTTTTATGGCTTGACGACGTGAGCTGGGATTTCCTGTGGCAGACAGCATGAGCATGGGCGTGGCAGTGACCAGCTTCCCTGCTGTTAGTGAGCACTCTCCCCGTCGCATGCCACTCGTTGGCACATGGTCCCTCTCCCACACTGATCCCTGAACGCTGTCTCCATCACGCCTGCCTGTGACTCCCCTCCTGGAGGCAGTCTGGAGGGATACGCAGCCAGCAGAGCTCACCCTGTCTCGTCACTGGTCATAGAACCGGGTGAAACGCTTCCCACAATGATTTTCCCAGCACATGCAGGATCGGCTCAGCATAGGCAGCTCATTTCATGCAAGCAATGTCAGAACAAACATTTCCTTGGGGGCGGGACAAGATCCTCAAGAGGAATACGGTGCCATTCCCAAAATGGGAGGCGCTGCCCCATTTACACCCACTAGCTTTGTAGTTAGGGCGCTCTCTGGGGATGTGAAAGCTGCTTTGGGATAGTAGGGACTTGCGCCCAGCATTCCCCCTTCATAGCTCAGTGCCCTGAGCACTACGCTACAGGTGTCCTGGTGACCCATTCCACTGTGTATACAGTCACTGACTAGTCACTGTGCCAGGCAGGGGGGAGAGTGACCTGTATCCTCTTCTCAGAGAGACCCTCTCCCATCTCAGGTGGGCGCCAAGGCCCCAGGGCTGTTGGGCATAAGGGAGCACCAGCACCTTCGTGTTTATATAAAGTGCAAAATACAGAGAAGGTTTTGTCTGAGCCCCGTGGAATTTTACAATTCATCGAGCATTCTGAGAATTGGTTTGCGCTCAGCCCTGTTCCTGGAACTGCCAGCAAACTGGAAAATCAGTCACTCTCTCAGCTTTTCTTGTCGGTCCCGCTTTTAAAGCAGGGAGGGGAGGGGAGCACCAAAGCAGTTTTGTCGTGACCTCAGCATGCCTGTTGGAGCTGCAAGGACTCCTCTCCTGTCCTGCCTTTCTGGTTCTCCCAGTGGCAGTTTCAAAGCTGGCACAGCCCTGGGCATTCATCATTCTTGCCGTCAGCGCTGCCAAGCCGACAGCACGTTGCAGTCATCGGGGGCTGTTAATCACTGACCACACTACGTTCTGTCCAGTCCTCATTCTGAAGTCCCAAAGCACAAACATGCACTACACATTAAATACCTGCTGTCCTGAAGGGGACAGCCCGTTGGAAGTCTTACCCGCTTGTTCATCTTGGGGAGCGTGCTGTAGCTGCAAGGTCGCTAGAGTTACTTTGCTGTTACAGTCAAGCAAACAAGCTGGAATCTGTCTTTCTGGGTCACGCCTTCAGTTTGGCCAAGTGCCTGTAGAGGGTCAGCCAGTAGCCAACACCACTTTGTGCTGTGTCGTTAGCAGGTCAGACCAGGTCCGTGCCTGAATAGACCGGCCAGGGATTCCTAGGTGCTGCAGGCAGTGAGGCTGGAGGGTGCAGCTCTGCTTCCGGAGTGAGTACAGAGCCAGTACATCAGCACCATGCTGGGCACTTGTGGGTGCTGTTGAGATCCTGACCACTCGTGATAATTACAGTTCCCATGGAAATCTTTATCGAGGGAACGTTCGTAAAAGCGGCTTGGCCACATTCCCACGTGGGCAGTTGTGTTCCGCTTCCTGTAATACCCTGCAAATTCATTGGCTGTGTAGCTTTCCTGCGTCTTGTCAGACAGCTTCCTTGTTGCACCCTGCACTTTGTGTCCACTTGGGGACGGAGTTATCCCTGTGTAGCTAGTCCCCAACTCCACTTCAGTTTGCAGCTTGCCTGGGGAGCCAACAGGATGAAGAACGCTAGGATAACCCTGCAGTACTGCCCGTGGTTTATCTGTCAGGACCTTTGTTGGACTGCCAAAACTTTACTCCTCCGGATTGTTGCTGTGCAAACCATTCTTAAGATGCTAGTGCACAGATTTCCTAGCCAGCAAACCTGGAATTCAAGACAACGAATGATTCGCCCACTATGTGGTCTGGAAGGACAGCGGCTTTCTCCTATTGCTAGTTATCTGGAGTTGTTTTCACATAGACTTACAAACACAGCTGGCCAGGTTGGAAACTTTCCCGCTCATCAACAAGATGCATTACCAAGAATAACAACAGTTACCTAAAGAATAATAGCTCGCCGGAAACGAGGGATGTAAAAAGTCGTTTAAAAATGTAACCGCTGAAGATCCTAGTGAGCTGCAGGCTGAGATATAAGCATAACTTTTGTATGGCGGAGCCCACATGAAGCCGGCTCCCCTGCGCTCCCGTGGAGCCAGTGTGTAACCGTAATGGGAACCGATAAGCTGATGCATATTGATTAACCATTTAAACCAGGGGCCAGCAACCTATGGCTCTTGAGCCAAATACGGCTCAGTACAGAACCAAATCTGGCACTTTGGTCATTCCCAAAATACAGGCAACTTTTTGCATGAAAATGAAAAATCAATTCAGAAGTTTAAAATTACTCGTTACTCTCTCATCCATTTCGCCTTTCCCCGGTAGCCTGGCTGCACGGCAGCAAGAGCTGGCTGGGGGTGCCTGTGTGGGAGGGTGTACATGCCCTTCCGGGATAGTGAGAGGGGCTGGCGACCGCCTGGCTCCAGCCCCCACCTGATAGCCGCAGTCTGGCCCCGCCATGGCAGCCCCGCAGCTGCTGCAACAGCCCACCCCACTGCAGTTTCAATGTAGCTGGAGCTGGGCTTATTGACTAATCGTGTAGGCTGTCCTCGAGGGGAGCGACCCCCGAAAGGAGCTGCCGGCGCTCGGGAAAGGCATGAAAACAGGGATTGGCAAAGGGCCCTTGCTTGTGCCTTTGTGGTGTCGGCATTGACACTGGCAGGGAGCTGAAGTGCCTGGCCTGTGTGGTGCAGCGGCCCAAGGCTGGGGTTCGATTCTAGCCGGGGCTCTGTCCCTGGCGGTGTGAACGTGCAGCCTGTGCTTGCGGGGGCGGGGTAGGGCTGGCATCCAGCAGCGCCTTGGACACGCGCGGGGCCGTGGGTCCCTTCGGAGCGAGTGGCCCGGACTCATCCTGGCCTGTCCAGTCAGGGCCGCAGTGTTGCTGGTTTAACCTTTACTCGCTTGCCGATCAATACCAGCTTGGAGCTGCACTGCTGCCCCACTGGGCCTGGGACTTTAAAGGCGCGGAAATCGAGAGGTCGGCGTTATGGTCTCAGGCCTCTTCTGTGCTTTAAAACGGCTCCATTGCAAATGGGCATTTCCCAGGCTACCGAGCCGTGTGAGCGCCCAGGCTTACGCCGGTCGGCATGGCCCGCGGGTGGGAGCCGTCGGCTAGGTCGTGGCGGTTGCAGGGCTTTTCCTAGAGCTGTGCCGTTACTGTTCCCGTGGGGAGCATCACTGCCTGATCCGGGAGGAGGTGAGATCAGAGGGGCCTGTGCGATCGGCGTGAAAGATTGCCCAGCCTGTAGCCATGTGACCCCCATCTGAACTGTGCAGGGTGAGGTGTCTCAGGTGGGAGACTCCGCCCCAGAGCAGGCTGGCTTTGAATGTAATGTGAGATGATCAGAGCCCACACGCACCCTGAGATGCACCATCACCAATGGGCTGACCGAACTCAGCCGTGGAGCTTTCCAGCCGTAGCTCCCAAAGTGTTTGGCAAAGGCTATTGGCTTCATTAGCCCCATTAGCAGGTGGGGAAACTGAGGCACTGAGCAGCGACTTGCCCAAAGTCACCCAGCTGCCATTGCTAGAGCTGGGACTAGCTCCCCAGTTTGCCTGAGCCCCAGTCCAGAGTTGTGGCCACCTGGCAGCATGCCTCCCTCGCCAACAGTTCTGCCACATCTCTGGGGCTCCTTAGGGTGCCAGCAAAATGACACACGCGACTTTACAATGTAGTCGTTCCAGCCATGTTGAAAGCATCGCGCTGTTCCTCAGTGTAGGCTGGCCCTGCCATTCATAGCAAGTCGGGGCTGCAGCGTCATTTGCCCCGGGGAGGTGCCAGAGAGGTCGTTGTGCTTTGATGCTCGTGCGGCTGCACGCAGCACAGCTCACGTTTGTGCAGAGGAGGAGGTGAGTGAGTGTCACGTGCCCAAACAATCTTGCCGCAGCTGTGAGTGATTTCTGGACTAACCTGCTGGGTCAGGACAAGGGGGTTCATAGACGCTATTTTACCTTTCTGTGGCGCCGTTGTGTGATGAAGCATTTTCCAGACATGAATGAGAGAAGCCTCAATCTCGTGGCTGCGACAGTTCCCCTCCTGTGGTAGATGTGGGGCCCCGGAGGTTGCTGGTACTAGTCCTGGTACTGCCACTGGCATTGCCACCCTTCCGTAGGTGCTGCTGCCTGCGGAGCTGGGCCCTCGGGCAGCAGCCGTGCACTCCAGCCACCCAGCTCTCAACGCCCGTATTGCTGCCCTGCTGCTGGCTGGGTTCTGCCCTTAGAGTTGGGTCCAGGCCCAAGTGACAAGCCCCCTTGCCCAGCTCGGAAGGCAGCAGTGCAGAAGTAGGGGCGATACCCTCAGCCCCCCGCGGCTCCCTTTTGGCTCAGGGCCAGTGGCTCCCGCACGGAATCTGCAGCGGCTAGAGCACAAGGGCCCAGGCCAGAGTTCCCGTCCGTGCCACGTTTCGCCTGGCAGGGCCCTGCCGCCCCGGCTTCCAGCCCAAGGCTGGGTCGGAGTCACTGGCTCCTGGTGCTGATGGGCAGATATGGGGACAGTGGATCCAGGGCATGAATGGCAAGTGGGTAAATAACTAATGGGGTGTGAAGAGTGAGCA
Source organism: Pelodiscus sinensis (assembly GCF_049634645.1). Lineage (NCBI taxonomy): Eukaryota > Metazoa > Chordata > Testudines > Trionychidae > Pelodiscus > Pelodiscus sinensis. Next base: position 35,750,379 of record NC_134728.1, on the reverse strand, counting down.
CCACGGGCCCTGCCGAGGGAGCCGCCCGGCTTGGCAGTTGCAGCAAACAAGCCCTTCCCGCTGAATCAGCTCTTGGGTTTTCACAGACAGTGCTTGGGGCACACGTGTCTAGGACCCAGTACAAGGGCATTTGGGAGGCAGGAGAGCCTAGTGGTTAGTGCCAAGAACTCTGCCACTGTAATAATGTGGGCGCGTCATTGAGGCCCAGATTTTGAAGGGCTCAGCCTGCCACCCTTGAATACCTTCACAGAGCCTGCGCTTTGGTTCGCCCGGCTGGGGGTAGCACTGAAGGGCCACGTGCCCCCCTCGGGCCCCTTTGCTCAGCCCCCAGTTGTCTGTGGCTTTGCTTTTCGTGCCCTCTCTGCATCAGAGTGACTCAGAAATGGAGAGACTGTGAAGTGAGCCCTGGGAACAGCAGCGCGGGGTTGGTCGCACTGGGTGGCGTAGGGCAGAGGAGGGTGGAGGTGTGTGGGAGGACAGTGATCTGGAAAGCTAGCAAGGCCTTGCTCCAAAGTGCCACTTACGGCCTGTACCCTTCTCTCTGCAGATCCTGCTCGTCTCGGATTATTTCTACGCCTTCCTGCGGCGCGAGTACTACCTCACTCACGGGCTCTACTTGACACGGAAAGACGGGACAGAGGCCATGCTGGTTCTCAAATGACCTCCCTGCCAGCACGACTCGGGGGACGGACTTCTGTGCGGAGCACATGGAGCCGGGGGGTGGGCCGGTTCCCTGAGAGGTCTGACTGGTGGCATGGTTCCTACGCAGCGGCAGGGCGGCAGTTTGGATGGGAGCACTGAGCAGCGGTGTTGAGTTCAGTGCAAAGGCTGGAAGCTGCTAGGACCGCGTGGCCTCTGCCGAAGCACCTCCCTTCCCTCGGCCGGGCGGCCCAGCAGGGACCAGAGCGGGGGGCCGGAGCTCCGTGTCCGCCCTCTGACTCGTTTCTGGGGTGTTATGCTGCAGATTCATGTGTCTCTTTCTGCACCTAAATGTCCCTGGAAATCTCTTCGCAAACTTGTTCTTCCTCCTCCATTGCTTTCTTCAGCAGCACTGTGGCAGGGCCTGCAGCAAGCGCTGGCACTTGGGGTGCCTGGCCGATTCCTTGTCCTGGCCTGGCATGTGAAAATGAGTGTCTCTCACAGCGGGCTGCGCCTGCAGTGACATGGGGCCCCAGAGCCCACCCTTCGCTCTCCAGAGCAGAGGGAGGCGATAGCCGGAGCGTGGGGGAGGCTGTGCGTGAATCCTCGGCCTGAAGTACAAAGCCCCAGGGAAGGGAAGAGAGCACGACTGGCAGGGGGAGGGAGCCAGAGACTGTTCTTTGGAAACAGGTTTGGGGGACAGGGCGTCACTCGCTGAATCCGCACAGGAGATGGACCGAGCCCAGTGCTCCTGTTTCTGGGAACACCCCTCCCGCTCAGCCCCCCCTTTGTATTGTGCTTAGCGCCTGGAGCTGCTCCATGCTGGGAGCCAGGCAGGAGGGTGGATCTGCTGCAGCGTGACATCCGTTCCGCAAGGAGCCTCTTTGCACTTTCCCATGCGCGGCCCGAGCCAGGAGCAACCTCCCCAGGGTTCCCCTTGCCCCTGTCACCACATTACGAGGGTCAAAATTGTATCTTGCTCCTGGCGCTGGTCCCTGCCTGTTGGAGCCCCCCACCCATCTGCTGCTGCCAAGAGCTCCCCAGGCCTGAGGCGGCTCCAAGAAAGTGTGGGGCCCGGCTGGGGCCATGCAGCTCCATGCCTAGGCCCCAGTTAGGAAACCCCCATTCAGCTGTGCCCGTTCCACAGACAGCGCGACACGGTCACGCGGCAGCCGGGCCGCCCTCTCGCTTCCCCTCTGTCTTGCTGGGTACTTGCTCCCATGGCGTTTTGTAAGAAGACAACGCTCGCCTTATCGCCCTGCTGCTGACGCTGGCGGGCGGGTTTGGGCCCCCGTCCAGCTCTCCCAGGCAGGATCCTCTCTCGGGCAGGCTCCTGGTCCCGCTGCCACAGGGCTCTCAGAGCCAGCCCTCCCCTTGGCTGTCAGGTGGGGGGGCTTGGCAGAAATAAACCCTGCAAGGTTGAAATGCTGCTGAGTGCTCTGAGCGGCGGGGCTGTGATGTGGGCTTTGTGCTGGGAGGGAATTGCCAGTGTTCAGGGTCCTTTCCTGTTTCAATCAGGATTCGTCTTGGCCCAAGGGCTGGACTGCTCTGCTGGGTGGGTGTCAGTCTTGCTGGGGACCCCAGAGGCTGCTCGGCTCGGCAGGACCAGCGCTTTGTACAAACCGGCACTTGGGGGCTGGATTCCAAACACCTGCTAAGCCGAGTAGCCGCACAGCTTCCCCTTAAGCCCTGTGCTGGGGCTCTGGGTACAATGGGAGAGAGGCCTTGGGCCCCTCAGGAGCCAGACCTGGGGGGGCAGCACGGTAGCCTAGGGCAGGCGGGCACCAGGCAGCCTCCATTACCTGGCAGCTCCTGGGCAGTGATGCTAAGTGAAAGGCCCACCCTGAGCCCCTCCCCACCTGCAGCCCCCACGCTCGGAACCCTTGGCCCTACCCTTGCCCACCAATATGAAGGGGTGGGGGGGGCCCCCATCCAGGGCTGGGGAACGTCAGGGAGGGGCTCAGCTCCTGGCCCCCTGGAAGGGGGGGGTGTGGCCATTTGTACTGGAGGGTCCCTGACTGCTCTAGGGGGTCGTTGGTGGCCTGCAGCCAGCTGGCCTGGGGCATGAGGGACTTTCCAGCTGCTAACTTGCATTTTGGCTTAGAGCTTTATACCTGATGCCCATCACCATAGACTCTGGGCATCTGCCCTGTAAGATCAGTCGTATTCTGGCCCTCAGGGCGTGTCTGGCACCGCTCCCTGTCTGGGTTCAGCACTCAGCTTGAAGCTGTAGGTGCTGACTGCAGGCCCTGGGGCTGGAAGACTGGCTGAAAAAAACTCATGGCTGTTCAGGCCCCACCAATCAGCTGTTTAGTGGCAGGAGGGGGCATGGTGCGCTGCAAGCAGAGGGCACAACTAGGCAGGGCCTCAGGAGCGGTGGTGCGAGGGCCATCAGGGTATTTTGGGGGGGGGGGGGGCATGGGGAATGCCAGGCCGGGTTGCAGTGGGAGTGGCCAAGAGGGAGGCTTTGCAAGTGTTTCCCGAAGCCGGTTAAGCTCGGTTCACCTGCACCCATCCAGCGCGTCGGCGCAGCACTGGCTCCCCCAGCAGCCCCCTTCGGGCCCAGCTCTCCCGCCATCATCCCGGTACTGTGGGAGCTGCAGCTTTGAAACACAGAGGACCAGTAGGACACATCCAGGCAGGGGGTGTGGTGGCCACCCCGCTGTGAAAGGGGGGAGGGAGGGGCTGGGCACCAAGCAAGCTAGGAAGGAGGCTGCACCACAGGGAAGAGAGCTTATTGTATGCAGAGCGAGCAGCCAGGCCCAGGGGTGAGACTGCCTGCCCCTGGCTCTGTGCTTCTCCCCCTGCACCTCTTCGCCAGCGGCCCGAGAGCAGGGGGCGGACACATCCAGCAGCATAGCTGGAGGGTAGCCAGGCCCTGCAACGGGGCACCTAGGCCCTTGAAGAGCCGCACTAGCTGGCTGGTAACAGGGGCTGGCCTTATGCTCCAGAGCCACCAGGGCTTCCTGGGGAGTGGTGCAGGGTACCTGGGCCAGGGACTTTTGCTAAACCAAAAGCAGCTCCTAGTGGGCCAAGAGCTGGCGCTTGTCTTACTGGGCTGGCAGTGCAGGAGCTGGTCCAAGGGCCACTAGGCCCTATTGCAGCCCTGGCCAGCGATGCTGCTGATCTAACAGCATGGGCTGCAGGCAGCTCCCTCTGGCTCAGCAAGGCGCAGGTCTGGGCGAAGGACACCGCCATCAGCTGCTCCCCTAAGAGTCCTTCGCAGCAGGGGCTGCATCCGGGCCGAGTTTATGCAGCACCTGACCCTCTGGGGACGGAGTGAGCTGAAAGATTTACTGGGCCTTACCTCCTGCTGCTTTTGGGGGGGGGGGGTGCAACTGCCCCAGTCCAGCAAGTCTGATGGATCAGCAGTCACACATTAGGGGAGCAGCTCCAGGATCACCCACCCCCAGGCCCTCCCAGCAGCTCAGACAGGCGAGAGGTGAAAGCTCCTCTGGCAGGGCTGAGCAAGGCTTCAAACGTACCTGACACCCACCACCCGGGGGTTCTCTTAAAGCCACTGCAAAACATTAAGGGGAAACTTCATCAAAGTAATTGCAACCCCCAGGGGGTGAGAGATTTTACCCCAGCTTTTCCCTGGCCCTTAGCTTCCCACTGGCTGGAGCAAGGGGGCACCTGGTAATTTTCCTGACGGCAGGCCAGGCTGGGAATGAAGACGGGTAAGTGAGGCTGAGCATTAAGTGAACTGCTGCTGGGCAAGGGAAGCTGTGCAAACAGCTTAGCTGCGGGGGGGGGGGGGGGGGGGGGGGGGCAGGACCTCTAGAACTGGGAGGGGCCTGAGCCCTTGCATACTATAGGGACCAATCCCTCCTGAAAGAAAAGTGGGAGTCCAATGGCTTCCACTCTACCTCCTCTGGGCCCAGTCCTCTTGCTCCAGGGCCCGCGAGGGGGTTGCTGCTGCCTGAGCACAGTGGGAGAAGACTCGGGCCCCGCTTCCTACAGGAATCCACCCTGGGAAGGTTTCAGCAAGCTACCAGCAGCAGCCATGCAGCATCACTTCTCTCCCACCACCACCCATCGGCTTCTCTCGCTTTCCACAGAAGCCAACGCAGAAACACACACAACCCTTGGCATTTACTGAGCACACACGCGTAGCGATGGCACAGCATTGCGCAGAAATAGGCGGGCTCATTACCCCCATTTTGCATATGGAGAAACTGAGGCACAAGCCAGAGAGACAACTGGTCCAAGGTTGTGCAGCAGGCCATTGGCAGAACCAGGCACAAAAGCCAGGTCTGAGTGCCAGTGCTGGGTTCTATCCCCTAGGTAACACTGCCTCCTTTGAGCACACTGGCAGGGGCAACTCACCAGACGAGATGCCAACATGGCATGGCTCGTCTCTCACCAGGGTTTTGGAGCTTTCCTTCACCGACTGCTCGGGGGTGCTCACACTGAAAGTGAACGAAAGGGGAAAAGAACATTCCTGCAAGACGTGACTTGAATCCATATTTATTTGTAGGTATATGTATCGATTTCTCTATAGATTTCACTGGGTCGGGTTTTTTCATATACATCTTTTTGGTATAGTACATGAAAAAGGGGAAATGTAGATCAGTACATTTCTCAAGTAGAGTCTCTGCCACAATAGGACCAAAACACCACATGCAATGCAGAGAGGTGAGGGGAGCCTGGAACTGGTTTTAAAAACAAACCAAAAAAAAAAAAAGAGAACAAAGGAAATCAAGGTCCAAAGTTGCCAGAGAAGCAGTGCTGTGTGTCAGAGCTGGATAAATTAGGCTAATTCCACTGCTACATTTTAAAGTGCAAAGAAGCTCAGTTTATTTATCTACAGAATACAGGCAAATTATCCCCCCATTAAAAATAAAAACCAATAATAATAAAATAAATCTAACGGATATACATTATCCACAGTCCTAGAGACACCTACACCTACTCGGTAGCACCAAGAATTTGATATGCGTGTAATTAAAATCAATTAAAACTCAAGAGCAATGATTTTGTTTGTTGGCTTGTTTTTTGTTTTGCAGACTTCCTGCCCTTAATTAGAGTCAGGCCCTGGCCCGCAGTACTGGTCAAAGAGATGCCCCCTCCTTGAACTGCCCCCCACCAGCCCGGGCTGACCTGGCAAAGAACACACGCACACGCACACACTACAATGAGAGCAGCTGAAGTTACTGCTGAGGAGGTGGGATGGGGAGGCGAGGGACCTAGTGCTCTGCGTAGGGACAATTACACAAAGGGAGGGAGGTGTGAGTCTCACACACCACACTAGCTTTGGCTCTGCCTTTATGGGGGTGGGGATGGGCTGCATGGATCCTTGTGCTGTGAGCCTCTAGCCACATCATCTTCCCAGGGCAGGGGGTGGGGCCCGTGTGCAGTTTCAGTCTGTCCCCGCGTGCCATGCGCCCGTCTCAGTAGCCGAAGGTCTCCTGCGAGGCATAGACCATGTAGAGGAAGCCGTCCTCGTCCTTCTCCTGCTCGTAGATCTCCGAGATGGGGGTGGAGACGCTCACCATGCTGTGCTGGTTCACCAGCAGGAAGAAGGCCTGGGTAGGGTTCAGCTGCAGGCGGCGCCTTAGGGCAACAGAGGAGAGGGGGTTAGACCAAGTGAGGACTGGCAGGAAAGGCAGCACCACAGTGACCTCCCGGGGGGCTGGAGGCCCCCAAGCGCTCAACCGGCCAGGCCCAGCTTCCTTCGTGTGCCACAGAACTGCCCAACCCTGCCTGCCCAGCCAGGGCCACCTGCACTGGCACCCGGCCGGCCGGGGAAGGGCTGAGACGCTTTCTCTGATGCTGGGGCCTTTCTAGCCTGAGGGGTCTCGGCAGCCCCTTTCGCTGGAGGCCCAAGCATACCCCGACGGCTGTGGCCTGTAGCAGGCCTGGGGCAGGAAGGCTCATGCAACCCCCTGCGGTTCCCAGGGCAGGATTAACAAACCCCAGTGTGAGGACACTGAGCATCCCAGGGCCCCCAAAGTCTCAGCTGGGCATCCAGCCTCCCCATACAACCAATGGAGAGAGACAGCCTTGCCTCCGCTAGCCAGTAGGAGACAGCAAACGGGGGGCACGTGCTAAGCCCCGCCCCCACCTCCTTTTCAGACCAGCAGACCTGGCCCTAAGAGAAGCCTCATTCCTGGTTTCCCTCCCCCCCCAGAGGAGAAGGGATTTGAAAGCAGGATCTGCCGCTTGGGCTCCCTCGCTCTCTCCAGGCTGCATAACGGAAGGAATCATTGGCGCGGGGGCAGTGGATCCTGGTCTCCCACTTCCCCCTCTGGCCCCAGGCCAGTGACCCCAAACCTCGCTGTGTGGCCAGTTAGGCACTTCAGTCCTTTTGTGACTCCTGACAGACCCTCCTGGCCTGCTGCCCCCACTCCCCTGCCCTGGGCAGCCCTGAAACCGGCATCATCCTCAAGCAATGCGCATGGGCTTTCCAAGCACGGCTGTGTTGAGTAACCTGGGTGCTGGACGGGAAGCCAGCCACCCCTCAGCGCCGGTCCTGGCTCAGAAAACTCCCTCGGGGCTGGGGCCCGGCTCTCCCTCTCTGCGCCCACCTGGTAGCAGGGAGCCACCGATGCACTGTCAATGCAGGTCACAAGGCTGCCCAAGCCCGGCGCTCAGACCAAGGCCAACACACTCCGGCCCCCTAGCGCAGCGCTCGCCCCCACAAGCCAACGGCTGACGGCACAGGGAGGAGCAGGGCTCTGTTCCCAGCTCAGCTACGGGGTGCTCAGGACAGGCACCCACAGCAGGAGGGTGGACCTGGAGAGGGTGATGCTGGTGATTCAGTACAGCCTGAGCTCTTTGCAGCAGACACGTTTCTTATGCCCCCAGGGCCACACTCAGGCCCTCGCATCCCTCCACCACTTGGGGACGGGCACCAGGCCACCAGGGTGGTGGGAGGGAGCAGTGGACCCAGGCACCCACACTGCACAGTCTCAGTCAGGGGCCATCACCTCCCAGCCAGCGCCTGTTGTCCCCACCCGGCACAGGTCACACAGGGCAGGGCGGGGGATGGTCACAGCACATTCGCTTTGGGGCCGTTTCACTTACCGGATAATTTTTACCAATTCGCTCATATTCACGTGGTCAGGGACTAGAAATTTGGTCTTATCCAGCACAGGCAGCTGCTTCTCCCCCTTGTATCTTTCAATGATGACCTGGGGAAAGAAATGGGCAGTCAGGCCCCACCAGCAGCTGCCAACAGGCCAGTGTAACCCACCCCTCCAGGAAAGCAAGTCCCTGTCCTGACCCTCTGGAAAGCGGGAGAAGAGCAGCAGCTCCTCCAGCCATTGTACCCCTGGGCCCCACGGGACTGCGAATCTGCTCAGCACCCTCTGCAACGAGCCAGTGTATCATTCCCATGAGAGCTGGGGTGGGGGGCGCGCGCTCCCTGGAACAGACACACCCAGACGTCGGAGTGTGTGGAGACCAAGAGATGCAGAAGAGGCACCAGGCACGGAGCTAGGCCCCACACAGTCCTAAGATTGTCTGGGGGGGGGAAGAGGTGTGGCCACGGGACTTGCTCTAAACAGCAAAGAGCAGAAGGGGGACAGCAGGAAGTACAGCCCTGCCCCCAGCCAGGGGCTCAAAGCAGCCGCCTCCTGCTCCAATCAGCAGCGAGAGCACGTGGCCTCCTGCCCTCCAAGGCGCACTGGCCTAACGCACCTTTACTGCAACTGGAGAAGTGCTGGTGCGGCTCCTGCCCCTGCAGTCTTGCTGTGGACAGCGCCGCGGCCGTTCTGCACACCCGCCCTCCCTGGCGGATTGACTGGAGGGGGGTGGAAGGGAAGGCAATTGAAACCAAAGCCCCCAGTGAAAGTGACAGTGTGGTACAGACACTTTGGTTCCAGGACAGAGAAGGGAGTGTTGTCCCACCCCAGAGGCAGCTGCACTGCAGCAGGGCGCAAGGCTAGCCGCACGCAGAGTACCCTTGATGCCTTTGGGACAGAGGGTGGCTAACGAGGTGTGCTTGCTTATCACACTAGCACATGGCACAATAGCACAGGACACACAAACCTGGGTGCAACTTCACCAAGTGGATCTAAGCTGCTTTCCAGGAGGGCTAGGGTCCCAGTAGTGGGAGGGGTTACAGACGCTGCTTCCAACTAGTCAACAATTGGCAGCGTCTGTGCACAGATGAGGTGAAGGGCAGGACAGAACTGGAAGTAGCTTAGGTACCAGGAAAGGCAGGAATTTTCCCCAGTGACCAGTGTAAACTGTGTGCACAAGTGACCTTTCCCTTCCGCTTTCCCAGCCTAGCGCCATCTCTCATGACTAGAGGGGGTAGGGGCTGCCAAGAGTTGTAGACACTTGCTGATGTAGCAACAATTCCCCAATCCTGCCTCAGCACAGGCGGCTGCACTGGCTGACTTCACAAGGTCCCCTCCATCCTCACACTGTTAGGACCACGCAGGGTGTTTATTAATTATGTGGAAGTTTATGTTGATGTTTGCATGGAAGAGGATCCATGCATCAGGTAACCAGAACTAGGGTATTTCACGGTCAGTATCCATCCATTTCCATCCACCTTGGCATGCCACTAACCTTACTTTTGGATTCGAAATGTATAAGAAAGCTGCTTCATGTGAAGCATCACAGACCCAAGACTTGGAGGATGCAGAAGAACTTAGTTAAAGGTGGTGTCGACAGCACTGGTTTAATTAGTTATAAATCTCTTATGAGGTGTTTATAGTTTGTCCAGTACAAGTTAGTTTGGAATTTAATTGAGGACTCTTGCCCTCCAGAAAAGTGTCATGAATGTTTACTGGGAACTTCCGCTGGCTAATTACAAATGGAACAAACAGAATGGTCTAGTTAGCACAGATTCCACCAAAAATAAACCATTCAACTACAGTTTTGCAGAGCATGTTCATTCAGTGACCGCAACCTGTGTGTGAAAAGAAATTACTTCATAAGAACGTAACTGAGACAAGCATCCAAATCCTTTGAACCCTCAGAAGCTGACAGATCCACACTTTGGACAAGTTCTCATCTAGCCGAAACTTAGCTGTTTTGATCATCTTTAATTTTATTGCATATAGTATTGCTGTAGTATTGCTGGCCCCAGGTGGGTAAGGGAGTAACTTTTACTGGGCCAACTGCTCTTCGTGAAAGAGATAGGAATTTAAGCTCCTAGACTGGAAAGCTTAACTTAGTTAGGCACTAAGGATCATGATTAATAGATACACTGGATTTATAGCTTATTAAACAATTCCCCCTTCCCCAGCTACTTTTCTCACCCTCAACCTTCCATCCTCCCCGCCTCACCAATGGAGCAGTGTTAACTGGCAATTCACTTTGAATGGGCTCTAGTCAACACATCGGATTCCGTATTTAGCTGCAACAGACATTTCCCAGCCCTGAGGAATAGCTCTGTAGATGTTCACAAAGCTCGCCTGTCTCACTAAGAGATGCTGGCCCAATAAAAGAGATTAGCTCCTCCACCATGTCCCTTTAATTTTGTTCTTAAATTTACTTCAAGTTAAAGTAAAATGTTTAACAAAGGGCTTTTAGCCAACACCTACACATGATCCTTCTTCACCACACAACTAGAACTTTAGAATTCAAATATCTTAAGCCTAAGCAGTATGGCTGTAGCCAGTCAAAGTAACAAAAATATTCCATTACGGTTGCAGACTGACATTCCGTTAAGAATACTGATACATATTCGTTCACTTTAGAAATTCACCCACTTTAATTCTGCCTCTGTCCTCCAGGATACACACATTTTAATTCAGATACTACACTCTGCGTTTGTGAAGTCACCCATTAATAACCTGAAATAAAACATTTACATTCATTACCCTTTTTGCATGATCTATGCAAACCTGCCAGGACAACATGGCACTGGCTCAATATTAACACCAATGCAGAAAGACTAACAAAAGACACTCTCTAGTTTCATCTGAGAGCTTGTCTACACTGGCAAGTTTTGTTGCCCAAACTGCCTTTTGGTGACAAAACAGCGAGAGCATTTGCAGTGCAATGCAACTTGAGAAAACAAAAAAAAGCAGTCATGTAGCACTTTAAAGACTAACTAAAGACTTATTAGGTGATGAGCTTTCGTGGGGCAGACCCACTTTCTAGAAAAACACCCAGTTTTGGCAACAAAAACCTTCCACCCCTGCAAGAGACTTTTATCTTTTCCCCTCCCTTTATTGTCGGCAAAGAGACTCTGCTGTTTGTTTTGTCGAGCGATTACACGTGTCCCACAATGCCTGCCTTGGGGAAGGGATTCAAGGAGTGGCACAGGGAGGAGACACGTGGAGAGGTGGTCATGTGACCAGTGCTCCCCTTGTGTCCCTCCCCAAAGTCACCACTGCTCAGCGCTGTGAAAGGCAGTGGAACGAAGAGGATGTGCCCCATAGGTTGAAGGGATTCAGACAATCGCAACAGCTTGTAAGACTATGAAGAGCAATGTTCATCTTTTAGATAACTACGGACAGCTAGCTGGCAGTCCCATGAGAGTGAGGGGCTTTACAGTCTCAAATCCAGTCAGATCAGCCAGCCGAGGGAGAGGGGATGGATTTTCAATAACCTAGAGTGGAGTCTGACACTCCTCCTGAGCGTATTTGGCTGGGATTGAAGCTTCCCTCTTTTTAGCCTAAGACACAATTTCATTGCAGCTTACCCAACAGCGCTGCACCAGGGTGCTCCTGTTCACCTAGTTTAACAACACACTCCCATGCTCTGGCTGTCCCATTTGTGTTGGTTGTAGAACTTGCGACTGAGGGCGTCTGCTGTAACGTTTAGCACCCTGGGAGGTAAGTGGCCACAAGGGTGATCTGATGCACAAGGTACCAGTTACATAGTTTGAGAGCTTCCGTACATAGGGACGAGGCTCTTGCCCATTGATATAATACAAGCAAGTGGTGTTCTCTGTCATAATGTTGATAGTCCTGCGCACTATGTGGTGTAGGAAATGCTGGCACGTATACAGTCTTTCTCACAGTTCTAAACAGTTGATATGGAGCGTTCGCTCTGTAAAAGACCATTTGCCTTGGACTGTGAGGGTTCCTAGATGGACACCCCATCCCACGAGCGATGCATCGGTCCTCATGGTAAGTGTAGGGGTAGGCTGATGGAATGGAACTCCAATTAAGACATTGTGTGGATTTGTCCCCCAGTGAAGGGAGTTGAGGATCCATGGTGGAACGGTAACTGACTTGGAGAGCGGGTCTCTGCATGGTGTGTAAAGTGTGCCTAGTCAAGACTGAAGGTCTCTCACATGGAGCCTCGCCAGCCCGACGACATAGGTTGTGGTGGCCACGTGTCCCAGGATTTTAAGGAATTCATGAACTGTCATGGTAGGCGTCGCCTGTGCTACTGCTATGAGGTTGCATAGGGTGTCAAATCTGTGTGTGGGTAGAGTCGCTTTGGCTGTGATAGTATCAATGTGGCTCCTATGAACTCCTGCGCCTGAGTGGGGTGGACAGTGGATTTCTCATAGTTTATATGGAAGCCAAGGTGGAGCAGGAGGTTCGTGGTAGTCTCGATCATGTCCTTTGTCTCTTGGAAGGACATAGGCAACTCTCTCATAAAAGCTAAGTATGGAAATATTATGACTCCCTGACGATGTAGGTAGGCTGCTACAACAGCTAGAGTTTTGGAAAACACTCTGGAATCCATTGAAAGGCCAAAAGGGAGCACTCGGTATTGGTAATGGCCAACCGTGAATCGCAGAAAACGCCTGTGGGGGGGATGGATTGTTATGTGGAAGTATGCATCCTGAAGGTCGAAAGCTGAAAGCCAGTCTCCTTGATCTATTGCTGGAATTATTATTGCTAGGGTCATCATCTTGAATTGGTGGTAAGTGACGTATTTTTTGAGCTTCCTTCAATCCAGAATGGGTCTCCATCCTCCGTTCTTCATCCTGGGTCCTTGAGAAGGGACGAGGTGGGAGGGTGGGTAGGAGGACAAGAAATGAAAGGGATGGAGTAACCATGGTGGATGAGCTCTAAGCCCATTTGTCCAATGTTATTTGAGTCCACCGTTGAAAAAAGGGGTGGAGGTGGTGGTTGAACTGCGGACAATTGGTCGATGGTGTGACCACAAGGAAAGTGTCTTTCTGGCTCCTAACTAAACCTTCAAATTTGTTGTTTGGATGTGGATGGTTGGGCTGATGCTGCTTGATGATGTTGTTGGCGCCGACATTGTTGGGGCCTTTGTTTTTGTCGGAAGTCATTCCTCGGTTGCTCTTTATATGGCTTCCTGGGTCTCTGGTAGTTGGTGTATCTGGCTCTTAAATGGGGGCATGTACGTCCCCAGGCTCCTTAGGGTAGTACGGAAGTCCTTCATCAAATGAAGGACTTCATTGTTTTTTGCAGCAAAGAGATTGGTTTTATCAAAGGGTAGGTCTTCGACCTTCTGCTGCAAATCCCTTGGAAGCCCTGATGCTTGGAGCCAGGATATCACAATAGCCAATGCTGTGATGCATGCAGCTGTGTCTGCTACATCCATTGCAGACTGTAGAGTGGTGCGAGAAATTGTATGGCCCTCCTATATGATGTTAAGGAGGGATAGGCCTCGTGTGTTCAGTACTGAGTAAGCTCTTGAAGCTTGGAGTAGTCAGAATAGTCATAATCCGCTAGCATGGCGGTAAAATTTGCTGCTTTAAGGAGCAGGGTGGCCGAGGAGTACACCTTACGACCCATAATGTCCATTTTTTGGCGATCCTTGTCTTGTGGTGCTGAACTAATATTAGATTGTCTGGCTATGTGGCTAATGGAATCAACTACCAGGGAGTTTGGTGGAGGGTGAGTGAAAAGGAAGTCCATTCCCTTTGGTGTGAAAGTTTCGGTCCGCCCTTCTGTTGGTTGGAGTAATGGATGCCGGGGTCTGCCAAACGTTGTCTGCTGGGACCATAATAGCCTCGTCCATGGGGAAGGCAATCCTGGAGGAGGTTGGCGGTTGTAAGATTTGCAGGAGGTGATACTGTTTTTCCTGAACTTCCTGTAAATCTTGCTCTTGGGCTAACGCTATCCTTTAAAAAAAGTTCCTGGAACTTCAAGTCATCAACCAGTGGTGGGGTGGTAGAAATAACCGCCTCATCAGGTGAGGATGAATAATTATGCATGGGGAACCTGTCTTTGCCCTCAGACAAAGAGTCCCTCATCTCAGTGTGGATTGAGGAGTTAGGCGTTGTTACAGAGGTCGTGAGTTGGGCAGAACGATGCGGTTCTCTGGATGTTGTGGAAGGTGTGGTATGAAGGCTCTTCCTAGGAGGACATGACTCCCATGATACCCGCCGCCCCCGTGCTCTGGGCAATGGTTATGTGTAATGAAGTGCATACCAGGGTGATGGTGGATAGGCCTCGAGTCCCAGGATGGAGCTCTGTGTGCTAGGCTGGAATGCTGGGAAGAAAAGCGGCTGTGTCACTGGGTGCCAGCTTCGCTTGGGGAGTGAGACAGAATCAGTGATCTGAGTGAGTGCACCGACAGTATAGAGGAACCTGGAGATAAAAGGAAGTTACTCACTTCGTGCAGTAACGATCGTTCTTCGAGGTGTGTCCCCGTGGGTGCTCCACTTTTGGTGTCGGGCTGGTCCCGGCGCCGCAAATCGGAGCTTTAACAGAGCTGTGTGTGTGTGTGTGTGGTCGGGCAGCGCGCGTGCACTCCCGTTTCGCGCCTTTCATCTACCGCGCGCTGCCCGGCTCCCGCCAGTTCGTCTCACCGCCTATCTGAAAGACAGAAAAAAACAAGATTCCGAAGCAGGGAGGAGGGCGGGTCGTGGAGCACCCACGGGGACACACCTCGAAGAACGATCGTTACTGCACGAAGTGAGTAACTTCCTTTTCTTCTTCGGGTAGTCCCCGTGGGTGCTCCACTTTTGGTGACTCCGAAGCAGTAATCTCGGCTAAACGTGTGTTTCGGAATCGGTATTCCGAGCAGTAGGCAACACTGCCAAGGCTACTGCTGAGTCAGTGGTGAAGTGCTGAACAATTGCATAATGTCTTGAAAAGGTAGAATTTGAAGACCAAGTCGCAGCACGGCAGATGTCACGAAGAGGGACACCTTTCACGAAAGCTGTAGACGCAGCGACTGCTCGTGTTGAGTGAGCTCTAGGTTGCGAGGTGAGAGACTTCTTACGGATAGTATAGCACGTCGTGATACAAGAGACAACCAGCTTGGAAATGCGCTGGGCGGATAAGGACTTGCCCCTAGAAGAGCCCGATGTTGAAATAAAGAGGCGGTCCGTCTTACGTAAAGAACGGGTTCTGTCTATATAGAAAGCCAGGGCTCTGCGGACATCGAGCGTATGCAGGAGAGCGTCTCGCTGAGATGCATGCGGTTTTGGGTAGAAACATGGCAAAACAATTGGTTCGTTTATGTGAAATTCCGTACATACTTTAGGTAGAAAGGCTGGATGAGACCTCAGTATCACTGATTCCGGGTTGAAGACTGTATAGGGAGGCGTTGACATTAGTGCGGATAACTCGCTCACCCTGCGTGCTGATGTTATAGCCAGAAGAAAAAGTACCTTCATCGTAAGCATCGGTAGCGGTACCGTGGCCAGCGGTTCAAACGGTGGCCCAGTGAGGACATCGAGAACCAGGTCAAGACTCCATACAGGTGGCGGAGGTCTCCGTGGTGGGTTGAGGTTAGCCAATCCTCTGAGAAATCTAGCCATCATGGGGTGAGAAAAAACCGACTTGCCTTCAACGGGGTAGTGAAAAGCAGCTATTGCCGCTATGTGGACCTTAAGTGATGAAATGGCTAGTCCGGTTGCCTGCAGCTGAAGGACATAGTCCAATAAGACATGCATCGGCGAAAGCAAGGGATCCAGGAGTTTAGGAGCACACCATCGTACAAATCTGGACCACTTTGACAGGTAGGTTTTCCTGGTGGAATCTCTCCTGCTGTGCAGGAGAACACGCTTCACTTGGTCCGAACAAAGATTCTCGGACTCGCTGAACCATGTACCATCCATGCAGTGAGGTGCAGAGTGTCCAGCTTCGGGTGACGCAGTGAGCCTCTCTGTTGTGTCAGCAAATCTGGTAGGCAAGGCAGTCGGCGCGGTGCTCGTACAGAGAGCTGCCGAAGGGTTGAGTACCATGGCTGCCTGGGCCATGCTGGGGCTATAAGTATCACTCGTGCCCTGTCCATCACAACCTTCTCGAGTACTCTGGGAATGAGTACAACAGGGGGGAATGCATACAAGAGTGATGTGCCCCAGTGAAGGAGGAATGCGTCTCCCAGCGAGTGAGGTCCCACTCCCGCTCTGGAACAGTAAGCTCTGCATTTTGCGTTGGCACGTGTTGCAAAGAGATCTATCGTCGGAAACCCCCACTGATGGAAGAGAGTTAAGAGGACATCTGTGCGGATCACCCACTCGTGGTCCTGGGGGAAATACCTGCTCAGTGCATCGGCTGTGGTATTGTTCACACCCGGTAAGTATGACGCAACTATAGAGATGTTGTTTCGAATGCACCATTTCCAGAGACGAATCGCCTCCGCACAAAGTGAGCGGGATCGGGCACCCCCCTGTCTGTTTACGTAGTACATTGCGACTACATTGTCCGTGAGAATTCTGGTGACAGTACCTTTTATGTATACCTTGAAGTGTTTGCAGGCATGAAACACGGCTCGAAGCTCGAGAAGATTGATGTGGAGCATCATCTCCGTAGTGGACCAACGACCCTGAACTGTTTTTGTGCCCATGTGGGCACCCCAGCCGATGAGAGAAGCGTCTGTGGTTATCTCTCGTGACGGTTGTGGTGCATGGAAGGGAACTCCTGACAACATGTTGTTGTGATTCGTCCACCATACTAGGGAGTCCTTGACATGTACTGGAAGTACTACAGTCTTGCGAATGCTGTGGTCGGTAGGCTTGTAAACTGTGCTTAGCCAATGCTGCAGACACCTGAGGTGCAGTCTTGAATGGCGCACTATGATTGTCGTGGAAGCCATATGTCCCAGAAGCTGGAGACATACGCGCACCGGGAGCATTGGAGCGTGCAAAACTGTTTTTATCAGATCTTGCATTACTTGAAAACGCTCGAGTGGAAGGTGGACTCTTTCCGACTGGGAGTCGAGACGCGCTCCTATGAAGGTTAAAATCTGCGTAGGTCGTGGGCGCGATTTTTGAGTGTTCACGATAAGGCCGAGGGAGTCGAACAACTCCTGAGTTGCGACTACCATGTGTTGAGCCTCTAACTGGGTGCGTGCCTTGATGAGGCAATCGTCGAGGTAGGGGAAGATAACGACTCCTATCCTTCGAAGATGGGCAGCCACTACCGCTAGTGTCTTGGAGAACACCCTTGGGGCCGAAATGAGGCCGAAAGGCAGAACCCTGTACTGAAAATGGTCGTCGCCCACTACGAATCTGAGAAAACGCCTGTGGGCTATGTGAATCGTTACATGGAAATATGCGTCTTGCAAATCCAGGTCTGCGAACCAGTCTCCTCTGTTTAGTGCTGGCATGATCTTGGCCAGGGTGGTCATTTTGAAGCGCTGCTTTCGAATAAAACGGTTCAGACCCCTCAGATCCAGGATCGGTCTCCACCCTCCGGACTTTTTGGGAACCAGGAAATACCTGGAGTAGAACCCTTTGCCTCGAAATTCGTCGGGTACTCTCTCTATGGCTCCGATCTCGAGTAGGTGAAGAACCTCTTCTCGAAGAGCGGCCCCATGAGACGGGTCCCTGAGAAGGGATGGGGTGGGAGGAGTGGTCGGAGGGATTGATGAGAACGGGATCGTCAGGCCCGACGATATGACCTCTAGGACCCATCGGTCCGAGGTAATGGTGGCCCATTGATGAAGGAATGGCCTGAGGCGGTGGTGGAATAGAGTGGTGGTGGTGATCGCAGGCTTCCGAGCGCTGACCGTTGGAGACATGTTCGCGTCCTTTGCACGGGAGTCAAACCTGCTGCTTCTGGGAAGGTCGAGCAGCAGAGCGGTTCTGTTGCTGACGTTTGCGCTGAGGGCGCTGTCTGAATCTAGACTGGTCAGATCCACGCTGCTGTTGCTGCTGCTGCTGCTTATAGGGAAAATAATCATATCTCCTCTGGAAAGGGTAGTATCGTCTGCGTTTAAAAGGTGACGTGTACATCCCCAGAGAACGAAGGGTCATACGAGAGTCCTTGCCAGAATGGAGGATCTCATCGGTAGTAGAGGCAAACAACTTCTGACAATCAAAGGGTAAATCTTCCACTTTGGAATTCAACTCCTTAGGAGCTCCCGCTGACAGTAGCCAGGAAGCTCTCCTCATCGCAATGCCTGTTGCCATTGCTCGCGCGGCTGTGTCAGCAATGTCCGCGGCTATCTGAAGGGCTGTTCTACATGCGGTGAAACCTTCCTGGACAACCGATCTAAGGAGAGACTTCTTACTGTCAGGGAGGTGCTGCATGAGTTCCGGTAACTTAGAGTAATTATCAAAGTTATGGTTCGATAACAGAGCAGCATAATTGGCAACCCGCAGTAACAAGGTCGAGGAGGAGTAAACTTTCCGACCAAAGTGGTCCAATTTCTTTGTCTC
This sequence comes from Pelodiscus sinensis, assembly GCF_049634645.1. Classification (NCBI taxonomy): domain Eukaryota; kingdom Metazoa; phylum Chordata; order Testudines; family Trionychidae; genus Pelodiscus; species Pelodiscus sinensis. The sequence goes on along the minus strand of NC_134728.1, from coordinate 35,732,285 downwards.
CCTATCCGGTAGGGAATTCTTGAATTGGGGCATCTTGTTCTTGTGACGAACCGCATCCACTATCAGGGAATTCGGCTGAGGGTGATTGAAAAGAAAATCCAGTCCTTTGGATGAAACAAAATACTTCTTATCAATTTTCTTATTAGTCGGCGGTATCGATGTTGGCGTCTGCCAGATATCCTGTGCCACTTCTAAGATGGCTTCATCTACCGGGAGTGCAATCTTTCTCTGTTGTTTAGGGTGCAGATTCTTAAACAGCTTATGCTGTTTAGCTTGAGACTCAGTGAGCTGCACTTCCTGAGATTGCGCTACACGCTTAAACAGGTCTTGGAATTCCTTAAGATCATCCGGTGGAGACTTCTCGCCCATAGACAGTGATTCATCCCTAGAGGGCTGTGGTGAACTGGCATTTGGGGACATATCCTGCTCACCTTCCGAGAGTTGCCCTTCCTCTAGGTCCGACATTTGAGAACAATGCGTGGGGGAACGAGAAGATATGGGACGTCGTAGCGGAGAACGTTTGGAGATCTCCGAGCGCCCAGGGTGTGGACTAACTGATCTACAGGAACATGGAGACCTGCGATGAGACCGAGAGTGACTGCGATGAGATGATTCAAGATAGTCCGGTCTATAACGATGAGAATAGTGCCGGCCAGACCTTGCAGGGGAGAAGCGTCCAGAAGATCTAGTGCTGTCATACCTGGCGTAATATGTACTTCTAGGTGAATGAGTTGGTGATCGTGAGCGTCTCGCCGGAGAAGGAGATCTCGAATATCTCTGGTGTGAACAGCTACGCTCTCTATCATAGTAGTGACGAGATGAGAGACTGCGGTGGTAATAATGCCCATGGTCTCTTGCGTGGTGCGTAGATGCACAGCGGTGAGGGGATGGCTCGTGGTGAGACCTTGGTGAGGCACACTGGGAGATTCCCTGGGCATTTGATTTTTGTGTTGATGCTGCTGGTTGAGTAGAGCCTGGAGAGTGAAGGGTTAAGGGCTGTGAAGCAGGCATCTGAGTATGAGCACGCTGATCCCCTGCGGGTGCTGAGGACAGCTCCCTGTGGGGGGCCGTGGTTAAAAGCCCTTCAGCAGCCGGCACCGCTGATACAACTGGTGCCGGTGCGTCTGTCTCTTTAAGAAGCCCCGGTGCCGGGTGAGGATCCCGAGCAGTGGGCTGACGAGACTCTGAAGTGCCGGCCGGCTTATTGACTGATGGAGCGCGGGTTACCCTCGAACGAGAAGTGCCCGGCTTGTCACCTGCGCTTACCCGCGACTGCGGAGCAGCTGGCAGGGAGTGAGCAGGAGAGGCTTTCCTCTTTTTTGATGAGGGCAAAGCCTCAGAAGGAGCCTTCCGCTTATCAACCGTGGGGTCAGAGGCAGAGGATCCTGAGGCAGTGGAAGGCATGAGAGCCTTATCAAACAGGATCTCCTTTAAACGATGTTCCCGCTCCTTGCGGGCTCTAGTCGTCAGGCTGGCACAGTGGGAGCACTTCTGGGGGATGTGAGTCTCCCCAAGGCAGCGAATGCAAGCCGAGTGTCCATCTGACACCGGCATTGGCTCAGCACAGCCTTCACATTTCTTGAAGCCGGGGGAGCCCGGCATTTTGAGTTGTGGGAACTGCGTGTTACCGCCTGCTAAGAGCAGCCGCTTGTATGCGTCCCCGGTTACTGCGTGTTACTTTCTTTCTGTTTAAACTTTATTTCCTTCCTTTTTTCTCTTCTTCCTCTCTTTTTTTTTTTTTTTTTAACCAGAGCAGGCAACAGAAAACGCCAACAGTGTATATCTATAAATAGCACTGCTCTTTCTCAGTATACTCTTTCCTTTCTTCTTTCTTTATTTCTCTCTCTTTTCTTTTTTTTTTTTTTTTTAAACCGCGTCTGCCAACGGGGCTAGACGCAGTATATATTTAAACAGTAAAAGTTGTGAGGCTTCCCCACGGCAAACAGCCGAAGGGAAGAAGGGGGAAATTTTGAGGAGAGAGTAGGGAAGCTCCGTCTGCGACCCAAGGCGGATGAGAAGAACTGGCGGGAGCCGGGCAGCGCGCGGTAGATGAAAGGTGCGAAACGGGAGTGCACGCGCGCTGCCCGACCACACACACACACACACAGCTCTGTTAAAGCTCCGATTTGCGGCGCCGGGACCAGCCCGACACCAAAAGTGGAGCACCCACGGGGACTACCTGAAGAAGAATGGTGCTGGACAGCTCCTGATAGGACATTCATGTTGTACATGCTCCTGAGACGGTACTGAGGTACACGGTTTACTTGGTGCCGCTGGTGCATGTGGTGGCATCTTGGTACAGCACCAAAGCTGGTGCCGACTGAGTTGGCAGCTTCAGTGCAAGTGGTGCTTATGCTGTCTCGGCGGTGCGGTCAGTGCCAACGGTGCTGCTTGTTTTTGTTTGGGCTCTGAGTGCGCCCTCTTATGTGGGGCCGGCATCTTGGGCAGTACCAGACCCGATGTGCTGGACTTATCTGTGGTGCTGACCCTCAAGGCCGTCAGTGCCGAGGGTAAGGATCAGGCTGGAGACAGTCTCATTTTCGAGAGAGACGTGCCAGAAGAGATAGAGGGACATGTTTTGTCCATAACTTTCAGCTCAGAAATCGGCTTTGAGGCAGGAGGTGTATCCTCAGAAGATGGTTGGAGCGACCTTTCGCAGAGAAAAGTTTTCAACCTGTTGGCATGGTCATGTCATGCTCCAACCGTCAATTTAGAACAGTGAGGGGCACTTTTGTGTCTGGTGAGATTCTCCAACATACTTTATGCATGCAGAGTGCCTGTCAGGGATGGGCATAGCATCGGGGCACGACTCACACCTCTTGAAACCGCAAGATCCCAGCGTCAGGCGTAGCGAAAAGCGGCAGGTCGATGACAATGGAAGAAAAAACCTTTTTGCGTTTGTTTGTTATAGGGTTGGGTAGGGGGTCTTAAAACTTCCAAATGTGAGGAAAATAAGGGGAAATCACCAGTTTCATGTTGTTTTTCTGTATAAATAGTAGAAAGGAGAGAAGTTCTGTCTGCTGCAGAGAACTGTAGAGAAGGAGCGAAAGAGCCACGCTGTGCGCACTAATGGGACAAGGGGGCGCCACAGCGCGTGCGCGGTGGACACTGCTAGAAAAATCTCCAGTCGCTGGCACGAGGTGCATCCAGAGTGGAGCACCCATGGGGACACTACTCGAAGAAGTTTGAGATGGGCTGATTTTCTGAGAGAAACTAATGGAGGATTTCTGAAGGATCACAGAACTGCAAAGGTAGGGGGAATCTCTAAAGAACAGTCCCCGCAGTACCCGTCTCATGGCTGCTCTCTCTCGTCCATCTGCTCTTTACTTTGAGAGCCAAGTTCTTTGGCTGCAGGGATGAAGCGATAAAAGGATGAGAGCCCAAATAAGAAGGCCTGTAATGTATGGATAATGATCAAGTTATTGTCTGGAATTCAAAGGGATGCAACAGCAACAGATCCTTCAAATCTTAGGTAATTCATAGGCTAGGGCTACAGACTGGAGAACAACAGCACTGCTCTGCACTCACTACCTGCCTGTGCTACCTTCCTCTGTGGATATGGCCCATTCATCTGCCTGTGGTTTGTTTCTCAGTCACATCTAACGGGAATGGAGGCAGACAGACATCTCTAATTATCAGCCAAGGCCATCAGAGAGTCTGGCAGCTCGATTACAATAGGGCTAGTCTGAGAGAGATGCCCGGCTGCTGGAGCAGCAGCTGGTTAATGCCTCCAGCTTTCCGTCTCATTTTACAAGACAAGCAACAACTCCTTGGGATTTTGTTTCAAGGATTCAACTAACATTTGAATCAGCAGACAAAGGGGTTGCATGGCCAGTTGGTAGGGAGGCACCTGGAACATGCCTTATTCATCTGTGGCTGGAATTATAAACCAAAGATCACACCCTAAAAGGACCACAAAAGAGGTGGTAAAAGTGCCTCCCTCCTCTCCTTTTGCATGCTGCTCATCTTCTATTTCACACTCCACAGTGCCTAGCCTGATAGGCAGCGCAGTGGTCACCAACCAGTAGATCGGGATCTACCAGTAAATGTTGGAGCCTCTGACAGGTGATCCTGACTGGTTTGGCCAGGAAGCTATCAAGCCCTGACACTTCAGTTGCCCCTCCACCCACTGTCATGCTGCTTCTGCCCTCTCCATTGGATCCGCACACTGGAATTTCTTGCTTGCTGTGCAGGGTGTGGGAGGGAGAAGGGGGGGGCTGATGTCACGGTGTCCTTCCTCCCTCCGCACAGAGAGAAGGGGATGGAGGGAGCTTGGCAATGCAAATCTGTCTCACACACAGTGTGTGTGTCTCTGTCATTCTCAAACACACACTGTTCTTCCCTCATTTCCTGACCCAACACGGAGGGGTGTGTGTGTGGAGGGGGGGAGGGGCTGTTAATTCTTTTACTGCTTGCAAAGTGGGTTATTTTGGGGGTTGAGTGGTCTGTGCATTTCATAATTTTCATTTCTCTCTTATACTACTCAAAAAATTAAATGTAAGTGAGTTCTAAAATGCCAAACCCATCATGGCTGGAGTCATTATCCCTATGGTAACTGCTGCTCCTGGAAGCAGCTGGCATGTCCCTGCAGCCCCTGAGAAAGGCAGAGCAGGGGGTCTCTGCTGTCCTTGCCTGCAGACACTGCTCCTGCAGCTCCCAGCGATCAGTAATGGGGAACTGTGGCCAGTGGAAGCTGTGGGCTCAGTGCCTGTAGATGAGGGGCAGCACGTGGCACCATGGAGCCATGGCTGTACATGCCAGCTGCTTTCAGGAGTGGTGCCTTAACCCCACTGCTCCACCATCCGAAAGCTGTCTCAGTTAAATGGTGCCCACCCAGAGCCTACTTCCTGAACCCCCTCTCCCAGCCCTGAACCTCCTCCTGCACCCAACCTCCTGCCCCAGACAGGAGTTCCCAGGCACCCAAACTCCTTCCCAGAGCTTGCATCCTAAAACCCCTCCTCGACTCCAATCCCCTACCCTGGGCTAAGCCAGGAGCCCCCCCACACTCCAAACCCCTTGGCCGAAGACCAGAGCCTGCACCTCAACCCCCTATCCTAGCCGGGTGAAAGTGAGTGAGGATGGGGGAGAAAAGGGGATGGAACAAGCCTCGGAGAAAGGGTGGGAAGGAAGCGGGGCAAGGGTATTTGGGTCTGAGGTAGATCTTACGCTGTACTGAAATTGAAAAAGAGGTCTTGTGGTTTATAAAGGTTGGAGACCTCTGCTGTAGTGTGCCTAGCCCACAGTAGCCCAGATGCTGACCAGCATGCTGCCTTAGTAAGGGTGGGAGGAGAGCGCAGGTGAAAGGTCCCAAACAGAGCCCTTAGGAGGGCTCAGGGCTCTGAGCCAACAATACCAACATCACATACAACCTCCGCACCCTGGTTGGGAGAGACTGGCTATGGCGGCCACAGGACGTATTGCCATCTCGATGGCCCAGCCAATCCTTGGCCTCTCTGTTCTGATGGCGATTTGCCCCAGTCCACTCTGTAACGAAGAGCGGCTGAGATCCTATTTTGCTCTTCTCCAGTTCAGATATTGCCGCCTCGCCCCAGTCTTGGAGCACTTGCCAGATGCACGAGTACATTATCTGAAGTCAGTGAGTTATGCGGAGCATATAAATAATCACATTCCTTTGGGAGGCAGGGTTCCTACTGCAGCCCACAGACCTGCACACTTGGCAGAATATGGCAGCTCTCTCAAAGGCACGTTAAGCCCTACAAGACTCCCGTAAACAGGCTTGAAATCTGGAGTGACTGCCCAGGGGGCAGAGACTCAGACCTGAGGGAAGAGCCTGTGGGAGAAACAAACAATGAATTTGGGCTGAGGGAGAGTAGCTTGGCCACTCTTTAGAAATCATCTCCTGCTCAGGCTAGAGAGAAAACAGGGCTGTTGTACTCCCCCAAAGCTACCCGGGCAACCTGAGTTGGGAAGTGAACCCAGATGGGACTGAACCACAAGCCTGAAGCCACCTAATGACAGGTGCCAACCAGATAAGAAACAATTGATCTAGTTGATGCTTAGTCCTGCTGTGAGGGCAGGGGACTGCACTTATGACCTCTCAAGGCCCCTTCCAGTTGTAGTGTTCTAGGATTCGATTCCTTCCTGTGCCCCTGCAACACAAATGCCATTACAAGCAAGTCCTGGATAGGGATGTCAATGTGTAGCTGACTACACTATTAACCGATAAGCCTTGGTTTATCAATTAATCTTATTGACTACACGCGCTCCCTGAGACAGAGGCAGCAAGGGCGGTGGGGGGGAAGGAGCCGGTACCTGTGAAAAGCTGGCTTTAAGCAGGCTCTCCTCTCAGAGAAGCAGCAGCATGGAGAGTGAGGAGGGCAGGCTAGAGCCAATATGCACGGGGAGCTGGTTTTTGGCTCTCCAAGTGTGCCGGCTCTGCAAATCCACCTGCCCACCCCCTGCTGCCTTCTACAGAGGCAGCGAGAGGGGGCAAGCAGGAGCCAGTGCTGAGGGGTGGGGGGGGTGGGGGGAAAATATCTATTCCCCACAGCACTGGCTCCATGATAGGCCCAGGCTCTCTGAGGACGGAGGCTGCCACATGCGAGGCAGAGTGGCCTCTGTCCGCAGGGAGCTCAGACTCCCCCCGCCGCCAGACAGGAGCTGCTGCCACTCACACTGCTGCCTCTGTATCAGAGTTATCAGGGTGGGGCAACAGGCAGTAGGTCTGCACAGGGAGCTGATTTTTAAACTGGCTCGCGCCTGCCACCCTGCACTGCTGCCTCTGATATGGAGGCAGTAGCATGGGCTGGCAGGGGACTCCCTGGGATCGGGGGCCAGGAGCTCACTGGCTGCTGGCCACACCCCCAGGGACTACTGAATAGTCGTGTAACCGATAATATGGCTACACGCCAACTAACATCCCTAGTCCTAGACACATTTTAGTTAAGTTCAAAAAGCAGCAACTCCCGAGTAAAGAATATTCCTCCTCACCGAGGGGCACCACTGAGGAGCTAGAACAAGCTCAGACAGACCAGAAAGAAAAGGAGCTTGGGGAGTGAGACTGCACAAACCTTTCAATTGCTGTCTATAGCCTAAAAAATACGTGGGAAGCCTATGACATAAACCGACAGGGGCAAGTCTAGACAGTCAAAAAGCAGCAGAGGCTTTTCACATCTCTTCTAGTGTGTCCATAACAAGGCTTTTGGCCAACACTTCAGTCCCCCCCCCATCCCCCATTCCGTCCTGGCTGGGGGGTCCTGTCACTTGTATATTACGCAGTTATACAATTGATAGGAGGCAGGGGGATGCAAACTATTACCCAAACCAAAACCCATTTAAATAAATAGATATCTCCCCTCCCCCCAATCCTCAATCAATCAAGCTGAGAGGAGAGGCCATCAAACTACCTGGGACAGGTTAGAAGGTCAGTTACTACAATAATCAAGCAGAACATTTTAAAATCTTGCTCTCATGCACAGATGCCACTGAGGTCCATCGTAGATCAGATCAGCCATCTGTCCCTTAATAGGGCTGGTACAGGAAGCAGAAACTCTAATGCCCATTGGTTTGTACTGCTCACAATGAGGTTCTCTAGCGCTAAGCAGCTCATGTATGCAAGAAAGATGGGAGAAAAGCCCTCTAACGAGTTTAGCATTGGCTTTGAGGGACGAAGCATTAGAATCTTAGCTACTGCTGCAGGAGTTATGCTACACACAGTGATGTCCAAGTGACAGCTGCTCTCAGAAACCTAGTCGAAATAATTGAAGAGACACAAGAGGGAGGTCTGGCACCATGGGCAGTGGGTATAATAGGCAGGGGAAGGCAATACCCTCCCAGATGGCCTGGCATGGTCCTGCCCACATTGACAGTGGCATTCGGGGGGCAGAGTGTTGCTGCCCCCAGGATTCAGCCTCCTTGAGGCTGCAGACGCTGGGGCCAAGGAGGTTCAGGACAGACATCACCCGCACTGTGTGTGGTGCTCCAGGGTTGGGGAGGCTCCTGCGGGGGGAGGGGGGGCAGAAGACTTGTCCCTGCGGTTGTGGGGACTTGGCTCAAGCTTTCCTCCTTCAACTCTATGTCCACCATCGCCCAGTGTCTGGCACTTACCGGGATTTTGCTTGGATGCTGCTCACGGATCTGCTGTACCTCTTTCAAACGATCCGCTGGGAAGGAAAGAACAAAAAGTTTGAAAAGTACAGCTGGGCATTTCAGACCAAAGCAACATCCATGAGAGCTGAACTGAAACAGGAGGGACCTGTTGCTTTTATTTCTGCTTCTGTCTGCAATAATTATGCTTCTGCATGTTTGACCTTAGTACTGTAAGACAAACAGATGAACTCCAAAAGTACACAAAACCATTTAGCAGTTCCACAGCCCTTTATAGCTCCAACACATTCTAATATACTAATAAACCCCTCTGAGAGGTGGGGCTGTATTATCGCACTTGTGAAATGGAGACAGAGTGAGGTGAAGTGATTTAATACCTGATTTTCAGGAGTACTGTGAAGACAGGCTCCTTAACCCACACCTAGTCACCAGCCTGCTTTCCAAGAACACTGCACTCAAAACCTCACCTTGATTACAGCAAAGCTCAACACTGAGTCAGGCAACAGCCCAAACTTTAGGGTCCTAATTTATGAGGGTTCTGACCCTCAACTTCCTAGATTCCAAGTTCACATTCCATCTAGGCACTCACGCTGCTTCTCCGAGGAAGAATTAGCTTCAACTTTGATACCCTGTTTGAGCTGCCACAGACTATTTATAGCCCAATCTGGAATCCTAAACAATGATTCTTGGCAAGAACCACTTGTGTCACCACCACAGATTTGTAGCTACAAGCACTTTGTTGGCTGTGAGCGAATTCACTCCCAATCTCACTACTGAAGCAGGACAAAAGGGTGAGAGGAAGGAGGAAATTTCTCACAAACATCTTCCCCATGTCAGGTCTGTGCTCTTCAAAATCTGAGTTCTCACAGAGTGGGGCTCTTAGTCCAGTGAAAGCAACATGCAAAAATTCAGATTATTATTTTTATTTGAGAATTTCAGAGATGCCTTTGGCATAGGGCATTCCCCAACTCCCTCGGTACCTTGGAAACAATGGGACTGCCAAAACGGATCCCCAGGCATAGCTACTGAACACACTGTTAGGCAGACTGGGCAATGGGGGAGCAATCAAGGGAGAACACTGACTTTGGATTAGTTTAGAAAATAACCAAGTGACCACCTGCTCCATCCCGAGGAAAAGCTAAACAGCCCATCCTACACCAATTAGCAGAAATACAAGACATGCATGAGATGAAGCAGTTAGGTTTCTAATGCTTCTTTTATGTTTTTATCTTTTGGAACTTTTAAAAAATGCTTCAGCCAGCCATTTATGGGGCCAAATAAAACAGCACGTCATCTTCTAGGGGTACTTCAGTTCCTGGATAGTGAAAATATCACAAGACAACCAGCTCTTATTTCAACCCAAAAATACCACCCCTCTGGGCAACATAGCCCTTTTACCAAATGTCAATACCAAGACATTTGGTTTATCCAAGCATTAAGATACTACCCTAGCAATACACTCACTTCACAGACCTGAAAGAAGAGACTCCAAACTCTTCAGAGTTTGCTTTTCTGCAGAAAAACCCACAGCATAAAATTTCCATTTCCCAAGTTACTTCTACACTACTATAATCTTGGGAAACCCTTTTGAGCGTCAGCAGATTATACAGAAACTAGCATTAAGAACGGCCATACTAGGTCATACCAAAGGTCCATCTAGCTCAGTATCCTGTCTGTCGACAGTGGCCAATACCAGATGTCCCAGAGGGAGGGATCACAACAGGCAATCCTCTCGTGATCACTCCTCTATTTCCCACTTTCAGAAAAACAGAGGCTAGGGATACCATTCCTACCCATCCTGGCTAATGGCCTTTGATGGGCCTAACCTCCATGAATCTATCTAGCTCTTTTTTGAACCCTGTTAAAGTTCTACCCTTCCCCACATCCTCTGGCAAGGAGTTCCACAGTGTGTGCGCTAAGTGAAGAAAAGCTTCCTTTTGTTTTAAACCTGTTGTTATTCATTTCATTTGGTGACCCACAGTTCTTATATTGTAGGAATAAGTAAATAACTTCTCCTTACCAGTCATGATTTTATAGACCTTATCATATCCTCCCCTTTAGTCTCCTCTTTTCTAAACTGAAAAGTCCAAGTCTTTTTAATTTCTCTTCATATGGGACTGTTTCAAATCCTTCATCATTTTTGTTGCCCTTTTCTGAACCTTTTCCAATGCCAATATATCTTTTTTGAGATGAGGCAACCACATCTGTACACAGTATTCAAGAAGTGGGTGTATCATGGTTTTATATAGAGGCAACAAGGTATTTTCTGTCTTATTCTCTCTCCCTTTTTTAATTACTCCTAACATTCTACGGTAGATTTCTGATAATCTGGAACCTTTGGGACCTAGGTGGTGCCGGATTATTGGATATGCCGGACTATCAGGAGGTACTACAAGCTGGTTATATAGTGTATACATTATATACTGTATACAAAGTGTTCTTAACACTTTTTATTGTACATACTGTATACAGTATACTATGATGTTTTAGTTTTTTTAACCCTTTTCGCTCGGTTCAGCTGCTGCTGCTGTTGCTGTTGCCTTGTGACTCGTTTTTTGCTGAAGCTCACTCACTAGGTTCTTGCCATTTTGATGCTGGACTATCAGGAGTGCTGTACAATTGGATGCCGGACTATTGGAGTTTTACTGTATTTGCTTTTTTCACTGACACTGCACACTGAGTGGATGTTTTCAGAGACTCCAAGATCTCTCTCAAGTAGCTGTAGCCAAATTAGTCCCCATCATATTGTATATATAGTTGGGATTATATTTTCCAATGTGCATTACTTTACATTTATCAACATTAAATTTCATTTGCCATTTTGTTGTCCAATCACTTAGTTTGGTGAGATCTTTTTGAAGCTCTTCACAGTCTCCTTTAGTCTTAATTTTCTTGAGCATTATGTTAGGAGCCATACGGTACCAGGGATCCGATTTTGCAGGGTTCAACATTTGTTGCTATTCCTGTTCTCAAGAATCAGGACCTCTGGAAAGCAGGCCACAAGTGACGAAAGATACATCAAGTGTCGCTGCTCACATTTTGTTCTGCAATACAGTGAAATGCATAAAGGTCTGGTCCCCATTCTTTGGGGACCTAAAACTCCTACTGAAGTCAATGGACACTGTGCATGCAAAGAAAACAGAACCAAGTCTGAAGTATATCTGTCCCACAGGCACCACTATTTCATTGAGAGACTCAGACACTTTATATACAACCCCAGACAAATGCCAATTTAGCAAGACTGAAGTCCTCCTTTGAAATCAGTTGCTAAGAGATTTCTCCTTCTGACTCGGGTAACGTTCTGTGATGGCAGATTCCAAACACCAGCATTTTATTATTCCTTAGAACTAGCAATACAAATAACTGCATTACAACATCAGACTAGTTCACTTAGGTGCCCTCACCCTCAATTCCATCCAAAATTTCAGCATATTTACCAAGTCTGCTGTGCATTTCAGGCCCCTCTTTACTGTCTGGAGAAGATAAGGTCTCTTTCAACTCCCTCTAGGAATGCAAATGACAAGTCAACTATTGGTCCACTAGTCACTTCCCCCTCCTCTCAGTCTATCAGAAAGAGGCGGGGAGGGGAGGGGAGGAGAGGACAGGAGAGGAGAGGAGAGGGTGCTTCAAAGTGGCAGCGCTGTGTGGAGCCCGGAGTCAGCTGAGGACTGCTTGAGTTCCCCCCTGGCCTTGAGCTCCCTGGGACTGTTGCTATACTTCAAAGGCAGAGACGGGTTGTTGTTACACTTCAAAGGCAGAGACGCTCTTATTGAATAGTTGATGCAAATTGCATCAACTATTTGATTAGCCAATTAATCTAAATTTAACAACCCTAACTCACTCCTGAAGCCATGTTAACTGGCAGGGTACCGCATCCCAGGAAGCAGGCAAGAGTTACACTTGCTCCTACTATGTGGCGATGGGAAGGGGGACAGTGCCCCTCCTTTGCCAAGACATGTAACAGTCTCTGCTTTTGAGTTTTCAGGTAGCAGCGTGCCACAGTGGAGCCTTGTCTGCATGTGGCCCAGAGTGAAGGATGACCTTGTGGTTAGGATGCCATGAGAAGCCCAGGTTCAATTCTCCACTCTGCAACAAACTATCTATGGCATTGTAGCCAAGTCAGTTGGTCTCTTTGCCTTAGTCTCCCATTTGCAGAATGGAAACACCAGCACTGCCTTGCCTCCCCAGGGTGTTGAGGATAAGAACACTGAAGATTCTGAGGGGCTCAGATGCTGTGGTGATGGGGCCCATGTAAGTACCTATGTTAGAGAGCTGGTCAAGAGGATGCAGCCTTTCCTCTCCGATCCAGATTCTGCTACAGCTTTGTCTGTGTGACTCTACAATGCATTATGCCAAGGCCTAGGCAGCAGGCATCACAAAAGCTTCAGCTAGCGCTGAACTGCTGCCCATTTCAACGAGGCAAGCAGGCTACTGTGTCACCCTCATGCTGGATGTCTCTTCCCCATCAGGGTGAAATTCCAAGTGCTGGTGACAATCTATAGAGCCTTTAAGGTCTAGCACCAATTAGTTAAGAAGTCATCTCTGTGTTTATGCCCCATCATGTCTGACTACCTGTTCCTGAGACAGATCCATTCAGGGTTTGCTCAGCACAGTGCCTTCTCCACTGACAATTCATCAGATTTCAGGGCACAGCATAACACATACCTCTTTAGCAGGCATTTTGGATGAATTTTCAGGTGGCTAAGGACAGCAGACACAGAGCAAAAGCAGCAGGTGTCAACAGAGCTCTGTAGACAGACGATGGTGTTTGTTGATTGCAGTTAGTTAATGCAAGGCTCCCAGACAATTTATCCTTGACCTACATGTCACCAAACCGGAAGCCTTTACATTATCAGAGCTGCAGCTACACACAGAGCCGCAGATCTGCTCACTGAAGGAGCATGCCAGCATATGAGCAATGGTCCTGGGATCAACAAGAGGAGTACCCAACTACACTGTCACTGAAACGCCCAAGCAAAACATCAAGATCCTAAGCAGACAAGCTATAAGTGAAACAGCAGTCTGTGTCCTTGCTTGCATGGGTATTAATAATTAGGAGGCTAGCCATGATGTAAAAGACCAACATGGCAACAAGATGAGTACACAAGTACATAAATACTGATTCTGCCAGGTGAGACAGTATTGCTTAGAGCAGCCCCTTAGAAGCCAGGAATATTCTTGTAGCATAACATAAACCACAAAAACAATGTATTTCTCCTTCAACTGCCACTTCAGCTTACAGCAGCATTTGCAGAGTGAACAAAATGAAAGAACTCAGAGAACAATCCCGGGTCAATGCCAGCGTAGGGCAGGGCTGGAATGCAGAGGTGGAACAAAAGTGTTAGTTTTCAAGGAATGATTGTATTTCAATGAAAAAGAGTAGGCTGCTCCCTCTGCAAAGAATCCCAAAGCAGAAGCTTTGTCTTAATTGAAGGGAAGGGAAAAAAACTAGGGATCTGTCTAGTCCCATTGTCTGAACTGACTGAAGTGTAACTAAAAAAAGTAGAATAGTGATAGAAATGTAGCCGTGTTAGTCTGGGGTAGCTGAAGCAAAATGCAGGACAATGTAGCACTTTAAAGACTAACAAGATGGTTTGTGGGCCAGACCCACTTCCTCAGATCAAATAGTGGAAGAAAGTAGTCACAACCATATGTACCAAAGGATACAATTAAAAAAATGAACAAATATGAAAAGGACAAATCACATTGCAGAACAGGAGGGGGATGCGGGGGGGGGGGGGGAGGAAGGAAGGTAAGTGTCTGTGAATTGATGATATTAGAGGTAGGGAGAGTGGGATGTTTGTGAGTTAATGGTATTACAGGTGATAATTGGGGAAACTATCTTGGTAATGGGTGAGATAGTTCAAATGTTTGTTGAGTCCTTGTTGGAAAGTGTCGAATTTTAACATGAATGACAGTTCAGAGGATTCCCTTTCAAGTGCAGATGTAAAAGGTCTTTGTAGCAGAATGCAGGTGGTTAAGTCATTGAGAGAGTGTCCTTTCTGGTTAAAATGGCAAGAAACTGTTTTCTCTTTGTGATCTTGTCTGATATCTGTTTTGTGGGCATTAATCCTTTGGCGAAGTGTCTGAGATGTTTGTCCAATGTACATAGCAGACGGACACTTTCGGCACATGATAGCATAGATTATATTTCTGGATGCGCAGGAATATGTGTTCTTGATCTTATAACTCACTTGGTTAGGTCCAATAATGGTATCAGCAGAATGAATATGTGGACCATTTCTCTCTCACAAACACTTAACCTAGATAAATTACTGAAGAGCGGAGGAAAATGGTCACCTGCCTCTTTGCAGAAGGTAATTTACAAAAGGCTGCCATGTGACTCAGGCACCTCAGGCAAGATGAATGAATTGAAGCAGACTGGAATTAAATCCAGCACCTTCCTGTAGCTATTACCCTGCTCAGTGGAAACCAATTAGACTGCAGACAGAAGGGAGAGGAAAGAGAAAGCAGAAGATGACAGAAGGGCATGCAGTGGTAGTGGGAGCCTCATGAGTCCCGATTCGATTATGTTTAACCAGTTCCTCTTTATTGGACACTGGTAAGGCCACTTCTGGAGTATTGTGTCCAATTCTGCCCCCCCCCAAATGTGAACGACCAGTCAACTATCCGATAAGTAGATGCTTATTGAACAGTCAACAAGCTAGTCGTCTCTCCCCCCCCCCCCCCGCCTTTATCAGAAAGGGAGAGGGGGAAGAAGGGATGCTTCAAAGCAGGAGTGCTGCGTGGAACCTAGGCTGTGGAGCACAGGATCTGCCACTTTGAAACACTGAGTGCAGCCTGGGACCAGCTGGGAGTCACCAACTGGCCACGGGCTGCATACAGCATTTCAAAGAGGCAGCGCTGCATGGAGCCCAGGGTCTGGGCTCCATGTGGCACTGCCACTTTGAAATACCGCGTGGAGCCTGACACTGGGCTCCCCACAGCGTTTCAAAGCGGCAGTGCCACATGGAGCTTAGGGTCAGCTGGGGACTCTCCATGCGGCGCTGCCACTTTGAAACGCCACCGAGAACACAGGGCCAGTGAGAGAGTGCTTGATTCCCCTGCTGGCCCTGTGCTCCCCAGAGTGCTTTCTCCTTTGCAGTGTAGCAACAGCCCTGGGGCTATTGCTACACTTCAAAGGTGGAGATGGCCTTATTGACTAATTGAATAGTTGATGCAAATTGCATTGACTATTCCATTAGCCAATTAATTAAAATTTTACATCCCATAACCCCATTACAGAAAGGATGTGGATGCATTCGAGTGGCTCCAGTGGAGGGCAACCAAAATGGTTAAGGGGCTGGAGCACATTACCTATGAGGAGATGCTGAGGGATTTGGGCTTATTTAGTCTACTGAAGAGAAGAACAAGGGGGATTTGACAACAACCTTTAACTACCTGAAGAGGGGTTCCAAAGAGGATGGAGAGAGGCTGTTCTTAGTGGTGACAGATGGCAGAACAAGGAGCAAGCCGCAGAGGGAGAGGCTGGATATTAGGAAAAAATATTTTAGCTGGAGGGTGGTGAAGCACTGGAATGCGCCTTCCTAGAGGTTTTTAAGTCCCAGCTTGACAAAGCCGTGGCTGGCGTGATTTATTTGGGGTTGGTCCTGCTCTAGGCAGGGGGTTGGACTCAATGACCTACTGAGGTATCTTCCAATCCTATGATTCTATGATTCTCAGCAATAACATTAACAGTCTCCCATTAACTTGAAAGGGGCTTGGATCAAGTCCCACAGGGCTCCTGCTCTCAGCCCCATGATGGGGCAGGGTCCCAGTCCCCACATGAGTGCTGGAGCTGCCACCAGCTCTTGGCTCCTAGCTTTGCCGGAGCAGCCCCTGTTCATGGTGGGCCCCCTGCAGGGCTGGAGCAGCCCACTGCCTGCAGCAAGCAGGGAGATGCTCCAGATTCCATGGGTTAACACTCCTAATATAAACCTTCCCCTTGGTTAGTTTCAAGTGCTGACAGCCAGCCACCAAATAACCCAGGGGGAGGGATAGCTCAGTGGTTTAAGCATTGGCCTGCTAAACCCAGGGTTGTGAGCTCAATTCTTGCAGAGGCCATTTGGGGCAAAAATTTGTCAGGGATGGTACTTGGTCCTGCTGTGAAGGCAGGGGACTGGACTCAATAACCTTTTTAGGTCCCTTCCAGTTCTAGGAGATAGGCAATCTCCATTTATTTAACTGGAAGCATCTAGACCACACATCTCAAACTCAATCTCCATTTATTTAACTGGAAGCATCTAGACCACAGATCTCAAACTCAATTTACCTTAGAGCCAGTTCCAGTCCTCAAATTCTCCTAATGCACCAGCAGGTCCCCCCCCCCCCCCCCTACAGATCCAGAATATGTATCTCTCTGAAAGTCCCCCCCACACACACACACACACACATCTGCAGGCCCTGCCTACCAGCCCATGTGCTCCCATGCACCTCCCGGCCCCACCTGCCACCCCTGGGTGATTTAATACTCCCCCCCCTCCCCCCCCGAGGCTCCCAGCAGCAGCACAGTAGGACTATTGAGGCTTCCAGCTGCTATGTAAATGCCAATGCCAGCATATTCCTGTGGCCCAGGGGAGTTATGTGCAGAGCCATTCCATCCATAGGACTGTTTGGCACAGCCACCCCAGGTCTCCCAACAGCCGCTCCAACCATCCTATGGATGGGATAATCTCCCATACTCACTTCCGGGGTTCAGGGTGGGCTGGGGCCAGCAGCAGGGGTTGGGCCCCCATACATTCATTGGGGAGGCGGGAAGCAGAGCTACACAGCAACCTGCTCCACTTCAGCACTATCACCCAAGCCAGCTTGCACTGGGGCAGGGGCATTCTGCTTCCCGCTACTGTGGTGAAGGTTGTTGCGCTAGGCCCCTGAGTAATCCCCAAGCTCATGTCCCATGGGGAAAGGGGCTTAAGGTAAGAGGAGAGAGAAGCGGAGCAGGGGTTGGACTGGGGATGTTAATAATCGGGTATTTGTGTAAACACAACTGCTGACATTTTTAGAGGTTACTTGTTTACATGCAGGGGGCAGTGGAAGCTACTGCTCGTGGAGAGATGGCTCTTAAGCTCCCCCCACCTCTGATAGAGAGGGAGCAGTGTGGGGGGCAGGCAGCTCCGTGGCCGGTACATGCAGGAAGCTGCCTTGAAAGCTGGCTTCTAGTGCGTACGGCTCCTCCAGCAGCAGAGAGAGAGAGAGAGAGACAGGTGTCTCCATGGGAGCTGGCTTTTAAGCCAGCTTTTTTTAGGAGGCAGTGTGCGCGTGTGTGGGGGGGGAGGGTTTCATAGTAACCTGCATACACCTCCCTCCCATTGCTACCTCTGATACAGAGACAGCGTGGGGGGGGGGGAGGCCTGTTACCATTAGGATTAACCAATAAGACCAGATTTATCCATTAATCTTGTACATGATTGATTACACACTAACATGCCTGGGTTGAACAGGGAGGAGGGGGGAATACAGACCCCTCCAGGGTTGCAGGGACTCGTGCCAGCAGCCATGTGCGGGCCAGACTGTGGAACTGCTTGGGCCATAGTCTGAGAGCCTGATCTAGGCTCATGCTAGGAAAAGGGCCGGTTGTGCTTTAGTGGTTTTTAAACCTGATTATCAACTAGAAACTGATTTTTCTTAATATACGTTCAGTACTCTCACCAAATCTCCCCACACTTCAACATAAGAGGCAGCATGGAACTAATTTGTGTGGCAAACAGTTCTGGACTGTGGAACAAAACAACAAATGTTTGGAAATAAAGTTGGAACACACCAGCTCATCTTGCTAAGCAGGGATGGCAAGAACCTCTGGTCTCTGCATAGTGTTTATATTAGGTTCACATAATTTATGAAAGTGCTCTGCATACAGATAAGCTGGGCCTTCACTCAGTAGCTATCATTGTTCCTATTTCAAAAGCAAGTGGACGAGTAAATGCCCTTTCTGAGAAACAGACAGCGGTTGTCATCTGCAAGTGCCTCCCTGTAGCTTTTGCTGGCATGGTCCTCAGTCTCTTTATTCTCAAATTATTTATAAGCTTAAATGTTACTTCTTCAAAGTAGAACACACATCTCCAATCACAGATATAAATTTACCAAATAATCAAGAGCCCTGGCTGGGTTGATTTAATTGGGACTGGTCCTGCCTTGGGCAGGGGGCTAGACTTGATGGTCTTCTAAGGTCTCTCTCAGCTCTCTGGCTGTATGATTCTATGAATGGATCGGTCATTTACCCCAAAGCAATGGCTGCTCCAGATCACACTTCGAAGACAATGCCGACAGCCAATTTCTCTAGTAGACTAAAGAGCTGTGTCTAGACTGGCCAGTTTTTCCGCAAAAGCAGCTGTCTACACTGGCCGCTTGAATTTCCACAAGAACACTGATGATCTCATGTAAGATTGTCAGTGTTCTTGCAGAAATATTATGCTGCTCCCGTTCGGGCAAAAGCCCTCTTGCGCAAATCATTTGCACAAGAGGGCCAGTGTAGACAGCACAGTGCTGTTTTGTGCAAAAAAGCCCCGATGGCTAAAATAGTGATTGGGGCTTTTTGGCGCAAAAGCACATCTACATTGGCACGGACGCTTTTCCACAAAAAGTGCTTTTGCGGAAAAGCGTCCTTGCCAATCTAGACGCTCTTTTCCGCAAATGCTTTTAACGGAAAACTTTTCCGTTAAAAGCATTTGCGGAAAATCGTGCCAGTCTAGACGTAGCCAAGATGTATTCGTTAAGAAATGAAATGAGAAGTTAAAGCAGGTAAAGTATATAATAGGGGAGTCACTGTTTCTAAGTACAGTTGATAGCAGAGATGTACAGCTGCTCCTCAAGTTACGACCACCCCCACTTACGACCAAAGTGGTCATAAATGCGGATCCGAGATTCGAACGGCGATCCGCGCTTACCAACAGCGCGGTCGCCGTGTAACTCTATGTAATCTGAGTTATGAACACTTCGAGTTACGGACCAAGTGTTGGTTCGTAACTCGGGGAGCGGCTGTAATGTGTTAGTTTCGGTAAGTCTCTCAGGGTAACCCCAAATCTCCATTCAGGATTCTGGGTGAAAAATCCCTCAGTTCAGAAATGCAGAATCACTTTCATGTAATCATCTTCGTAGAGTTGAAAACTGTCTGTGTACTCAGCACACCCTTTTGCTTTGTTGACTCAACACAAACAAAATTAGTGTATTTTCCATTGTTGAACACTGCTATTTCATTTACAGTTCCAAAGGCTCCAATCCAGTTTGATGGGCAATTATAGATAAAGCAGGTTAGAGCGAGCCCCCAAACAACATTAGCTTACAGCAGAGGTCGGCAACCTTTCAGAAGTGGCGTACCAAGATTTAACTTACTCACTTCTATTTACGGATCTGCATGCAGTGGGGAGCAGGGGGAAGGGGCAGGCTGGGTATGGTGATCATATTTTCTGAACCAGCTGCAGATAGGGAAAATGGTTTAATTTAAACTAGCTGGGCTTACCTGGCATTGCTTGGGAAACCGGAGGAACAAAATTTAAAAAATTTAGGAAAGGAGGGGACCCTGAGCCAGGGGACCCCCAGAGCCACAAACTCTGGGAGCTGATGGCTCCTGGCCCACACATGACCCTCTGAAAGCAGCAGGACCCTCCTCCCCCCAGGACCGAGCAGCCAGCCCCCAGGAGAACAGTACAGTCATGTGGCCAGTAGCAAGGGAACTTCTCTTTGCAAGGTTGGCTCAGGGATCCACCTGCCCTGCCTTCGCAAGCAAAAGCTCAGAGCTCACATCTAACCCCAACGGCTGGAACCAGACAGAAGAGCCCCACTCACAGCACGAACAGCAGCCATCTGGCTTCACAGCAGTGTAACGCAGTGGTCTCCAACCTTTTTACACCCAAGATCACTTTTTAAGTCTCAGAACAGGCGAAGATCTACTGCCCCGCCCCTTCCTTGAAGCCCCGCCTACATTACATGAGGAAATCTAATGTAAATACACTGCACAGATGCACAGTTCAGAGAGGGCTCAAGAGCTATTCTTGGAGCCCCTGAGATCTACCGGTAGATCGCAATCTACTGGTTGGTGACCACGGGTGTAACGCATCCAGGGTTTAACCTGGCTTCTCCGCCCTGCACTGCAGCAGGCACACAGATTCCTTCTGCTCGGATAAACCCAGTGAGCTGAGCAGTAAGGCTGGCTGGCTTTGGTTTTGGTTTCCGGAGGGGGGGAGGAAGTGGCAGGTGGGGAGCGACCCAGGGTGGAGGGGAGGTTACACAGGAGGAGGAGCAGCCCAGCTTGCACCCAGGGCTGCAGGTGCCGTGGGGGACAGGATGGGTGCCCGAGCCACTGTATGCATAGGGGGTGGGGGCACTGCATACCAGCGGGAGGGGAAACAGGGGGTCTGTTATGTAACCTCGTAGGCAGGAGGGGGGCGAGTCCCGAGAGGCTACACGTGCCTGGGGCCGCAGGTGCTGCGGGGGGCAGGGCGGGACCCCGACTGGGTCCAAAAGTACCTTAATAGTGTCCAAATTACTAGCGCACAAACTTACAAACATTCTTCTTTATATATTAGATAGGGTGGTACTTGGACAGATGTCGTGGAAGAAAATCAGATTCTCTGTCTATGTGGGGCACAGGGTGGCAGTTTGGGAGGTGGCGGGGAAGGGGGGGGGGATGGCAGTGTGCAAGAGAGCTGACCCCACTCCCCTTTCCTTCTTCTCTCTCTCCTCCCCCTTGTATCTGGCCGGCACAGGTTTTAACCGTCAGCGCCCTTTTCCATGCCAGCACCCCTGAAGGCACCCCTGCCTTTCCTGAGTCCACCTGCCTGCCGGTTTGCATGCCGGTTGAGGCACGCCTGCGCCTTAAGGGTGGTCCTCTGTGCGCCGCCTCTGCACAAGCACCACAGACCCAGAACAGCAGCGGCCTGGTAGTGCATTGCTGCCAGCAGAGCTAGTGTGGGAGGGAGTGTGGCCTGTCACACCCTCCCACAGTACCTTAAAACCTTCTCCTGGATGAAAGGTTATCCCATGCAAAGTTTGGTTGTGGTAGCTCTTATAGTGTCCAAGTTATTAGCACACAAACACAAAAACATTCTCCTTTAGAGATTATATTACTAAACAGATTAAGCATTTTAACTCTTTCATGTTAGTTTATCAAACTTCATTTTAAATAAAGTAAAATATTAATTTACGTCCAACATAAAAGTTTTCAATGTTTTCTTTATTTATGGCAGGGGTGGGAAACGTTTTTTGGTCAGGGGCCACTGACATACAGAAAAATCAGCTGGGGACCACACAAGTGAGAAGCAAAAAAACCTCCAAAAACCCCCAACACTCACTCATATATCCCCAAATTGAGACACCTCACTCCTCTGACAATCCAGCCTCACGGGGTGAGGGGAAGGGACAGGGAGGACTGAGGTTCAGGGTTTCCCCACAGGCCAGATTTACTGTTCTGGGATTCCGGAGTAAGTGAATTTTAGGGACTGCCTGCCCCCTTTAGGTTCTGGGGTAGAGGCAAAAATGAGGGGTTCAGTGTGCAAGTCAGGGCTAACAGCGAGTGGGATAGGGATGGGGTACAGGATCTGGGAGGGAGGTGCAGTGCCGGAGGGGGAGAGGTTGCAAGGTCTGGGTGGGAGGTAGGATGGAAGCAGACTGGGAACAGGGCGTCT
The DNA here is from genome assembly GCF_049634645.1 of Pelodiscus sinensis. NCBI lineage: Eukaryota > Metazoa > Chordata > Testudines > Trionychidae > Pelodiscus > Pelodiscus sinensis. The sequence goes on along the minus strand of NC_134728.1, from coordinate 35,710,599 downwards.
GGACAGGTGAAGGGAGCAGGAGCAAGGGAGGGTGCAGGAGCAATGGTGGATGCAGGAGCAGCGTGGGGATAGGTGTTTGGTTAGGCTGGTCGGGGGAGAAGATGCAGGACCAGGATGGGGGTAGGGTGTCTGGCCTGGAGGGAGGGTGCAGGAACAAGGGAGGGCATCAGAGCAGGCTAAGGGTGAGGGGTCTTGGCAGGGAGAGGGGAGTGAGTGAAGGAGACTGTAGTGTGGGGGTCTGGGCATGGGGGGGGGGGGAGACCTACCTGGCTTTGCGCCCCCTCGGAGCAACTGCCATGGCCACAGAATCTGGACCTGGCCCCAGAGGCACCGCAGAGGAGCTTCAGCAGCAGCACTGCCTCCTTCCACTGAAGCCTAACCTGCTGCCAAGGAAGAGCGAGGGCCACTGAAAAAAATGGGCTCGTGTGCCACTTATGGCCAATCCCTGGTTTACAGGAACAATGGCATAGCCAGAAACAATCCTTCATTAGTTTCCAGGAAGTTGTACATATTAATGCTAATACATCTGTTTAATCTGGGGCTAAGTAAATTAACAAGATTCAGATGAGAGAAGTTAACATAAGCATTTCACTAATTTTTAAGCATTCAATGCAAATGCTGTGTTCCTGTAATGTGAGAACGTTCCCCTTCGTTCTAGTTCAGGGGTAGGAAACATAAGCCCCAGGGATGGATGAGGCCCCAAACTTGCCTGGATTTGGCTTCCAGGGCTTCTTCCCCCTCCCCGCCCCCCGACAACATTGGGGAGCCAGAGCAAACAGAATCTACTAACCTACCCCCCTCTCCCCCGCCCAGGTGTGAGCAAGCGGAATGTAGGGACTGTTTTTTCCCTTCTCAGTCGGGGGCCATGTCAGTGAGGGTTGGGTTTTTTTGCTTTTCACTTTCATATGGCCCTTGACTGATTTTTCTGTGGGTCAGTGGCCCCCCAACGCAAAAAAGGTTCTCCACCCCTGTTCTAGTCTACCAATGGAATTGGTTTGAACACACTCCGAACGTCTAATATTTCTTTGGTTTCTATTAGCATGAGAGTGAATTAGCCTGCTGCCTTGATCTGTCCAGACAGCCTGCTAGATAGCATCATGACCTTACTCACCATGGTGGGTAGTCTGAGTACAGGAAAAAGCTAAAACATCAGCAAATGTATGTTTGGGGACAGAAAGGACTACCACAAGCAACTGAGGATTACTTGGCAAGGAAACAGGAACACTTATTATGGACTAGTCCAGCACAAAGTCTAAGAACACAGAGGAAATCTGTGGAAAAATGAAGCCTTAGTTCCTAAGGAACACTGAAAGGCCGGGGGGGGGGGGGGGGGGGGGGGGAGGAAAGGGGGGGGAGGGAAAGGAGAGAATCAACTTCAGTAACAGTCTTCTGGAGAGACATATGCTGGGAATATAGCTTGGGTGGTGATATTTTCCATAGCATCCTCTCCTTCTGCTCGTAAACAATTCCTTCCTGCTCCAGTTGTGCAAGGGTTCCCAGAAAAAAACATGTTTTATTTACATCCTCCAGCAGAGCACTTCCAGCCATGAACCAATTCAGATGCCTGGGACATGGACCCTCCTCCCCCAGAGTGCTCAGCCAGTCAGCTGAGGGAGCAAAAGGGCAAATGGAAAGTACACAAAAACAAGCAGCACTTGGATCCAGCCTCTCTATACCACCCTACCCCTCCTATGCTATTTTAATCCTGGTTGCGTTCAGGAGCGGGGAGAGGAAGGGAGAGGAGCCTTTTTGGGTGGCCTTAGGCAAGCTACAGTTAAGAGGTCTGTCTGATTTCTGAAGAACAAGCAGCTGCCCCTGACACATTACAAGCAGACATTTGCTAAAGGAACCCACAAGTTTTTCTGAAGGACTTTATCACCTTTTGATAGACAATTAACAAGAGAGTATAAAATATAGCAGCAGACCAACCAAATAGACATGCTATTCTTGTTATTTTAGTCACCTTTGAATAGCTGCATTATGCAAAGAGTAGGCATGTATCCAAGGACATAAGGTTTTCTGATAAACTATTTTAAAAAAAATATATAGCTCTCAAGAGATTAGTGTTTTGAAAGTCAGATCATCAGTTTCACTAGAAGGGGAAAGAATCTGTTGCGTAAAATAAAAGGCGAGACCTGTCTTCTTGCATGTTGTGCCTAGCACAAGAGGGACCTTGATCCCGATGGAGGTCTCTATTATAATAAAAATAAAAAACAGTTGATACTGGACTTGGGGTGGAAAACTTCTAGTACTTACAGCATGACAAATTACTGTCTATGGAAAAAGGATTAGGAAAAAGAAGCTTCAGATGTTCACAACCCTAGATGAAACTAACTAGTCGCTTCCCCCCACACCTTGCTGCCTCTATCAGAAAGAGAAAGAAGACTAGGGGGTGCTTCAAAGCAGCAGCACCTAGTGGAGCCCGGGGCCAGACCCAGGTCTATCCTGCTGACCCTGGGCTCCATGAGGCACTGCCACTTTAAAATGCTGTGAGGAGCACAGGGCCAATGGGGGACTGCTGGAGTTCCCCCGCTGGCTCCATGCTCCCTGCAGCGCTTTTGCCTTTAAAGTGTCTGTTGCTACACTTCAAAGGCAGAGGCACCCTTATCGATTAATCAATTAGCCAATTAATCCAATGTAACATCCCTAGTTTCATCAGCTTCCACCAATACGCGTTACTAACATTCCAGTCAAATCTTACATGTTTATGGTTATCTGAAGAAGTAGGCTGTGCCCATGAAAACTCACGATATCATCTATATACATGTTTTGTTAGTCTTTAAAGTGTTACCATGCTATTTGTTTTTTAAGTTTATCCTGTACAGACTAACTCGGATACCACTCTGAAGCATGTTTATGGTAGTTTATTGTTCTCTTGACTTCTGCACTGATCCAGCCTTCTTTCAGAGTCTGCCTATCACTATATTTTTAATTTTCTTCCTCCTATAAAATATCTGCACTATCATAGCACCTTCTGTGAATGGTTATGAAATACACTTGTGTTTGAAGCATTATATCTTCTGAACTTCAAAAATATTTTTAGGAAGAACAGTATTTTGAACAAGGAATACTTTGATACCAGAAGGATCTTTAAAAGGAAAGGAATTATTCATCTCACTAGGGTTGAAAGGATGGCACACATACTCAGGTAATAAAGGCTTAATGTATTGTATGGCTGAAAAGTGGCTGATCAATTTCAAAATGCTTTATAAAGAGGAATAAGCAAATTAGTCCTATTTTGCCAACTGGGAAACTGAGGCACTGAAATCACAACAATTTGGTGGTACATGCAAATCTCCTGGGTCCCAATCAGGTGCCTTATCCACTAGAACAATTTAAGGTAGGCCTCTTGCTCATGGTAAGCCACTCACTCACCGGTCCCCAATTAGGGACAAACATGGTAAGGTTTTCAGAAGGACAAAGACCTAAGTTCAAATATATAGGAATACACTAAACAGAGTAAGAACCCCCCCCCCCACCACCACCTTTCCCCTTTTGTGCCAGTTATTTAGAGCAGCATATACTTAAAAATGTATACAATAATCTGTACGATTAATCTGCACATACGATTACTACCACCATATTCACACACAAGGAAGGTGCATGGGTGTAACTGCAAACACAGAGGTCATTTGTTTTTGCAGATACACAGAACTATCATAATTGCACCGAACACATTTCTGCACAAAATGTTTGTAAGTCTAGCTCCCCAAAGCTTGTTTATGTATTAGCAATGGGATTCAAGCCAGAACAACTCCCATAAGCTTAGCAAAAGATGGATCTGAAAATTACAATTCAGACCCATCTTGAAACTAAAGTTTTCCAAGCCTCAATGTGTATTTATTACCTACATTCTTAAGTGCCCATCATCAAAATTCCTGGATTCCAATTATCCATCAGCATTGGGACATACACGGTCATAAATGGAGGCTTATGAAAACTTTACATAAAGCAATTAACTCTCTTCCCCCAAAGCAAAATACTTAAGAAAAATTACTGCTCTGCATTAGTCATTTATCCCCTAGAGGAGAAAACAGGATACAATATAAGCCTATCTTATTAATATTTGCCTAAAAAGGTCATACAAGATCAAAACTATCACTTATTTCTAACAATACGAAACTAAATTACATGAAGTTAAATTAACCTCAGACATAAAACCAAGCATGCCTTCCATTACTATCAATAGACTGTATTTACAGCAGGTTCATTTATAGCACAGATTTCTTTCCTATATTACATGGTGAGCAAAAGAACATACTGCTTCTCACACATTTCACCAATCACGTCAGTGACAACAGACGAGATAGAAATGTAGCCATAGAAATGTAGCCGTGTTAGTCTGGTGTAGCTGAAACAAAAGACAGGGCTATGTAGCACTTTAAAGACTAACAAGATGGTTTATTAGATGATGAGCTTTCGTGGGCCAGACCCACTTCCTCAGATCAAATAGTGGAAGAAAATTGTCACAACCATAGATACCAAAGACTCTCCATGATTTGAAAAGCTTGTCTTACACCTTGACGGACTGCCTGCTGGGATTGAAAGGGAAGCTTTTGGAGGGCATCAGAAATAGACAGGCTAGAATCCTGCCATGTTTGCTTAATCAACCTCTCTCTGGGAGGGGGAGGAGGTGGCTGAGAAAAACACACACATGACTGGACATGTAGCAAGAGTCACGTGCCATCCCAAAGCCGCAGGAGCAGTGCTCCCCACTGACTGTTAAGACCGCTAATTCCCGCCGATGGGTTCTGCAGGCTCCTGGGGCAAACCAGCATTTCCTTTCGCTTGATGCAGGGGTGACATCACCGCGGGGCGGGGCTGCCAATTCCCTCCGGCTCCCCCCGCCCACTCAGCTCCAACCCCAACAAAGCGAGGGGCTCGCCCCGCCCAGCCCCCGCGAGCCACTGGCCGCCACGGGGCGCCCCGCGGGCCTGAGCAGGGGCAGCCTCCCTCAGAGCCCCGGAGCGCGGCGGGCGGGTCCCGCTCAGCGCCCCATGGGGGGGGGGGGGTCGCGCTGCCCCCTCCCGCCGGGCCCCGCACTCACCGAAGCTGCGGCGCTGCTTGAAGGGCCGGTCGGACGGCATGGCTGCGGGGCCGCTCGGACCAGGGGCTCCTGGGGCAGGTGCCCGGGCCGCCCGCTCAGCGCCTCAGCCGCCGTCTGGCGCCCAGGCTCCGGCAGCAACTGCCTGCGGCCAGCGAACGGCGGTGACGTCACCACCCAGCCCTTAAAGGGGAGGTGCAGGGCGCTTTCGGCCGACACCCGTCCGGTGCAGTGTTCCCGCCCCTATTCGTCCCCGCCCCGCCCCCCGGCTTGCCCTCCCCCGCGAGACCCCAGCCTCGGCCCCCCCGCCTCAGACCTCCACTTCCCCCTCCATCGCCCCCCCGCCTCCGACCTCCACTTCCCCCTCCATCCCCCCCCCCGCCTCAGACCTCCACTTCCCCCTCCATCGCCCCCCCGCCTCAGACCTCCACTTCCCCCTCCATCGCCCCCCCGCCTCAGACCTCCACATCCCCCTCCATAGCCCCCCCGCCTCAGACCTCCACTTCCCCCTCCATCCCCCCCGCCTCAGACCTCCACTTCCCCCTCCATCGCCCCCCCCGCCTCAGACCTCCACTTCCCCCTCCATAGCCCCCCCGCCTCAGACCTCCACTTCCCCCTCCATAGCCCCCCCGCCTCAGACCTCCACTTCCCCCTCCATCGCCCCCCCCGCCTCAGACCTCCACTTCCCCCTCCATCCCCCTCCCCCGCCTCAGACCTCCACTTCCCCCTCCATCGTCCCCCCCGCCTCAGACCTCCACTTCCCCCTCCATCCCCCCCCGGCCTCAGACCTCCACTTCCCCCTCCATCGCCCCCCCACCTCAGACCTCCACTTCCCCCTCCATCGCCCCCCCCGCCTCAGACCTCCACTTCCCCCTCCATAGCCCCCCCGCCTCAGACCTCCACTTCCCCCTCCATCCCCCCCCCGCCTCAGACCTCCACTTCCCCCTCCATAGCCCCCCCGCCTCAGACCTCCACTTCCCCCTCCATCCCCCCCGCCTCAGACCTCCACTTCCCCCTCCATAGCCCCCCCCGCCTCAGACCTCCACTTCCCCCTCCATCCCCCCCGCCTCCACTTCCCCCTCCATAGCCCCCCCGCCTCAGACCTCCACTTCCCCCTCCATCCCCCCCGCCTCCACTTCCCCCTCCATAGCCCCCCCCGCCTCAGACCTCCACTTCCCCCTCCATCGCCCCCGCCTCAGACCTCCACTTCCCCCTCCATCGCCCCCGCCTCAGACCTCCACTTCCCCCTCCATCGCCCCCCCGCCTCAGGCCTCCACTTCCCCCTCCATAGCCCCCCCGCCTCCACTTCCCCCTCCATCGCCCCCCCCGCCTCAGACCTCCACTTCCCCCTCCATCGCCCCCGCCTCAGACCTCCACTTCCCCCTCCATCGCCCCCGCCTCAGACCTCCACTTCCCCCTCCATCGCCCCCCCCGCCTCAGACCTCCACTTCCCCCTCCATAGCCCCCCCGCCTCCACTTCCCCCTCCATCGCCCCCCCGCCTCAGACCTCCACTTCCCCCTCCATAGCCCCCCCGCCTCCACTTCCCCCTCCATCGCCCCCCCCGCCTCAGACCTCCACTTCCCCCTCCATCGCCCCCGCCTCAGACCTCCACTTCCCCCTCCATCGCCCCCGCCTCAGACCTCCACTTCCCCCTCCATCGCCCCCCCCCGCCTCAGACCTCCACTTCCCCCTACATCCCCCCCCGGCCGCCTCAGACCTCCACTTCCCCCTCCATCCCCCCCCGCCTCAGACCTCCATTTCCCCCTCCATAGCCCCCCCGCCTCAGGCCTCCACTTCCCCCTCCATAGCCCCCCCGCCTCACACCTCCACTTTCCCCTCCATCCCCCTCCCTGCCTCAGGCCTCCACTTCCCCCTCCATAGCCCCCCCGCCTCAGACCTCCACTTCCCCCTCCATAGCCCCCCCGCCTCAGACCTCCACTTCCCCCTCCATCCCCCCCGCCTCAGACCTCCACTTCCCCCTCCATCCCCCCCGCCTCAGACCTCCACTTCCCCCTCCATAGCCCCCCCGCCTCAGACCTCCACTTCCCCCTCCATAGCCCCCCCGCCTCAGGCCTCCACTTCCCCCTCCATCCCCCCGCCTCAGGCCTCCACTTCCCCCTCCATAGCCCCCCCGCCTCACACCTCCACTTTCCCCTCCATCCCCCTCCCCGCCTCAGGCCTCCACTTCCCCCTCCATAGCCCCCCCGCCTCACACCTCCACTTTCCCCTCCATCCCCCTCCCCGCCTCAGGCCTCCACTTCCCCCTCCATCGCCCCCCCGCCTCAGGCCTCCACTTCCCCCTCCATCGCCCCCCCGCCTCAGACCTCCACTTCCCCCTCCATAGCCCCCCCGCCTCAGACCTCCACTTCCCCCTCCATCGCCCCCCCGCCTCAGACCTCCACTTCCCCCTCCATAGCCCCCCCGCCTCACACCTCCACTTTCCCCTCCATCCCCCTCCCCGCCTCAGGCCTCCACTTCCCCCTCCATCGCCCCCCCGCCTCAGACCTCCACTTCCCCCTCCATAGCCCCCCCGCCTCACACCTCCACTTTCCCCTCCATCCCCCTCCCCGCCTCAGGCCTCCACTTCTCCCTCCATAGCCCCCCCCGCCTCAGACCTCCACTTCCCCCTCCATAGCCCCCCCGCCTCAGACCTCCACTTCCCCCTCCATCCCCCCCGCCTCAGACCTCCACTTCCCCCTCCATAGCCCCCCCGCCTCAGACCTCCACTTCCCCCTCCATCGCCCCCCCGCCTCAGACCTCCACTTCCCCCTCCATAGCCCCCCCCGCCTCAGACCTCCACTTCCCCCTCCATCGCCCCCCCGCCTCAGACCTTCACTTCCCCCTCCATCGCCCCCCCGCCTCAGGCCTCCACTTCCCCCTCCATAGCCCCCCCCGCCTCAGACCTCCACTTCCCCCTCCATAGCCCCCCCGCCTCAGACCTCCACTTCCCCCTCCATAGCCCCCCCGCCTCCACTTCCCCCTCCATCGCCCCCCCGCCTCAGGCCTCCACTTCCCCCTCCATCCCCCTCCCCGCCTCAGACCTCCACTTCCCCCTCCATCGCCCCCCCGCCTCAGACCTCCACTTCCCCCTCCATAGCCCCCCCGCCTCAGACCTCCACTTCCCCCTCCATAGCCCCTCCGCCTCAGACCTCCACTTCCCCCTCCATAGCCCCCCTGCCTCAGACCTCCACTTCCCCCTCCATAGCCCCCCCGCCTCAGACCTCCACTTCCCCCTCCATAGCCCCCCCGCCTCAGACCTCCACTTCCCCCTCCATCCCCCCGCGCCTCAGACCTCCACTTCCCCCTCCATCCCCCCCGCCTCCGACCTCCACTTCCCCCTCCATCGCCCCCCCGCCTCCGACCTCCACTTCCCCCTCCATCGCCCCCCCGCCTCAGACCTCCACTTCCCCCTCCATAGCCCCCCCGCCTCAGACCTCCACTTTCCCCTCCATCCCCCCCGCCTCAGACCTCCACTTCCCCCTCCATCCCCCCCGCCTCAGACCTCCACTTCCCCCTCCATAGCCCCCCCGCCTCAGACCTCCACTTCCCCCTCCATAGCCCCCCCGCCTCACACCTCCACTTCCCCCTCCATAGCCCCCCCGCCTCACACCTCCACTTCCCCCTCCATAGCCCCCCCGCCTCACACCTCCACTTCCCCCTCCATAGCCCCCCCGCCTCAGACCTCCACTTTCCCCTCCATAGCCCCCCGCCTCACACCTCCACTTCCCCCTCCATCGCCCCCCCCGCCTCAGACCTCCACTTTCCCCTCCATAGCCCCACCCGCCTCCACTTCCCCCTCCATCGCCCCCCCGCCTCAGACCTCCACTTCCCCCTCCATAGCCCCCCCGCCTCAGACCTCCACTTCCCCCTCCATCGCCCCCACCGCCTCAGGCCTCCACTTCCCCCTCCATAGCCCCCCCGCCTCAGACCTCCACTTCCCCCTCCATAGCCCCCCCGCCTCAGACCTCCACTTCCCCCTCCATCCCCCCGCCTCAGACCTCCACTTCCCCCTCCATTGCCCCCCCGCCTCAGACCTCCACTTCCCCCTCCATCCCCCCGCCTCAGACCTCCACTTCCCCCTCCATAGCCCCCCCGCCTCAGACCTCCACTTCCCCCTCCATCCCCCCGCCTCAGACCTCCACTTCCCCCTCCATAGCCCCCCCGCCTCAGACCTCCACTTCCCCCTCCATCCCCCCCGCCTCAGACCTCCACTTCCCCCTCCATCCCCCCCCGCCTCAGACCTCCACTTCCCCCTCCATAGCCCCCCCGCCTCAGACCTCCACTTCCCCCTCCATCCCCCCCGCCTCAGACCTCCACTTCCCCCTCCATCCCCCCCCGCCTCAGACCTCCACTTCCCCCTCCATCCCCCCCCGCCTCAGACCTCCACTTCCCCCTCCATAGCCCCCCCGCCTCAGACCTCCACTTCCCCCTCCATCCCCCCGCCTCAGACCTCCACTTCCCCCTCCATCGCCCCCCCCGCCTCAGACCTCCACTTCCCCCTCCATCCCCCCCCGCCTCAGACCTCCACTTCCCCCTCCATCGCCCCCCCGCCTCAGGCCTCCACTTCCCCCTCCATAGCCCCCCCCCCCGCCTCAGGCCTCCACTTCCCCCTCCATAGCCCCCCCCGCCTCAGGCCTCCACTTCCCCCTCCATAGCCCCCCCCACCTCAGGCCTCCACTTCCCCCTCCATCCCCCCCGCCTCAGGCCTCCACTTCCCCCTCCATCCCCCCCGCCTCAGACCTCCACTTCCCCCTCCATAGCCCCCCCGCCTCAGACCTCCACTTCCCCCTCCATCGCCCCCCCCGCCTCCGACCTCCACTTCCCCCTCCATCCCCCCCCCCGCCTCAGACCTCCACTTCCCCCTCCATCGCCCCCCCGCCTCCGACCTCCACTTCCCCCTCCATCGCCCCCCCCCGCCTCAGACCTCCACTTCCCCCTCCATCCCCCTCCCCCGCCTCAGACCTCCACTTCCCCCTCCATCGTCCCCCCCGCCTCAGACCTCCACTTCCCCCTCCATCGCCCCCCCCGCCTCAGACCTCCACTTCCCCCTCCATCCCCCCCCCGCCTCAGACCTCCACTTCCCCCTCCATCGCCCCCCCACCTCAGACCTCCACTTCCCCCTCCATCGCCCCCCCCGCCTCAGACCTCCACTTCCCCCTCCATAGCCCCCCCGCCTCAGACCTCCACTTCCCCCTCCATCCCCCCCCCGCCTCAGACCTCCACTTCCCCCTCCATCGCCCCCCCGCCTCAGACCTCCACTTCCACCTCCATCCCCCCCGCCTCAGACCTCCACTTCCCCCTCCATAGCCCCCCCCGCCTCAGACCTCCACTTCCCCCTCCATCCCCCTCCCCCGCCTCAGACCTCCACTTCCCCCTCCATCCCCCTCCCCCGCCTCAGACCTCCACTTCCCCCTCCATAGCCCCCCCTGCCTCAGACCTCCACTTCCTCCTCCATTCCCCCCGCCTCAGACCTCCACTTCCCCCTCCATAGCCCCCCCCGCCTCCACTTCCCCCTCCATAGCCCCCCCGCCTCAGACCTCCACTTCCCCCTCCATAGCCCCCCCACCTCAGACCTCCACTTCCCCCTCCATCCCCCCCCGGCCGCCTCAGACCTCCACTTCCCCCTCCATAGCCCCCCCGCATCAGACCTCCACTTCCCCCTCCATCCCCCCCCCGCCGCCACTTCCCCCTCCATAGCCCCCCCGCCTCAGACCTCCACTTCCCCCTCCATCCCCCCACCTCCACTTCCCCCTCCATAGCCCCCCGCCTCAGACCTCCACTTCCCCCTCCATCCCCCCCGCCTCAGACCTCCACTTCCCCCTCCATCGCCCCCCGCCTCAGACCTCCACTTCCCCCTCCATAGCCCCCCCGCCTCAGACCTCCACTTCCCCCTCCATAGCCCCCCCGCCTCAGACCTCCACTTCCCCCTCCATAGCCCCCCCGCCTCAGACCTCCACTTCCCCCTCCATAGCCCCCCCGCCTCAGACCTCCACTTCCCCCTCCATAGCCCCCCCGCCTCAGACCTCCACTTCCCCCTCCATCCCCCCGCCTCAGACCTCCACTTCCCCCTCCATCGCCCCCCCGCCTCAGACCTCCACTTCCCCCTCCATAGCCCCTCCGCCTCAGAACTCCACTTCCCCCTCCATCCCACTCCCCGCCTCAGACCTCCACTTCCCCCTCCATAGCCCCTCCGCCTCAGACCTCCACTTCCCCCTCCATCCCCGTCCCCCGCCTCAGACCTCCACTTCCCCCTCCATCCCCCTCCCCCGCCTCAGACCTCCACTTCCCCCTCCATCCCCCTCCCCCGCCTCAGACCTCCACTTCCCCCTCCATAGCCCCCCCGCCGCCTCAGACCTCCACTTCCCCCTCCATAGCCCCCCCACCGCCTCAGACCTCCACTTCCCCCTCCATAGCCCCCCCGCCGCCTCAGACCTCCACTTCCCCCTCCATCCCCCCCGCCGCCTCAGACCTCCATTTCCCCTCCATCCCCCCCGCCTCAGACCTCCACTTCCCCCTCCATCGCCCCCCCGCCTCAGACCTCCACTTCCCCCTCCATCGCCCCCCCGCCTCAGACCTCCACTTCCCCCTCCATCGCCCCCCCGCCTCAGACCTCCACTTCCCCCTCCATCGCCCCCCCGCCTCAGACCTCCACTTCCCCCTCCATCGCCCCCCCGCCTCAGACCTCCACTTCCCCCTCCATCCCCCCCCGCCGCCTCAGACCTCCACTTCCCCCTCCATAGCCCCCCCCGCCTCAGACCTCCACTTCCCCCTCCATAGCCCCCCCGCCTCAGACCTCCACTTCCCCCTCCATAGCCCCCCGCCTCAGACCTCCACTTCCCCCTCCATCCCCCCCCGCTGCCTCAGACCTCCACTTCCCCCTCCATAGCCCCCCCGCCTCAGACCTCCACTTCCCCCTCCATCCCCCCCCCGCCTCCACTTCCCCCTCCATAGCCCCCCACCTCAGACCTCCACTTCCCCCTCCATAGCCCCCCCGCCTCAGACCTCCACTTCCCCCTCCATCGCCCCCCGCCTCAGACCTCCACTTCCCCCTCCATAGCCCCCCCGCCTCAGACCTCCACTTCCCCCTCCATCCCCCCGACTCAGACCTCCACTTCCCCCTCCATCCCCCCCGCCTCAGACCTCCACTTCCCCCTCCATAGCCCCCCCGCCTCAGACCTCCACTTCCCCCTCCATCCCCCCGCCTCAGACCTCCACTTCCCCCTCCATAGCCCCCCCGCCTCAGACCTCCACTTCCCCCGCCATCGCCCCCCCGCCTCAGATCTCCACTTCCCCCTCCACCCCCCCGCCTCAGACCTCCACTTCCCCCTCCATCCCCCCGCCTCAGACCTCCACTTCCCCCTCCATAGCCCCCCCGCCTCAGACCTCCACTTCCCCCTCCATCGCCCCCCCGCCTCAGACCTCCACTTCCCCCTCCATCGCCCCCCCGCCTCAGACCTCCACTTCCCCCTCCATCGCCCCCCCGCCTCAGACCTCCACTTCCCCCTCCATCGCCCCCCCGCCTCAGACCTCCACTTCCCCCTCTATCGCCCCCCCGCCTCAGACCTCCACTTCCCCCTCCATCGCCCCCCCGCCTCAGACCTCCACTTCCCCCTCCATCGTCCCCCCGCCTCAGACCTCCACTTCCCCCTCCATCGCCCCCCCGCCTCAGACCTCCACTTCCCCCTCCATAGCCCCCCCGCCTCAGACCTCCACTTCCCCCTCCATCGTCCCCCCGCCTCAGACCTCCACTTCCCCCTTCATAGCCCCCCCGCCTCAGACCTCCACTTCCCCCTCCATCCCCCCGGCCTCAGACCTCCACTTCCCCCTCTATCCCCCCGCCTCAGACCTCCACTTCCCCCTCCATAGCCCCCCCGCCTCAGACCTCCACTTCCCCCTCCATCCCCCCGCCTCAGACCTCCACTTCCCCTTCCATAGCCCCTCCGCCTCAGACCTCCACTTCCCCCTCCATCCCCGTCCCCCGCCTCAGACCTCCACTTCCCCCTCCATCCCCCTCCCCCGCCTCAGACCTCCACTTCCCCCTCCATAGCCCCCCCGCCGCCTCAGACCTCCACTTCCCCCTCCATAGCCCCCCCGCCGCCTCAGACCTCCACTTCCCCCTCCATAGCCCCCCGCCGCCTCAGACCTCCACTTCCCCCTCCATCCCCCCCGCCGCCTCAGACCTCCATTTCCCCTCCATCCCCCCCGCCTCAGACCTCCACTTCCCCCTCCATCGCCCCCCCGCCTCAGACCTCCACTTCCCCCTCCATCGCCCCCCCGCCTCAGACCTCCACTTCCCCCTCCATCGCCCCCCCGCCTCAGACCTCCACTTCCCCCTCCATCCCCCCCCGCCGCCTCAGACCTCCACTTCCCCCTCCATAGCCCCCCCGCCTCAGACCTCCACTTCCCCCTCCATAGCCCCCCCGCCTCAGACCTCCACTTCCCCCTCCATCCCCCCCGCCTCCACTTCCCCCTCCATAGCCCCCCCGCCTCAGACCTCCACTTCCCCCTCCATCCTCCCCCCGCCTCCACTTCCCCCTCCATAGCCCCCCGCCTCAGACCTCCACTTCCCCCTCCATAGCCCCCACGCCTCAGACCTCCACTTCCCCCTCCATCGCCCCCCGCCTCAGACCTCCACATCCCCCTCCATAGCCCCCCCGCCTCAGACCTCCACTTCCCCCTCCATCCCCCCGACTCAGACCTCCACTTCCCCCTCCATCCCCCCCGACTCAGACCTCCACTTCCCCCTCCATAGCCCCCCCGCCTCAGACCTCCACTTCCCCCTCCATAGCCCCCCCGCCTCAGACCTCCACTTCCCCCTCCATAGCCCCCCCGCCTCAGACCTCCACTTCCCCCGCCATCGCCCCCCCGCCTCAGACCTCCACTTCCCCCGCCATCGCCCCCCCGCCTCAGACCTCCACTTCCCCCTCCACCCCCCCGCCTCAGACCTCCACTTCCCCCTCCATCCCCCCGCCTCAGACCTCCACTTCCCCCTCCATCGCCCCCCCGCCTCAAACCTCCACTTCCCCCTCCATCGCCCCCCCGCCTCAGACCTCCACTTCCCCCTCCATCGCCCCCCCGCCTCAGACCTCCACTTCCCCCTCCATCGCCCCCCCGCCTCAGACCTCCACTTCCCCCTCCATCGCCCCCCCCGCCTCAGACCTCCACTTCCCCCTCCATCGCCCCCCCGCCTCAGACCTCCACTTCCCCCTCCATCGCCCCCCCGCCTCAGACCTCCACTTCCCCCTCCATCGCCCCCCCGCCTCAGACCTCCACTTCCCCCTCCATAGCCCCCCCGCCTCAGACCTCCACTTCCCCCTCCATCCCCCCCGCCTCAGACCTCCACTTCCCCCTTCATAGCCCCCCCGCCTCAGACCTCCACTTCCCCCTCCATCCCCCCCGCCTCAGACCTCCACTTCCCCCTCTATCCCCCCGCCTCAGACCTCCACTTCCCCCTCCATAGCCCCCCCGCCTCAGACCTCCACTTCCCCCTCCATCCCCCCGCCTCAGACCTCCACTTCCCCTTCCATAGCCCCCCCGCCTCAGACCTCCACTTCCCCCTCCATAGCCCCCCCGCCTCAGACCTCCACTTCCCCCTCCATCCCCCCCGCCTCAGACCTCCACTTCCCCCTCCATAGCCCCACCGCCTCAGACCTCCACTTCCCCCTCCATCCCCCCCGCCTCAGACCTCCACTTCCCCCTCCATCCCCCCGCCTCAGACCTCCACTTCCCCCTCCATCCCCCCCGCCTCCACTTCCCCCTCCATAGCCCCCCGCCTCAGACCTCCACTTCCCCCTCCATCCCCCCGCCTCAGACCTCCACTTCCCCCTCCATCGCCCCCCCGCCTCAGACCTCCACTTCCCCCTCCATCGCCCCCCCGCCTCAGACCTCCACTTCCCCCTCCATCGCCCCCCCGCCTCAGACCTCCACTTCCCCCTCCATAGCCCCCCCGCCTCAGACCTTCACTTCCCCCTCCATAGCCCCCCCGCCTCAGACCTCCACTTCCCCCTCCATAGCCCCCCCGCCTCAGACCTCCACTTCCCCCTCCATAGCCCCCCCGCCTCAGACCTCCACTTCCCCCTCCATCCCCCCCGCCTCAGACCTCCACTTCCCCCTCCATCGCCCCCCGCCTCAGACCTCCACTTCCCCCTCCATAGCCCCCCCGCCTCAGACCTCCACTTCCCCCTCCATCCCACTCCCCGCCTCAGACCTCCACTTCCCCCTCCATAGCCCCCCCGCCTCAGACCTCCACTTCCCCCTCCATCCCCCCCGCCTCAGACCTCCACTTCCCCCTCCATCGCCCCCCGCCTCAGACCTCCACTTCCCCCTCCATAGCCCCCCGCCTCAGACCTCCACTTCCCCCTCCATCCCACTCCCCGCCTCAGACCTCCACTTCCCCCTCCATAGCCCCTCCGCCTCAGACCTCCACTTCCCCCTCCATCCCCCTCCCCCGCCTCAGACCTCCACTTTCCCCTCCATCCCCCTCCCCCGCCTCAGACCTCCACTTCCCCCTCCATAGCCCCCCGCCGCCTCAGACCTCCACTTCCCCCTCCATAGCCCCCCCGCCGCCTCAGACCTCCACTTCCCCCTCCATACCCCCCCGCCGCCTCAGACCTCCACTTCCCCCTCCATCCCCCCCGCCGCCTCAGACCTCCACTTCCCCCTCCATCCCCCCCGCCTCAGACCTCCACTTCCCCCTCCATCCCTCCCGCCTCAGACCTCCACTTCCCCCTCCATCGCCCCCCCGCCTCAGACCTCCACTTCCCCCTCCATCGCCCCCCCGGTCAGACCTCCACTTCCCCCTCCATAGCCCCCCCGCCTCAGACCTCCACTTCCCCCTCCATCGCCCCCCCGCCTCAGACCTCCACTTCCCCCTCCATCGCCCCCCCGCCTCAGACCTCCACTTCCCCCTCCATCGCCCCCCCGCCTCCACTTCCCCCTCCATAGCCCCCCCGCCTCAGACCTCCACTTCCCCCTCCATCCCCCCCGCCGCCTCAGACCTCCACTTCCCCCTCCATAGCCCCCCCGCCTCAGACCTCCACTTCCCCCTCCACTTCCCCCTCCATAGCCCCCCGCCTCAGACCTCCACTTCCCCCTCCATAGCTCCCCCGCCTCAGACCTCCACTTCCCCCTCCATCGTCCCCCCGCCTCAGACCTCCACTTCCCCCTCCATCATCCCCCCGCCTCAGACCTCCACTTCCCCCTCCATAGCCCCCCGCCTCAGACCTCCACTTCCCCCTCCATCGTCCCCCCGCCTCAGACCTCCACTTCCCCCTCCATCGTCCCCCCGCCTCAGACCTCCACTTCCCCCTCCATCGTCCCCCCGCCTCAGACCTCCACTTCCCCCTCCATAGCCCCCCGCCTCAGACCTCCACTTCCCCCTCCATAGCCCCCCCGCCTCAGACCTCCACTTCCCCCTCCATCCCCCCGACTCAGACCTCCACTTCCCCCTCCATCCCCCCGCCTCAGACCTCCACTTCCCCCTCCATAGCCCCCCCGCCTCAGACCTCCACTTCCCCCTCCATCCCCCCCCGCCTCCACTTCCCCCTCCATAGCCCCCCGCCTCAGACCTCCACTTCCCCCTCCATCCCCCCCCGCCTCCACTTCCCCCTCCATAGCCCCCCCGCCTCAGACCTCCACTTCCCCCTCCATAGCCCCCCCGCCTCAGACCTCCACTTCCCCCTCCATAGCCCCCCCGCCTCAGACCTCCACTTCCCCCTCCATCCCCCCCGCCTCAGACCTCCACTTCCCCCTCCATCGCCCCCCGCCTCAGACCTCCACTTCCCCCTCCATAGCCCCCCCGCCTCAGACCTCCACTTCCCCCTCCATCCCACTCCCCGCCTCAGACCTCCACTTCCCCCTCCATAGCCCCCCCGCCTCAGACCTCCACTTCCCCCTCCATCCCCCCCGCCTCAGACCTCCACTTCCCCCTCCATCGCCCCCCGCCTCAGACCTCCACTTCCCCCTCCATAGCCCCCCGCCTCAGACCTCCACTTCCCCCTCCATCCCACTCCCCGCCTCAGACCTCCACTTCCCCCTCCATAGCCCCTCCGCCTCAGACCTCCACTTCCCCCTCCATCCCCCTCCCCCGCCTCAGACCTCCACTTTCCCCTCCATCCCCCTCCCCCGCCTCAGACCTCCACTTCCCCCTCCATAGCCCCCCGCCGCCTCAGACCTCCACTTCCCCCTCCATAGCCCCCCCGCCGCCTCAGACCTCCACTTCCCCCTCCATACCCCCCCGCCGCCTCAGACCTCCACTTCCCCCTCCATCCCCCCCGCCGCCTCAGACCTCCACTTCCCCCTCCATCCCCCCCGCCTCAGACCTCCACTTCCCCCTCCATCCCTCCCGCCTCAGACCTCCACTTCCCCCTCCATCGCCCCCCCGCCTCAGACCTCCACTTCCCCCTCCATCGCCCCCCCGGTCAGACCTCCACTTCCCCCTCCATAGCCCCCCCGCCTCAGACCTCCACTTCCCCCTCCATCGCCCCCCCGCCTCAGACCTCCACTTCCCCCTCCATCGCCCCCCCGCCTCAGACCTCCACTTCCCCCTCCATCGCCCCCCCGCCTCCACTTCCCCCTCCATAGCCCCCCCGCCTCAGACCTCCACTTCCCCCTCCATCCCCCCCGCCGCCTCAGACCTCCACTTCCCCCTCCATAGCCCCCCCGCCTCAGACCTCCACTTCCCCCTCCACTTCCCCCTCCATAGCCCCCCGCCTCAGACCTCCACTTCCCCCTCCATAGCTCCCCCGCCTCAGACCTCCACTTCCCCCTCCATCGTCCCCCCGCCTCAGACCTCCACTTCCCCCTCCATCATCCCCCCGCCTCAGACCTCCACTTCCCCCTCCATAGCCCCCCGCCTCAGACCTCCACTTCCCCCTCCATCGTCCCCCCGCCTCAGACCTCCACTTCCCCCTCCATCGTCCCCCCGCCTCAGACCTCCACTTCCCCCTCCATCGTCCCCCCGCCTCAGACCTCCACTTCCCCCTCCATAGCCCCCCGCCTCAGACCTCCACTTCCCCCTCCATAGCCCCCCCGCCTCAGACCTCCACTTCCCCCTCCATCCCCCCGACTCAGACCTCCACTTCCCCCTCCATCCCCCCGCCTCAGACCTCCACTTCCCCCTCCATCCCCCCGCCTCAGACCTCCACTTCCCCCTCCATAGCCCCCCCGCCTCAGACCTCCACTTCCCCCTCCATCCCCCCCCGCCTCCACTTCCCCCTCCATAGCCCCCCGCCTCAGACCTCCACTTCCCCCTCCATCCCCCCCCGCCTCCACTTCCCCCTCCATAGCCCCCCCGCCTCAGACCTCCACTTCCCCCTCCATAGCCCCCCCGCCTCAGACCTCCACTTCCCCCTCCATCGTCCCCCCGCCTCAGACCTCCACTTCCCCCTCCATCGTCCCCCCGCCTCAGACCTCCACTTCCCCCTCCATAGCCCCCCCGCCTCAGACCTCCACTTCCCCCTCCATAGCCCCCCCACCTCAGACCTCCACTTCCCCCTCCATCCCCCCGACTCAGACTTCCACTTCCCCCTCCATCCCCCCCGCCTCAGACCTCCACTTCCCCCTCCATAGCCCCCCCCTCAGACCTCCACTTCCCCCTCCATCCCCCCGCCTCAGACCTCCACTTCCCCCTCCATAGCCCCCCGCCTCAGACCTCCACTTCCCCCTCCATAGCCCCCCCGCCTCAGACCTCCACTTCCCCCTCCATAGCCCCCCCGCCTCAGACCTCCACTTCCCCCTCCATAGCCCCCCCGCCTCAGACCTCCACTTCCCCCTCCATAGCCCCCCCGCCTCAGACCTCCACTTCCCCCTCCATAGCCCCCCCGCCTCAGACCTCCACTTCCCCCTCCATCCCCCCCGCCTCAGACCTCCACTTCCCCCTCCATCCCCCCGCCTCAGACCTCCACTTCCCCCTCCATAGCCCCCCCGCCTCAGACCTCCACTTCCCCCTCCATCCCCCCCGCCTCAGACCTCCACTTCCCCCTCCATCCCCCCGCCTCAGACCTCCACTTCTCCCTCCATAGCCCCCCCGCCTCAGACCTCCACTTCCCCCTCCATAGCCCCCCCGCCTCAGACCTCCACTTCCCCCTCCACCCCCCGCCTTAGACCTCCACTTCCCCCTCCATCCCCCCCGCCTCAGACCTCCACTTCCCCCTCCATCCCCCTCCCCCGCCTCAGACCTCCACTTTCCTCTCCATCCCCCTCCCCCGCCTCTGACCTCCACTTTCCCCTCCATCCCCCTCCCCCGCCTCAGACCTCCACTTTCCCCTCCATCCCCCCCCGCCTCAGACCTCCACTTCCCCCTCCATAGCCCCCCCGCCTCCACTTCCCCCTCCATAGCCCCCCTGCCTCAGACCTCCACTTCCTCCTCCATTCCCCCCTCCTCAGACCTCCACTTCCCCCTCCATAGCCCCCCCACCTCCACTTCCCCCTCCATAGCCCCCCCGCCTCAGACCTCCACTTCTCCCTCCATCCCCCCGCCTCACACCTCCACTTCCCCCTCCATAGCCCCCCGCCTCAGACCTCCACTTCCCCCTCCATAGCCCCCCGCCTCAGACCTCCACTTCGCCCTCCATAGCCCCCCCGCCTCAGACCTCCACTTCCCCCTCCATAGCCCCCCCGCCTCAGACCTCCACTTCCCCCTCCATCCCCCCGCCTCCACTTCCCCCTCCATAGCCCCCCCGCCTCCACTTCCCCCTCCATAGCCCCCCCGCCTCAGACCTCCACTTCCCCCTCCATCCCCCCCGCCGCCTCAGACCTCCACTTCCCCCTCCATAGCCCCCCCGCCTCAGACCTCCACTTCCCCCTCCATCCCCCCCGCCTCCACTTCCCCCTCCATAGCCCCCCGCCTCAGACCTCCACTTCCCCCTCCATCCCCCCGCCTCAGACCTCCACTTCCCCCTCCATCCCCCCGCCTCAGACCTCCACTTCTCCCTCCATAGCCCCCCCGCCTCAGACCTCCACTTCCCCCTCCATCGCCCCCCGCCTCAGACCTCCACTTCCCCCTCCATCCCCCCGCCTCAGACCTCCACTTCCCCCTCCATCCCCCGCCTCAGACCTCCACTTCCCCCTCCATAGCCCCCCCGCCTCAGACCTCCACTTCCCCCTCCATCCCCCCCGCCTCCACTTCCCCCTCCATAGCCCCCCCCCCTCAGACCTCCACTTCCCCCTCCATCCCCCCACGCCTCCACTTCCCCCTCCATAGCCCCCCGCCTCAGACCTCCACTTCCCCCTCCATAGCCCCCCCGCCTCAGACCTCCACTTCCCCCTCCATCGTCCCCCCGCCTCAGACCTCCACTTCCCCCTCCATAGCCCCCCCGCCTCAGACCTCCACTTCCCCCTCGATCGCCCCCCCGCCTCAGACCTCCACTTCCCCCTCCATCGCCCCCCCGCCTCAGACCTCCACTTCCCCCTCCATCGCCCCCCCGCCTCAGACCTCCACTTCCTCCTCCATCGCCCCCCCGCCTCAGACCTCCACTTCCCCCTCCATCGCCCCCCCGCCTCAGACCTCCACTTCCCCCTCCATAGCCCCCCCGCCTCAGACCTCCACTTCCCCCTCCATCGTCCCCCCGCCTCAGACCTCCACTTCCCCCTTCATAGCCCCCCCGCCTCAGACCTCCACTTCCCCCTCCATCTCCCCCGCCTCAGACCTCCACTTCCCCCTCTATCCCCCCGCCTCAGACCTCCACTTCCCCCTCCATAGCCCCCCCGCCTCAGACCTCCACTTCCCCCTCCATCCCCCCGCCTCAGACCTCCACTTCCCCTTCCATAGCCCCTCCGCCTCAGACCTCCACTTCCCCCTCCATCCCCGTCCCCCGCCTCAGACCTCCACTTCCCCCTCCATAGCCCCCCCGCCGCCTCAGACCTCCACTTCCCCCTCCATAGCCCCCCGCCGCCTCAGACCTCCACTTCCCCCTCCATCCCCCCCGCCGCCTCAGACCTCCATTTCCCCTCCATCCCCCCCGCCTCAGACCTCCACTTCCCCCTCCATCGCCCCCCCGCCTCAGACCTCCACTTCCCCCTCCATCGCCCCCCCGCCTCAGACCTCCACTTCCCCCTCCATCGCCCCCCCGCCTCAGACCTCCACTTCCCCCTCCATCGCCCCCCCGCCTCAGACCTCCACTTCCCCCTCCATCGCCCCCCCGCCTCAGACCTCCACTTCCCCCTCCATAGCCCCCCCGCCTCAGACCTCCACTTCCCCCTCCATAGCCCCCCCGCCTCAGACCTCCACTTCCCCCTCCATCCCCCCCCGCCTCCACTTCCCCCTCCATAGCCCCCCCGCCTCAGACCTCCACTTCCCCCTCCATCCCCCCCCGCTGCCTCAGACCTCCACTTCCCCCTCCATAGCCCCCCCGCCTCAGACCTCCACTTCCCCCTCCATCCCCCCCCCGCCTCCACTTCCCCCTCCACTTCCCCCTCCATAGCCCCCACGCCTCAGACCTCCACTTCCCCCTCCATCGCCCCCCGCCTCAGACCTCCACATCCCCCTCCATAGCCCCCCCGCCTCAGACCTCCACTTCCCCCTCCATCCCCCCGACTCAGACCTCCACTTCCCCCTCCATCCCCCCCGCCTCAGACCTCCACTTCCCCCTCCATAGCCCCCCCGCCTCAGACCTCCACTTCCCCCTCCATCCCCCCGCCTCAGACCTCCACTTCCCCCTCCATAGCCCCCCCGCCTCAGACCTCCACTTCCCCCGCCATCGCCCCCCCGCCTCAGACCTCCACTTCCCCCTCCACCCCCCCGCCTCAGACCTCCACTTCCCCCTCCATCCCCCCGCCTCAGACCTCCACTTCCCCCTCCATAGCCCCCCCGCCTCAGACCTCCACTTCCCCCTCCATCCTCCCGCCTCAGACCTCCACTTCCCCCTCCATCCCCCCCGCCTCAGACCTCCACTTCCCCCTCCATCGCCCCCCCGCCTCAGACCTCCACTTCCCCCTCCATCGCCCCCCCGCCTCAGACCTCCACTTCCCCCTCCATCGCCCCCCCGCCTCAGACCTCCACTTCCCCCTCCATCGCCCCCCCCGCCTCAGACCTCCACTTCCCCCTCCATCGCCCCCCCGCCTCAGACCTCCACTTCCCCCTCCATAGCCCCCCCGCCTCAGACCTCCACTTCCCCCTCCATAGCCCCCCTGCCTCAGACCTCCACTTCCCCCTCCACAGCCCCCCCGCCTCAGACCTCCACTTCCCCCTCCATAGCCCCCCCGCCTCAGACCTCCACTTCCCCCTCCATAGCCCCCCCGCCTCAGACCTCCACTTCCCCCTCCATAGCCCCCCCGCCTCAGACCTCCATTTCCCCCTCCATCCCCCCCGCCTCAGACCTCCACTTCCCCCTCCATCCCCCCGCCTCAGACCTCCACTTCCCCCTCCATAGCCCCCCCGCCTCAGACCTCCACTTCCCCCTCCATAGCCCCCCGCCTCAGACCTCCACTTCCCCCTCCATCCCCCCCGCCTCAGACCTCCACTTCCTCCTCCATCCCCCTCCCCCGCCTCAGACCTCCACTTTCCCCTCCATCCCCCCCGCCTCAGACCTCCACTTCCCCCTCCATAGCCCCCCTGCCTCAGACCTCCACTTCCTCCTCCATTCCCCCCGCCTCAGACCTCCACTTCCCCCTCCATAGCCCCCCCGCCTCCACTTCCCCCTCCATAGCCCCCCCGCCTCAGACCTCCACTTCCCCCTCCATCCCCCCCGCCTCAGACCTCCACTTCCCCCTCTATCCCCCCCGCCTCCACTTCCCCCTCCATCCCCCCCACCTCAGACCTCCACTTCCCTCTCCACTTCCCCCTCCATAGCCCCCCCGCCTCAGACCTCCACTTCCCCCTCCATATCCCCCCCGCCTCAGACCTCCACTTCCCCCTCCATAGCCCCCCAGCCTCAGACCTCCACTTCCCCCTCCATTCCCCCCCGCCTCAGACCTCCACTTCCCCCTTCATAGCCCCCCCGCCTCAGACCTCCACTTCCTCCTCCATAGCCCGCCTCTCGCCTCCACTTCCCCCTCCATAACCCCCCCATCAAGCCTCTACTTCCTCCTCCATTACCCCCCTTCCCTGACACAGGCCTCCCCTTCTCCCTCCATAACCTCCCACCACCCCCACACGCCTCCACTTCCCCCTCCATAGCCCCTCTCCCCTGCCTCAGACCTCCACTTCCCCCTCCATTCCCCCCCTCCGCCTCAGACCTCCACTTCCCCCTCCATCCCCCTCCCCCGCCTCAGACCTCCACTTCCCCCTCCATAGCCCCCCCGCCTCAGACCTCCACTTCCCCCTCCATAGCCCCCCCGCCTCAGACCTCCACTTCCCCCTCCATCCCCCCCCGCCGCCTCAGACCTCCACTTCCCCCTCCATAGCCCCCCCGCCTCAGACCTCCACTTCCCCCTCCATCCCCCCCCGCCGCCTCAGACCTCCACTTCCCCCTCCATAGCCCCCCCGCCTCAGACCTCCACTTTCCCCTCCATCCCCCCCCGCCTCCACTTCCCCATCCAGAGCCCCCCCGCCTCAGACCTCCACTTCCCCCTCCATCCCTCCCGCCGCCTCAGACCTCCACTTCCCCCTCCATAGCCCCCCCGCCTCAGACCTCCACTTCCCCCTCCATCCCCCCCGCCGCCTCAGACCTCCACTTCCCCCTCCATAGCCCCCCCGCCTCAGACCTCCACTTCCCCCTCCATCCCCCCCGCCTCCACTTCCCCCTCCATAGCCCTCCGCCTCAGACCTCCACTACCCCCTCCATCGTCCCCGCGCCTCAGATCTCCACTTCCCCCTCTATAGCCCCCCCGCCTCAGACCTCCACTTCCCTCTCCATCGCCCCCCGCCTCAGACCTCCACTTCCCCCTCCATAGCCCCCCCGCCTCAGACCTCCACTTCCCCCTCCATCCCCCCCGCCTCAGACCTCCACTTCCCCCTCCATAGCCCCCCCGCCTCAGACCTCCACTTCCCCCTCCATCCCCCCGCGCCTCAGACCTCCACTTCCCCCTCCATCCCCCCCGCCTCAGACCTCCACTTCCCCCTCCATAGCCCCCCCGCCTCAGACCTCCACTTCCCCCTCCATCCCCCTCCATCCCCCTCCCCCGCCTCAGACCTCCACTTTCCCCTCCATCCCCCTCCCCCGCCTCAGACCTCCACTTTCCCCTCCATCCCCCTCCCCCGCCTCAGACCTTCACTTTCCCCTCCATCCCCCCCGCCTCCACTTCCCCCTCCATAGCCCCCCCGCCTCCACTTCCCCCTCCATAGCCCCCCTGCCTCAGACCTCCACTTCCTCCTCCATTCCCCCCACCTCAGACCTCCACTTCCCCCTCCATAGCCCCCCCGCCTCCACTTCCCCCTCCATACCCCCCCCGCCTCAGACCTCCACTTCCCCCTCCATCCCTCCCGCCTCCACTGCCCCCTCCATCCCCCCGCCTCAGACCTCCACTTCCCCCTCCATAGCCCCCCCGCCTCCACTTCCCCCTCCATAGCCCCCCTGCCTCAGACCTCCACTTCCTCCTCCATTCCCCCCGCCTCAGACCTCCACTTCCCCCTCCATAGCCCCCCCGCCTCCACTTCCCCCTCCATAGCCCCCCCGCCTCAGACCTCCACTTCCCCCTCCATCCCTCCCGCCTCCACTGCCCCCTCCATCCCCCCCGCCTCAGACCTCCACTTCCCCCTCCATAGCCCCCCGCCTCAGACCACTTCCCCCTCCATAGTCCCCCCGCCTCAGACCTCCACTTCCCCCTCCATAGCCCCCCAGCCTCAGACCTCCACTTCCCCCTCCATCCCCCCCGCCTCAGACCTCCACTTCCCCCTCCATAACCCCCCCATCAAGCCTCTACTTCCTCCTCCATAACCCCCCTTCCCTGACACAGGCCTCCCCTTCTCCCTCCATAACCTCCCACCACCCCCACAGGCCTCCACAGCCCCTCTCCCCTGCCTCAGACCTCCACTTCCCCCTCCATTCCCCCCCTCCGCCTCCACTTCCCCCTCCATAATCCCACCCATCAAGCCTCCACTTCCCCCTCCATAAACCCCCCTACAGGCCTCCACTTCCTCCTCCATAACCCCCCCCCCATCAAGCCTCTACTTCCTCCTCCACAACCCCCCCACAGGCCTCCCCTTCTCCCTCCATAACCTCCCACCACCACAGGCCTCCACTTCCCCCTCTATTCCTCCCCGCCTCCACTTCCCCCTCCATAGCCCCCCCCCGCCTCAGGCCTCCACTTCCCCCTCCATAGCCCTCACCCCCGCCTCAGACCTCCACTTCCCCCTCCATCCCCCCCCGCCTCCACTTCCCCCTCCATAGCCCCCCGCCTCAGACCTCCACTTCCCCCTCCATAGCCCCCCCGCCTCAGACCTCCACTTCCCCCTCCATCGTCCCCCCGCCTCAGACCTCCACTTCCCCCTCCATAGCCCCCCCGCCTCAGACCTCCACTTCCCCCTCCATCGCCCCCCGCCTCAGACCTCCACTTCCCCCTCCATAGCCCCCCCACCTCAGACCTCCACTTCCCCCTCCATCCCCCCGACTCAGACTTCCACTTCCCCCTCCATCCCCCCCGCCTCAGACCTCCACTTCCCCCTCCATAGCCCCCCCCTCAGACCTCCACTTCCCCCTCCATCCCCCCGCCTCAGACCTCCACTTCCCCCTCCATAGCCCCCCGCCTCAGACCTCCACTTCCCCCTACATCCCCCCGCCTCAGACCTCCACTTCCCCCTCCATAGCCCCCCCGCCTCAGACCTCCACTTCCCCCTCCATAGCCCCCCCGCCTCAGACCTCCACTTCCCCCTCCATAGCCCCCCCACCTCAGACCTCCACTTCCCCCTCCATAGCCCCCCCGCCTCAGACCTCCACTTCCCCCTCCATCCCCCCCGCCTCAGACCTCCACTTCCCCCTCCATCCCCCCGCCTCAGACCTCCACTTCTCCCTCCATAGCCCCCCCGCCTCAGACCTCCACTTCCCCCTCCATAGCCCCCCCGCCTCAGACCTCCACTTCCCCCTCCATCCCCCCCGCCTCAGACCTCCACTTCCCCCTCCACCCCCCGCCTTAGACCTCCACTTCCCCCTCCATCCCCCCCGCCTCAGACCTCCACTTCCCCCTCCATCCCCCTCCCCCGCCTCTGACCTCCACTTTCCCCTCCATCCCCCTCCCCCGCCTCAGACCTCCACTTTCCCCTCCATCCCCCCCGCCTCAGACCTCCACTTCCCCCTCCATAGCCCCCCCGCCTCCACTTCCCCCTCCATAGCCCCCCTGCCTCAGACCTCCACTTCCTCCTCCATTCCCCCCTCCTCAGACCTCCACTTCCCCCTCCATAGCCCCCCCGCCTCCACTTCCCCCTCCATAGCCCCCCCCGCCTCAGACCTCCACTTCTCCCTCCATCCCCCCGCCTCACACCTCCACTTCCCCCTCCATAGCCCCCCGCCTCAGACCTCCACTTCCCCCTCCATAGCCCCCCGCCTCAGACCTCCACTTCGCCCTCCATAGCCCCCCCGCCTCAGACCTCCACTTCCCCCTCCATAGCCCCCCCGCCTCAGACCTCCACTTCCCCCTCCATCCCCCCGCCTCCACTTCCCCCTCCATAGCCCCCCCGCCTCCACTTCCCCCTCCATAGCCCCCCCGCCTCAGACCTCCACTTCCCCCTCCATCCCCCCCCGCCGCCTCAGACCTCCACTTCCCCCTCCATAGCCCCCCCGCCTCAGACCTCCACTTCCCCCTCCATCCCCCCCGCCTCCACTTCCCCCTCCATAGCCCCCCGCCTCAGACCTCCACTTCCCCCTCCATAGCCCCCCCGCCTCAGACCTCCACTTCCCCCTCCATCGTCCCCCCGCCTCAGACCTCCACTTCCCCCTTCATAGCCCCCCCGCCTCAGACCTCCACTTCCCCCTCCATCCCCCCCGCCTCAGACCTCCACTTCCCCCTCCATCCCCCCCGTCTCAGACCTCCACTTCCCCCTCCATAGCCCCCCCGCCTCAGACCTCCACTTCCCCCTCCATAGCCCCTCCGCCTCAGACCTCCACTTCCCCCTCCATAGCCCCCCTGCCTCAGACCTCCACTTCCCCCTCCACAGCCCCCCCGCCTCAGACCTCCACTTCCCCCTCCATAGCCCCCCCGCCTCAGACCTCCACTTCCCCCTCCATAGCCCCCCCGCCTCAGACCTCCACTTCCCCCTCCATCCCCCCCGCCTCAGACCTCCATTTCCCCCTCCATCCCCCCCGCCTCAGACCTCCACTTCCCCCTCCATCCCCCCGCCTCAGACCTCCACTTCCCCCTCCATAGCCCCCCCGCCTCAGACCTCCACTTCCCCCTCCATAGCCCCCCGCCTCAGACCTCCACTTCCCCCTCCATCCCCCCCGCCTCAGACCTCCACTTCCTCCTCCATCCCCCTCCCCCGCCTCAGACCTCCACTTTCCCCTCCATCCCCCCCGCCTCAGACCTCCACTTCCCCCTCCATAGCCCCCCTGCCTCAGACCTCCACTTCCTCCTCCATTCCCCCCGCCTCAGACCTCCACTTCCCCCTCCATAGCCCCCCCGCCTCCACTTCCCCCTCCATAGCCCCCCCGCCTCAGACCTCCACTTCCCCCTCCATCCCCCCCGCCTCAGACCTCCACTTCCCCCTCTATCCCCCCCGCCTCCACTTCCCCCTCCATCCCCCCCACCTCAGACCTCCACTTCCCTCTCCACTTCCCCCTCCATAGCCCCCCCGCGTCAGACCTCCACTTCCCCCTCCATATCCCCCCCGCCTCAGACCTCCACTTCCCCCTCCATAGCCCCCCAGCCTCAGACCTCCACTTCCCCCTCCATTCCCCCCCGCCTCAGACCTCCACTTCCCCCTTCATAGCCCCCCCGCCTCAGACCTCCACTTCCTCCTCCATAGCCCGCCTCTCGCCTCCACTTCCCCCTCCATAACCCCCCCATCAAGCCTCTACTTCCTCCTCCATTACCCCCCTTCCCTGACACAGGCCTCCCCTTCTCCCTCCATAACCTCCCACCACCCCCACACGCCTCCACTTCCCCCTCCATAGCCCCTCTCCCCTGCCTCAGACCTCCACTTCCCCCTCCATTCCCCCCCTCCGCCTCAGACCTCCACTTCCCCCTCCATCCCCCTCCCCCGCCTCAGACCTCCACTTCCCCCTCCATAGCCCCCCCGCCTCAGACCTCCACTTCCCCCTCCATCCCCCCCCGCCGCCTCAGACCTCCACTTCCCCCTCCATAGCCCCCCCGCCTCAGACCTCCACTTCCCCCTCCATCCCCCCCCGCCGCCTCCGACCTCCACTTCCCCCTCCATAGCCCCCCCGCCTCAGACCTCCACTTTCCCCTCCATCCCCCCCCGCCTCCACTTCCCCATCCATAGCCCCCCCGCCTCAGACCTCCACTTCCCCCTCCATCCCTCCCGCCGCCTCAGACCTCCACTTCCCCCTCCATAGCCCCCCCGCCTCAGACCTCCACTTCCCCCTCCATCCCCCCCGCCGCCTCAGACCTCCACTTCCCCCTCCATAGCCCCCCCGCCTCAGACCTCCACTTCCCCCTCCATCCCCCCCGCCTCCACTTCCCCCTCCATAGCCCTCCGCCTCAGACCTCCACTACCCCCTCCATCGTCCCCGCGCCTCAGATCTCCACTTCCCCCTCCATAGCCCCCCCGCCTCAGACCTCCACTTCCCTCTCCATCGCCCCCCGCCTCAGACCTCCACTTCCCCCTCCATAGCCCCCCCGCCTCAGACCTCCACTTCCCCCTCCATCCCCCCCGCCTCAGACCTCCACTTCCCCCTCCATAGCCCCCCCGCCTCAGACCTCCACTTCCCCCTCCATCCCCCCGCGCCTCAGACCTCCACTTCCCCCTCCATCCCCCCCGCCTCAGACCTCCACTTCCCCCTCCATAGCCCCCCCGCCTCAGACCTCCACTTCCCCCTCCATCCCCCTCCCCCGCCTCAGACCTCCACTTTCCCCTCCATCCCCCTCCCCCGCCTCAGACCTTCACTTTCCCCTCCATCCCCCCCGCCTCCACTTCCCCCTCCATAGCCCCCCCGCCTCCACTTCCCCCTCCATACCCCCCCGCCTCAGACCTCCACTTCCCCCTCCATCCCTCCCGCCTCCACTGCCCCCTCCATCCCCCCGCCTCAGACCTCCACTTCCCCCTCCATAGCCCCCCCGCCTCCACTTCCCCCTCCATAGCCCCCCTGCCTCAGACCTCCACTTCCTCCTCCATTCCCCCCGCCTCAGACCTCCACTTCCCCCTCCATAGCCCCCCCGCCTCCACTTCCCCCTCCATAGCCCCCCCGCCTCAGACCTCCACTTCCCCCTCCATCCCTCCCGCCTCCACTGCCCCCTCCATCCCCCCCGCCTCAGACCTCCACTTCCCCCTCCATAGCCCCCCGCCTCAGACCTCCACTTCCCCCTCCATAGTCCCCCCGCCTCAGACCTCCACTTCCCCCTCCATAGCCCCCCAGCCTCAGACCTCCACTTCCCCCTCCATCCCCCCCGCCTCAGACCTCCACTTCCCCCTCCATAACCCCCCCATCAAGCCTCTACTTCCTCCTCCATAACCCCCCTTCCCTGACACAGGCCTCCCCTTCTCCCTCCATAATCTCCCACCACCCCCACAGGCCTCCACAGCCCCTCTCCCCTGCCTCAGACCTCCACTTCCCCCTCCATTCCCCCCCTCCGCCTCCACTTTCCCCTCCATAGCCCCCCCGCCTCAGACCTCCACTTCCCCCTCCATCCCCCCCGCCTCAGACCTCCACTTCCCCCTCCATCGCCCCCCGCCTCAGACCTCCACTTCCCCCTCCATAGCCCCCCGCCTCAGACCTCCACTTCCCCCTCCATCCCACTCCCCGCCTCAGACCTCCACTTCCCCCTCCATAGCCCCTCCGCCTCAGACCTCCACTTCCCCCTCCATCCCCCTCCCCCGCCTCAGACCTCCACTTCCCCCTCCATCCCCCTCCCCCGCCTCAGACCTCCACTTCCCCCTCCATAGCCCCCCGCCGCCTCAGACCTCCACTTCCCCCTCCATAGCCCCCCCGCCGCCTCAGACCTCCACTTCCCCCACCATAGCCCCCCCGCCGCCTCAGACCTCCACTTCCCCCTCCATCCCCCCCGCCGCCTCAGACCTCCACTTCCCCCTCCATCCCTCCCGCCTCAGACCTCCACTTCCCCCTCCATCGCCCCCCCGCCTCAGACCTCCACTTCCCCCTCCATCGCCCCCCCGGTCAGACCTCCACTTCCCCCTCCATAGTCCCCCCGCCTCAGACCTCCACTTCCCCCTCCATCGCCCCCCGCCTCAGACCTCCACTTCCCCCTCCATCGCCCCCCCGCCTCAGACCTCCACTTCCCCCTCCATCGCCCCCCCGCCTCAGACCTCCACTTCCCCTTCCATAGCCCCCCCGCCTCAGACCTCCACTTCCCCCTCCATCCCCCCCGCCTCCACTTCCCCCTCCATAGCCCCCCCGCCTCAGACCTCCACTTCCCCCTCCATCCCCCCCCGCCGCCTCAGACCTCCACTTCCCCCTCCATAGCCCCCCCGCCTCAGACCTCCACTTCCCCCTCCATCCCCCCCCGCCTCCACTTCCCCCTCCATAGCCTCCCGCCTCAGACCTCCACTTCCCCCTCCATAGCCCCCCCGCCTCAGACCTCCACTTCCCCCTCCATCATCCCCCCGCCTCAGACCTCCACTTCCCCCTCCATCATCCCCCCGCCTCAGACCTCCACTTCCCCCTCCATAGCCCCCCGCCTCAGACCTCCACTTCCCCCTCCATCGTCCCCCCGCCTCAGACCTCCACTTCCCCCTCCATCGTCCCCCCGCCTCAGACCTCCACTTCCCCCTCCATAGCCCCCCGCCTCAGACCTCCACTTCCCCCTCCATAGCCCCCCCGCCTCAGACCTCCACTTCCCCCTCCATCCCCCCCGCCTCAGACCTCCACTTCCCCCTCCATAGCCCCCCCGCCTCAGACCTCCACTTCCCCCTCAATCGCCCCGCCTCAGACCTCCACTTCCCCCTCCATAGCCCCCCGCCTCAGACCTCCACTTCCCCCTCCATCCCCCCGCCTCAGACCTCCACTCCCCCTCCATAGCCCCCCCGCCTCAGACCTCCACTTCCCCCTCCATAGCCCCCCCGCCTCAGACCTCCACTTCCCCCTCCATCCCCCCGCCTCAGACCTCCACTTCCCCCTCCATCCCCCCGCCTCAGACCTCCACTTCTCCCTCCATAGCCCCCCCGCCTCAGACCTCCACTTCCCCCTCCATCGCCCCCGCCTCAGACCTCCACTTCCCCCTCCATCCCCCCGCCTCAGACCTCCACTTCCCCCTCCATCCCCCGCCTCAGACCTCCACTTCCCCCTCCATAGCCCCCCCGCCTCAGACCTCCACTTCCCCCTCCATCCCCCCCCGCCTCCACTTCCCCCTCCATAGCCCCCCGCCTCAGACCTCCACTTCCCCCTCCATCCCCCCCGCCTCCACTTCCCCCTCCATAGCCCCCCGCCTCAGACCTCCACTTCCCCCTCCATAGCCCCCCCGCCTCAGACCTCCACTTCCCCCTCCATCGTCCCCCCGCCTCAGACCTCCACTTCCCCCTCCATAGCCCCCCCGCCTCAGACCTCCACTTCCCCCTCCATCGCCCCCCGCCTCAGACCTCCACTTCCCCCTCCATAGCCCCCCCACCTCAGACCTCCACTTCCCCCTCCATCCCCCCGACTCAGACTTCCACTTCCCCCTCCATCCCCCCCGCCTCAGACCTCCACTTCCCCCTCCATAGCCCCCCCCTCAGACCTCCACTTCCCCCTCCATCCCCCCGCCTCAGACCTCCACTTCCCCCTCCATAGCCCCCCGCCTCAGACCTCCACTTCCCCCTACATCCCCCCGCCTCAGACCTCCACTTCCCCCTCCATAGCCCCCCCGCCTCAGACCTCCACTTCCCCCTCCATAGCCCCCCCGCCTCAGACCTCCACTTCCCCCTCCATAGCCCCCCCGCCTCAGACCTCCACTTCCCCCTCCATAGCCCCCGCGCCTCAGACCTCCACTTCCCCCTCCATCCCCCCCGCCTCAGACCTCCACTTCCCCCTCCATCCCCCCGCCTCAGACCTCCACTTCTCCCTCCATAGCCCCCCCGCCTCAGACCTCCACTTCCCCCTCCATAGCCCCCCCGCCTCAGACCTCCACTTCCCCCTCCATCCCCCCCGCCTCAGACCTCCACTTCCCCCTCCACC
Source organism: Pelodiscus sinensis (assembly GCF_049634645.1). Taxonomy (NCBI): domain Eukaryota; kingdom Metazoa; phylum Chordata; order Testudines; family Trionychidae; genus Pelodiscus; species Pelodiscus sinensis. Next base: position 35,678,399 of record NC_134728.1, on the reverse strand, counting down.
CCCCGCCTTAGACCTCCACTTCCCCCTCCATCCCCCCCGCCTCAGACCTCCACTTCCCCCTCCATCCCCCTCCCCCGCCTCAGACCTCCACTTTCCTCTCCATCCCCCTCCCCCGCCTCTGACCTCCACTTTCCCCTCCATCCCCCTCCCCCGCCTCAGACCTCCACTTTCCCCTCCATCCCCCCCGCCTCAGACCTCCACTTCCCCCTCCATAGCCCCCCCGCCTCCACTTCCCCCTCCATAGCCCCCCTGCCTCAGACCTCCACTTCCTCCTCCATTCCCCCCTCCTCAGACCTCCACTTCCCCCTCCATAGCCCCCCCGCCTCCACTTCCCCCTCCATAGCCCCCCCGCCTCAGACCTCCACTTCTCCCTCCATCCCCCCGCCTCACACCTCCACTTCCCCCTCCATAGCCCCCCGCCTCAGACCTCCACTTCCCCCTCCATAGCCCCCCGCCTCAGACCTCCACTTCGCCCTCCATAGCCCCCCCGCCTCAGACCTCCACTTCCCCCTCCATAGCCCCCCCGCCTCAGACCTCCACTTCCCCCTCCATCCCCCCGCCTCCACTTCCCCCTCCATAGCCCCCCCGCCTCCACTTCCCCCTCCATAGCCCCCCCGCCTCAGACCTCCACTTCCCCCTCCATCCCCCCCCGCCGCCTCAGACCTCCACTTCCCCCTCCATAGCCCCCCCGCCTCAGACCTCCACTTCCCCCTCCATCCCCCCCGCCTCCACTTCCCCCTCCATAGCCCCCCGCCTCAGACCTCCACTTCCCCCTCCATAGCCCCCCCGCCTCAGACCTCCACTTCCCCCTCCATCGTCCCCCCGCCTCAGACCTCCACTTCCCCCTTCATAGCCCCCCCGCCTCAGACCTCCACTTCCCCCTCCATCCCCCCCGCCTCAGACCTCCACTTCCCCCTCCATCCCCCCGTCTCAGACCTCCACTTCCCCCTCCATAGCCCCCCCGCCTCAGACCTCCACTTCCCCCTCCATAGCCCCTCCGCCTCAGACCTCCACTTCCCCCTCCATAGCCCCCCTGCCTCAGACCTCCACTTCCCCCTCCACAGCCCCCCCGCCTCAGACCTCCACTTCCCCCTCCATAGCCCCCCCGCCTCAGACCTCCACTTCCCCCTCCATAGCCCCCCCGCCTCAGACCTCCACTTCCCCCTCCATCCCCCCCGCCTCAGACCTCCATTTCCCCCTCCATCCCCCCCGCCTCAGACCTCCACTTCCCCCTCCATCCCCCCCGCCTCAGACCTCCACTTCCCCCTCCATAGCCCCCCCGCCTCAGACCTCCACTTCCCCCTCCATAGCCCCCCGCCTCAGACCTCCACTTCCCCCTCCATCCCCCCGCCTCAGACCTCCACTTCCTCCTCCATCCCCCTCCCCCGCCTCAGACCTCCACTTTCCCCTCCATCCCCCCGCCTCAGACCTCCACTTCCCCCTCCATAGCCCCCCCGCCTCAGACCTCCACTTCCCCCTCCATCGCCCCCGCCTCAGACCTCCACTTCCCCCTCCATCCCCCCGCCTCAGACCTCCACTTCCCCCTCCATCCCCCGCCTCAGACCTCCACTTCCCCCTCCATAGCCCCCCCGCCTCAGACCTCCACTTCCCCCTCCATCCCCCCCCGCCTCCACTTCCCCCTCCATAGCCCCCCGCCTCAGACCTCCACTTCCCCCTCCATAGCCCCCCCGCCTCAGACCTCCACTTCCCCCTCCATCGCCCCCCGCCTCAGACCTCCACTTCCCCCTCCATAGCCCCCCCACCTCAGACCTCCACTTCCCCCTCCATCCCCCCGAGTCAGACTTCCACTTCCCCCTCCATCCCCCCCGCCTCAGACCTCCACTTCCCCCTCCATAGCCCCCCCCTCAGACCTCCACTTCCCCCTCCATCCCCCCGCCTCAGACCTCCACTTCCCCCTCCATAGCCCCCCGCCTCAGACCTCCACTTCCCCCTACATCCCCCCGCCTCAGACCTCCACTTCCCCCTCCATAGCCCCCCCGCCTCAGACCTCCACTTCCCCCTCCATAGCCCCCCCGCCTCAGACCTCCACTTCCCCCTCCATAGCCCCCCCGCCTCAGACCTCCACTTCCCCCTCCATAGCCCCCCCGCCTCAGACCTCCACTTCCCCCTCCATCCCCCCCGCCTCAGACCTCCACTTCTCCCTCCATAGCCCCCCCGCCTCAGACCTCCACTTCCCCCTCCATAGCCCCCCCGCCTCAGACCTCCACTTCCCCCTCCATCCCCCCCGCCTCAGACCTCCACTTCCCCCTCCACCCCCCGCCTTAGACCTCCACTTCCCCCTCCATCCCCCCCGCCTCAGACCTCCACTTCCCCCTCCATCCCCCTCCCCCGCCTCAGACCTCCACTTTCCTCTCCATCCCCCTCCCCCGCCTCTGACCTCCACTTTCTCCTCCATCCCCCTCCCCCGCCTCAGACCTCCACTTTCCCCTCCATCCCCCCCGCCTCAGACCTCCACTTCCCCCTCCATAGCCCCCCCGCCTCCACTTCCCCCTCCATAGCCCCCCTGCCTCAGACCTCCACTTCCTCCTCCATTCCCCCCTCCTCAGACCTCCACTTCCCCCTCCATAGCCCCCCCGCCTCCACTTCCCCCTCCATAGCCCCCCCGCCTCAGACCTCCACTTCTCCCTCCATCCCCCCGCCTCACACCTCCACTTCCCCCTCCATAGCCCCCCGCCTCAGACCTCCACTTCCCCCTCCATAGCCCCCCGCCTCAGACCTCCACTTCGCCCTCCATAGCCCCCCCGCCTCAGACCTCCACTTCCCCCTCCATAGCCCCCCCGCCTCAGACCTCCACTTCCCCCTCCATCCCCCCGCCTCCACTTCCCCCTCCATAGCCCCCCCGCCTCCACTTCCCCCTCCATAGCCCCCCCGCCTCAGACCTCCACTTCCCCCTCCATCCCCCCCCGCCGCCTCAGACCTCCACTTCCCCCTCCATAGCCCCCCCGCCTCAGACCTCCACTTCCCCCTCCATCCCCCCCGCCTCCACTTCCCCCTCCATAGCCCCCCGCCTCAGACCTCCACTTCCCCCTCCATAGCCCCCCCGCCTCAGACCTCCACTTCCCCCTCCATCGTCCCCCCGCCTCAGACCTCCACTTCCCCCTTCATAGCCCCCCCGCCTCAGACCTCCACTTCCCCCTCCATCCCCCCCGCCTCAGACCTCCACTTCCCCCTCCATCCCCCCCGTCTCAGACCTCCACTTCCCCCTCCATAGCCCCCCCGCTTCAGACCTCGACTTCCCCCTCCATAGCCCCTCCGCCTCAGACCTCCACTTCCCCCTCCATAGCCCCCCTGCCTCAGACCTCCACTTCCCCCTCCACAGCCCCCCCGCCTCAGACCTCCACTTCCCCCTCCATAGCCCCCCCGCCTCAGACCTCCACTTCCCCCTCCATAGCCCCCCCGCCTCAGACCTCCACTTCCCCCTCCATCCCCCCCGCCTCAGACCTCCATTTCCCCCTCCATCCCCCCCGCCTCAGACCTCCACTTCCCCCTCCATCCCCCCGCCTCAGACCTCCACTTCCCCCTCCATAGCCCCCCCGCCTCAGACCTCCACTTCCCCCTCCATAGCCCCCCGCCTCAGACCTCCACTTCCCCCTCCATCCCCCCCGCCTCAGACCTCCACTTCCTCCTCCATCCCCCTCCCCCGCCTCAGACCTCCACTTTCCCCTCCATCCCCCCCGCCTCAGACCTCCACTTCCCCCTCCATAGCCCCCCTGCCTCAGACCTCCACTTCCTCCTCCATTCCCCCCGCCTCAGACCTCCACTTCCCCCTCCATAGCCCCCCCGCCTCCACTTCCCCCTCCATAGCCCCCCCGCCTCAGACCTCCACTTCCCCCTCCATCCCCCCCGCCTCAGACCTCCACTTCCCCCTCTATCCCCCCCGCCTCCACTTCCCCCTCCATCCCCCCCACCTCAGACCTCCACTTCCCTCTCCACTTCCCCCTCCATAGCCCCCCCGCCTCAGACCTCCACTTCCCCCTCCATATCCCCCCCGCCTCAGACCTCCACTTCCCCCTCCATAGCCCCCCAGCCTCAGACCTCCACTTCCCCCTCCATTCCCCCCCGCCTCAGACCTCCACTTCCCCCTTCATAGCCCCCCCGCCTCAGACCTCCACTTCCTCCTCCATAGCCCGCCTCTCGCCTCCACTTCCCCCTCCATAACCCCCCCATCAAGCCTCTACTTCCTCCTCCATTACCCCCCTTCCCTGACACAGGCCTCCCCTTCTCCCTCCATAACCTCCCACCACCCCCACACGCCTCCACTTCCCCCTCCATAGCCCCTCTCCCCTGCCTCAGACCTCCACTTCCCCCTCCATTCCCCCCCTCCGCCTCAGACCTCCACTTCCCCCTCCATCCCCCTCCCCCGCCTCAGACCTCCACTTCCCCCTCCATAGCCCCCCCGCCTCAGACCTCCACTTCCCCCTCCATAGCCCCCCCGCCTCAGACCTCCACTTCCCCCTCCATCCCCCCCCGCCGCCTCAGACCTCCACTTCCCCCTCCATAGCCCCCCCGCCTCAGACCTCCACTTCCCCCTCCATCCCCCCCCGCCGCCTCAGACCTCCACTTCCCCCTCCATAGCCCCCCCGCCTCAGACCTCCACTTTCCCCTCCATCCCCCCCCGCCTCCACTTCCCCATCCATAGCCCCCCCGCCTCAGACCTCCACTTCCCCCTCCATCCCTCCCGCCGCCTCAGACCTCCACTTCCCCCTCCATAGCCCCCCCGCCTCAGACCTCCACTTCCCCCTCCATCCCCCCCGCCGCCTCAGACCTCCACTTCCCCCTCCATAGCCCCCCCGCCTCAGACCTCCACTTCCCCCTCCATCCCCCCCGCCGCCTCAGACCTCCACTTCCCCCTCCATAGCCCCCCCGCCTCAGACCTCCACTTCCCCCTCCATCCCCCCCGCCTCCACTTCCCCCTCCATAGCCCTCCGCCTCAGACCTCCACTACCCCCTCCATCGTCCCCGTGCCTCAGATCTCCACTTCCCCCTCCATAGCCCCCCCGCCTCAGACCTCCACTTCCCTCTCCATCGCCCCCCGCCTCAGACCTCCACTTCCCCCTCCATAGCCCCCCCGCCTCAGACCTCCACTTCCCCCTCCATCCCCCCCGCCTCAGACCTCCACTTCCCCCTCCATAGCCCCCCCGCCTCAGACCTCCACTTCCCCCTCCATCCCCCCGCGCCTCAGACCTCCACTTCCGCCTCCATAGCCCCCCGCCTCAGACCTCCACTTCCCCCTCCATCGTCCCCCCGCCTCAGACCTCCACTTCCCCCTCCATCGTCCCCCCGCCTCAGACCTCCACTTCCCCCTCCATAGCCCCCCGCCTCAGACCTCCACTTCCCCCTCCATAGCCCCCCCGCCTCAGACCTCCACTTCCCCCTCCATCCCCCCCGCCTCAGACATCCACTTCCCCCTCCATAGCCCCCCCGCCTCAGACCTCCACTTCCCCCTCCATCGCCCCGCCTCAGACCTCCACTTCCCCCTCCATAGCCCCCCGCCTCAGACCTCCACTTCCCCCTCCATCCCCCCGCCTCAGACCTCCACTCCCCCTCCATAGCCCCCCCGCCTCAGACCTCCACTTCCCCCTCCATAGCCCCCCCGCCTCAGACCTCCACTTCCCCCTCCATCCCCCCGCCTCAGACCTCCACTTCCCCCTCCATCCCCCCGCCTCAGACCTCCACTTCTCCCTCCATAGCCCCCCCGCCTCAGACCTCCACTTCCCCCTCCATCGCCCCCGCCTCAGACCTCCACTTCCCCCTCCATCCCCCCGCCTCAGACCTCCACTTCCCCCTCCATCCCCCGCCTCAGACCTCCACTTCCCCCTCCATAGCCCCCCCGCCTCAGACCTCCACTTCCCCCTCCATCCCCCCCCGCCTCCACTTCCCCCTCCATAGCCCCCCGCCTCAGACCTCCACTTCCCCCTCCATCCCCCCCGCCTCCACTTCCCCCTCCATAGCCCCCCGCCTCAGACCTCCACTTCCCCCTCCATAGCCCCCCCGCCTCAGACCTCCACTTCCCCCTCCATCGTCCCCCCGCCTCAGACCTCCACTTCCCCCTCCATAGCCCCCCCGCCTCAGACCTCCACTTCCCCCTCCATCGCCCCCCGCCTCAGACCTCCACTTCCCCCTCCATAGCCCCCCCACCTCAGACCTCCACTTCCCCCTCCATCCCCCCGACTCAGACTTCCACTTCCCCCTCCATCCCCCCCGCCTCAGACCTCCACTTCCCCCTCCATAGCCCCCCCCTCAGACCTCCACTTCCCCCTCCATCCCCCCGCCTCAGACCTCCACTTCCCCCTCCATAGCCCCCCGCCTCAGACCTCCACTTCCCCCTACATCCCCCCGCCTCAGACCTCCACTTCCCCCTCCATAGCCCCCCCGCCTCAGACCTCCACTTCCCCCTCCATAGCCCCCCCGCCTCAGACCTCCACTTCCCCCTCCATAGCCCCCGCGCCTCAGACCTCCACTTCCCCCTCCATAGCCCCCCCGCCTCAGACCTCCACTTCCCCCTCCATCCCCCCCGCCTCAGACCTCCACTTCCCCCTCCATCCCCCCGCCTCAGACCTCCACTTCTCCCTCCATAGCCCCCCCGCCTCAGACCTCCACTTCCCCCTCCATAGCCCCCCCGCCTCAGACCTCCACTTCCCCCTCCATCCCCCCCGCCTCAGACCTCCACTTCCCCCTCCACCCCCCGCCTTAGACCTCCACTTCCCCCTCCATCCCCCCCGCCTCAGACCTCCACTTCCCCCTCCATCCCCCTCCCCCGCCTCAGACCTCCACTTTCCTCTCCATCCCCCTCCCCCGCCTCTGACCTCCACTTTCCCCTCCATCCCCCTCCCCCGCCTCAGACCTCCACTTTCCCCTCCATCCCCCCCGCCTCAGACCTCCACTTCCCCCTCCATAGCCCCCCCGCCTCCACTTCCCCCTCCATAGCCCCCCCGCCTCAGACCTCCACTTCTCCCTCCATCCCCCCGCCTCACACCTCCACTTCCCCCTCCATAGCCCCCCGCCTCAGACCTCCACTTCCCCCTCCATAGCCCCCCGCCTCAGACCTCCACTTCGCCCTCCATAGCCCCCCCGCCTCAGACCTCCACTTCCCCCTCCATAGCCCCCCCGCCTCAGACCTCCACTTCCCCCTCCATCCCCCCGCCTCCACTTCCCCCTCCATAGCCCCCCCGCCTCCACTTCCCCCTCCATAGCCCCCCCGCCTCAGACCTCCACTTCCCCCTCCATCCCCCCCCGCCGCCTCAGACCTCCACTTCCCCCTCCATAGCCCCCCCGCCTCAGACCTCCACTTCCCCCTCCATCCCCCCCGCCTCCACTTCCCCCTCCATAGCCCCCCGCCTCAGACCTCCACTTCCCCCTCCATAGCCCCCCCGCCTCAGACCTCCACTTCCCCCTCCATCGTCCCCCCGCCTCAGACCTCCACTTCCCCCTTCATAGCCCCCCCGCCTCAGACCTCCACTTCCCCCTCCATCCCCCCCGCCTCAGACCTCCACTTCCCCCTCCATCCCCCCGTCTCAGACCTCCACTTCCCCCTCCATAGCCCCCCCGCCTCAGACCTCCACTTCCCCCTCCATAGCCCCTCCGCCTCAGACCTCCACTTCCCCCTCCATAGCCCCCCTGCCTCAGACCTCCACTTCCCCCTCCACAGCCCCCCCGCCTCAGACCTCCACTTCCCCCTCCATAGCCCCCCCGCCTCAGACCTCCACTTCCCCCTCCATAGCCCCCCCGCCTCAGACCTCCACTTCCCCTTCCATCCCCCCCGCCTCAGACCTCCATTTCCCCCTCCATCCCCCCCGCCTCAGACCTCCACTTCCCCCTCCATCCCCCCGCCTCAGACCTCCACTTCCCCCGCCTCAGACCTCCACTTCCCCCTCCATAGCCCCTCGCCTCAGACCTCCACTTCCCCCTCCATCCCCCCGCCTCAGACCTCCACTTCCTCCTCCATCCCCCTCCCCCGCCTCAGACCTCCACTTTCCCCTCCATCCCCCCGCCTCAGACCTCCACTTCCCCCTCCATAGCCCCCCCGCCTCAGACCTCCACTTCCCCCTCCATCGCCCCCGCCTCAGACCTCCACTTCCCCCTCCATCCCCCCGCCTCAGACCTCCACTTCCCCCTCCATCCCCCGCCTCAGACCTCCACTTCCCCCTCCATAGCCCCCCCGCCTCAGACCTCCACTTCCCCCTCCATCCCCCCCCGCCTCCACTTCCCCCTCCATAGCCCCCCGCCTCAGACCTCCACTTCCCCCTCCATAGCCCCCCCGCCTCAGACCTCCACTTCCCCCTCCATCGCCCCCCGCCTCAGACCTCCACTTCCCCCTCCATAGCCCCCCCACCTCAGACCTCCACTTCCCCCTCCATCCCCCCGACTCAGACTTCCACTTCCCCCTCCATCCCCCCCGCCTCAGACCTCCACTTCCCCCTCCATAGCCCCCCCCTCAGACCTCCACTTCCCCCTCCATCCCCCCGCCTCAGACCTCCACTTCCCCCTCCATAGCCCCCCGCCTCAGACCTCCACTTCCCCCTACATCCCCCCGCCTCAGACCTCCACTTCCCCCTCCATAGCCCCCCCGCCTCAGACCTCCACTTCCCCCTCCATAGCCCCCCCGCCTCAGACCTCCACTTCCCCCTCCATAGCCCCCCCGCCTCAGACCTCCACTTCCCCCTCCATAGCCCCCCCGCCTCAGACCTCCACTTCCCCCTCCATCCCCCCCGCCTCAGACCTCCACTTCCCCCTCCATCCCCCCGCCTCAGACCTCCACTTCTCCCTCCATAGCCCCCCCGCCTCAGACCTCCACTTCCCCCTCCATAGCCCCCCCGCCTCAGACCTCCACTTCCCCCTCCATCCCCCCCGCCTCAGACCTCCACTTCCCCCTCCACCCCCCGCCTTAGACCTCCACTTCCCCCTCCATCCCCCCCGCCTCAGACCTCCACTTCCCCCTCCATCCCCCTCCCCCGCCTCAGACCTCCACTTTCCTCTCCATCCCCCTCCCCCGCCTCTGACCTCCACTTTCTCCTCCATCCCCCTCCCCCGCCTCAGACCTCCACTTTCCCCTCCATCCCCCCCGCCTCAGACCTCCACTTCCCCCTCCATAGCCCCCCCGCCTCCACTTCCCCCTCCATAGCCCCCCTGCCTCAGACCTCCACTTCCTCCTCCATTCCCCCCTCCTCAGACCTCCACTTCCCCCTCCATAGCCCCCCCGCCTCCACTTCCCCCTCCATAGCCCCCCCGCCTCAGACCTCCACTTCTCCCTCCATCCCCCCGCCTCACACCTCCACTTCCCCCTCCATAGCCCCCCGCCTCAGACCTCCACTTCCCCCTCCATAGCCCCCCGCCTCAGACCTCCACTTCGCCCTCCATAGCCCCCCCGCCTCAGACCTCCACTTCCCCCTCCATAGCCCCCCCGCCTCAGACCTCCACTTCCCCCTCCATCCCCCCGCCTCCACTTCCCCCTCCATAGCCCCCCCGCCTCCACTTCCCCCTCCATAGCCCCCCCGCCTCAGACCTCCACTTCCCCCTCCATCCCCCCCCGCCGCCTCAGACCTCCACTTCCCCCTCCATAGCCCCCCCGCCTCAGACCTCCACTTCCCCCTCCATCCCCCCCGCCTCCACTTCCCCCTCCATAGCCCCCCGCCTCAGACCTCCACTTCCCCCTCCATAGCCCCCCCGCCTCAGACCTCCACTTCCCCCTCCATCGTCCCCCCGCCTCAGACCTCCACTTCCCCCTTCATAGCCCCCCCGCCTCAGACCTCCACTTCCCCCTCCATCCCCCCCGCCTCAGACCTCCACTTCCCCCTCCATCCCCCCCGTCTCAGACCTCCACTTCCCCCTCCATAGCCCCCCCGCCTCAGACCTCCACTTCCCCCTCCATAGCCCCTCCGCCTCAGACCTCCACTTCCCCCTCCATAGCCCCCCTGCCTCAGACCTCCACTTCCCCCTCCACAGCCCCCCCGCCTCAGACCTCCACTTCCCCCTCCATAGCCCCCCCGCCTCAGACCTCCACTTCCCCCTCCATAGCCCCCCCGCCTCAGACCTCCACTTCCCCCTCCATCCCCCCCGCCTCAGACCTCCATTTCCCCCTCCATCCCCCCCGCCTCAGACCTCCACTTCCCCCTCCATCCCCCCGCCTCAGACCTCCACTTCCCCCTCCATAGCCCCCCCGCCTCAGACCTCCACTTCCCCCTCCATAGCCCCCCGCCTCAGACCTCCACTTCCCCCTCCATCCCCCCCGCCTCAGACCTCCACTTCCTCCTCCATCCCCCTCCCCCGCCTCAGACCTCCACTTTCCCCTCCATCCCCCCCGCCTCAGACCTCCACTTCCCCCTCCATAGCCCCCCTGCCTCAGACCTCCACTTCCTCCTCCATTCCCCCCGCCTCAGACCTCCACTTCCCCCTCCATAGCCCCCCCGCCTCCACTTCCCCCTCCATAGCCCCCCCGCCTCAGACCTCCACTTCCCCCTCCATCCCCCCGCCTCAGACCTCCACTTCCCCCTCTATCCCCCCCGCCTCCACTTCCCCCTCCATCCCCCCCACCTCAGACCTCCACTTCCCTCTCCACTTCCCCCTCCATAGCCCCCCCGCCTCAGACCTCCACTTCCCCCTCCATATCCCCCCCGCCTCAGACCTCCACTTCCCCCTTCATAGCCCCCCCGCCTCAGACCTCCACTTCCTCCTCCATAGCCCGCCTCTCGCCTCCACTTCCCCCTCCATAACCCCCCCATCAAGCCTCTACTTCCTCCTCCATTACCCCCCTTCCCTGACACAGGCCTCCCCTTCTCCCTCCATAACCTCCCACCACCCCCACACGCCTCCACTTCCCCCTCCATAGCCCCTCTCCCCTGCCTCAGACCTCCACTTCCCCCTCCATTCCCCCCCTCCGCCTCAGACCTCCACTTCCCCCTCCATCCCCCTCCCCCGCCTCAGACCTCCACTTCCCCCTCCATAGCCCCCCGCCTCAGACCTCCACTTCCCCCTCCATAGCCCCCCCGCCTCAGACCTCCACTTCCCCCTCCATCCCCCCCCCGCCGCCTCAGACCTCCACTTCCCCCTCCATAGCCCCCCCGCCTCAGACCTCCACTTCCCCCTCCATCCCCCCCCGCCGCCTCAGACCTCCACTTCCCCCTCCATAGCCCCCCCGCCTCAGACCTCCACTTTCCCCTCCATCCCCCCCCGCCTCCACTTCCCCATCCATAGCCCCCCCGCCTCAGACCTCCACTTCCCCCTCCATCCCTCCCGCCGCCTCAGACCTCCACTTCCCCCTCCATAGCCCCCCCGCCTCAGACCTCCACTTCCCCCTCCATCCCCCCCGCCGCCTCAGACCTCCACTTCCCCCTCCATAGCCCCCCCGCCTCAGACCTCCACTTCCCCCTCCATCCCCCCCGCCGCCTCAGACCTCCACTTCCCCCTCCATAGCCCCCCCGCCTCAGACCTCCACTTCCCCCTCCATCCCCCCCGCCTCCACTTCCCCCTCCATAGCCCTCCGCCTCAGACCTCCACTACCCCCTCCATCGTCCCCGTGCCTCAGATCTCCACTTCCCCCTCCATAGCCCCCCCGCCTCAGACCTCCACTTCCCTCTCCATCGCCCCCCGCCTCAGACCTCCACTTCCCCCTCCATAGCCCCCCCGCCTCAGACCTCCACTTCCCCCTCCATCCCCCCCGCCTCAGACCTCCACTTCCCCCTCCATAGCCCCCCCGCCTCAGACCTCCACTTCCCCCTCCATCCCCCCGCGCCTCAGACCTCCACTTCCCCCTCCATCCCCCCCGCCTCAGACCTCCACTTCCCCCTCCATAGCCCCCCCGCCTCAGACCTCCACTTCCCCCTCCATCCCCCTCCCCCGCCTCAGACCTCCACTTTCCCCTCCATCCCCCTCCCCCGCCTCAGACCTCCACTTTCCCCTCCATCCCCCTCCCCCGCCTCAGACCTTCACTTTCCCCTCCATCCCCCCCGCCTCCACTTCCCCCTCCATAGCCCCCCCGCCTCCACTTCCCCCTCCATAGCCCCCCTGCCTCAGACCTCCACTTCCTCCTCCATTCCCCCCACCTCAGACCTCCACTTCCCCCTCCATAGCCCCCCCGCCTCCACTTCCCCCTCCATACCCCCCCCGCCTCAGACCTCCACTTCCCCCTCCATCCCTCCCGCCTCCACTGCCCCCTCCATCCCCCCGCCTCAGACCTCCACTTCCCCCTCCATAGCCCCCCCGCCTCCACTTCCCCCTCCATAGCCCCCCTGCCTCAGACCTCCACTTCCTCCTCCATTCCCCCCGCCTCAGACCTCCACTTCCCCCTCCATAGCCCCCCCGCCTCCACTTCCCCCTCCATAGCCCCCCCGCCTCAGACCTCCACTTCCCCCTCCATCCCTCCCGCCTCCACTGCCCCCTCCATCCCCCCCGCCTCAGACCTCCACTTCCCCCTCCATAGCCCCCCGCCTCAGACCTCCACTTCCCCCTCCATAGTCCCCCCGCCTCAGACCTCCACTTCCCCCTCCATAGCCCCCGAGCCTCAGACCTCCACTTCCCCCTCCATCCCCCCCGCCTCAGACCTCCACTTCCCCCTCCATAACCCCCCCATCAAGCCTCTACTTCCTCCTCCATAACCCCCCTTCCCTGACACAGGCCTCCCCTTCTCCCTCCATAACCTCCCACCACCCCCACAGGCCTCCACAGCCCCTCTCCCCTGCCTCAGACCTCCACTTCCCCCTCCATTCCCCCCCTCCGCCTCCACTTCCCCCTCCATAATCCCACCCATCAAGCCTCCACTTCCCCCTCCATAAACCCCCCTACAGGCCTCCACTTCCTCCTCCATAACCCCCCCCCCATCAAGCCTCTACTTCCTCCTCCACAACCCCCCCACAGGCCTCCCCTTCTCCCTCCATAACCTCCCACCACCACAGGCCTCCACTTCCCCCTCTATTCCTCCCCGCCTCCACTTCCCCCTCCATAGCCCCCCCCCGCCTCAGGCCTCCACTTCCCCCTCCATAGCCCTCACCCCCGCCTCAGACCTCCACTTCCCCCTCCATCCCCCCCCGCCTCCACTTCCCCCTCCATAGCCCCCCGCCTCAGACCTCCACTTCCCCCTCCATAGCCCCCCCGCCTCAGACCTCCACTTCCCCCTCCATCGTCCCCCCGCCTCAGACCTCCACTTCCCCCTCCATAGCCCCCCCGCCTCAGACCTCCACTTCCCCCTCCATCGCCCCCCGCCTCAGACCTCCACTTCCCCCTCCATAGCCCCCCCACCTCAGACCTCCACTTCCCCCTCCATCCCCCCGACTCAGACTTCCACTTCCCCCTCCATCCCCCCCGCCTCAGACCTCCACTTCCCCCTCCATAGCCCCCCCCTCAGACCTCCACTTCCCCCTCCATCCCCCCGCCTCAGACCTCCACTTCCCCCTCCATAGCCCCCCGCCTCAGACCTCCACTTCCCCCTACATCCCCCCGCCTCAGACCTCCACTTCCCCCTCCATAGCCCCCCCGCCTCAGACCTCCACTTCCCCCTCCATAGCCCCCCCGCCTCAGACCTCCACTTCCCCCTCCATAGCCCCCCCACCTCAGACCTCCACTTCCCCCTCCATAGCCCCCCCGCCTCAGACCTCCACTTCCCCCTCCATCCCCCCCGCCTCAGACCTCCACTTCCCCCTCCATCCCCCCGCCTCAGACCTCCACTTCTCCCTCCATAGCCCCCCCGCCTCAGACCTCCACTTCCCCCTCCATAGCCCCCCCGCCTCAGACCTCCACTTCCCCCTCCATCCCCCCCGCCTCAGACCTCCACTTCCCCCTCCACCCCCCGCCTTAGACCTCCACTTCCCCCTCCATCCCCCCCGCCTCAGACCTCCACTTCCCCCTCCATCCCCCTCCCCCGCCTCAGACCTCCACTTTCCTCTCCATCCCCCTCCCCCGCCTCTGACCTCCACTTTCCCCTCCATCCCCCTCCCCCGCCTCAGACCTCCACTTTCCCCTCCATCCCCCCCGCCTCAGACCTCCACTTCCCCCTCCATAGCCCCCCCGCCTCCACTTCCCCCTCCATAGCCCCCCTGCCTCAGACCTCCACTTCCTCCTCCATTCCCCCCTCCTCAGACCTCCACTTCCCCCTCCATAGCCCCCCCGCCTCCACTTCCCCCTCCATAGCCCCCCCGCCTCAGACCTCCACTTCTCCCTCCATCCCCCCGCCTCACACCTCCACTTCCCCCTCCATAGCCCCCCGCCTCAGACCTCCACTTCCCCCTCCATAGCCCCCCGCCTCAGACCTCCACTTCGCCCTCCATAGCCCCCCCGCCTCAGACCTCCACTTCCCCCTCCATAGCCCCCCCGCCTCAGACCTCCACTTCCCCCTCCATCCCCCCGCCTCCACTTCCCCCTCCATAGCCCCCCCGCCTCCACTTCCCCCTCCATAGCCCCCCCGCCTCAGACCTCCACTTCCCCCTCCATCCCCCCCCGCCGCCTCAGACCTCCACTTCCCCCTCCATAGCCCCCCCGCCTCAGACCTCCACTTCCCCCTCCATCCCCCCCGCCTCCACTTCCCCCTCCATAGCCCCCCGCCTCAGACCTCCACTTCCCCCTCCATAGCCCCCCCGCCTCAGACCTCCACTTCCCCCTCCATCGTCCCCCCGTCTCAGACCTCCACTTCCCCCTCCATAGCCCCCCCGCCTCAGACCTCCACTTCCCCCTCCATAGCCCCTCCGCCTCAGACCTCCACTTCCCCCTCCATAGCCCCCCTGCCTCAGACCTCCACTTCCCCCTCCACAGCCCCCCCGCCTCAGACCTCCACTTCCCCCTCCATAGCCCCCCCGCCTCAGACCTCCACTTCCCCCTCCATAGCCCCCCCGCCTCAGACCTCCACTTCCCCCTCCATCCCCCCCGCATCAGACCTCCATTTCCCCCTCCATCCCCCCCGCCTCAGACCTCCACTTCCCCCTCCATCCCCCCGCCTCAGACCTCCACTTCCCCCTCCATAGCCCCCCCGCCTCAGACCTCCACTTCCCCCTCCATAGCCCCCCGCCTCAGACCTCCACTTCCCCCTCCATCCCCCCCGCCTCAGACCTCCACTTCCTCCTCCATCCCCCTCCCCCGCCTCAGACCTCCACTTTCCCCTCCATCCCCCCCGCCTCAGACCTCCACTTCCCCCTCCATAGCCCCCCTGCCTCAGACCTCCACTTCCTCCTCCATTCCCCCCGCCTCAGACCTCCACTTCCCCCTCCATAGCCCCCCCGCCTCCACTTCCCCCTCCATAGCCCCCCCGCCTCAGACCTCCACTTCCCCCTCCATCCCCCCCGCCTCAGACCTCCACTTCCCCCTCTATCCCCCCCGCCTCCACTTCCCCCTCCATCCCCCCCACCTCAGACCTCCACTTCCCTCTCCACTTCCCCCTCCATAGCCCCCCCGCCTCAGACCTCCACTTCCCCCTCCATATCCCCCCCGCCTCAGACCTCCACTTCCCCCTCCATAGCCCCCCAGCCTCAGACCTCCACTTCCCCCTCCATTCCCCCCCGCCTCAGACCTCCACTTCCCCCTTCATAGCCCCCCTGCCTCAGACCTCCACTTCCTCCTCCATAGCCCGCCTCTCGCCTCCACTTCCCCCTCCATAACCCCCCCATCAAGCCTCTACTTCCTCCTCCATTACCCCCCTTCCCTGACACAGGCCTCCCCTTCTCCCTCCATAACCTCCCACCACCCCCACACGCCTCCACTTCCCCCTCCATAGCCCCTCTCCCCTGCCTCAGACCTCCACTTCCCCCTCCATTCCCCCCCTCCGCCTCAGACCTCCACTTCCCCCTCCATCCCCCTCCCCCGCCTCAGACCTCCACTTCCCCCTCCATAGCCCCCCCGCCTCAGACCTCCACTTCCCCCTCCATAGCCCCCCCGCCTCAGACCTCCACTTCCCCCTCCATCCCCCCCCGCCGCCTCAGACCTCCACTTCCCCCTCCATAGCCCCCCCGCCTCAGACCTCCACTTCCCCCTCCATCCCCCCCCGCCGCCTCAGACCTCCACTTCCCCCTCCATAGCCCCCCCGCCTCAGACCTCCACTTTCCCCTCCATCCCCCCCCGCCTCCACTTCCCCATCCATAGCCCCCCCGCCTCAGACCTCCACTTCCCCCTCCATCCCTCCCGCCGCCTCAGACCTCCACTTCCCCCTCCATAGCCCCCCCGTCTCAGACCTCCACTTCCCCCTCCATCCCCC
The DNA here is from genome assembly GCF_049634645.1 of Pelodiscus sinensis. Lineage (NCBI taxonomy): Eukaryota > Metazoa > Chordata > Testudines > Trionychidae > Pelodiscus > Pelodiscus sinensis. The sequence goes on along the minus strand of NC_134728.1, from coordinate 35,662,210 downwards.
CCGCCGCCTCAGACCTCCACTTCCCCCTCCATAGCCCCCCCGCCTCAGACCTCCACTTCCCCCTCCATCCCCCCCGCCTCCACTTCCCCCTCCATAGCCCTCCGCCTCAGACCTCCACTACCCCCTCCATCGTCCCCGCGCCTCAGACCTCCACTTCCCCCTCCATAGCCCCCCCGCCTCAGACCTCCACTTCCCTCTCCATCGCCCCCCGCCTCAGACCTCCACTTCCCCCTCCATAGCCCCCCCGCCTCAGACCTCCACTTCCCCCTCCATCCCCCCCGCCTCAGACCTCCACTTCCCCCTCCATAGCCCCCCCGCCTCAGACCTCCACTTCCCCCTCCATCCCCCCGCGCCTCAGACCTCCACTTCCCCCTCCATCCCCCCCGCCTCAGACCTCCACTTCCCCCTCCATAGCCCCCCCGCCTCAGACCTCCACTTCCCCCTCCATCCCCCTCCCCCGCCTCAGACCTCCACTTTCCCCTCCATCCCCCTCCCCCGCCTCAGACCTCCACTTTCCCCTCCATCCCCCTCCCCCGCCTCAGACCTTCACTTTCCCCTCCATCCCCCCCGCCTCCACTTCCCCCTCCATAGCCCCCCTGCCTCAGACCTCCACTTCCTCCTCCATTCCCCCCACCTCAGACCTCCACTTCCCCCTCCATAGCCCCCCCGCCTCCACTTCCCCCTCCATAGCCCCCCCGCCTCAGACCTCCACTTCCCCCTCCCCCGCCTCAGACCTCCACTTCCCCCTCCATCCCCCTCCCCCGCCTCAGACCTCCACTTCCCCCTCCCCCGCCTCAGACCTCCACTTCCCCCTCCATAGCCCCCCCGCCTCAGACCTCCACTTCCCCCTCCATAGCCCCCCTGCCTCAGACCTCCACTTCCCCCTCCATAGCCCCCCCGCCTCAGACCTCCACTTCCCCCTTCATAGCCCCCCGCCTCAGACCTCCACTTTCCCCTCCATCCCCCTCCCCCGCCTCAGACCTCCACTTCCCTCTCCATCCCCCCCGCCTCAGACCTCCACTTCCCCCTCCATAGCCCCTCCGCCTCAGACCTCCACTTCCCCCTCCATAGCCCCCCGCCTCAGACCACCACTTCCCCCTTCATAGCCCCCCGCCTCAGACCTCCACTTTCCCCTCCATCCCCCTCCCCCGCCTCAGACCTCCACTTCCCCCTCCATAGCCCCCCGCCTCAGACCTCCACTTCCCCCTCCATAGCCCCTCCGCCTCAGACCTCCACTTCCCCCTCCATAGCCCCCCTGCCTCAGACCTCCACTTCCCCCTCCATAGCCCCCCGCCTCAGACCACCACTTCCCCCTTCATAGCCCCCCCGCCTCAGACCTCCACTTCCCCCTTCATAGCCCCCCCGCCTCAGACCTCCACTTCCCCCTCCATAGCCCCCCTGCCTCAGACCTCCACTTCCCCCTTCATAGCCCCCCCGCCTCAGACCTCCACTTCCCCCTCCATCCCCCCCGCCTCAGACCTCCACTTCCCCCTTCATAGCCCCCCCGCCTCAGACCTCCACTTCCTCCTCCATAGCCCCCCCGCCTCAGACCTCCACTTCCCCCTCCATAGCCCCCCTCTCGCCTCCACTTCCCCCTCCATAACCCCCCTATCAAGCCTCCACTTCCCCCTCCATAGCCCCTCTCCCCTGCCTCAGACCTCCACTTCCCCCTCCATTCCCCCCCTCCGCCTCCACTTCCCCCTCCATAATCCCACCCATCAAGCCTCCACTTCCCCCTCCATAAACCCCCCTTCAGGCCTCCACTTCCTCCTCCATAACCCCCCCCATCAAGCCTCTACTTCCTCCTCCACAACCCCCCCACAGGCCTCCCCTTCTCCCTCCATAACCTCTCACCACCACAGGCCTCCACTTCCCCCTCCATTTCTCCCCGCCTCCACTTCCCCCTCCATAGCCCTCCCCCCCCCCGCCTCAGGCCTCCACTTCCCCCTCCATAGCCCTCACCCCCGCCTCAGACCTCCACAACCCCACCAATCAAGCCTCTACTTCCTCTTCCATAACCCCCCCTACAGGCCTCCCTTCCCCCTCCATAACCCCCCCCATCAGGCCTCTACTTCCCCCTCCATAACACCCCCCCCTCGTCAGGCCTCTACTTCCTCTTCCATAACCCCCCTTCCCCGCCACAGGCCTCCACAACCCTCCCACAGGCCTCCCCTTCCCCCTCCATAACCCCCCACCACCACCACAGGCCTCTACTTCCTCTTCCATAGCCCTCTGCACCACAGGCCTCCACTTCCCCCTCCATAGCCCTCTGCACCACAGGCCTCCACTTCCTCCTCCATTAACACCCCCCCTCCCAGGCCTCCACTTCCCCCTCCATAGCCCTCTGCCCCACTGGTCTCTACTTACTCCTCTATCCACCCCTGCCACAGGCCTCCACTTCCTCCTCCATAACCGTACCACCACAGACCTGTACTTGCACCTACAAACCCCTCCCCCCAACCACAGGCCTCCACTTCCCCCCCCATAACTTCCTCTGCCACAGGCCTCTACTTTGCCCTTTATAAACTATCACCCACCACTGGCATCTACTTCCCCCTCCTTAACCCCCCACCACAGCCCTCTACTTCCCCTCTCCCCCATAACCCTACCACCACAGCCCTCTACTTCCACCTACAAATCCCTCCCAGCAACCACAGGCCTCTATTTCCCCTCTCTATAACCCTCCCACCCTGACTACAGGCCTCTACTTCCCCCTGGTGCTTCCTCCCTACTGAGCCACAGTCCCATACCTCTCTCCCACCACTTTCCCGCATATCAACCCCTACCCCCTGACTCTTATTCCCTCCCCTACAGGGCCACGAAGACCTCCATCCCCAGCCTCTACTTCTCCCCTTACCTTCAACCACCTGTCACCAAGTTTATGCTTCTCCTCTTGTCTCTCTTTTGGGGGCAGGTGGTTCTTCCCCATGGAGGTAATTCAGAATGGCCACAGCAGATAGAGAGGCAGCAGTGTGGAGGGTGAGGGGGGCAGGTGAGAGCGGATACACACAAGAAGTCAACTTTAAAGCCTGCTCCACAGACCCACCTGTCCCACTCCCTCCTGCAGTCTCTTCCAGAGACAGGAGGGGGGCAAGCAGGAGTCACCCATGCTGGCACTTCTTTTCGTAGGCAGCAGCATGGGGAGGGGGACAGGGGAAGCTTGCTACAGAAGCTTTGCAGCAGCAGCCCCTGTCGGTTGGGGGTCCGAGCTCCCCAGGGACAGGAGATGCTCCGTGCTGGTTTTCAAACCCATTGTCCTCGCAGACCAGCTCCCACCTGCCACTGCTGCCTCTGATAGAGAGGCAGCAGTGCAGGGTGGTAGGGGGCTCCCTGGGAGTGGGGCTGAGAGCACACTGGCTGCCAGCCCCCCACCCCAAGGGACTATCAAATAGTCTTATAGCCACTAAAATTTGATGTGGTTACATGACTGTTCAACTACACACTAACTTCCCTAATGGGGATGAGGAAGGCCTGTTTGCAGGTGAGAGAGCATGACAGGAAGTGCAGAAAATAAGGGAAAGGAAATGTGGAAGCCCAAAAAGGAAGTTTCTGGGATGGAGCAGAATGGAACAGGGTCTGGCACAAGACTGCTAAGGAAGGGGCAATGTGCAAATTCTAATGGAGTGTGGCTGGAAAGAAGAGCCCGGCAGAAGTGGAAGCAGATGTGAGTTTTAGGCCATTTCTACATTAGAGAGCATGCAGCTGCACCACTCACATAGCTCCATCAGGAGAGAGCTCTCCCATCAACATACTAAAACCACCTCCACCAGGGGCAGTAGCTACCTTTGTGGGAGAACTTCTACAGCAGCGCTTCTGCCTGTCTAACATGTCACTCAGGAGCAGGGGGGTGTTTTCCTGACAAAAGCAGTAGCATAAACTTGGCATAGGGAGAGACGGTTAGGTATCCTCCGAGCAGCCCACATTTTGTGTATTAAAAGCTAAAATGGTCAGGTCCAAACTGGGGGCAGGTGGTGGCTTCCACTTAAAGCTCAAAACTCATGGGCTGTGTCTACATTGGCACCCTTTTCCGGAAAAGGGATGCTAATGAGACCAGTCGGAATTGCAAATGCTGCGGGGGATTTAAATAGCCCCCGTGGCATTTGCATGAACATGGCTGCTGCTTTTTTCCGGCTCGGGGCTTTGCCGGAGAAAAGCGCCAGTCTAGACGGGATCTTTCGGAAAATAAAGCCTTTTCTGGAAGATCCCTTATTCCTCTTAAAACCTCATTCCACAAGGAGTAAAGGACTACAGGGATGTTGGAATAGCGAGGCCGTTCCCCCCTCCCCCCCCCAAGATAATGGGCTTGCTGTGAAGACGCAGGATTAGCTATTTCGGGATACTCTGGTATCCCGAAATAGCGCTGCAGTGTAGATCTAGCCTTATTGTTTAGGAGGAGTTCTTGAACAGACACACTCTCATATATATGGTAGATTCAGGAAAACAAAACAAATTTTTACAAGACTTATTAGACATTCAGAGTCTTGTTTTTAAAACAAGAGGCATGCTATGACACATGCATTTGTGCATCTAATTTGCCTGAAGAATAACTACAATTGCATGTTCACATCACGTTTGCAGGTTACTGTAACAATTTGCACATGTAGGTATCCAATTTGCATGCCTTCAATTGTTTACAAACCAAATCAATTAATAGCAGCTGCATGTATACTGAAAACAAGAGCGAGCCATCCTATTGCTTCAGTGCATAAGCTGATCACTATCAGGAATCAGAAAAGGATTTTTGCACCCTCCCCTGAAGCATTCATTGCTTAGTCAATGCTCAGGACTGGATACCTGATTAGACAAATTATTAGACTGTTCTGGAACAGTAATTCCAATAGATGAAATCCTGCTGTTCTTACTCAGGACAATCCAATTGTATTTTCCTTTTTTATCCCCTGGTTTAAAGGTATGAGGTGAAAATGCATGAAAATAATAAGTATGAGGTGAAAATGCATGAAAAAGTCACCAGAGAGAGTACAACATTGTGAGGTAGGAATAGCCTCAGGCACAGCTGAGCGCTTTAAAAGATTGCAGTAAGGTCAGTCACCAAAGAGCCACTGAAAATTTCACGAGAAGGAATAGAGACATGAAAAAAAATACCACTATGTTGACACTTTTATTGATTTGAAAAGGTCTGACCTTATCAAAAAAAAGTCATAAAAGCAGCAAAAGAAAGAAACAAGATAAGTTGTGAGCAATTAAGCTTCATATTTACAGTGATTCAAAACCAATAAAGTAAAACCATAATTCAGACAAAATTGACTGGAGTGTGCAAACCACAAGGATTCATTTTTAGATCGCACTATTAGAATTTCTATTATATTAAGTTATTTTCTTGAACACTAAAAGAAATCTGTCCATTTCTGACTGCTGAAGTCACTTGATTTTAATCCTCATACCCCTTTCAGGGAATGTCATTTTAGTGATACTTTTACTTCTTTGTAAATAAAAAAAGAGCGGAATGCTTTCCGCTTGGTCATTTTTAAGCTGGCACAATAGAATTAACACTAATGCTTTGTTTTTGGCTATTAAATTAAAAAAATATCGGGAAGTGAGGGAAAACCAGACTAACTTAAGTCTCATTCTGTTGGATTCTGGATGACGATCAGGAAATAGTCTTTATCTGTAAAGGGGAAAAAAAAAAAGTTATTTCTCCATTGTTAATGCTCGTTCATAGACTAAGAAAGTTTTCTTTTGTTTTTTTTACCTTGCACATTTATCATACATCGATAAGTGACAGAACATGTCACCTACATAAATGTTCATCTTCTCCACTTCTACTTTAAAGTAGCATGAGACATTAACATACTTGACCACGAGTGTTAATTAGTAAGCGAGGTGGACTTGACAGGCATTTCCAATGGCTAAATATGGTCAGTCTTGCTAATTTTTACTGTGGCACCTCTGTAGAGAATGGAATACACCAGTGAGGGGGCTGCATGAGTAACCCTCCATCTCAGTGGGCCACAAGACTGTCATGACTAAAACATCTCCTGAGACAGGGTAGTTCTACTAACTGCGCTTTTGTACCTAGAATTTGCAGGGTGTGCCAAGTGAACCAGAGCAGCACTTTGATTGGATGCAGAGGGGGTACATCGCTCTCACAACGTTGCATGCAATTAGCACACTTTTCACTTCACGTGCACAGTACTTCTGTAATACCAGTAGAAAAAAATCTGTATGGATGAAAACCAGCAGAATCTGGTAACTCTCCAGGGGCAATGGTAAAGAAAATGTCTCATGTGCTACACAACGGACCCAAAAGGGCTGATGCGGCCCTCGGCTACAGGTTGCCCACCACTGGATACTCCAAGCCGATGTAATTTAACTCAGATTCCTACATTCTGAACAATACTCACTCCCACTTTGCACCTTTCATATGAAGATTCTGCAGCACAAGATCCACATAAGCTTAAATCTCTCAGCCATTCCCACTGCATCTGTGCCAGCACAAATAGGCTGTTATACAAAGACGACTTCTTGCCCTGTGCAGTCAAGGTGCTGCTAGATTATTTGTTGTTTAAGTTTTTCTGCCTGAATAGCTACTTATCACAGCTCCTCCACTGGTCTTAACCGAGGTGAAGGGACATATCTGAGCCCTCTACACTTGGGTAAACAGAACCCATATTCCATCAGTTTCCTGTTACACTCTCTGGTGATTTAATGAAACATTTTGGCCTTCTCAACAAGAGACATTTTCTCTTGACATAGTCAATCAATGCTATATCATTGCAACTTCCAGTGTTTCCAGGGCACTGGTTGCTGCTGGTGTTTTAACCATCACATTGTCTACACATGGTCTGAGCAGTGGCGATAAATTAACAGAGTAGTGTAGAGACAGCCTCAAACTGAGAGATTTTATGACCTGCAGGTACTGTAATATGCATGCGACTCCAATCTTGAGAATCGGCCAGCCTCCCACTCTGGTTCATGTCAGTCGTTAACTCCAACACCGCTGATCTGAAGCAGAACACAAAACGTGTTCTGCTAATTTCAGACGCTTCTGCTCTTATCTTGAAAAAGGCAAAACACAAGAGGATGTTCCCTCAAATTTACAGTTTTACTGACAGTGAGATGGGAAAACTAATTCTATCATGAAGGGGGAAGAATTGTTTTAACAGAATGAGACCCAGCTCTGAACTGAGTATAGTACCAGAAATTCATTGGATAGAGCTAAAGCATACTAAATTAGACAGTCACTAGTAGGATTCACTTCAGGCTGTACAGATATGGTGCTATAAAAAGCTGGACAGGGAAGGATGAGACACATGTCATGAGAAAGGAATTCCAACAGGAAGCTTTGAAGTCCAACACCGAGAGGCTTTTACCTGGAGCAATCATGATCTCATTTTTCTTGGAGCGGATCCGCAGGAACGTCAGGTCATTCTGGGGATCAATGTCTCGCACAGTGCTCCTGGCCTTCATGATGAAGCTGTGCATTAGGCCTGCATATTGCACTGTTGTAGAATTGTCCACTGTGCTTTTGATAGGAATACCTGCAGAGAGACAGTAATTGTAGCAAGACTGTTAATTATGGTAATCTCTGAGACTAACTTAATTCCTGGCTACCCATTAGATACCTTTAAACCTAAATAGATTTTAGGCTTAAAATTTAGCCTATTTAAAAAAATAACTTTTTAAAACAAAGTTTGACCAGAAATGCTCAGTGAGCCGTGCCGAAATGGGGGCTGAGATATAGACACTGTCCTGCAGAGTAGGAAACCCTTACAGCACTACAGTCATGGAACCACTCCCAAACGTGCAAAAAAAAAGACGCTACAGGAAAAGCCCGCAAGGAGCATGGATGCTGGTGGAACGGAGTTCCTCATCACCATTGGGATCAGAGCCCTCATAGGTTTGTGTACCACAGAGTTTAAATATTTTTTCTCCAGGGGGGCAGGTGTGCTTTACAGCCAGGCTCCATACAAGCTGGTCCGTTGGAGGCTGCTAATGGGTAGGAGCTTTCCTTAGGGATGGGGGACAATTAGAAGTTGCTTTCCTCCGTCCCAGCCTCCACCAGAGGTCTTTCCAGTATCACCACCCTGTCAGAAGCCGAGGAGCCAAACTCAGCCCACATTTATCATATGCTGCAGTATAGGACTGATGCAGCAGCAAAGCTACTGTTTGAGCTATCTGTTTTTATAGCACACCAAAGACGTACATGCCACAAGCACAGCCCAAATATTTGATCTTCCTCCTACTGCTCAGACACCACCACCACTAAGGAAGGGCAAACCAAGTGCTGATTTGTAAATTAGGTCAATGATCCTATCTTCCAGTTGGCCTATATGCATTTACTGAATGTCTTTCTCCTACGACAACTATCAGTTAAATTAAAATTAAGTACAGGCAGTCCCCAGGTTACGTACAAGATAGGGACTGTAGGTTTGTTCTTAAGTTGAATTTGTATGTAAGTCGGATCTGGTACATATTGTAGGGGAAACTCTAGGCAAACATTTCTCCAGAGCTCAGTTTTATTCTCCCACACCTCACTTCCATCAGTCCTTTATTCTCAAGCTGAGGTGTCTGCTGAGAAAAGCCGCTCCGCGTCTCACTGGTCTGCTGGGGGGGGGGGGGGGGGGGGGGCGCTAGCTTCGCGTCTCCCTGGTCTGCTGGGGGGAAACAGCTAGTGCAGGGTTGCCTCACCCCGTTTGTAAGTAGGGATCCGATGTAAGTCGGATCCATGTAACCCGGGGACTGCCTGTATTTAATATACAGTACAATCAGAAACCCCTTTTTATTATATTGGCAAAATGAGCTTGCCTTGTTCTACATTCTACACACTTTGATATTCTTCTTGGCTGCGAAGTTATTCTTAAAAAGCCTGGGGGCAAATTCTGCTTTCAGATATATTCTCTCAATGCTATGAACTTCAATAAGGCTTGCAGAGAGGTATCTTGACATAACCTGCCTCTCTACAAAAGGAAAATATATCTAGAGACACATTTAATATCTTTAAAGATCAATGAATTTGCTATTTACAAAGTGCCCCAATCTAAAAAAGTAACATCCTTAGGTAATACAGCCTTAGTGACACAACACCTTCCGAATTAACAACAATGATTCCTTGGACTCCCTTTTGGCTCTGAATTCGCTTCAACGTTTCTTCCACTTCAGCCTGAAAAATAAAGAAACAAGGTTATGCAACATGATGCCTTGAAGGTGCAATCTGTCTTCAAATAATGCTTTGTAATAATATATTTGGAATTAACACTGAGCCGAGATGATTCCTGTAGACATTACTCATTTTCTCAGCGTAAACCAGAGCTATTTTTGGCTCTAGCACATCACCAAGATCCTTTTAGTTGATTTCAAGCCCATTGTTTTCTCTTACTCATTTGTCATAACCACCCTTTGGAAGCCTGAAACCTGTTTCCTAATACTTCTTTCACCCTCTCTCCTCATTCATCACTGCAATACTGGTTTCTCATTATAAGTTTGCTCACGGGCACAAGGCCACACACAACAGTTTTGTTATTGTAGGGTTTCTCATTAGGGCTCCTATAACTTTTATTATTTTTATTAATCATGATATTATTTTACAGTTATAGAAAGGACAACACTGCAGCACGTTTTGAAAAATATACATGGAATTTATAATCAATCATTAGAAAATATCGAGTTTTGGGTTTTAGACTCTCCCTCTTCATTTATCAAAAATATGCTAAAGGCAATAAGTGTAAAGCAAACAAGGGGAAAAACCTGGTCTACAACCATTAGCCTATAACAACTCATCGTAAATGGGCAATTGGTATCTATTGTCAACAATTTACTACTTTAAAAAGACAATCTGCAAAAGTATTATTATTAATTTATCATCTTTGTAAAATTAATGTCAACTCAAAGATTTTGAAAATTTTCTTAGGAATGTTCACTCTTACATCAATCACAACTGACTTGGAATCTTGCTAATGGTGCCTTATGATCTCAGTGGCCCTAAGCATGATTCTGCATGGTATCAAGTGCTCCTTGGCAGATGCTGGGCACTTGGAACTCCCATTAAAGAGAATGGGGAGCTGAAGCACTCAGCATCTTAACTGACTGGTCTCCACAATGCAACATTAGGCAAAACAGATTTCTACAAACAAAATAATGTGCTTGTCCTCACGGGAACAAGAAAACGATTGCACAGAATAGGCAACCATGTCTAACACAATGCTAACTGCTGGCAACTATAAGAATCAGGCAACAGTAGATTTGTTTTGTATCTGCAAACTTCAGTTTGCCTGTCTTATCTCACACAGAAAGGAAGGAAAGGAGTTTTTTAAATGTCATGAGCCATCCATGCTTTATGAAAATTGGCATTATGCATGTTCATATCCATAAGTCAAAGATGCTTTACACAAGGTATTTTGTTTAACAAATTTTAAAGTTACAAACTGGTGAATGTTTAAAGCCTATTTTGGTGCATGAATCTTGCTTGTATACGAAGCGTGGATCTGTTTATAATTCTAAGTATGCTAATTAGGGTAATTACTGATACTCTGGAAGCTTCTTGGTTTGGTGATCAAGTCAACAACTATGAATGGTTTATTCTTCCTAAAATTCCTAACTGTGGTTAGTCCTAGAAAGACACGTGGCAAGGCCACCTGATGCTGAAACCCATTTTGGATCTTGTACTTTTCCACTGGAGGAAATCGCCAAACCCTGTGTGCTTATAGTAATGAAGCTAGTATTGACATTTTACTTCTAGTTATTAGTCAACCAATCTATGCAACTATATCCTCAGTGTTACATCATGAGCAATTGAACAGCAAGTAAAGGCTAGGGACACACACACACAATTTATATACCTATCATCTCCACAAGCAGTTCATGGACTACATTTTGAAAGGAAATTTAGATCAGTTCTAAACACTAAAATACCAAAAGCATTTATAAGGCTATACTGTTCTTCACAATTAAGGCTCCTTAACACCACTCTGGAAAAGCAAACGAGCCTTCAAGTTCTTACACCTGTTTTATACTTCTGGGGGAATTCATTAAGAACAATGAGAACAATCCACTAAGCAGGCAGGTTGCTACTAGAGATGTAATTGTGTAGACAATTAACTGATGAATTAATAAGCAAAATCTTCTTGGTTAAAGTTATAAACTACACACAATGCCCCCACCCCCTGACAGTAAATTTTTTAGCAGGCTGGCCAGCAGCCTGGCTCAGTCCTGACTTGTGCTGGGTCCCGGGACCTACCCCTGCTGCGACTCTGCATTTAAAGTGTATCAGGAACCAAGTATATCAGTGTATCAGGAGCAGGCAAATATAACTTAGATCGGGCCATGATAAGGTGGGTGCATAATTGGCTGGATAACCGTAGTCAGAGAGTTGTTGTTAATGGTGCTAAATCCTGCTGGAAAGGGATAACAAGTGGAGTTCCGCAAGGGTCTGTTTTAGGACCCGTACTGTTCAATATCTTCATCAATGATGTAGATATTGGGATAGAGAGTACGCTCATTAAGTTTGCAGATGATACCAAACTGGGTGGGGTTGCAACTTCTTTGGAGGATAGGGACATAATTCAAAATGACCTTAGCAAGTTAGAGAAATGGTCAGAGGTAAACAGGATGAGGTTTAATAAAGAGAAATGCAAAGTGCTCCACTTAGGAAGGAACAATCAGTTCCATACATACAAGATGGGAAGCGACTGTCTAGGAAGGAGCATGGCGGAAAGGGATCTAGGGGTCATAGTGGACCACAAGTTGAATATGAGTCAACAGTGTGATGCTGTTGCAAAAAAAGCAAATATGATTCTAGGTTGTATCAACAGGTGTGTTGTAAGCAAAACTCGTGAAGTCATTCTGCCGCTCTACTCTGCACTAGTTAGGCCTCAGCTGGAGTACTGTGTCCAGTTCTGGGCGCCACATTTCAAGAAAGATGTGGAGAAATTGGAAAGGGTACAGAGAAGAGCAACAAGAATGATTAAAGGTCTAGAGAACATGACCTATGAAGCCAGGCTTCATGAACTGGGCTTGTTTAGTTTGGAAAAAAGAAGATTAAGGGGGGACATGATAGCGGTTTTCAAATATCTAAAAGGGTGTCACAAGGAGGAAGGAGAAAATTTGTTCCTCTTGGTTTCTGAGGACAGGACAAGGAGTAATGGGCTTAAAGTGCAGCAGGGGAGGTTTAGATTGGACATTAGGAAAAAATTCCTAACTGTCAGGGTGGTCAAATATTGGAATAAATTGCCAAGGGAGGTGGTGGAATCTCCCTCTCTGGAGATATTTAAGAACAGGTTAGATAGACATCTGTCAGGGATGGTGTAGACGGAGCTTGGTCCTGCCTTGAGGGCGGGGGGGCAGGGAGCTCATCGCCCTCCCCCACCCGGGGCCGCAGGCAGACAGGCCGTGAGGGGAGCTGGTTTTAAACCGGCAGCGGGGCGGGAAGGGACGGGGGGGACGGGGGGGGCGCTGGCTGCTGCCCGGCCGGGGCGTCACGCGACCAATACGACTTGCCCAGGCTAATCGGCTCTTCCGTTAACGGATATTTAACCGCCCTCGCTGCTAGCGCCCCCCCCCCCCCGCCCGGCGGGTCTCCCCGCGCACAGCCCCCCCCCCCTCAGCCCCATGTCTCCGGCAGCCGCGCCGGGCCTCGGGAGGGGCGCGCGGGGCTCTGGGGCGGGCGGTCCCGACGCCACAGGCCCGGCCCAACGCTCGCGGCTGCGCCCCCCCCCGGGCCCCCCTCGCTCACCATGGCGCGGGGCAACCTGCGCGTGAAGCAGCAGCCGGACCGCAGCGGCACAGCCCTGTCACGGCACCAGCACGCATGCGCAGCTCCCGCGCCGGGACCGGGCCGCTCCGCCAGCCAATGGGGCTGGGGCGGCCGGGTTTCCGTCGCAGGGAGCGGCTGACGTCATTTCCGTCGCTGCGGGCTGCCCAAGCCCCGGAAGTGTTGGGGGTGTTGCCGGGCACCCTGTGTCAGGGCGCCGCCTGGCGGGCCGGAGCTGCAGAGCGCTCATGGAAATGGACCGGCCCGTCGCGGGACGTGGGGGTGACACGATTCACCCCGCTGCCCCCGCCACGGGCCTGCCCGGCCTTTGGTTCTGCATCGGCGAGAGAAGGGAGCCCCGCGGGTCCCCTTGCCTGCATGCTCAGCCCCAGCTGGGCGCTGTCTCCCTCCCCTCCCCCCTCCCCCCCTCTTGGGTCTCATCTGACGAGCGGGCTGAGCCCACAAACTCTCCTGCCACCATCTGATGGTTCGTTCGCCTTTGAGGTGCTGCCAGGCTAGTGGCTGTTTTCTTAAGATTCTCCGCAGAGGATCCCAGCGCCAGACGTGTATTGGATTTAGTGAGCCCCTCACTGGTGTATCGCCATTTCCCTTTTCAAGAAATGCCGAGCTACTGCAGAGCTGCCTTATCTCTTCCATGCTGTGGCTTTCCCCTAGGAGGAAAGCAGCAGCCACTGGAGGAACAGACTAGGAACCAGCAGAACTAGTGGGAAGAGGAGTGGTGTTGGAAACTGACCCATAGGAAACAGGCGGCACATTCCTAGGAGATTTGTTGGCAAAAACTGCAGCTGGAGGACCTGGAGTCAGCACAGACCTGAAGAAAGAGGCCAGGCCAGGGATTTGCATTAGAGAGGTGTATGGCCGGGCCAGAGAACCCAGGCTGATCTAAAGGTTCCAGCTTTCTGGGACTGTTACTTTAATTGACACAGTTTTGCCTGGGGACTGAAGGAACCATTTGAGTTAATGGTTGTCTGCCACAGACCTCTCTAATGCAAATCTCATGATTTGATCAGCCCAGAAAAGCAGTGCTAAATCAAAGCAAAGAATGCAGATATATAGCTAATTGAAATTAGACTATAATTTAACTAAACCAAAAACTGGTCTGGTAGCCCTTTATAGATGGTATCATGAGCTTTCATGGGCACAGCCCACTTCAGATGACCAGAGTTGTGAGTTTAAAATTATTTCGCTTACACTAGAGATGGCAGCTAATGCACCTCAATCCTGGACTACAACACTCCTTTCCTTATAGAATCATAGAATGGGAAGGGACCTCCAGAAGAAATCAGGTCCAATCTCCTGCCCTCATGGCAGGATAGAGCACCATCTAGACTAGGGCTACTCAACTTTGGAAGCCCCGGGGATCACAATGATACTCTCAGCACATGCCAAGGGTTGCAACTTAAGTGCTGTTGCATATACATGCAAATATATATCCAAATATATGCAAATAGCTTTTCACACCGATAGGCATGAATACAAAGATTAAGGCAAGACTACACAACACGCAGGCCCCATTTAAGTCTGTTCTGTTGATATTAATAACATGCAATATTGACCTGATTTCCACCCGTATGACAGCACTTTTAATGAGCAATGACAGTCCAGGAATTTAACTACTAAAACACGTATCAACAGGAGACCATTATATAGGCTACTTTTGTGTTTTTGGCTCCCACCCCCAGGCCACAAATAAATGAACGGCCTGTTGAGTAGTCCTGCCCTAGATCATACTCCTTCCTAAGCAGTCATTTCCCATTTTGTATGGGTGCAACTGACCGTTCCTTACTAAGTGGAGTAGAGGTTCTACCTCCTTGGTTTGGTACCTGGGGACCTGACAGATCCCGAACAAGGGAATGTGCCAGACCAGACAAGGTCAATGTGGTGGAGGGAGGTGTCTGCTTTCCTCCTAGCCCCCGAGAGGCTCCGCTTTTCTCCAGGCAGCTCCACTGCCACCCAGGGCTCTGTGCTCCCCACAGTGCAAGGTGGAAGGGAGCTCTACTACTCTTCCACCCCCCACGGCTTAGCTGCTGCCTGGGGCTCCACTCCCCTGCTGGGGCTCCGCTCTCCCCAGTGGCTGGGGACTCCACTATTGTCTAGAGCTCCACTCTCCCCCTGGTGGCCCCAGGGGCTTCACTACCATGCAGGGCTCTGTGCTCCCGCTCATGACTGGGGGCTTTGCTTTGTCCTCAGAGGCACTGCTGCCACCTAGGAGCTCTGCTACTGACCAGTAGCTCCACACTCCCTCAAGCAGCTCCCTCCCTGCTGATGCCTGTGGCTTCCTGCTCCATCCAGCAGCTTTACTGCCACATGGGGAGGGGGGGGTGGTTCTGCACTCCCCCCCAAGCCCAGGAGCTCCGCTGCCACTTGGGGGGCTCCATGCTTCTCCCAGCAGTTCTGCGCATTCCCTCAGCATCCCTGCTATGGTGCTGTAGCCAGACAAAGATCCCCCCCGTCACATCCATCTTGCTTGCCCCTCTGAGGTGCCTGGAGCATACAGGGCATAAAGAGCAGTAAAATCAGCAGTGTCTTTGAAGCCCGGATATGCTGGCTTATCTGACCCTAGATAACTGTAAACACAGATACAAGAGGGTGATCAAGCCAATAAGCTGACCTAGAGGCTGCAAGAACTGCCCTTGGTTGGCACCTATGTTGATACGATCACACACAGCTGTCCCTGGGAGAGGAATTGCCCACTGAGAAAAGAATGCCCAGTCCTCCCAATTTAGTTACCTCTCTTACAAGTGTAAATTAAGTTCACAGCTCCCTTGTAAGAACTGGCATCACAAAGACAACCCAGCACCATTTGGCACCATAAATAAAAAAGAGAAATACATGACCCCACAGGTATAAAGATGGGTCCAGCAGCACACTCACTCTGAGCGTCAATCTACCATCTACCTGCTGGTCGGGTTAGGTAATTGCCTCCCGAGGTCCACATGGGGACGCCCAGCCTCGTATTCGTCTTTCCCGGGGATTGAGTGACCGGTCCTGGCCTGACACACTGGAATCGAGAGACACAGAAGGGGGTAAAAATTGTACCCGTATGTGTCCTTTGTCTTAGTGCATAAATAAATTGAAAACTCTTTAAAGATTAAGCTGTCATTTGGTACCATTATTTTTGTTTTGTTTTTTTTATTTTTCCTTTTTCCTTTGTAACCATTTTAAGATCTGTATTTGCTAGCAGTTAAGTAGAACAATAGCCATTGTAACCACATGCTTTATAAGCTCCTTTAATAAACCTGTAACTGTTTTAAGTTTTTAACTGATTCCTCCTGTTGCTGTAACAGAACCAAACACAATAAAAAAAAACTCCAGCCGGTCATAAGGGCAGACGCAGTGAGAGCTGGGCATTTGGGCTCTGTTGCCTCCATGGGGCAGACCCTTGGGGCATCAGTCAACCTTCTTTAGGCTGCCTGCTGCGGAGGAACCTTGTGTCCTAACAGCTAAAGTCGTGTGTGTGTGTCCCTCTCTCTCTCACACACAAACCTCTGACCATCTGCTGACAGGTGCAGGGGGCTTCATGCTCCCCTCCCACCCCAAGACTGGGAGTTCCACTCCTCCCGCCAGCTCTACTGACCCCGGGGCTCCATCTTGGCCACCTCGTTTTACAACACTCCTGGCCGCAGCCCCCCCGCTTATCCCCCTTAGTGCTATCATAGGTACACCTGATGATGCCATAGCAGGCGTGTTGCTGAACCAGGGAAGTTTGGATTATGGCATTTCAATGTGTACTTTGCATTTGTCCTTACTGAATTTCATCTTATTTACTTCAGACTTTCTCTCCACTTTTCCAGATCATTTTGAATTATGACCCTATCTTCCAGTGCACTTGCAACCCCTCCACAAACTTTATAAGTGAATTCTCTATGTCACTATCTAGAAATCATTGAAGATATTGAACAGAACCTGTCCAAAGACTGATCCCTGCGGAACCCCACTCGTTGTGGCCTTCCAGAATGACTGAACCCATTGAGAATTCTCTGAGAACAGTTATCCAACCAGTTATGCACCCACCTTATAGTGGCTCCACCTACATTGTACCTTCCCTAGTTTATTGATAAGAAGATCATGCAAGTTCATATCAAATGCTTTACCAAAGTTTGGGCACTGCTTCCCCTTTATCCACAAGGCTGGTTATCCTGTCAAAGAAAGCTCTCCGGTCGGTTTGACAGGAATCCATGCTGACGGTTACGTATCACTTTATTATCGTCCAGATGTTTTCAAGTGGATTCCCTAATTATTTCCTTTACTCCTTGGGGCCTTCATCTTCACCCCAGCCTTACCATTGTACTTGGTCTGCTACACCTCCAGGATTCTAGTCTTGGTCTCTCCTGAGGACACACACACACGTCTATTTTTACTAAACGATGTGGTGATGGTTAGGAAAAACAAAAAAGGGCAACGAGACCCACTAGAATAATAGTCTTCCACTTCAGTTTCCTAAATAACTCACTAGGAAACAGAGGCTTGATCAAAAACATTGAGCAAAATCTCATACATCAGCGCTGATGAGGGCTGCATGCAAGGCCCTGTCTACATCGCATACATTATCCTGTTTAAGACAAGTACAGATTAGTTCCATAAATTCTGGCTGTGGTCCCAGTAGGAGGCTGTGATTCAACCCTGGGGAGATTCTCATACTAAAGCTTTGTTCCTTAATAGATTTTTTTCCTCCTGTCCACAAAAGCAAGAAGAAATTATGAACAGTTGGGTTACAATCATATTTCACCTTGGTTATGACAGCTCATGTAATTCGATCTGCCCTCCATGCCTCTCCACTTCCCTCCAAGCAGCCCAGTGAGCTAGACTTTGCTTCTTCAGAGCACCAGCCTCACTATGCTATAGGCATGGGATCCAGGTGTAACTCAGCTTTCAATAAAGCAATTCCTAGAAGTCAGGGAATTGTTTTCCTCACAGCCATATATAGCCCATTAAAGATTATCACATGGCTGAGTTTCACAGCGATTAGCAATGACAGAACCATTCCTAGAAGTGAACTGCTGCCCACAAACCAACTCTATAGCTCCCATTGAGCAAGGGAACATTTCATTGCAAAGGTGTGTTCATATTGGGACAGGAAATGATGACAGGAAGACCAGCTCTTTAAGTACTTTTATAAAAGTATTTGACTTTGAGATACTTTTACAATTACCTGAGTATTTTGAAATTACAGTTCAAGGAAAGAATGGAATTTCAGTACAATATTTTACAATCCAGTGCTGCTGATCCTAGTTCATATATATTCACTAGAGAACATATCCACAAACTCTGATTCCAAAAGAAAATGAAAAAGTCACCACACTCACATAAAACCCAGGAAGGGGAGCTGGAGATACCAACTGAGTAGAAGATGTTTAGATTACTAATCCACTGTAGAATGTTAGGAAAACATGAGCTACATGAATGTGAGGTATACCAGAGTATGCTTTTTTGCCATATAATAAAAACAGCAATATATTTGGTCACAAATTATTTTTCCTTTTACACAAACCAAGTGGATAGGTTAAAAATATATAAAATTTGCAACAATATAACATTTTAAGTAATGATCCTTTAATTAATAATTTTATTAACTTAACATTTTCTGAGCTACCCAGAAATATCAGACTGTGTTAGCCATAAGATCAGTAGGTCAAAAATGTTATAAGAAAATTAACACCTTCCTAAGGCAAAATTCCAAATAGAGTTATTGTAACTCTTGTGGAACTAGATGCACTGACATTGGCACATGCATACAGCAGAGACAGTGTCAGTTTATTGTAATGTACAAGCTGCTAAATCTATGTAAAAGCAGACATTTGTTAATCTCTACTGAAGATCTCACTTGGAAGCCAAATTCACTCAACCCATCACATGGTATACCAAATTGTATGCTTATGCACATGATGTTTCCCCCAGGTCCCCATAAAGAGCAGGAGAGGGCATTAAATTGCTCATATTAATTCCTTTTTATTTCAACATAACATGCTATAAAAAATTAACAGATTTGTTAGTATTTACAATGCTTACAAGGCAAAATGTATTTTAAAAGCAATTTTTAGTTCTGTTTTCAGAAATATTGCTAATTTAACACTTACTATAAACCAATTTTTAAATGGTCACATTTTAGACAAAATGCAGTTATTCATTTTACAGTTGCATTTTTCAGTGAAATATTTCCTATTTGCAATATTTTAACATGACTTCTGGTGCATGGGCTATCCAGCCCCCCTTTTCCTCCTCCCAAATACAGCAGTAAAGACATATAAACAAGCTATTTAAATTAAAGGAAGAAATGGAGTGAGACCCCAGACTGCAAAAATATATACAAGCATTTACCTTTTTCCTGAACTAAACATTTCAACCATAAAAATATTCAACAGCCACACCCTATAGAACTAGGGCTATGGCTATTTCAATTATAACTATTCTTTATTTTAAAAATATAGGGCAGAAAGCCTTTTGGATGATATTTATACGTTAATATTTCTAGGTCCCTACATGAATCATTATGGAGAACACAAACTATTTTCCATAGCTTAATCTTGCATTATCTCACTTAATCTAATCTCTCTCGTAAATATGTTAGATAACTAGGCTTCATTATAAGAATTAACAGAAAATATTTATAAGGCTTTTGTTCCATGAACCATATGCTGTAAAATCAGTCCGATGTTTTGGGAGCTGGCAGACATTCTTCCAGGTAAAACGAAGTCAGCTCAGTTTTCATCCGTGAGTGAAAAGATAAAAGTGGGTCAATTTCTCCAAAAGCAGCAGCATGTTGACCTGCGTTTCTTGGACTACGCATGGCAAGGAAGTAGCACACTGCAGAAGTCTAGCCATTCCCCCTTCTTACGAGCACACGCGGAGGAACAACTGACCCTTTGCATGATCTGGTACCGAAAAGCCCTCAATAAAAGTTAGGAAACTGGGACAGCCCCTGCTTTGACCTCTTCCAGCTCCCACAAAGGGCTTCTGCCTCCAGAGTCCCAGGGCAGGGCTGCATTAGCAGGCACTCCTGCCCTGGCCAGGGCCATCTCTTCCCACAGAGACACACTCAGCCCATGGCAGTTTAACCAGCTGAAGCAGGGGTGGGCAAGATACAGCCTGCGGGCTGCATCCAGCCGGCCAAACTGTTTGATCCAGCCCGCAGCCTGCCCTGCTGCTCCCCCACCCCCAGTCAAGACCTGGGGGCGGGGCAGTGTGTGAAGTCATTCACTGTTCAAAGCAGCTGACAGCCAGCCCCCCCCCCCCCCGCCCAGCCCCCCCCCGCCTCTGGTCGCCAGGAGCCCCAGAGCAGCCATCAGCTGCTTTGGACAGTAAACAGCTTTACACACTCCCCCACCCCAGGTCTCAGTTGGCATGGGGGGGGGGGGGGGAGGCGAAGAGTTGCATGCAAAGTCTCCTCCCCCGCCATGGGCACATGGCACCTAGAGGAAACTGCCAGCTGTTCCCCTTAGGTGCCCCTGGCAGGGCGTGGGGTGAGAGACTTTGCATGCTCCCCTGCCCCCAGACCATGATTAGCCTGGAGCAGAGGAACACACAAAGTATCCTCCCCTCGCCAGGGGCCTAGAAGGAACCTTCCCTTCCACCGGAGGCCTCTGCCCCCTTCCAGAGCTGGCCCATGACCACGAACCAAAGTTCGTGCAGTGGCCCTCCCGCAAAAATTATTGGCCACATCTGATCTAAGGGAGGAAGGCCAGGGAGAGAGCTGATCATATACAGAAAGTGCATTAATTCCAGAAGAGGAAATATAATGTAAAAAACTACTGCATGCTGCTAGAGTATCGTGATACTAACAGACTACAACTGGAAGTCAAAGATGTTATCCAAATCAGAAGAAAACAGTTATCACTTGGAAGCAACTCAGGGATGAATTAGTCTGAACACATTAGTTCTAACCTCTACAGAGTCACTGAATTTACTGATATTACAACATTGGGCAGTCTTTAATCTCTGACTAAACTGGCCAGTACTGACAGTCTCTTAACCAACTACAGCACATCAATTTGCCACCAAAATTAGAAACAATGTAATTTTGAGACCACTTTGTAGAATGTTTTAGATCCAGCTACACTGACTCTTCCTGACAGCTGGATAAAGTCTTAGAAGAAAACTATTTGACTGGGCACTTAACAGCCACATCGAGTCTATTTTCCATTAATTCATCTGACAAGAAACATCAATCTGCAATGCATTCACTTGCAATCCCAGGTGGTTTTATCTTTTGCAAAATAAGTGTTGAATAACCACAGTGTTAATATTGTATCTGACGTTAAGTGCGTGTCTTATATGGAAATGGATCAAAATTCTTCAGAGATAGGAGAGGATGCTCAAAATATAGCAACCACCTCAGAGAGGCTTTTATCATGCTAGAATTAACAGGATTTTTTGTAAAAATCAACACAACAACAAAGCTCTGTCCTGGACGTGTGCAGTAGTTCTGCATCCCCTTAGTAATGATCTGAATCAAGAAGAAATATAAACAGGCTCCAGAGGGAAAAATCAGGTTACACTTGAGCAAGAAACAGCAACACAAGCAATGGATCTGCTTCTAGTACCCAGAGGCTGGTTACAAGGTGGCTCTAGTAACACTGTTGTAAAGAGGCTTATGAAGATGCTGCCACATTGCAGCTACCAATGGACTTCCCAATGCATCAGCAGCAAAAGAAATGCTACTAAAAAGGAAAGAAAGACTAGTTTTAAAACACTGTCATTAAGGAGGATGCATTCAAATTAACAAATAGTGAAACAAAGCAGAGCGAGAGCTGTATTACATCTCTAGTGAGGTCAGATTGCATTTGCAGATGAATTATTTGCTGATTTGGTTTCTGGAAGGGCTCGGCAGAAATCCAGAGTTAGTGGGGATGAAGTCTCAGAATAACATCCATTTACTTGCACACTAGTAATTGTTTAAATAAATCCTAGTCAAGTCTACTTTACAACGAGATGTGCAACAAGCAGAGGAAGTGAAGAACGGATACCACACAAGTCCACGTTCTTTGGGGTGCAAATTCACATGTGATTACTCTTGCCCAAATCCTTCTGTTTCTTCAATTGCAAATAATAATTTTTCCTTCAACTGCTCATAACTCTTGTAGGGAGGCAGGTCCAAGCGATTGAAACTGAAAACAAAAAATTAAACAATGGCTCAAAATAATTAAAAAATATCAGAATGCCACAAAAACAATTGTTTCACTAATACATGTCCCATGAACATAAAACCAAGGCCAGGGTACTCAGCTCCCCACTAGCTAAGGTAGAAATCACACGTATTACACAGCTATTCATATTAAAATCCACTGATGGCCCAGGTCTACACATTGTCAAGAGGTGACTAGTGATTTCAGATGCCTTTATTGCTGTGCGCAAAACTTGACACACTTGAAAGAGACTGGATTTCTAGCAGTGTTGAGCATTCAATCTCTGAAGATCAGATCTCTTTCTAGTGGGGCTGGACTCGATGACCTTCCGAAGTCTCTTCCAGCCCTATGATTCTAGTGCTTTAAGTTGGGCATCTAAAATCATTAGTCACTTTTGAAAGTATGAGTCCTGGGAATATCACTCTACTTAAAACTAATTATTTTCCCTCCCAAGACAAATTAAAATAGTTGAAGGAATGACAGTACCAAAGGCAAAGTAAATTTCATCTTTTCTGTTTTTACTTTTTAAATCAAAGAGGAATTTTTCTAATATAACATGAATTGTGATTGTTGAGATTAAAGTTGACCTTTATGGAGGTAAATTTACTATACTATTAGATTTGTGTATTCTAGCATGCAGTTGTGTAATCTGCAGTGACATCTATTTGCCTGATTTTCAACTTCCATTTAAAGAAATTGTTGTGAAAATAACCTTGAAAATGTGAATCGTGTATAAAAGAGAAGAAGGTATTCTCTCGCTCAGTTTGGAGACAACAGCTTAGCAAAGTTTCAACTGACTTAACTCAATGATATGTTGATTCTAAAATTGGCATATGTGTTTCATGTGTGTGTTCAAGTATTTTATAGACAACTACGTTATTAGGAATATGAAACTAAAATGCTAACCCCATTCCAAACTGCCTCCCCATGCCTTCATAAGTGGAGAAATTAATACTGCAACACACACACATAGATACTTATAATTTATTCAAAATCTTTTTTTAAAAATAAATGAAGCTGCCATAGAATTTCCAGTATGCTGTACCACAATGCTACAGAATATGCAGACTGTGGTGCACAATTTTACAATTCCATCCTCCATACCTTATACATTAAAAACATGTTCTGGCCATTGAAAGTTTCAAATTATTTTGTAGTGAATAAGAGCAGGATTCTAACAATATACAACAATCAACTTAACTTTAAAGTGATGAGAAATTTGAGCTTCTCTGGATGCAGGAAGGAACAAATTTAGTATTTTCAAATGGCAACAGTTGGACTTTGTTGGCATTCCATCTTCTTTGCATTAGATATACTACAGTGGGAAACTCCATTCCCACAGAGACCCTTGCAGTTTTTGAAACCGGTAACTAACTGAGACATTCCTTTGGCCAGATGTTATGTAACGCATGCTAACAGTACGGCTCTGTCTCCCAGGATGACTGCACTGCATACAGAGAATTACAGGACTTTGTGCTAACAGATTTAATCTATTACCTCAAGTGGCAGAAGTTCATGCTTTTAGATCTGGAGGTTTGGGGTTCAATGACTGAAGGTGTGACTTGCCCAAAGATACTCTCACAAAAGACAGCTGGCTTTGAGCTAAGATTAAAGCTTTATTTACAGAAAATGCACTCACAAGGGTAAAAACTGCTATAAAAACAAGTATTGGAGCAGTAGCCGTGCTAGTCTGTACGCAACAAAATACAGTAAAACTCCAATTGTCCGGCATGCAGTGGTCCAGCACTCCTGATAGTCCGGCACCAACTGGAACCCAGAAGTGCTCCGGCCAGCCAGACAATTGGAGCTGCTCTACTCCCGGCTTCCGCAAGTCAGCGGCTGCTGAAACTGACCAGCCGCTGAAATTGACCAGTGGCTGACTTGGGGAAGCTGGGGGCAGAGCAGCTGGAGTGCTGCCGGATTGATCCCACAGCGCTGCCCTCTCCCACACTGAGCAGTTCCCCGACAACCCCCCACCTCCACCCAAAACTCTTCACAGCCCCCCTTCTGGGGTCATCCCCTGGTCCTAAAGGTGCTGGCATATCGGAAGTTTACTGTAGTGAGGAGTTCTGTGTACCTTAAAGGCTAACGAATTTATTTGTGCATAAGCTTTCGTGGGCAAAACCACACTATGTTAGCTGCAACAGCCGATGAAGTGGTTTTTGGCCTCAAAAGCTTATGCCCAAATCAATCTGTTAGTCTTAAAGATGCTACAAGGAACCCTCATTTTTATTAAAAACAACGAACTCAATGTTACAGCTATTCATAATTTCTGAATGTCCTGGGTCCATTTTGTGTCACATACTTTATTTTTACTAACACACCTGTCTCAGCTGCAGCACACTAGTCCAATGCATCTGCTTAGCTCTAAAAAGCAGTCTTGATATCATTTGTGCTTTCCCTGCCATACTTCAAAGCATAGACTAATTGTTGTTTTTTTAATTTTATCCTGTACAGACTAACTCGGCTACCCCCTGAAGTCAAGTACCGAACTATCAACTGGGGCACAAATGCCAGAAGAAATGCTTTGTATCTGGATCTAGCTGCTGAAGGATTGTGTAGTGTTTGTTAATTTCCTTTTCCAGGCAGTTCCACTTTTGCAGAGAGAACTGTTTGCTACAACTGAACAGAAAAACAAATGGAGGACAATAAAAAGGGTTAAAAAGGAAGAAGTTAAACAAATTATTATCCTCTGGTAACAATTATGTGGATCACTAAAGTTTAGAGAAACTATGAAATTGTTTTGGTATTACATTAAACTATGATTTGGTTCAAAATGATTATCCATGCTTACTTAGGGCCTGGCTCCAAATGGTGTGAGAGGTATTTGCTACCTCAGCTGAAGCTAATCACAGGGTGATTATGGCTGTAAAACAAATTCCAGGTGTAAGCTCATTTTGGTTTGTAATCTCTATACCCCAATATATTTCTGATAATTCTTTATGCATAGAGCCCTAAGCAAAATGAAGCTATATTAACCCTTGCTGAAATATTCAAGTAGCCCATGTCAGTAACCACAGGTTATTAGAAGGACAATAATAATCTAATCGAATGAGTACTCACCAAGTATGACTTCTAGGTAACCAGTTTTCTTTTCCAACTTTTTCAATACAAAACTTTTGGGGTCCATTGCTCCCTGCAATAAAATAAAGTATTTTAAGGTGATGTTCCTATTTGCAATGGTCATGAGAAAGTGTGGGACAGCTAGCTTTCCTTACACTAGATTATCTAAAGCACCTCAGAAAGACAAGATTATCTCAACAGGAAATAGAAGAACAAAGACATTTGCCTCCAATCACTCGTCTTTACCCAGATCCAACCACTGACACGGTGAAAGGCACAAATTAAAACATGATTCTGATGGATGTCTGGAAGCACTCCAGAACAGTGTATGTTTTTCTCCAACTTTTCATGGTTGAAATATAATGGGGATTTATGAGAATAGCTGGTGAAATGTACTTGGTTGGATTCATTATAAAAACAAGCTGTTCAAAATCAGTCACAATATACAGTTCTGTCCTTTCCAATAATGAGCTAATACGTTGGAAGGGCTATTCTGCATACCCATCAGGTCCGCAAATCCTCCAACTGGTAATCTGCACGTTCCTGTAACAAACTGCAATAGTCGCATTCTCTTCTCATTGTCTATTTCTTTCACAAACTGAAAGGGAATGAATATTAAACAGATATGTAGGTGCAGCTTTTACACACATAGTTAGTTTCATAAACAACATCAATGATGTTAACACATTACAGGTTGAACCTGTCTAGTCCAGCAACATCGACAGACTGACATGATTTTAATTAGTTGGATGTCCACGTATCATGGCTGTGAGACTTTGGAAAACTTGTCCAAAGTCTTGGCTCTCTTTGTTGTGTGCCATTATTTAGCTCTGATTTACCTCTAAAATGTTTTCTAAGTGTCCAGTAAGCAGTGGAAGTGTTGGGAACGGTGCTAGACAATACTGACCTCCTGTGGTCCGCAAATTCTTTGGTTCGGCACTGGTCAGGTCTTGAGGGGCTGGACTAGAGAGGTTCTACCTATAGTTATATTATTGTGAAAAGCCCCTGGAGCAGTAATAATGGTTTGCATTGGCCATCAGAAAATATTAGTAATAGTCCCCTCCGCCACATTCTGATAGAAGAGGGGCACTAATTCCCTGCACATCTAGCCTTAGTAAGCCCTGGGGGTCCCTACAGCCACAGGGGAAGGGTTAGTGGAAAAGGGAGGCAGTGCAGGGTGTATCCTAATTCCACTACGCTCAGCACCCACAAGGCAAGAAAAGGCCAGGCGGCTCCAGGTCAAGTAGCACGCCGTACTCAGCAAATCCACTCTGTTGCTTTGAGGCCTGGGGATGCCTTCCCCTTTCCTGGGCTCAAGGCATCTGCTGCCTCCTCTGTGATCTTTGCCTCCTCTTAGCAGGCAGACTAGGCTGGCCTGGAGGGCAATATGAAGTCTTTTTCACTGTGGGGATGTAGAGGCATGAGCACTTTAGAACTCCCTTAATACTTACCAGAGTATCATAGAAATGTGGGCCTGGCAGGTACTTTAAGAGGTCATCTAGCCCAGTCCCCTGTCCTGAGGCAGGACCAAGTATTACCAAACCCAGCCTCTGACAGGTGCGTGGCTAACCTGATCTTCAAGTTGCCCAATGGTGGAGATTCCACTCCCTCCCTGAGTAATCTATTCCAGTGCTTAACCATCCTGACAGTTCCCTAATGTCCAGCCTAAATCTCCCACGTTGCAATGAAAAGCAATTCTTCTCCACTGATGACAGGACAAGAAGCGAGAGCAATTTCTCGTCCACCTTGCTGGAACAACCTGTTAGGGGCTTGAAGACTTATGTCCGCCCTCAGCCTTCTCCTGCCTAAACAAGCCCAATGTTTTCAATCTTTCCACACGTCTGCTAGATCTTTAATCGGTTTTGTTGTTCTCCACGTCTTTTCTGAAGCACAGTGCCCAGCACTGAGCACTGTCCTCCAGCTGAAGCCTTATCGGTGCAGGGCAGAGTGGAAGAACTTCTTCTCGTGTCTTGCTTCCAACGCTCCCGTTGAATGTTTGCCTTTTTGGGACAGTATTACATCACTGACACTCATCTGTCTGAGCTCCACTAGACTCCTCTGCAGTGGGATGTGAACGGGTAACAGGGTAACACTTGGCCAGCTAAGATGATGCTAACTGGGCTGGGAGTCAGCAGGCTCAAGAGGGGCTGGGGAGGGGGAAGCGGAAGCAAGGGGCGGTTGTTGGCTCCTAGCCCATGTGGGTTTGCTGTCTAGGAGTTGGCAGCCTTGCTGGGGGAGGGGAGAGGAGGGTAGAAGCAGCTGCAGGGAGAGTTGGGGGGGGGAATGCGTGGAAGGGAAGGCTGCTTGCTCCCTTCCACCACACGTGGCTGCAGACTCCCAGCCCATGAGCCCACACGGGCTGGGAGCCGACAGCCCTCCCTGCCCCCAACGCTGCTTCTGACTGCACAAGGCTGCCAACTCCCAGCCCAGCACCGGGTCGGAAGCAGCTGGGCTGGAAGAGCCCCTGTCCGCGGTGCAGGGACCACTCCAGTCCAACGGGTGGAACCCTGAGCCCATTTAATCAGTTAACCCAGTGTTTCCTAATTGGACAAAGGTGTCTGCCTGATTATGTTGCCGGGCTGCACGATAGCCTAACAAAGCACTAAGAATAGCCATATGGCTCAGACTGATGATCCAAACGGCCTTCTTTCAATGGCCTATGCCGGGTGCTTCACAAGGAATGAACAGAACAGGCAACTGAGCGATCCATCCAGTCATCAGAGGCATGGGGTTGCACTCAGAACATGAGGTTGCATCCTTGACCATACCGGCAAATAACCATTGATGGATCATTTCGTCATCAACTCTAATTCACTGCTGAATGCCATTATAGTCTTGGCCTTTGCGATATTGCTTGGCAATGAGTTCCACAGGCCGACTGCATGATGTGTGAAGAAATATTTCTTTCCGTTGGCTTTAAATCTGCTGTAGGGATGTAAAATTTTGATCTGGCTAAACCAATTTGCATCCACTATTGGATAAGTCGGTACAGACACTTCTGCCTTTGAAGCGTAGCAACAGCCATTGCTACGTTTCAAAGGCAAAAGTGCCTGGGAGCATGGGGCCAGCCGGGGACTGAAGCAGCCGCCCCCTGGCCCCGTGCTTCCCATGGCGTTTCCACAGGCTGCACGTGGCATTTCAAAATGGCAGTGCCACGTGGAGCCCGGGGTCTGGCCCGAGGCTCTATGCAGAGCTGCCACATTGAAGCCCCCCCCCTTCCCCTTTCTTGTCCCATCCCCCGCTGCTTCTTTCTGCTAGAGGCAGCCAGGGGAAAGGGGGAAGTGACTGGTCAACTGGCATGTCATTTACTGGGCTGGGAGTCACCTGGCTTGGATGATTTAGTTGGGATTGGTCCTGCTTTTAAGTAGAGGGTTGGACTCGATGCCCTCCTGAGGTCTCTTCCAGCTGTAGGATTCTATGACGACAAGCTATCTTTGTTGGGTGGTAACTGCTAATTGAGATCCCATAATTTTGCATGGATATATTTGGAATTATGTTTTCAATGTGCATTAGTTTGCACTAATAAACTGGCATGGAATCTACGATGGTAGGACAGACTTGTTTTGTGATTTTGGTTTTTGCTTATCATGCTGTAGCATAGTCCCACCCCTTTTGTAATTCCTACTTTTCAAAATAAAGGAAAAGTCAATCACAAACCTGCCAAAACCACATAATCTGTTTGCTTGTCCTGGTGTAGTGTCTATAGATGGCATGTCTCTGCCAGTCATTCAAGTCAATCTCTTGCATTCCACATAAAAGCACCTAATTGTAAGAAAAAAAAATATTAAGATTTAAGCTAAGATTTTGTTCAATGGATTCTATATGGTTGCAGCAAAGAACATCTGTGCTTGCACTTGCGAACACCTACTATAACTATATATTTGATTTTAAACTTTTTTTTTTTTTTCAAATAGCAGCTTACTTCTCACCAACAAACAGTCAAGGTGATGACCTCAGACAACGAGCTTTATTCAGACCTGCTCTAGGAAAGGGTAATGACTGATTATGCAAAAATCAGATACAGTGGGGTAATCTTCCCTAATGAAAAGAACTGCTTCTTCCTGGTCTTCCAATACAGAGCTCAGTTAAAACAAATATTAACTAGGACTACCCAGAGTGAACTAGAACATTACTCTCTTCTGTGTATAGAGGCTGAATCTCTAGTCCAGCACCCTTGGGACCTGACTGGTGCCAAACCAGATAATTTGCTGGACCATGGGAGGTCAATATTGTCTAACAGCATTCCCAACACTTCCACTGCTTATTGTGCTCTGAGAAGACATTTCGTGTTAAATCAGAGCTAAACAGCAGCTCAGGGCTGGTGGCTGTAAATAAACTTTAGCCACACCCATGAGAAGTGGACATCTGGCTAACCAAAATAATTTCGGACCATGGCAGTTGCCAGACCAGAGAGTGCAAGAATAGAGAAGTGCAACCTATATAACTTTTCCCTATTTTTGTGTGTAAATAAAAAATGCATCAAATAGCAGTTCTATGTGATACCCTGTACTCAGATGAAAATAAGCATGTGCTTTCTATGCTTGGTCTTCAGTTGTATAAGCTAAACTTTTTCATATGGTTAAACTGTTGGACTGAACCATGATGTACACCATCCCCACGGTGTGTCTACCCCTTCCTATTAAAAAAAAAAAAAGCTAGCCTGGATGGTAAAACTCAGATAAAAGAGTAAGGACTGGGGACAGCCAGAGCTTTTGAGAACATGCAGTGATCCACACAATGGAAAAGCAGAAGGAAATGTGCTAACCAATGAACTGTTTAGGAAAATTTCTCACCACTAGCAAACTGTCTTCAACAATCACACAGCTCTGTTTTGCAAATTCAGGACTGGATTTCCAGTGAATCTTGTTAATGAGGACATCAATTGTGCCCACGCCTACCCAAGTAAGTCCCTCACCTCTAGTTCCTTGGCATCAAAGTACTGTAAGTACTGCTGTGGAAGAATTTCATTAAAGCCTTCAAAGAAAGCTTGTGTCTGTTCTTCAACACCACGGGAGATTCTCCAATCTGCCACCAGCCTGGAAAAGGGGGGGGGGGGGGGGAGAGGGAAGAGAGAAAAAGGGTAATTTGTCATTTAAACTGCCTCATGTTGCTCACATCCACATTTCTTTTGTTAGCCTATTTTGTGATGAACTGTGAACTATGTTAAAAATATTATGGAAAGAATGGAAAGTTTTGAGGACAAAACATCAAGTAATTTGTAACTATCTATCTTGATGCAGTGTAAACCAGCATTAAAGCAAAAAGTTAAAACCCTCCATTTCTGACCAGTGTGCTAAGAAAAAGCTTACATGATCAAAGAGGAGGCAGTATCTATTCAGAGATAAAATAATGAGTGCACAGCAGTCCCTAGGTATTGAGAAAAATATATTTTCCCCGAAATCTCAGTCATTAACTATGAAAAAGTAAAAACTAGGTCAAGCTGTACTGGTGAAGATAATGAGGACTGCTAGCTTACCAAGAAACGACTATGTCCATTTGGAAAGTTCCATATTTGTGTCTGTTAATCATGAAACTTTGCTCTGTGGCAGAAACTCCACTCTCCATAAATAAAAGGGTGAAAAGCAGGCAGGAGACCCGGAGAACCTGAACCCAGGGAGAAGCAGATATTATGCTAAATTCAAGCCTAACCTGTCAGGAGAATTGGAGTCTAGAGGAGAAAAGGCTAATTTCTGGTATCAATCCTAGCAACTCAGTTGACAAAGCAGGATAGAGGTAGAGAAGTGGGACTGAAATGGGAATCGGCGGTTTACCTCAGCTATTGGAAGCTAGAAGAAAAAAAAGTTTTTTGAAGATTCTATTCAAGTTTTCTATTAATATCTTTCAAAATATAAAAGTGTTCCTTATCCAGTGTGTTCGCCCTTTGTGTGACCTAAACGTATTTATTTAGAAATGTTCAATACAGTTTGACATTTTGTCATAGTTTATTCATATAGTGATACTAAAATCTGCCAAGCAACAGTAATCTTAATAGAATAAATAATTTAGAAATGAAAAAAACGGCTCCAATCCATGTAAGTGGGGTATTCTGTGATTCCAATACACATAAGCAGTGTGTACTGGAGTCACAGAATACTTCAGAAAGTCCAAATCTTTAAGGGAGGGCTTTTTGCACTACAGCAAATTTGGAGAAAAAGGCTTCAATAAGAACAAGTTTACTTGGTCCATACATTCCTGCATTCCCTTTGCAAGAGAAGCCATTTTTAAAAAAAATAAAGGACCTTCCCTCCCAATACTGCTTCAGGATGATCCTGCAATGAAATGAATACCTTATTTATGACACCACACTGTTTGCCAGGCCTACAACTGTGACATCACAAAATAAGCATTTTGATTTCACTGCAGGTGCAGCTAAAAGACAACTGGCTGAGAATAGAACCTTTAAAGATAATTTTGAGAAACAGAAAGAAACATTGGAAAAAACATGAGAGATGTAAACAAACGTTTTGAACTGAACCATATAAAAGTGGTAGGTTAGCATCTTTGCAGACTTTGAAATCGTTTATAAACTGATATTCAGATTTTTTGTCTATTGGAACATATTGGATATTAAGTTTTAATATCTTCAGTATACCCATGGCTCTTCAGATTCTTTTAGAAGTCACTCTTCAGAAATGACATCCAAAAACATCCACTAACGCTAATCGTATCAGTTATTCATTGAATGTATTTCTGTGGTGCTTTAAATTATGTGGTTTGACAAATTTAACTCCTGCTTTAACTAGGGAAAGAAACAAGTGGAGGTAAAGGAGCAGTTAAAAAACAACCACCCTCATTTGCACTTACCTAATATATTCCTCTTTGTTTTCTTCTGTGACCAGAACGTTGCTACCATTAGGTTTCAAATCATGGCTCTTTATTTCACCTAGAATTTCATTATCAACTGAGAAATACATTTCCAAGCCACATTCTTCAATGTTATTTTCTCTGCAAGAAACAACAGCATGTATTGTAACAAAATGTAAAGAGATCTTGTGTCAACTTGATGAGGTTTCCATCAAAAGTCGTATTAAGCAAACTTTTTTGGAGTTTATGATTCAAGTTAAGAATCACTTTTGACTACAGGCTTTCAAAAAGCTGTGTGTCTGATGTTGCAAGTACATTTTCTACTTGCACAAAGTGTGCAGATTGCACTGTAATTCAGCTGGAAGACTATGCATCAGCAACATGCTCTTTCATGACTACAAGGATTGTGCATTGTAGTTTCCCTTTATAGGTCTCCCAGTAGAGCTCTTCTGCCATTTTCATCTTGTGCAGAATGTAGTATCATTTTAGCTTGATGTCTGGAGTTAATGTGATTGTACTGGGGAAAAAAAAATGCATCCCTGTATTCCACCCTCTCAACTTAACTGAAGAAGATATAGCAAGGTGATTTTATAATGGAACTTTTGCTTTTAAAGCCCATACATGTGTATGCTAATTATATTTACTTTCTAAGTAAGTTTTATGGGTACCTTTGCTTAAATCCCAATCACTAGCTAAGGTTCCCTTCATTCAATCTTAATTTGCTAGGCCTCCCTGGTCCTTTCTGCAGTGAGTCTGCAGATGTGGACAGACATCTTTCTGAAACTGGTCACAATCAATTTTTAATTGATTCATATGTGTTCATTTTTTTTAATTGTATCCTTTGGCATATATGGTTGTGACAATTTTCTTCCACTATTTGATCTGAGGAAGTGGGTCTGGCCCATGAAACCTCATCACCTAATAAACCATCTTGCTAGTCTTTAAAGTGCTACATTGTCCTGCATTTTGCTTCAATTTTTAACCAGTTTTAAATGCATCTCAATGTCATACAATCATAAGAACAGAGGACTGGAAAGAACTTCAAGAGGTCTTCTACTCCAGTCCACTGCACTCATGCAGAACTAAATACTGTGGGATTTTTTATTATTATTATTTATTATTCCAAACTTTTAAGATTGACTGTTACTAGACTTGCAATTATTGTTTCTTACTCCCAGTTTCCATGTCCTCCTTTTTAAAGGGACTCCCCTGTTTTTATTTGTTAAGTTTATAAGGTGTTTTGAAATTATGTTCTTGATATTATTTTATTATAAAATAAAGCATCTTGAGTGCTCCAGCAATGCAGGTGCTTTATAAATAATAACTACAATTCTATATTGTTTTTAAGAGTTATGTTTTCAAGTTTTAGAACTTGTTTTTACACAACTTTCCACGGTGACCTAGGCTGACAAATCCCAAATGTATTTTGTTTCCCGTGCAGGGGAGAAGGCCCTTCAAGGTGGGGGAAGCTATGAAGAAAGGCTGCACAAAGAATGAAAAGGATATTGAGTGGGCACAGATGGGAGAGAGAAGAGATGAAAGGTCTTGGGGTCAAGGGAGATGGTGCAGAGAAGTTGAGGAGTCAAGGATAGGAAAAGGCAGAGATTTTCATCAACTTAAACGTATAAAGTGCTTTAGAAATACATTTTTTCACCATATAACATTTTAAACAAATTTTAGGTGACCAAGTTGAATTTGGATGGGGTGACTGATGAAGGGTTAAATGGAAGCGAGGCATAAGCTGAGCTCCATCATGCCAGACATCCTAATACTGTACTTTGTCTATTTTTTGTTTTGTTTTTCCATAAGTAAATAATTTTTTTAAAGAAGAAAGTAACACTGGGATTGGGTATTAGTCTCTAGTGACTTTTATATTACCTTACATTAAAGATTTTTTATTGACACTACCATTAGGGAACCAGTATTTGATTATCTATTCAGACAGTTCTATTTTTCCAACCACGCAGACTGCTCACATTTAGTTATGTTAATTGAAAGGGAAAACAAGCAGAAACAGAATGTAGTTTATGTAATCTCCAGTGAACTACTGAGAACAGTTAATATTAGCATTACCAAACTACAGAACGTGGACGTTGGAATTATAGTAAAATGCAAAGAAGTTCAGTTCTGGCCTGCAATTTATACAGGTCTGTTATTCAATATCTATCTGCAAAACATTTCACATTTACCCCTGAATTACACAAATACAATGAAACATCAAAACAGCTGAATTTGAATTTCAAGAATGAGTGAAAGAGTTAGAAACTCACTTTACCCAGATGAGAGAGTTGTAAAATTCTGGATCAACAGATTCTAAATCCTTGAGTCCTGTTGGCTTGTTTAGCATACGCTTATAGAATGGCAGAGAGAAACCTGTGTCTATGAATCTCACATGAAACAAAGCCTAAAAAACATGAAAACAGACAAGGAATGATCCAAAGAATGCTTGATTACCTAACATTTCAATATAACGTATCAAATGAAGCCTGGAGCCCAAAGATGTTGAGAGACATTCTGTAATACCATCACTATTACTGGTACACCTCAAAATGTGATCTAAATACAGGAGCTGATACAGCCACCCATCTGGCAATGCAGCACTAAACAGTTCATCTCTTGATTTGAAACAGCTGCTGTGTCCATTTAAAAATAAACACATTCTGGTGGATGTGAACAAAACTATTAATCTGAACTTACCATAGCAATGAATCTGCCAATAAAACGGAAGTATTTCAGATGGTCTGGGTTAATATAAGAAGCTGGGTTTATCTGTAAGCAGTAGTTATCCTTTCCTGCATATTCAAACAGGCAATACATTGGGTTCAACACTTCATGTGACAACAGAAAGAACCATTCCCTGAAACCACACAAAACAAAACAACCATGAATGCTTCAGGTTGAAAATGGGATTACATTAGAAAGTACATTGCTACTATATAGGCTAAAAATTATTTTAGGGACTGGCTGGTGCTCAACTGTTAAAACTGGCCTACCCAGAAAATTAAGCAGCTACTTACAGCTCATACACACTAGGTGTCAGTATGCTACATGGTTAGATGACATAGCTCAGAAAAGGAGACTGTCTAACGTACAGCGTTGCTAAGATTGATCAAGCAATTTTTCATTTAGAAAGTTAATTTCTTTTCTCTGTGGTAGGTATTTACGAGGGCTGCTTTTCTAAGAGAAGCACAAAATCTGATAGTGAAAAATTTTCAAAAATATATGAACTCAGAATTGATCTCTATCTTTTATGGAAGAGGTACCCATATTATACTTTTTGGTTACAATTCTTTGCACACAGTGAAAGTTTAAGAATTTGCTTTTTAAGGTTAAGACTAAATACAAATTAGAATTTCCTAGTAGCACACATGTATGTTTGATATTTATTTATAAGATGAAATTTAAGTATAATCCCAAGGCTAAAAAGTGAACTGCATGAAATATACTACTGATTCTCCCCTCACAATATCGTCATCTTGCATTTTTTACATCACTAAATAAGATTAATTCACAATACTGAATACAAAAAAAAAGTAAGTATAGCAAAAACAAGTCTGCAGGAAGGGTGTGCATATGCATTTTAAGTACTTGAACAGGGAACAAAATTTGAGTATACCTACTAAACGCTTTCTTACTCATTATTTCAATAAATCTCTAATCTTCTGTTCATGGTTTCATCTTATGAGTTATTGAGAAGAGCTGCATAAATGCTTGTTCTACACTTGACTGAGGCATCTTAAACTTAATGTACATTCACATAGCAACACATCCTCTTAGATTAGTTTTGATAATACATTTTAGGATTGCAGAAGTGATGTTATAAAGAGAGGGGAAACACTCATTGGCATTTTAAAAAGTCAGCAAATAAAAGATCTCCCCGTGAAACTTTCATACCAAATATTTGTAGAAAATGAGGTATTCAGATTAATTTGTTATGTGACACACAGATTTCTTTATCTTACCTTGCAACACCTCCATAATCTAAACCTTCTTCTCCAGGGAAAATGACCCACAAGCGTCTTCGCAAATCCTGGGGACTGAAGCTCATTATCTTAGTGAAAGAAAAAACACTGTTATGAAGAAAAAACAGCCCATCCCAGCATTACTATTTGCTATTCAATAGTGTGGAAATCACATTTTCATTGGCCATGAAATGCACTAGGTGGAGTGCATAAAGTGGTATTTCAGGAAATGTTTGAGGGCTTGGCAGAAACATATTTCTGTCTAGCAGATTAGAAGATGAAAGGTCTAAAATGAAGTGATACAGAAAGAAATACAAGAATGTTTTAAATGGGAATGTATTAGTCTGTCCCAAAAGGGGGTGGGGGTGGGGATGGGGGTGGGGGGAGGCTCCAAAGAGGCTGGAGAGAGGCTGTTCTCAGTGGTGACAGATGACAGAACAAGGAGCAAAGGGCTCAAGTTGCAGTGGGGGAGGGCTAGGTTGGATATTAGGAAACACTGTTTCCCTAGGAGGGTGGTGAAGCACTGGGCTGGGTTCCCTAGGGAGCTGGTGGAATCTCCATCCCTAGAGGTGTTTAAGTCCTGGCTTGACAAAGCCCTGGCTGGGATGGTTTAGTTGGGGTTGGTCCTGCTTTGGGCAGGGGGCTGGACTCGATGACTCCTGAGGTCTCTGCCAGCCCTGAGATTCTATGACAGGAGTCACACTTCTTAAAGCCTCGGGAGCCCAGCATGCTGTCCATCAGGAATTTTTAGTCATGGGGCAGGAGTGACTGCCGAGTATGGAAGATAAAAAAAGATTATTCCTAGCTGCAACTATGAAGTTAAAGGACAAAAAGGGGAGGGACCTCAAACATTGTGGCTTTTTTTTTTGTTGAAAAATAAAAAACCACCACCACTCAAACAACAGGCCCAGGAGTGCCAGCTACAGGTGAGGTAACTATTCTAAAATTATAACTACTATTTTGTTTTTTGGAGATTCAAGAAGAAGAGCACTGTTATGGAGCTCTGTCTATAGCCGAGGATGACAGAAGGAACTGAGGGGCTTGGGCCACACATGTGATATGTTAGGCAGTAAAACTTTGTGACTGCTATTGCGCATGGCGACTCAATCAAGCACTGCTGCAAAAAATCTCCAGGATGCATCCACACCTAGAGTGGAGCACCCACAAAGACACCACTCGAAGAAGAATGTGTGGTTTTCTGCACAGCAAATCTGAATAACTAAACACCAGGGAATGATACATGTTCTTGTGAGATCAAAGCAACAAGGAGAGCTATCAGTGGTATGATGCATTTTTAACATTGCGCTGTGTATCTAATTATGAATCTGCTCCAGACATAGCACAAATACTTTTTTTTAAATCATCACTTTAGTCATCATTAATGGGGTATCAAAAGATGAAGGGTGATGTTGTCTTTTAGCTACAAAGTTCAAACAATTTCCCCTGTGTCACTTTGTTCACAAAGTAAGCAAGTATGTGTTAACAATACAATACCTGCTGAAATGAGTCCTCAAACAATGTCTTTCTGGACACAGTAATCTTAATGTGTTGTGGCATGGCCAGTTGCTGAAATGCAAAATATTTAAAATGTATATTGACTTCACTTTTGACAAGTGTTTTCAATAAAAATTCAAACAAAATTCACAGAAATTATAAAAAGGGCGGGTGAATCTGTCTGGCCTGTATGAAACAAAATAAAAAATAATGTTTTCAGTTTTCATTTATTCCCAAGACCAAAGATTGTCATTTTGTTCACTGTACAACAGATAGGACAATGGGGCTTACGTCAATACAAATAATAATCTGCTTTTAATATCATTGGGCTGGAGCACCCCAGCCCATGGTACATCTGGGCTGGACCCACCACAGGTGGAGGCTGCTCCAGCCAGGGTGGAGAGCCTCACCCCACCCTTGTGTAGACCTTGTGGGGCTGTCCCTTGCCAGTTAACCATAACTGGTAAGCATCTCCAGGTAAGGTGACTGTTCACATCCCTAGTTCCAACTGGAGATGCCTGGATGCAGCTTTTGAGAATGCATTTCCACAAAGCCATTTCCAAGATTAAATAGCATTTTTTACCTGACACCAGAACCGGAAATACTGGACCTTCGCTTTGAAGTCACGCACATAAGCAATCTGGGGTCCATTGTCTCTGGAAACAGGAAGAAAAACAAACTGTTGAAACACTGCTGAAAATTCAAGGTAACAGAGCTCAAAATTACTATTGTTATGAAACTATCTGCTTTACCTGGATGGTTAAACAAACCAGTTTTCTAATTTGGCAAATGCTTCTAAAAGGGCCTTAATTTTTTTGTTTTGTTTTTAAAATATCTTTAAAGAGTAACTACTTTAAATTTATTTTTAACATGCAAAATGCTCTTCTTAGAAAGATTCTGGGTTCACGTGCAATTTTTCAATACATTAAATGCCAATCTACTTCCACCCAACCTGATGTGAGTTAGCATGTCAATTCTGCAAATATCCAAAGACTAGTTCTCAGGATGCTAGAATATATTAAAGGAGTGCACTGGCATCAACCTGCACACTAAAACACATGGAAGGAGAAGGGAGAACATGGCATTAGCACAGTAGCTTTTATTGATAGAGTGGCATAGTAAGAGACTAGAGCCGTATCCCGTATTTGGCTGGAAAAGTCACCACGACCACAGGGACCTCAATTATAAGATTGTAAAGCATTCAAAATGTCACATGTAGAGGGAAGAGAACATTCAAAGACGCCGATGATCCTCAGAGGAGGAAATAATGGGAAATTAAAAGTACTACTGGTATGTCAAAACCTTCTGCAAAAAACCCATACTTGGCAATCCCTGTCAAGCAAAGTATATATAAAAAGCTCAGTGTAATATAGTTTGTCATCTTGAAAAAAGGCTTACAGAGCAGATTTTCCAGTGCGGGGATCTATATATGTTGTAGTTCTTCTATTGTGATCCACAAAATAAGGAATGCCGTCCACAGTAAATCTCATTTCCCAACCCTCTGGCAATGGTTTCTCATTTAATTGACTATAGGACAAAAAATACAAAATAACTGATCAAGTTAATACATTCTGTCAACTGAAGATGGACAGGGAAAACACAAATTAGCAGCAATTCTGGAAAATTTGTAGTGATTTCTCTGAGGAATTTTCTGTTTGCTCTTAAATTTTAATGCCAGATACAACAATAAGGCCAGAATAATCAATATCAGCTTAGTATATTCAACGATAAAGAAGGAAAAACCAACAGTTAATAGAAATCTGAAGGGATGGTCTAGAGACTGTACTGAATCCTGCCATAAGAGCAGGGGACTGGACTCAATGACTTCTCGAGTTCCCTTCCAGTCCTAGTCCTATGATTCTATGAAAGAAGTAAAGTTCCTGGATGTTTTCACTCCTCAACATGCAGAATTTAGTTTAACAGTGTACCCCAATTTTTTTAAAAAAATCACAGCAATTTTATTCAACAGCATTTGCTATTATTAATGTAATTCAGGAAGTCAGAAAGACGAAAAATATAGCAGTTCAGAGAGATCACCACACCATTAATATCTGCACAGATCTTTAAAAAATGCTAAGAAATGATAAGGCAACTTCAAAGCAAAACCAAAATATTACTGTTCCCTGTATACTAACCCTTTCTCCTTTAGAATGGCCTCAAACATTGTATTTTAATAATAAAAAACATCAGCAATTCTCATTTCACACTTTGCTGGAAGTCCCTGAAATGATCCCTGGAGGACCTGATTAGTGACATCCCTGCAGTAATGCTGCTCTCATGAAGGTTTTGCATGCCTTACCCAGGAGGCCAAGAGTTTTTGAGCAGTAGTTTGTTATTATTTGTCTTATATCTTCATTTTTTGCAAGTTCTACATTTCATAAACTGAAGGTATATACAGAAATATTCCACCTTCTTTAAGGGAACTTCAGTTCCGCTCTTCATCTTAAAAAATTAACATGTGTTATTTATGCTGCCTGTCTACTTTATGCAGCTCTTTCAGCTTGGACAATAATTAAAAGACAATAAAGTTTAACTTCTGGGTTCTCAGGCTATAATGCAGCAGTTTGCAAACTGGATCCCAAAGAGGCTTGCTACCCTGTTTTAAGGGGATCACTAGGGCTGGCATTAGATTTCCTGGATCCCGGGGGAAGTGAAAGCCCAAGCTCCCCGACAACCAAACTGGAGGGAC
This sequence comes from Pelodiscus sinensis, assembly GCF_049634645.1. NCBI lineage: Eukaryota > Metazoa > Chordata > Testudines > Trionychidae > Pelodiscus > Pelodiscus sinensis. The sequence goes on along the minus strand of NC_134728.1, from coordinate 35,622,349 downwards.
TCAGGCTTCAGACCCCACTCCTGGGGTCACATGATCATTTTTGTGTCAGCAGGGGGATCGCAGTGCAGAAGGGGGTAAAAACTTGAGAATCCCTGCTAGGGGTGAGCCAATTTACTGGCTTACCGGCCACCTCTCAGTATGGAAACTGTATGGAGGGCCATGAATGCTCACAAATTGGGAGTTGAGGTGTGTAAGTGACAGAGCTCTGGTTGGGGGCACAAGCTCCGGGTGGCGCCAGAAATGCTTAGTTCAGGGTGTGGGAGGGATCTTCAGGCTAGGACTAAGGGGTTTAGAAGGCAGGAAGGGGGTCTCAGCTGAGGCAGCGGTTTGGGGCTTATGCGGGGTGAGGGCTCCAGCTGGGAGTGCAAGCTTGGGCGTGGGACTACGGATGAGGTGATTGGGGTGCAGGGGGGTGCTCCAGGATGGGATGGAAGGTTTTGGGAGGCAGGAGGGAGATCAGGGCTCAGGCAGGGAAGGTGGGGGAAGGCATCTGACTGGGGGTGCAGGCTCTGGGATGGAGAGTGGGATGAGGATTTGGGGTGCAGAAGGGTACACCAGACTGGGATTGAATGGTTTGGGGAGCAGGAAGGGAAACAGGGCCGGGCTAGGAGGTTGCGGTGCTGAGGGAAGTGTCAAGGGTGCAGGATCTGGGCAGCACTTACCTGAAGTGGCTCCTGGAAGCAGTAGCCTAACCTGCTTCCAGCTCCCACGTGGGAACGGGGCCATCGGGCTCTGTGCCCTGCCCTGTCCATAGGCACCACCCAGTGAGTTCCCACTGGCGGCAGGTCATGGTCATGAGAGCTGCAAAGCTGGTGCTATGGGTGGGGGCAGTGAGCAGAATCCCTTGGCTGTTTCCGCTTCTAGGAGTCTTGAGGAGAGAGGCAAGGCAAGTCCAATACCAGTCCCTGACTGGAACACTGTAGCAGGGCAAGCTCCCAACCCTGCTGCCCAGGGGGACACCTCAAGGCTGGATAATAAGAACCAATGGTTGAGATGCAGCCCACGAGCCATAGTTTGCCCATTCCTGCTGTAAAATGTCAATTACAAGCACTAAGGGAAAGGCTGCTTAAAAGGATATTTCCATTTGATTTTTTCCATTAATGGAAACATTTCCTGTTGGGAGGGGAAAATGTTTGCAATGAGGTTTTGCAATTAGCTGAGATTTTTCTAACTGTTTTCCTGTTATGCAGGCGGTGTTCCTTTTAATAATTTCTGCTTTAGTTCTGTATCCCTTTGTACGTTTTAATTGAGTCTAGTCTGAAAAGCCAGTAGAGGATAGCAAGGTCCAATCCAAACTTAAGTTGTCAGAAATGCCCCTCACTTCTCTCTCTCACTAAAATAATAAAACTACAACATTTATATTCAAAATCCATTTTAACTGAGTTAAAATTCTTACCCCTGATTTCTGGGATCTTCCCATTGTGTGATACGTGTGTTGTGATTGACAAAATACACTCTGCCATTGCTGTCAGTTCTCTTTTCTGAGGAGAAATAAAAAGTGAAGACATCTCAGTTCTGGCAAATTTACTTCTCACACTTAAAATAACCAATTAGTTGAACATCTTGTGGCAGCGCCTGTTTTCTTTAGGTTCTCTCAGTACCTCATCTCAAACATAACATAACTGATTCTTCATCATTCACTCTCCAAACACATTGTTTCTTACCAGTTTTTTAGCACCAGAAGTCTACTTTAATTAAGTACTAGTGGACTGTTTTGAATATATTGTAACCTAACCTCAATGCAAAGCAACACTCAGAGTGTTCATTTGATAGTCTTTAGATTACTTGTCTCTTGTGTGTGCTTGTACAACACCTAACAAAATGGGGCCACATTCCCAATTGGGGTTTATGGGGAGCAGCCTAACGCATTTACTATCCCAACGATAACAATACTAGAACTGGAAAAGCTTTTTCCCCTCCTACTGTTTTAAAACAGATTTGTTCAGCAGATGCCCAAAGGAAGATAACTTATCATGAAAGAACAAGATTTGCATTTCATCTTAATTAGAATGTTTCTTACTTTTGCTGGCTGTTCTGAAATGCTCATCCAGATATTTTTCCATGTTTAAAAATTAAAATGGCTATGCTGACCTTTTTATGTTTAAATCAATCTGAGCCTTCCATCTATCAAAAACTGCACTTAAAACATCTATGTGTGTGCAGTTATTTATTATACAATTTATTTTCCTATTCCTATTTAGTCAGAGAAGGAAAAAACTGAAGCAATTTTCTTCACAGAAAAGCCACATTCCATATTGAGCTATTAGAAATCCCAACTGCCTGGGTTATTGCCATGGGCACTCAAATACAACTAGTTAATTGAAAAAAAAAAAAAAAGAGAAATATGCAGAGGTACACCAACCGTGAATACAAATACTAAGGAAGTGCAGCAGCACATGAATGTGAAAATATGCGCCAAACTTCAGTAAAAGAAAAATGTTTACATCCCATGTAAATAAATATGGATGTTTATCTCACAGTTAAAATTGGTTTAGGGAAATATGTACACATTTCTACACATATGCTGCTGAAAATCCATTTCTCCTTCATTTCACCACTACGATTCAGTCTCCTGCAATTTGACATTAGATAAGCACAGCATATGCATCTCTTCACTGTGTTTTAGTTGCTGCAAGAGAAACACAAAGCTCTGAAATCAGGCCATGGCATGTAACCAGCATTTGTGTTCCCCTTTCTACCTACAGAGACATGTTCGAAAGGAGGTTATACAAGCAGCAGAATTCTACTATACATGGAAATTTGAGGGGGGGGGGGGATAAACTAACGAGCAGTGTTCTTTGAGATTTCACACCTATAGAATAAGGCATCATTTGGGCCTGGTCTGACAGTTTAATGCACTGATACTTTGCATACATTCAAATCTAGAAGCCCAAACAATAATGTTTGAAACTTTTGAAAAGTTTGACTTGCAACTGTTTAATGTAATAAATAATCCATGCCTACCTCTGCCAAGGAAAGATATTCCACTTTAAAATTACATCATTCTGATTACCATCTTATTTTTTCCACACCACCTGAATACACAGCTTAGTCTACACTACACAATTTTGCCAGCACAGGCCTATCATTTAGGAGTCTGGAGGGGAAAAAAACCAGACCCCAACAAAACAATGCCAGCAATATTGCTGGTGTAGACACAAATATACTAAAAGAAGAGTACTTCTGTCAGCATAGCAATGTCAGCTGGGAAGAAGAATTTCGGTCACCTCATCTGCACTTTCACGTGGGCACTTTGTCGGTTCCACTATAGCTATAACAAAGCAATTGTGTAGACAAGGACTTTATATTATCTTTCAAACAAAATAATGCAATGACGTGGACTGCTGCAATTATGGTGAAAATATTTTTCACAAAGGGGCTCAGTTGGCAGATCTATAAAGATGCTGTCAAGACCCAACAAGAACTTCCCAACCACTGGCGCTCTACCAGAAGCAATACAAAACAACCTGCATCTCTAAAATGGTTAAGATAGTAACAGCAGCAGGAAGAAGTCCATGATGTGATAAGGACATTTAAAAAAGTCAGCTTCAACTTCAAAAGAAATAGAATAATATTGAGTACTTTTAAAATCAATTTTTGGAACTGCATATTTACAGTATTAGGAGCTAGTCCTTAAACAGTACTTTTGATTAGATTTAATAAAAAGGGAACTTAAATTCAGATGTAACTAAAAGGAAGAAAAGTGAAATACTACCAAAAGCATTTGGAAAAATAACCTGGCAGAAGTACGCCATTTAGGTTGTTATAGAACACCATTTGAACAAGACTTACCCCATCCATGTGGCAAGGGGCCAAGAGGATCAAACTCTGTGTTCTGAGTAGAAGTAATATCTTGGTTCTGCAGATCACACACAAAAAAGGTGCATTAGTAATAACCACCCACCACCAATTTGCTTCCATACTTCTAATTTAGCCACACATCACTAAAGCAAATGCATTATTGCTAGTGCCACATAGGGCCTCCCTATGCAAAGGATTTTTTCCACAGAACAGTCCTAGATTTATTACAAACTGAGGATTCATTTGGGCTCTTTACTTCTCTTTGCCTGCCTGAACCTAGAGTAGTGTTAACATATTTTGCAGCAATTAGCATAGTTTATTGTAACTGCAATGTCAGGGGATTAAAGAGGGGGTTATTCACCTAGTGCAGTAATTCAGGTTGAGTTGGCTGTCCTTGTGACTGCTTCATGTTAGGTGTGTTGGTGCCTGGTGCTTATAGTTGGGAGATTTGTAGCAGCAGTACCCAGGATGGCAGCACACACATAGTACCTGCCTCGCACCTGTGCAAGTGGTTAATCACTGCATGCCGTCAACTGTTCCTTTGTTCTTTCTCTACGCGGGATAGCCCCATGCTGATCCAAAGCAGAGGGGAGAAGGGAGGGTCATGGAGCACCAACAGGGACAACCATCTCATAGAACCTCAGGTACTGCACCAGGTGAAGTAACGCTCTCTTCTTCCTTGAGGAGTGTCCCTGTGGGCTTCATGTTAGGTGACTATGGAGCGGTATCTTGTGGAAGGCAGGGCTGCGCGATCGGTCTCTGGGCCATAGCTAACATGGACAGTCAAACTATGCTCAGGAAGGTTGTTCTAGTGACTAGTGCTTAGTAAATGTGTGAACTGAGGTCCCAGTAGCTGCTCTGCAAATGTCTGCAATGGGAACACTGTTAAGACCCATGATGTGGGAATGGTTCTGGTTGAGCGCAGGCACACTGTATGGGAGCTGGAACACTTTTCCGTTAGTAGCAGAACTGGCTACATTGTGAAATCCATTTGAAGAGTCTCTCTGAATACTGCTTCCACTTTGATCATTCAGTGGTAGACAGAAAGAGGTGTGGTGATTTCTTAAATATCTTTGTTATCTCTAGGTAAAATGCCAGTCCTCTACGGATATCGAGGGTAGGCCGAAAGGCCTGTTACATATGGATTGAGATGCCTCCTGAATTCTGGGTCAGAAGGTAAGGAATTTGTGGCAGAGATAATGGGGGAGCCACTGACAGCTGAGGCAGGTAGGGGGAGCCAGGTTTGTCTGGGCCACTCAACTGCTATTAATAGAACGCAAGCCCCATCATGTCTGATTTTGGGCAGAACTTGGTTGATCAGTGGGATGGGAGGAAAGGCACAAAGGAGCGTTGAGCCCCATACGATGAGGAAGGCACCCCACAGCGAGTGGCGTCCCAGTCCTTCTCAAGAGCAGTATTTTGGACATTTTGATGGCAACTCTCACGAAGAGATCTATTGCTGGATATCCTCACTGTATTCAGTACATGGGAGCCCATCACCCATTCATAGTTTTGGTGGAAATGTCTGCTGAGGTGCTCCACAATTGTATTCCACTTCCGGGGAGGAAAGCTGCTGAAATGTCTATGACCACTGCCATAGGTGCATGGCTTCTGTAGATAGGCATGCACACCACGTGTCTGAGAGGACTTTGACAACTCTGTGGCGCAGTAATGGGAGAAAGCATTTGCATGTTTGTCTCACCTTGAAGCTCTAGGACACTGATGGGAACAGATGTTTTTGCTGCTTTTGACCTCGGATCAAGTGGTCTGATGTGAGCCCCCCAGCCTTCAAGAGATGTGTCCATACTGAGCATGACTGAAGTGCTTTGTTGTTGGAACGGGATCCCTGTACATACATTTACTGATTGATGCCATCACTGAAGGGAGAGCTTGATTGTGTTGGGTGTGTTCAGTAATTTGTGCAACAGCTGTTTGTGGGGTTTGAACGCGTTCTGGAGCCATCACTGCAGGCGTCACATGTGCAGTCTGGAATGTCTGACTACAAATATGGTTGTGGACATATTCCCAAGAAGTCAGAGACACTGTCTGGCTGTTACCTGTGGACTCTGTAGAATTGCCATTATTAGGTCGGTTACGTTAGGGCGTGAAAACACAACTGAAGCAGCTTTGCTTTGGTTTGTATGCAGCTGAGATGAGCCCTGATGAATTCTAGCTGTTGGGCTGGTGAGAGATAAGGTTTCTGGTAGTTCATATGGAAACCTATGGAACCAAGTAGTTTGAATGTGAGGTAGGTGGCTTTTATTGCCTCCTTTAGGGACAATGCTGCTACCAGGCAATTGTCCACAAAGACTTCTGATAAGACTCATGGTGCTGTGGCTAGACCAAAGGATAGTAGTCAATATTGGTAGCAACTACTGTCCAGTGTGAAGTGGAAAAATCTCCATAGCACCAGATGGACAGTAATATGAAAATATGCACCCTGAAGGTCAAGGGACGACAGCCAATATCCAATTTGTAAGGCTGGAATTATAGTTGTCAATGCTACCGTTCTGAAGTATTGATGATGTAGAAATTTGTTGAGCTGGTGCAAGTCCAGAATGGATTTCCAACCCTCGTCTGAGAAAGTAGCAGGAATACAACCCTGTTCCCCTATGTTGAGATGGTAATTCCTCATTGACAGGGCTCGACAATAGCGGCAAAAACCACTTGCCAGCCCTGCACCGCGCATGCACGAGACCCGCACTGCGCATGCACTAACCGCTGGTGAACGGGACGACCGCCTGAAATCTACTTGCCATGGGCGAGTAGATAAGGGGATTTGTCAAGCCCTGCTCATTGACCTAGTTGTAACAGATGATCTATCTCCTCCTATAACAAGCTATAGAAGGGAGGTCCTCAACTGTATTTTGTACCTCATTAAGGAAGCTAGAAAGATGAAATCAGGAGGTGTGGTATATAACAGCTGTGGTAAGGGATCAGGTGACTATATCTGCAGAGTCGAGGCAAGCCTGCAATGGTGTTTTTGCAATGAGCGTTCTCTGTGATATTTTGCCCTGTATTGTTCACACACATCTTCTGGAAATTGTTCAATAAAGGTCTTCATTTTATTTAACAAGCTACAAGTATATTTTGTCGGTAGTGTGGAGTAATTGGCAATGCAAAATTGGAGAGAAGCTGATGAGTAGGATTTTTGTCCGAAGAGGTTTAGTTGTTTCCAATCCTCCTTCACTAAAGAGCTGGGAATTGGGTCGGTGAAAAAGAAATCCACTCCCTTGGCTGGTAAATATTTTTGGTCCACCCGTTTTGAGGAAGGTAGAATGGTGGCAGGAGTTTGCCATAGCACCTTTGCTGGATCCATGATTGCTGCATTGAGCCACTCTCTTGAAGAGGTCCTGGAATCACTTACAGTAATCTCCAGCAGTGAGTAAGGGAGGCATTATCATTTCATCTGGGGAGGATATGTACATGAGGAGCAGAACATCTCCTTCAGAGACATACTCCAGTTCGTCTAAGTGCTCCTGTGGTTCCAACCGGGGTGGAGTGCAGGGTGAAGGGGGTTAGGTGGTAGGAGGAGTTGTGGTCTTGAGCCTGGGGTTTGGGCTCTGTAATGTGCCCAGAGATTATAGCCAAGTAGGAAGCGCTGGTATCAGGAGAAATGGCTTCAAGGGCAATGTTCGTACATGACGGTAGGAGAAGCTGTTTGGGGAAGAGTGACGATTCACACTCAACATCTTCTACTCATCTTCATCACCTGCAAGGAATGGTGCAGCACAGCTGGCTGGTGTTGTGATCAGATGGGCCCAGGCAGCCTAGGCGTCACCAGGACCAAAAAGTGGCGTCCTGATATGATGTTAAGGCCAACTCCACATGCACAGTTAGTGGTGGCTGTATTATACAGGTCGGTGCCGGGGTGTGCATGTGAGTTTGAACCTCCAGTGCCAAAGTTATTTGAGTCCGTGCGCACAAGGCAGGGGGCGCCACTTTAGAAGAGATTAGTGCCAGCTTGATCAGTGCTGTGGATGCTGAGCTGAAGGATAGTTTCTCGGCTCACGCACCAGAGCTAGGGTCTAGTAATTCCTTCGCCCCTCAGGATATTTGTGTACTGGATGTTCCTGACGCCGACGCCTCTCGGTCAAGGTGGTTGGTGCTACTGGTACGGAGTGACAAAGGGAAAAAACAAGGTAGATAAACAGGAAAGTGAACATATCTGCTGTGTTCTAATCTAAGCCTAAGGAGAAGGAACTCGGGAATGGTTGACAGCGCACAAAAGTTTACTGCTCATACTGGCACAAGGCAGAGACTGCAGGTATACCACCACCCAGAATACTGTGCACTACAAATATCTGATTAGAAGCACAAGACACTAACCCACCTAACATGGGGCACCCACAATGACACTCCTCAAAGAATAATATTAAACTTTGTTCTTTGGAAAGTGCCTCACCCTACACAGAAGGGAAACCAGTCTCAAGGCGATGTCTACACTAGTGAGCTTACAGAGACACAGCTGTAAGGTCATTCATGTAGCTGCTCTAAATCAGCAGGAGGGAGCTCTCCCATTGACATAATAAAACTACCTCCATGAGGAGCAGCAACTATGTTGGTGGGAGAAGCTCTCCTACCCACACAACGCTGTTCACGCTGGCACTTCTGCTGGCATGGGTGTGGTTTTTTCACACCCCCAAGCAATACAAGTTAAACAGACTAAAGTGCTAGTATAGACATAGCCTCAGAATCTAAAAGATAAAAACCTACCACAATCAGGGAACACACTGTTCTGTTCTTGTAGTTGAACATGGCTCCCCATCATACATGTAGTAAGTTTTTCTGTTGTGTGTGAGTACAACTAAGAACCTACATCACCTGTCTTGCTAAACTAACTGCAACCAGCGTATCAAGATGTCCAGTCAAAGTCTACCATTCACTAGTATTTGGTGAATTTTGGATTGCTTTAACTCCCCATGTTTTCCTACCATTCACATTCTGTAATTGCATTTTACCTGCATAAAATTCCTCAAATGCTTCCTTTGGGCAAACTTCCCATACTAATCTTGGCCAACCAATAAAAGGCAGTATGTAGTCAAGTGACTTAAGATTTAGAATTCACGAGGACTGAATACAAATAGAGTTAACGTGAACAAGCCTCCAAACATCACCAGCATAAACAGCCACTGTGTTTGCTAGGTGGCCATGACATCTAACTTACACCTCGTTGCGAACAATTTTCTCACCACTTTGACCTCTCTCAGTACCTCATACAACGTACTTTGCCATACAAAGTCAGCAAACAATACTGTTGTTGGTTATAGCTGTCCCTTACTTAACAACAAAAGGAAATAAATTAAGGCTACCATTTGTACTTATCCTCTGCGCTCACATCCAGAGATCTATTTGCAGGGGAGGTAGATAGCTAGAGTTTGAGAATGGCAATGCTTCTTCATAATAAATTTTTGTTCTCTGAATCAGAACAGACTTCTCACCCCATATATGAACCTCTGATTAAACTGTTGCATAGCTCCTTGAAGCTGACTCCGTTGAAGTTGCCATTGCTCATAATTCCGAACAGATTCCAATGTTGGCCGCTGCCATGTTGTCGTTCGAGTGAAATGGTCGACATAATAAATTCTCCCCATGTTGTCAACTCGGCGCTCCCAGCTAAACAATGCAAACAAAGCATCTCAATAGAACCATTTTAGAGTCAAATAAGCATCAGGGCAAGCAGGACATAAATGTGGAATTGGATATGAAGTTTTGTTAAATGAAATGTTCAGTGCGGTCAGCAGCACGTACCCTCTATTACAGTTCCTACTGAAACAGTCTAAAAAGCTAGAGAAAACTGCTATCTAAAATGAGAGAATTATTTTCACTATGTTCCACAACACCATCAAGTCGGTCACTTGCAGTGTTTTTAAATGGTGTTGAAGAGCCGCTTTACACATCTGGCTGGCTGTAGAGAAGTCATTATTGTTATTAGACAACAGTTATATCTGAGGGGTGAGATGGATGCATGAAGTAAGTGCAGTCTACTGGCCTCTTTCCAAAAACATTAAAGTAATATTGTCAGCTCTGACTGCAAAACATGAGACACTCATGCTCCTCCCAGCACACTTCTATCTAGTCTAAGAAATCCAAAAGCATGCTCACATGTGACTTGGTTTCCACTTCATATCCACTCGAAGTAAATGACATTCACCAAAAAATTCAACTGAGCAGTGGTCAGGTATTGAGCAAGGTCTGGTGCAACACACATATTTATCAATACCCGCTGATTTATCAATACGCTGATGTAGTGCAGAGAGTTAAACTGTCAAACTTAGACCAACAGGTTGGTGTCTCTATGGGGCCCAGGGGTATTTTCCCCTTTGAGATTCAGTTCTTTTGGCAGATTTACATTTTCTTGTGTAACAAAAATGAGTGAGAGAATATATGACATGACTCAAGTGTGAAGGATTTTTTTTTTTGGGGGGGGGAGGGGGGTTAAAAATGCAATATTCCCAGAAAACCAGGAAAAGGACACAGAGCAAGACTAAAAATTTGGTTCTTTTTTATTACCATGACTGATCTTGAGTACTCTTATTCTTTATAAGCAGACACGGCTGATTGGTGTCTGACTTAACTGCTCCACTCCTATTTTTCCTATTCCTTGTCCCACAACCCTACACAACAGACACACTATAGAGATGTTAAGAAAAAAAAATCTTTGGCAGAGTATAGGAGAGAAAAAAATAGGCAAGTGTCATCTCCAAGGCACTAGCATGTGCAGCTTGGAGAGCGATAGAGATGGTCCAAAGAAGCATATATAAGCTCTTAATTGGGTCATAAAGTTTCCTGAGGTTTGTCTACAGTACAGTTTTTTTAACTGAAGCTAGCAAACATTTATACCTGCTAGTCTGGACAGCCCATTAGTGCAGTGTTTCTCCACCAGTGCTATGAGTATCCTTAGGGGTACTCAAAAGAAGTCTGGGGGGTACATCGACAACTGAAATTTGGAGAAAACTAAATATTTGTTTTAAGTTTTACAGTGCTTTAAATTTTTGGGTGTAAAGTACAAAAATAATAATCGCCCACCCAACTATGAGTAAGTTGTTTAAACAAATGTGTTGCAATAGCAGAAAAAAATTGTGCATGTCTGAAAACTGTAGGTCCTGAGGATACTTTGTGTGTGTGCGTGCGCGTGCATGCGTAAGTAAAAGAGGTACTTTATAAAAAAAAGGTTGAGAAACACTGCAGTAGTGTTTGTTATTTACTTTAGCACTTAGCCTAGGAAAAACCACAAATGTGGGTGTCGGTAGAATAAGTGTTTGTGTAATAGCCAGGGTATTTTTAAACAGTGTTAGTTTACTAATTAACTTGAGCTAACAACTATTTAAATCTTCTTCTACAGACTCACCCTGGAGGAAGAGGTTCCGGCCGATCCCACGTTGTCCTTTTTTCAACGTGATCTACATAGTATACTCGGCCATGCTGGTCCACTCTTTGCTCCCATCTAAAAATAAAAAAAGGAAAGGGTACTCGGCTTGTGGAGTAAATGGAGTTCTTCGAGATGTGTGTGTCTTTAGATACTCCACTGGCGATACGTACATCCAGTGTGCCTTTGATCAGAGATTCTCAATAGCAGAACCAGTTCAGCCTGTACACACTTTATACAGCCTCAAGCTCTTTGGCAAAAAAATACAGGGCTGCTTATGGGTGAACCATTTCGGGCCCATTGCCACCGCACAGTCCCATGAAGGAAACACTAAAAACAAGAGTAAGGAGAGTAGGTAGTGGAGCACCCATAGCGACATACATCTTCAACTCCAGTTACTGTACAAGATGAGCAACCGCTCCTCCTCCTCCTCTAGTAACATCCCACTGGGTGCGCCACATCAGATGACTTCCAAGCAGTATCCTCATCAGGAGGAGGAAGTTTTGGAGATGAATTGAACACTGAAAATAAAACTACATTACCAACTTCAACATCAGATCTAGAAGCATAAGGCATCACATAATTTTCAGAAAGCTCCTGGTTGAAGCCTTACAGATTTCCAGTGTATATGACTAATGCCACAAAGGGAGATAGAATCAGATACCATCAGGACCTGTCCCCTTCCCTCATGGCAGAACCAAGCATCATCTAGATCATCCATGACAGATGTCTGTCTAACCTGCTCTTAAATATCTCCAATGATGGAGATTCCAAAACCACTTTCAGCAATTTATACCAGTGCTTAGTCACCTTGATAGTTTGGAATTTTTTCCTAAAGTCCAACCTAAACTTCCCTTTCGGCAATATAAGCCCGATGTTGCTTGTCCTATCACAAGAGGCTAAGGAGGATAATTTTTCTCCCTCCTCTTTGTAACACCCTTTCAGGTATTTGAAAGCTGTTATGTCCCCTCTCAGTCTTCTCTTTTCCAAACTAAGAAAGCCCAAATTCTTTCAGTCTTCCCTCATGGGTCATATTTTCTAGACCTTTAATCATTTTAATTGCTCTTCTTTGGACCTTCGCCAATTTCTCCACATCTTTCCTGAAATGTGGTGCCCAGAACTGGACACAGTACTCCAGTTGTGGCTTAATCAGCACACAGTAGAGGGAAAGAATTACTTTTTGTGTCTTTCTCACAACACTCCCAGAATGAGGTTTGCTTTTTTTTTTTTTTTTTTTTGCAATAGTGTCACACTGTTGACTCATATTTAGCTTATTGTCCACTATGACCCCTATATATATTGGATCAGTCACCAATGAGACAGTCTAGGAGACTCTCTAAATGGTTTGGCTCTGTCCAGATAGGAGACTAATGTCCTTCTGAGATCCAAGGTATGGATAAGTAGCGTTCTGATCAGTCCAATTTCACTCTGAGACAAAAACTGTGAGATGGAGGACTATTAAAGCTCCCATTTCCTCAACTCTTCAGGCAGAAACAATGGCCAACAAGAATGGCACTTTAATGTCAGGTGAAGAAGAGAACAGGTAGCCACTGGATCAAAAGGGGTTTTTCGTGAGATAATCACTGAGCAAGTTTAGATACCATACCAAAGTACAATGTCCATCTTCTTGCACTTGGATAGAAAGATGATGTCTGTATCTGTGCAAGTTTTTTCATATTGTTGATGGATTTCCATTCCAAACAGCTAAATGTAGAGCCTTGCATGTAGAACAGTGATAGAAATGTAGCTGTGTTAGTCTGGTATAGTTTATCTTAATGGATTGTTCTGGTTCTACACCAGACTAACACGGCTACATTTCTATCACCATACCAAAGTAGATTCCCTAACTGGAGGGAAAGGGTGTGCCCATTCTTTAAAGAATTTTACCTTTGAGGGATGAGTGAACATGGAGAATTCCTCAGTTGAAGAAAAAAAAAGATTATTAAAGACACTAAAGTAACCTAGACAGAACTGAAAGAGAGAGTCCCAAGTTTCTTAATTTCAACAGATAAACCAAGGACAGTGAGAGGGGAGAGTGAACAGGAGAAAGCTGTGATGAAATCTCTTCTGTTTCTGAAGATAACACCTTCATATGGGTATTTTTTCGCTATTTAAATAGTACGTGTCACACCTTGGCAGAACAGAAAATCTCTATATCTGGAAACCATCAAGCTCTGAGACAAGGAATCTTCAGGCTGGAATGAAGAATCAGACCAGAGTCCAGAGACAGCAGTTGGGGAATGGCCAGAAGACTGCACGTTGGACAAGAACCAAAATGATATTACCCACATTGGTCAATAACATTGGCTCTCTCTCATCTGTTCAACACCCTGAAGATCAGTGGCATGGGAGGAAATACACAGCGGAGACCTCTTCTCTAAGGAAGAAGGGAGGCATCCCTGAAGGAGTGATGGTCAAAGCTTTCTCTCAAGCAGAGCTTTTTGTATTTCCCATTGGTGGTGATCGCATACAGGTCTTGAAGTGCCCGCACCAGAAAAACATGACTGAGAATCACCAAGTCCAGTATCCATTCATAACCACAGAAGAAATGTTTGCTGGGATTAGGGATGTGAATGTTTAACTGTTTTGTATGCCTGGAAGCTAAGAGGCTGAAACGAAGACGTGGGTGGCTATATATCAGAGCTCCATAACTTAACTGCTTTGGTACAGCAAGAGACCTTAATCCCCCATACGAATTGATGTAGATCTGTGCTGAAAAGAAGCAAGGTTCCACAGTGAGTGCCAGGGGCTGAAACTATGCCAGTACCAAAGACAATGACTGCTATGGGGATGCCAAAACAGCATGAGAGGCCTGTTTCTTTATCAGTACCAAGTGAGCCCGTGTGAACTGTTTAGGTACCAAGTAGCAAAGAGTCCTCTTATGAGTCTTCCCACTAACCTTCCTAAATACACCCTTTGATGGAATATTCTGCAACGGCCTGGGTGAATATAGTGCAGAGACTGACAAAGCAATGTGCTCACTTGGACGCTAATGTATAGGGACTATACTACACTTTGTGGGGAGAGCGACGGCAAATGCACCAAGAATAACCAACAGATTCCCAGGAGGCAAGGTAGCACTTAAATCCTGGAGGCCCTAAAATCCCCTGGAGATGAACCCTGAGGGGTAAAATCAGCATGAAACAAACTTCACACAAAATAAAGTGTAAGCATAAGTTAAACTAGAAGTAAATAACGACATTAAATAAAAACGAGAAGATTCTAAAGCTAAACTTTGAGCAGTAGAAGCAGGTATGCTAGACAGTCTTAGGCTGAGGTGGCTGAGACGGAATTGAGGGAGGTTCAGTCAGGCAGCTCTATATCCTTAGTGCTGGGCATAAGGCTATGTAAGCCATATGCGCAGGATGACTAGATACAACTACCAAAAGTCTCTGGTCAAAGGCACCTGGGGTGCATGCATACCTCAAATGGAAATTATTCAAAAACTACAATTCTTGGCTAAATATTTTTTGACCCTATGTTACCATCTAGTCTTCAGGACTGGCTAGTTACCTTGGACTATGGTGAAGCCTGAAAAAAGGGTGTAGCTGTGGCTAAAGGCTCTAGGGAACCCTCTGTGAAGTCTGTCCAACCCTGCATCTTCTTTGGCTTGAAACCTGCCCACCTTTCCCAACTGGCTCTCCCATTCGGTTCATGCTGAAGAGTGGCAATAGGTGGGTAGCTTAGGAGAACAAACCAAACAGGGACACTTCCCAGTATGGAGATGAAGAGGAAGCTGCCAGATACGTAAATGCATGCGAGTAGAAGCATATGACAGTCTGCTGTCTGGTAGAGGTTGAGTAGGGAGGTGAGAGAAAGACAAAGAGCTGTCACAGGTAGGGCAAGGAGAGGAACAAAGAGGCAGGATCACAAACATTTCTTGGCAACTTACCCCCAGTTTGGGGAACCAAAATGGAGTTTAGTCTTTCCAAGAGTTACATGCCCAGAGATTAAAACATTTCTTCAAATCCTCTCCTACTTATTTGTTCCCCTTTCCCCCTACTATTTTATGCGACTCTGGGACAAGGCAAAATGCCTACTAAAGGTTTTACTCTACTGGCAACAGAGTGAAATTCCATGAAATCCTCACTTATGAAATGCTAGAAAAGAACTTTGGGGATTGGGAATTTAGTAAAATGGCACTTCTTAGACAGCAGCCTAACGACTAAGAAAAGCACTGCGTGCAATGAGACCTGAAGAGAAAACATCTTAGGAATCTCAATTCCTTAAACTGGAGCTGGTCTCAACAGTATCCTAGCACCAACACTCCTATCATTTTGATACAATAAAAGATATACACAAGACCCTGTTTACTATTTGGCCAATTGGATGTAAATTTTGTGGCAACAGGTAAATTAAAAAATTGAGGGTTTTATTTAATTAAATTTTAAAATGAACAACAATCAGAACAGCAGCACCCGTGTGTTACAGTTTTTGTCATTAAATTCAATTTTATTACGTTTCTAAATGTTCAGTTTGCCACAGATTTTTTGCAGAGAATGTATATCAAAATCACAGAAGCTGTCAGTGGGTAACTGAAGGTTTAGTAGCAAAATACACAACACAACATTTGAGACTTCTACCATCTAAAGCAGGGCTACTCAACTTTGGACTCCCCGGGGGTCACAATGATACTCACAGCACCTGCCGAGTGCTGCAACTTAAGTGTGAAGTATCAGAGGGGTAGCCGTGTTAGTTTGGATCTGCAAAAGCGACAAGAAGTCCTGTGGCACCTTATAGACTTACACATGTATTGCAGCAGAAGCTTTCGTGGCCAAAACTTAAGTGTGGTTGCATATATATGCAAATTTATATGCAAATAGCTTCTTTCACACTGATGGGCATGAATACGATGATTAAGGCAAGACTACACAACATGTAGGCCCCATTTAATATCAGTTCTGCTGATATTAATGAAATGCAGTATTTACCCAATTTCCACTCATATGACAGCACTTTTAATGAGCAATGACAATTCAGGAATTTAACTACTAAAACACATATCAACAGAAGACTATTATATTGAGGACTACTTTTTTGGTTTGGCTCCCATCTGCGGGCTGTGTGTTGAGCCTCACGTAAACCCAAAGCACACCACGAGCCACAAACAAACGGGCTGTGGGCGGCATGCAGCCCATGGGCCGCGTGTTGAGTAGCCCTGATCTAAAGACTCAGACAATCTGAAATGGGGGAATAAGTACATTAGCTTGATGTTTCTGCTGAAATTATCAAGAGTGAAATAGACCAAATTGACATTTCCAATACTGTCATTTGATTTCCGCGTTTACATGCAAGTATTATGAATGAAGCAGTTCACACCCCTTAGAGCTACAGTTTAAGGATGCCTGCAGACTAAGACAGGCAATACTTCATAAATTACACTGGTTACAGTCAAAAGGTTTTCTTCACAATCCTGAAGTTTAGACACGCAGTTCTGAAAAAATTGCTTTGATGAGGATTTGATTCTCTAGCACATTCTACAACAGCAGACTGTGTAGGATCACAGCTACACAGGAACTGGGCTCTTTGGAATGAAGGATTTGAGGACGGGTTCTATAAACTGATTACACCAAGAAATAATTACTTTCCTCAAAATAACAATGTTAACTCACCAAGATCTTACTACATGAATTGAAGACAAAGGTTGCCAGATGAATAAAAGGGTTTTTTACAACTCAACAATTTGCGGCATGTTACCCAAAGAGAACAGAAATCTCAACAAATGTAATCTCTTACTTGCATCGCCTATGCCTGAAAACCAAACCAACCAAGCAGCTAGCCTTTCTGCAAAATGCAGAAGCTATGCATGTTTGCAATATGTGATACAACAGAACTAAAATGTACAATAGCACTGAATTCCTACCCAGGTGGAAGAGGACCTTGGCTGACTGTACTGGGTGGCTGAGATGGAGGATTTACTGACTGCACTTGTCTGGATATTGGAGGTGTAGCCAAACCAGAAGATGCAGGCACTGTTGTTCCAGCTGTTGCCCCCTCAGGGCTCTGTTCTGAAGGAGCATTTGGAGTTATACTTGGTGATGATCCTGCACTGGACCCATCATTTTCTATGGACATAGATGAAGGACCATTGACACAGCCTATGAAATCAGAGAAAACAAAAATAGAAGAAATGTTCTGAGTCAGTTTTCTCTCATTACTACATTGTTTAAAACCCAATAAATCTGTTTTAGAAATTGTTAATCCATAAAAACAAAGGCTAGTAAAATAGGTCTGTCAAAAAGAGTACATGTATAAACCATGCATTTTACCCTGCTGGATCTCAGAAGCAGTTCTTTCCTGCTTTACAGAAACGCTACATTCCTAGTACTGCCATCAACCAGCAGGACAGCTTTTATATTTCTATGATGGAACATTTCATTATTTTTAATAGGAATGCCTACTTTCAATAAACACCAACGGTATATAAACAAATGAACAATATAATTTTCCAAAAACACAGGTTAGATTACATCTATCTGGAAAACCCCCCCACAATGGGTGGAAAAATTTAAAGAGAAGTACTTAAAGTTTCAAAGTGGTCAGCAGCATATATGAAAAAAAAGAAAACAAAAATTATGTCTGATTTGGACTACATACATGGGTTTGAAAAGTTGAAATGGACACTACAATCATCTTTTAATAATGATCTCAGCATTGTAAGAAACAGAAGAGCTGCATTGCCCATGTAACAATATTAAATGAGTGACGTAGTGTAGTTTAGTGCCAGAGCTTTGTAGGGGACAGCATTCTCTGTAGCTGCTTTCCTGAGAAGATCCCAACATGCATCTAGAACTGGCCACTCAATCAAATACTATTCCCACTTGTCAGTGGGCTGCTGGGATGGCCTGGTCTTTGCTCCAGTGAGGAAACTGACTCCACCAAACGTCCATGAAGAAAAAACAATTTTGTTTTTTTTCCCCTAAGTATTCTACAGGCAGTCCCCGGGTTACGTACAAGATAGGGACTGTAGGTTTGTTCTTAAGTTGAATCTGTATGTAAGTCGGAACTGGCGTCCAGATTCAGCCGCTGCTGAAACTGACCGCCAGTTCTGACTTACATACAGAATCAACTTAAGAACCCCAAGCGTCCCCAAGTCAGCTGCTGCTGAAACTGATCAGCAGCTGATTCCAGGAAGCCTGGGGCAGAGCAACTCTGCCTCTGGCTTCCTGTAGTCAGCGCTGGTCAGTTTCAGCAGCGGCTAAATCAGGACGCCTGGGGCAGAGCAGCTGGGGTGCTGCTGGGTTGCTCCAGTAGCGCCGCTCCTCGGCACTACTGGACCAACCCAGCAGCACCCCATCTGCTCTGCCCCAGGCGTCCTGATTTAGCCGCTGCTGAAACTGACCAGCAGCGGCTGAATCAGGACCACAGCAGCTGGGGTGCTCCTGGGTTGGACCAGTAGCGCCCAGAGCGGCGCTGCGGGACCAACCGGCAGCACCCCAGATGCTCTGCCACAGGCGTCCGGAGAAAAGCCTAGTCTGCTGGGGGGAGGAGGGGCGGGGGCATACTAGCTGTGCCCCCCTCCCCCCAAGCAGACCAGGAAGACACGGGCGGCGGACCGAGACGCACCGTGGTCCCGCTGCCTGGGTCCTCCGCGGCTTTGCTCCCCGTCTCCCTGGTCTGCTGGAGACCAGCAGACCAGGGAGACGGGGAGCAAAGCCTCTGAGGACGCCGGCAGCGGGACAGCCGCGGGGCGTCTGGGCTGTCCTGCTGCCGGCTTCCCCCGCGGCTTTGCAAAGCCTCGGGGAAGCCGGCAGCGGAGCAGCCCAGGCACGCCTGGGGTGACCCGCTGCCCGAGCCCCCCCGCAGCTTTGCAAAGATGCAGGGAAGCCAGCGGAGCAGTCCAGGCGCGCCTGGGGTGCCCCGCTGCCCGAGTCCCCCCCCTCGGCTTTGCAAAGCCGCGGGGAAGCCGGCAGCGGAGCAGTGTAGGCGCGCCTGGGCTGCCCGAGCCCCTCCGTGGCTTTGCTCTGTGTCTTCCTGGTCTGCAGACCAGGGAGACGCAGAGAAAGCCCCAGAGTACACGGGCGGCAGGACCGCGAGGTCCCGCAGTCCGTGTACTCTGGGGCAGCCCCGTTCGTATCTGCGGATCCGACGTAAGTCGGATCCGCGTAAGTCGGGGACTGCCTATATATCTGAATACAGATTGTGTAACATCACACACACGTTTTATAGACACTATGCACACTTGTCACATAATATCCCCTAAGAAACTCAAGGAGGCCACTTTAACCTAACCAGAAAAGTCTGACTGTAATAGCCTTTTGTTAGCAACTGGCACATAAGTAGTAACAAAAGCATCTGCTCTATTTAAAAAATTAAGACTTTAGCAGCCTTTTTGACAGTGTTACAAATGGTCTGATCTGTAAAACATCCACTGCAAGTCTTCCAGAGCCAATGCTGCTACCTCCTCTTTTAGTGTTTGCATTCTGACCATCATTCTTTCAAGGACACAGGAATGAGAAATTTCTAATGATAAAAACAATTATTAAAAAAGAATGTACCAAGACAGGAAGAAAGATCATTTCTACGAGGCAGAGCATTTCAGAAAGATTAACAACTTTGCTTTAAAAAAGGGGTTAGGTATACCTGAGGAAACAATATTAGAAATGGGCATGTTTGTTTCAAATGGAATTAACTTATAAATAGTTTTTAAATGGATGTTTGGCACTGGAATACATACCAGCTGCAGAAGAGGGTCTACGAGGAGTGGGTGGAGGTGGTCGGGAGGGCCGAGGTGGCCTAGTAGGTTTAAAGCCTCCGTTTGTGAGTAACGGAGAATCACTGCCATTAATAGTCGTGCTTTCACTGGATTCTGCATCCTCATAGCTTTCAAGGCCATTTGCATTAGTCCTTCATAAGGAAAGGCAAAAACAAGAATTATTTGGAATGTGTAGAAGATATTACAATTGCAAAGCTAAATTATTATGGCTTTAAAATAGAGGAAATTCTTAAAATGATTATAGGTTATAAACAATACAATACAAATAGTTTTTGTACTATATGTTTACGTATGTGTTACAGAAATAAACCCAGACATACAACTACACAGAATTTAAATTGGTTGCAATGTATCTGACAGAAAGCATTTGTAGATAAGTAAACATCGGCAAAAAAGCAAGAGGCCATGTTTGGAAGGATGGAATAGTGGAAACAGCAGAAGAGATGGGGACTGGCAAGCTGTATAACATTTTCAAAACTTATTTATTAATCAAACAGTTTTAACACAAGCATGAGTACATCATAAAAACTAGAGAGCTTTGTACTATGCATAACCTTAATAATGTATCCAACAGAGAAAATACCTCTAAATTAAACACACGAGATTACAAACAGAAAAATTAATAAAGGGAAAGCACAATTTAGAGTTATTTTCAGTATTTGCATGTTACACTTATACAATATTTGCACTTCCATAGTGCCATTTTATAGGATCAAAAAGATCTTAAAATATAGGAATTAAGATCACATCTCATTTCTGAAAAGTTAGGTTTTCAGATTGTTTAATATACAGTGCCTAAATGTATCAAACTAAAAACCTTTGTGGACTTAGTTAAGGTTGCTAAATGCAATTCAAGAGAAAATATACTGGGAATACTTCTTTAAACAACAATATTACATAGTAGGGAAATCACAAACTAAGATTATGTAAATAATCCTGACACTAAAAATTTCACATTCTGTTATAACAGAGAAATGTACTTCTTGTAGATATATATCCTCTCTAATAAACCAAATTAACTGCACTCCTTTTAAAACACGAATGTAATTTCCTTGGCAACAGATTGTAGTGAGGTTTGGGAAAGAAAATAAGAACTTCATTTCCAAAAGGATCACATAACAATTATATAATCACCACTGAATTGCCATTTATTTTTAAATAGTGCTTGTATGCCCCTCTGATATAAAGAATCTTCCCATGGTGCTAATAATTTGGGAATCTCCTTCCATCAGAAATGGAAAAAGTACTAGTGATGAAGCATTAGAGAAAACTACAAATACTCAAAACAATGTATAATGTGCTCCTAAATGGCTGCTTCAATTTGAAACCCTTCTCCATTATGGGTACCAATATGACATGGCTTTTTTATTTGAACTGGAACATTCTGTTAAACTTTCAAAAGTCACAAATTTTTCACATGTATTAGCCATCATACCAACCAGTCAGGAGATTGATTTGACAATTACAAGATATTTAAACCACTGCCATATACATTAATCAGACCCTACACTCCGGAAAATAAAATTCTGTAAACGTACATTGCTCATTGACCAGTATGGTTAGATCAGAGTAAGTTCTACAGTGGATCATTATTTGCAACCTTATCTAAGGAATCATAAACAAGTACCTCTTTAATAAACAATCCTATGTATAGACTTGGAGCCTTCCATTCAAAACAAGAAACAAGAGGCTAGGAATGAAAACTATTTCATAAGATATGTAGAATCAAGCCTAATCATGTACATTTTTTACTTAAATATACAGCCCTTTCGTTACTTAGTAACAGGGACAGGGCTCATGATAATTCAAGGTACTATGCCATACTGCCTCCCAGGGAATTTAAAAATAAGTGACTATTTGATCATGTGCTAGTCAACAGTGATTTGAAATTTACTAGAGTTAAAGCATAGTTTTTGCTCAGTACCAGAACATGTTATCAGGATTTTAAATGTTAAGGTCTAGAGCACTGTATTTTATCCTTGTGCATAAATATCAAAATCAAGCCAGGGAGGGTAAAAAGTCATTTGACACAAAAGAACAGCTATGCTAGCCACAAATTCTAGAATCAGTTTGTATTAGACGCTAAACATAGGCTGTTCCAAGATAAATCCTCACCGAGCATTATATAATTCTAGCTGGCATGGAGATTGTTCAAGTTATTCAGATGTTTGTATAGCTGATAAAAAAGCTCTGAGGGCAGATATGTCCTCCTGTTTGGGGGCATGCCAAACTAACATAATACCTCAGCAGCAGAGATGGCTTTTCAACATGTGATAGGATGTAAAGCATCCTTGGTATGTTAGAATGAAAAAGTCCCCTTTATGCATCTAATTGGTTCAAAATGCAGCAACTTGCCTACTAAACAGAGTCAAGTTCAAACTTTCAGTTCTTTGTACTCAGAACCCTCACAGAACTGGCCATGATGTGGAAAGAGACTGTTTCAAGAAGATCAAGACCCCTTACAAGAACTGCATTGTAGTGGAACAATGGACACAGTTATTTCCATTCAGTCTAAAGCAATTAGGAGCAAAATTTAATTCAATCAAAATAAACACTTTAAAACCAAATGAAGTATGTCAACACATGGATTTGCACTGATTTAACTAAACCAGCTTATGTAAACCAGAGCAGGTCTATAGACAGACAAGACCTGGAAGGAGAAGAACTAGCTTTGTGGGTTCATGGCTATTAATCTCAGCAAGGTCTGAGATTCAATCAGTCATTAGTACTTATCAGTTTAACTGTACAAGGCAGCAGAAGGAAACCTATTTTTGGAGCAGGCCTGCAACTCAAGATCCTGTTGGCCAAATGAATGAAATACTTACCTCATTAGAGATCCAAATTTCAAAGTCATCCCAGTAACCACAGGTTGAACCGCTCTAGAATGGTATCCTCAGAGCCTGACCAGTGCTCAACCAGAGAATTTGCCAAACCAATACTTGCAAGTCAATATTATCTAGCAGCATTCCCAACACTTCCCCTGATTACTGGACTATTGGAAGGGGTAAATTAGAGCTAAACAACAGCACGGAACACTGAAAGCCAGGACTGGTGGCTGTAAACAAACTTTATAAAACTGCAGAAAACTTGTCCTTATCCATGCTAAGTGGACATCCAGCTATCTAAAATCATGCTGGACCACGGATGTTGCCAGAGCAGAGAATGTCAGACTAGAGAGGTTCAACCTGTATTAGGATTTTAGTGCACTTGCAAGAGTAGAGCACTAAAGCATGCAAAACTGCAGGAATTAAAACCTTCCAGCCATTTTTCTGTACTGCTGAAAAAAAAATACAGAAAAAGATACTTTTTTCTTAATTGCCATTCTCATTTTGCGTGACCCAAAGATTCACTACCTTGGGTGAAACTCAAAAGACTGAAAGAAACCATTTTGACTCATATCACATCAACAATGTAATCTCTACCTTTGTGCAGAAATAACTTACACAGAATGGAGGCAAATTTGGACTGATAACCTTACTCTGCTCTCTCTGGAGATACTCCAAACCTCAAAGGAATCTGAGCATATCGATTTTAGTGTACTTAAAAGGATGACTTTTTAAACCCAAAGTCATAATGCAATATCAAGTATAATGGCAACACTGCACTGCTATAATAATTTAAAAGCAGCACAAATGACTCAGGCAAGAAAATAACTCCTACCTTGTGTCATTTCTTGCTCTGGAACCATCATTCTGCGTGGGACCTTAAATACCAAAAAAAGAAAGACAATGAACTTTAGTGTAGAATTCAAAGCAGAAAATAGACTTCAATGCTCGAGGTTAAATGAAGACCACCTCCCTATTTGAGAAAGCTTCTTTCAGGACCAGTCAAGTGTTAAGCTATCGTTACTGAACAGTGTAAGAGCAGTGACGCATTCTTTCCCCTCAAAGAAGTGTAATAACTATTCAGATATTGTGATATATTGCCAGCTGCACAAATTCTATCAATCTTGAGAAATCACTTTGTTTCTGATCCCCATTACAGACTTCCGCCGCCGAACTCAACCTTGTAGAGAGAGCAGGTTTTATGTCCTTTCCCTGCTCTCCAGGTAGGATAAGATAGCAGAAAGAAAGTTGCATTTCTGGAATTTTTTCCTTATTCTGCTTTATGGATTCCTCCCGTAGTGACAAGAGGTGTGGGGTTGTTTCTGCTACTTTGTTTGGCCAGCTCTCTGACATTCTCCTTTCCCTGTCGCTCTGTAGGTTTCTCAGGAAGAGGAACAAAGGAACCATTGGCAACTTTAGCAGTTGTAGACTCTCCAAGCAGAACAACAGTTCCTGATGGCCTCAAACAGAATTATAGCGTATCAGCCTAAACTTCAGAGTTCCTCAAGCAACTGCCTTGTATAAATCCGGTCCCAAAACACAGCACTTGTGGTACTGTGACGTGAAAGCACTGAATTGCATATTAGCTTATATTTGGATTTCAGAGAATTATGAAGTTAACTAGATGCTCAGATATCACTATTATGGGGACAATATAAAAAAACTAGGTGGAAATAAGCACATATGTAAGGTAACGTTAATTTAATCAGATCAAGCAAAATGCATTTATAATTACAACAAAAACGGACACACAGAATATTGCAAGTACTTCTCTCTCACACTGAGAGAGAGAGAGAGAGAATGAATGAATGAATGAATGAATGAATGAAATGGTTACCTCTCAGAAACAGCCCTCCACAATTATGATTTTATCTTGTTAGTTTCCAAAGATATCAGTATTTAAACAAAAGCTTGTTATAAGTCATCTGTAGGTTTGTGGATTGGAAGAAAAGCAGAGAATGCCTATTTTTCTTGGAGGATCTGAAAGAAGGGGGATTTTATTCAAGGAAATATCAAAAGTAACAGTGTAACTTGATGCCTGTGGGGACTCAGTAGGAAGTCAAACTTGGGACCTGAGCCACCACTGCCTGAGATGAAACACCTGAGTCTGGTTAGCTCAAAGCCATTAGTACATTTAAAACCTATATGCAGGGTCCAGGTACTACAGAGCTTTGTAAACCTCTGAGTTTATAAACCTGGGTTACAACAGTAAGGAAAAGACAAAGATACTATAGCATTTTAATTTAGAGGTCTTTAAAGAATTTCATTGATCAACAAAATAAAGCAAGTTGGCTGTTTCTTTCCTTATTTCTCCCCCCAGCAAGCCTTAAAGAATAGGAAAGTTGAAGTTTGCCAATAACAAGAAGTGGCTTTCTAAAACATTGGAAAGAATCCTTGATTTTATGCTTGACTTGTCCAACAGACTGACTAGTTAATGAACCGTCTTGTCTGCACTGTGAGGTTAGGTCGAAGTTAGCCGTGTTATGTTGATTTTGTTATGAACCTTGACCAAGGGAGTTGCACTAGATTTGACTTTTCAGGACCAGATCTGGGTAGTGCAGCTCAGTGCTTCAATGTGATGTTTTTGGACTCTGGAAAGTGTCCCACAGTGCCCCAATGTGATTGCTGTGGCTAGCACTTTTAGCTCTGCTGCTCTCCCAGGTGCACAGGAAAAGCCCCAGGAAGTTTTGAATTTATTTCCTTTTTGGCGAGCATGGCAAGCGGAGCAGCAAACCTGACCACGAATGCCCAGGGTAGCAAACAAGCTACAGCAAGGAGTATGCAGGAGATCCTGGATCGGATTGCTGTGTGGGGAGAGGAATCTGTGCAGGCAGAACACCGAACCAGCAGACGAAACGCTGCAACCGTGTCAAAAATCGCACAGGGATGGTGGGAAAAGGATGCAACAGGGACACCAACAGGGCCAGGTGAAAATAAAGGAGCTCAGGCAAGTGTAGCAGAAGACAAAGGAGGCAAACGGTCAGTCGGGGTCAGACCCTCAGACATGCAGCTTCTATGAGCAGCTGCATGGGATTCTGCAGAGGACCCAACCATTGATCCAAAACTGCTTGTAGATACTTCCCAAGTGACTCTTCAGGCAGCCTCAGGCAACATCAAGCAGGACACTGTAAAGCAGTGGTTCTCAATTCGTTTCAGTCCACAGACCACCAGGCCAATCAAAAAAATTTTGTGGACAACCTCCAGCACATGTAGCATAGGTCGAACAGCACAGCAACTGCTCAGCACGGCGGTGGCAGCTACACTGATGCTCAGAGCATCAGATGGAAATTACTGGCAACACATCACAGTTGCGCCCTAGGTGACGCTATGGATGACGTGCCACGTGCTTGTGAACATGGCACAAAACAGCCTAACGGTGGCTCCTGCTCACGCCGTGTGGCTTTGCACGATGTTCCTGTGGATCACCAAAAAAGTCACCATGGACCACTGGTTGAGAACCATGAGAACCACAGTTGTAGAATCATAGAACCATAGAGCTGGAAGAGACCTCAGAAGGTCATCAAGTCCAGTCCCCTGCTCTAGGCAGGACCAATCCCAACTAAATCAACCCGGCCAGGGCTTTGTCAAGCCGAGACTTAAACACCTCTAGGGATGGAGACTCCACTACTGCCCTAGGTAACCCATTCCAGTGCTTCACCACCCTCCTAGTGAAATAGTTTTTCCTAATATCCAACCTGGACCTCTCCCACCACAACTTGAGACCATTGCTCCTTGTTCTGCCATCTGTCACTACTGAGAACAGCCTCTCTCCAGCCTCTTTGGAACCTCCCTTCAGGAAGTTGAAGGCTGCTATCAAATCCCCCCTCACTCTTTGCTTCTGCAGACCTAAACAGACTCAACTCCCTCAGCCTCTCCTCATAAGTCATTTTGGTTTCCCTCTGCTGGACCCTCTCCAATGCGTCCACATCCTTTTTGTAGTGGGGGGCCCAGAACTGGACACAATACTCCAGATGTGGCCTCACCAAAGCTGAATAAAGGGGAATAATGACATCTCTGGATCTGCTGGCAATGCTCCTCTTAATGCAACCTAATATGCCATTAGCCTTCTTGGCTACAAGGGCACACTGTTGACTCATATCCAGCTTCTCATCCACTGTAACCTCCAGGTCCTTTTCTGCAGAACTACTACTTAACTGGTTGGTCCCCAGCTTGTAACTATGCTTGGGATTCTTCTGTCCCAAGTGCAGGACTCTACACTTGTCCTTGTTGAACCTCATCAGATTTCTTGTGGCCCAATCCTCCCATTTGTCTAAGTCACTCTGGACCCTATCTCTGCCCTCAAGCGTATTTACCTCTCCCCCTAGATTAGTGTCATCCGCAAACTTGCTGAGGGTGCAATCCATCCCCTCATCCAGGTCATTAATAAAGATATTGAACAAAACCGGTCCTAGAACCGAACCTTGGGGCACTCCGCTAGAAACCGACCGCCATCCTGACAGAGCCGTTGATCACTACCCGCTGGGCCCAGCCTTCTATCTATCTTTCTATCCATCTTACTGTCCATTTATCCAATCCACATTCCCTTATCTTGCTGGCAAGAATATTGTGGGAGACCGTTTCAAAAGCCTTGCTAAAGTCAAGGTATAGAACCATCCACTGACTTTCCCATGTCCACCGAGCCAGTTACCTTATCACAGAAGCTAATCAGATTGGATTGTAGAGGAAGAGGAGGAGGAGACCAGTGCTCAGCAGACAAGCGGAAGATCCCATCTCTCTGACAACCAGGACATTTCTCTAACTTTGGAGCCAATCCTCTGCCAGGACTTATTGCTGCTGGATGCTGATGGGGGGAGGCCTCGATGTGTGAGTTCCCATTTGTAATCATGCTTGAGTAGCTAAATGTAATTGGGTTTATTCTTTGATCTGCCCTGCACAATTGAGATATATTGGCAGCGAGTCCACCTACCCAGCAGGAGCTCCTGGAAAAGTATGTTAACATGTCTGGAGATAGAGCAGGAATCCTTCCTGCACATCTCTACAAAGCTCTCATGGAGGCGCTCTTTAATTCTTCTGCAGAAGGTTTTGGGGGAGGACAGCCTTATTCCATCTTCCACGGTAAGTCACCTTACTACACCAAGTCACCAGCAAGTGATCTGGCACTAGCGCAGCACGAGGGCCAGGTTTCTGGCCCCATTCGTATAGCATCTGCTCCCTATCATGGTCTCTGATTTGGAGAAGACTGGTATCCTGTATGATGACCTAGTGAAATGGGGAAGATTCTGTAATTGATAGCACCGAGGCAATCCATCTCTGTTTGCTCACCCCTCGCAAATGACAACCCCAGGTTTGTTGCCCTGTTTGCAATGGGCTTGAAGGGACCATCCTGGAGAACAGACATGCTGGGGGAGGGAGGAAGGAGAGGGCCGTGCTACAAGCCCCTACACTCCCAAACTGCTGCATTCCCCCCTCCCCACACACACACATTCAAGTCTGCAGCCATGCTGGGGGAGAGGGGGATCTCTTGCAAAATCGCCCCTCCCCCCACCCCAGGCATGTTTTCAAAGAGGAACCAAAGGAGCACTCAACATATTGTTTACCATATCTGCCAGCAGAGCTCAGCTGCCCGAAGCTCTGCCGTGTGCTACTCCTTACTGCTAGGTGCTCAGTTTAAAATGAAAAATTCGGCCTTGTACAGGACACGTGTCTTTTGTGCTGCACAACGCTTCATTCACGGTAAACTCGACTCTGAAGTCTAACCTTCCTTTTCCCTCCCCGATCCAGCTGGAACACCCAGTCTGTTACCTGCTGCCCCTGCTCCTCCTGCACTTAGGTTATCAAGATCAGAAGACAAATAAACCATACATGGGATGAAATGTTAACGGGCTCATGCAACTCACCCACACTGATAGAGCTCAACTAAACGCAGGGAGATAAATGGGTCAGAGAGCAGCCACACCCAACAGGACAGGAGAGCATGCAGCGAATATGAGCACAAGATGCAGGATGAGATGTTGAGGCTTCTGGTGGAGCCAACAGATCTGATGAGGCATCTGACAGAGGTGCAAGAAAAGCAGCTGGAGAAGAGAGTTCCCCTGCATCCATTAATAAACCACCTGCCGTCCTCCCCAACTTCCATATCTTCCTCTCCCAGATGTCCTAGAATGTACATATGGGGCAGGGGGGAAGAGCGGGGCAGGGGAGGCCCAGGAATCCTTTCACTCAATTCCCAGGAACAGCTCCTGGAGCAGGTTGTTATCCCCACATATGGTGACTGTAATAAGCCCTTGTGGTTCCCCCACCCCCGTTATCAGACCTGCAACTCCATATCTATTCAGTTATGTCTGTATTCCTTGCATTTCCTAAATAAAAATGCATCATTTTAGAACAGCCAACTGCACTGGGGTTGGCTTACAGGACAGTGCCCGTACAAGGAGCAGCTTAGGAATGAGCAAGACACAACTTGTCACTTCATTATCTATTCATTCATGAAACTGTGTGTCAAAGCCTCTGATGTACAGTGCACCTCTGCAGATTGCCCTGGTGTCTGGCTGCTCAGAACTGGCCTCCGGGAGATCTGCCCCAATTCCCCACCCACCATACACTTTCCCCTCCTACTTTCACAGGTATGCAGCACACAAAAACAATGGGAATATTACTTTCACTGAGGTCCAACCTAGTCAAACTGCGCCAGCGTCCTTTTAAACAGCCAAAGACACATTCTACCACTATTTTTCACTTGCTCAGCACTAAGTTGAAATATTCCTTACTGCTGTCCAGGCAGCCTGAGCAGTTTCATGAGCCACAGGAGCAAGGGGTAGGCTGGGCCTCCAAAGATAACTGTTAGCATTTCTGTATCTCCACTGGCAATTTTTAGTCTGGGAAGAAAGTTCCATCTTGCTGCTTTCTGAAGAGACCAGAGTTCCTGAAGTTCCTAAAGAGTTCATACAACTTTCCTAATAATCCCACATTGATGCAACAACTCTTCTGCTCCATCAGTACCTGCAACACCACTGAGAAGTACGCCTCGTGGTTTATGTAGTCTTTGGCAAGGTGGTCTGGTGCCCAAGGGTATGTCTACACAACCACCCTAGTTCGAACTAGGGTGGTAGTGTAGACATACCCCAAGATAGGAATGTGTGTTCCATCTATGCCCCACCAATTAGGATACCCCATCTGGGCAAAACCATCCACTATGTCCTGCACGTTCCCCAGAGTCACTACCCTTCCTAGAAGAACAGTGATGATTGCCCTGGCTGTTTGGATCACAGCAGCGCCCACCGTGGATTTACCACTCCAGAATAATTCCTGATTGACTGACAGCTGTCTAGCATTGCAACTTCCACGGGACTATTACCATTTGCTTCTCAACAGTCTCATTTTGGTATTGCTGTGCTTCAGGGTGGGGGAAAGCAAGTCGTGACATTCCATGAAAGTGCCCTTACACATGTGAAAGTATTGCAGCCATTGGTCACTGCCACGGATGCAAGACAAATCCACCAGGCTGTGCTTGTTTCCTGGGTTCAAAATCTGCATTCCACTCTGTCAACAAGCCCGCCTGCTGCCAGTATATGCCAATTGTTGCGGGGGGTCCTGCATGTTTGTGCACTTGGCCTCCTCACATTCTTCCTTGCATAGGGAGCTGCAGGATTGGCTCTTGACAAATCACAGTGCAAGGTGTTTGCAATGCTTGCCACAGCAGTGTGCAGCTGAGTGGGATCCATGCTTGCTACCCTATGGCATGAAAAATGGTGCAAAATGATTGTTTGCCATTGCTTTCAAGCAGGGAAGGAGGAGATAAGTTAATCACAGGAGGCTGACGACATGTACCCAGAACCACCTGCATGACTGTGGGTGGTGGGGAAACTGAATAGCCAGCACTTGATAGCTTCCTGGCCAAAGCAGTCAGGATCACCTGTCAGAAGCTCCAAGATCTACCAGTAGATCCCGATCTACTGACTGGTGACCATTGCACTAAAGATTCCCTAGTGCTCTTTAATAGCATATTGTTTTTCTACACATACCAATTAATTGGTATGTCAACGTGTAGTCGACTACACGATTAACCGGTAAGCCTGGGCTAATTTGTTAATCTTATCGACTAAACACATTCTCCCGCCCTGCTGCCTCTGTATCAGAGGCAACAAGGGGATAGGGAGCCGATGCTTGTGAGGAGCTGGCTTTAAGCAGACTCCCAACGAGCACAGGATCCATCTGCTCCAGCGCTGCTGCCTCTGATAGAGAGGCAGTAGCGTGGAGGGCGAGGGGGGCAGGCTGGAGCCAATACCCACGGGGAGTCAGCTTTCAAACAGGCTCCATGCATGTGCCGGTTCTGTGGACCTGCCTGCCCCCTCCCTCAATTTCTGCCTCCTACAGAAGCAGCGAGAGAGAGGCAGGAGCCAATGCTCGGGGGAGCCGCCTTAAAAGCTGCAGCTGTATTAGAGGCAGCTGCATGGGATGGCAGGCAGACGGTCTGCACCGGGAACTGTTTTTTAAACTGGCACTCCTGGCAAACTGGCTCCCACCTGCCACCCCACACTGAGGCAGCAGTGCAGGATGGAAGGGGGCTCCCCGGGAATGGGGTTGGGAATGCACTGGCTGCCAGCCCCACCCCGGGACTATCAAATAGCTGAGATTAACTGCTAAGATTTCATATGGTTACACGACTATTCAGTTACACAGTATCTAACATCCTTACAATTAATATACAGTATGTTAGTACGTTTCAAACATTGTACTCCTGTAGTCAGCATTACCCGCACCATATAAACAGGCCCTTAGAAACCGAAAGACTTTTAAAAACAAAACTACACTAAATGTAAGGTACAATTATATAAGTTTTTAAAAGCTGTCTTTGCCTGCAGAATCTAAAAGGCTCCCTGTGTTCTGCAGCACTGTACACTGAAAACTTAATATTTTTTCTTTTAATGTACCTAATCAGAAATTAGGTATAAAAGTGAATCATTCAGTCATTACAATATTCCTTTTATTTTGCTATTCAATTCACATTATTTTGCATTAACTCCTATATTTTCAAACACAGATTTACATATTAGTGATGTGTAACTACGTTGAAGACAATGTCAGTTAAGAAAGCTGGTGGTTTGGTTTTAACACCTGGATGAGAAATGTTAACATCCAGGAAGGCATAGAAGGTAGCTTGGGATTGTGAGATAAGCAAGCATGGTCCAGAGAACAGCTGCTCTGTATCATTTGTACTGTACTAATATCTAGGAGCCCTAGTCATGGACTAGGACCCCAGGGTACAAGACAATGTGTAAATACACACAGAACTTAAGATGAAAATAAAACACCTGGAGGGGGCTTTGTGGTAGAGATAGGGGCCAAAAAAGCTGCCAAACCTCCATTAGAATATATTTGTGGCTCCTTTTGAAGAGCTGCGTAAAGCTATGTAAAAGAACTTTCAAGACCAGGACTCTGAAAAGTGAGGATGAGTAACTACAGCCCACAATAGTGTCTCTTCAGAGGTGTAAGGGGTACAGAAGTCTGGAGCATATGACTTATGAGGAGAGGCTGAGGAACTTGGGTCTGTTTAGTCTGCAGAAGAGAAGAGTGAGGGGGGATTTGATAGCAGCCTTCAACTTCCTGAAGGGAGGTTCCAAAGAGGATGGAGAGAGGCTGTTCTCAGTAGTGACAGATGGCAGAACAAGGAGCAATGGTCTCAAGTTGTGGTGGGAGAGGTCCAGGTTGGATATTAGGAAAAACTATTTCACTAGGAGGGTGGTGAAGCACTGGAATGGGTTACCTAGGGAAGTAGTGGAGTCTCCATCCCTAGAGGTGTTTAAGTCTCGGCTTGACAAAGCCCTGGCCAGGTTGATTTAGTTGGGATTGGTCCTGCCTAGAGCAGGGGGCTGGACTTGATGGCCTTCTGAGGTCTCTTCCAGCTCTATGATTCTAAGTCAAGGCAAGATGTGACTACCATCTGCTCTCCAGGACCAGCCCCCGGATCAGCTCAAGGGGCAGTGGGGACCACACAGTCCACCTACCATCTGCTACAGGGGCCAGCTGTTCCCCAGGGCTGGGGCACTTGCTGCTCCCCTGTGGTCATTCTGGGATATAACTGTCCCCATTCTTGCTTTCTCATTGAGGTCATTTGTGAATATAACTGTGCCTGCTATCACACCCCTCCCTTTCAGTTGGATGAAAATCACATTCCCATTGTCCCAGCACAACCAAACCCTAAACTTGGTTTAAGTTATGATCAGAGGAAGCTGCACATAGAATTAGGAGGAGTTCTTGAAGAAACAGAATCGCAGATGGACACAGACACACAAACTCTCAAATATGTAGCAGATACATAAAAAAGCTTTGGGAGGAAATAAGAAACCCAAATGCCTAAATGGTTAGCTGCTGGGGGAAAAAAACATTTCATTTCTTGATATTTTACAAACATGCAGTCTACTAGCTACATAATAAGGTATCTAGCAGGGAGTCTGTAATAATCTGTCCAGCTTTAAAAAAACGAAACAGGAAGACCCAAGAATTCAGAAAACTGTAACAAGACAAATGACACAAAGGGAAAGGAAAGTCATGCTGAACATTGGAATAAATCTTGAAAAAAAATATATGGACGTCTCAATGCTCTTTTTATTCAGTTATTTTGCAGATCACAAACTTCAAAAGGAACACGAGGCTAATAGAAGTGTTCAATCTTAACAAGCGTGCAGTAAGTTTCAGAGGGGTAGCCATGTTAGTCTCTAAGGTGCTGCAAGACTAACAAAAAATGCAGGTGCTATGTGCTTTTGTGGGCACAACCTACTTCTTCAGATGAATGGAGTTTAAGGGGTCCAGTTTTCAAATAAATAGCACAGAGTGGATGGGGGGGGGCAGAAGAGGAGGAAAAAAGAAATAAAGAGGAAAGAAGCTGTCAATTACAGTGTGTATACTAAATGAAGCTGATGAGAATACTTACTACCCACTTTAAGTGCCCTTTGTTTGGTTTTTTACGTCATTAGGATGTGGACTGTAGTGGGCCATCCAGCCAATTTCTTTGTTTAGATTTCTATTGTAGGAATCAAACTTGTAAATGAAATTAAGTTCTGTAGCTTCCCTGTCAAGCTGGCTTTTGAAATTGGTTTGAAAGAATACGATGACTTTGAGATCCATTAATGAGTTCCCAGGCAAGTTGAAATGTTCTCCAACAGGTTTGTGTGTGTTGCCTTTTTGGCTATCTGATGTGTGTTCATTAATTCTCTCTCGTAGAGACTGTCCACTTTGGCCAATATACATGGAAGAGGGGCATTGTTGGCACTTGATGGTATATTTGTTGTTTTTTAAGAGTGCAGTAAGTAACTATTATAAATAAAACATTGCACTGACTTTCAGTAAACAGCCTTAGCAAGCAGAGGTTACAAACCTTACATATACACCCGAACAAACATTACTCACTTCTTATACTTGTGGCATCACCATTAGTTAGGAGCTCAGGATCTACCTGCATCCCATCCAGACAAACAGACAAGTCTCCTATTACCTCTGCTGGTTCTCGGTCACTGACAAGCTGCAATGTCACAATCACTTGCTCAACTATAAAAGAAAGCACAGAAAAAAATCAGAGGCTTCCCTTTAGTTAACATACTACATTTTATTAAAGAAATCCCCAAAAATCGACAGGCAAGGATTACAAATAGAACAATACCTCTCACTCTCCATAGGAATAATAATGCTTTTTGCAAGCTATCATGTCAAATTTCAGTAGGTATTATTCCCTTAAAGACAGGGAGGACTGAGACAGAGCAGTCAACTGGCTTGCCCACAGAAAGAACACCAGCATTAGAGCAGGAGTCAGGATTCTATAGTCTCTAGGGGTAAGTCTACACTACCACCCTAGTTCGAACTAGGGTGGTAATGTAGGCAACCGGAGTTGCAAATGAAGCCTGGGATTTGAATTTCCCGGGCTTCATTTGCATAAAGCCGGGCGCCACCATTTTTAAATGTCCGCTAGTGTGGACTCCGTGCCGCGCGGCTACACGCGGCATGGACTAGGTAGTTCGGACTAGGCTTCCTAGTCCGAACTACCATTACTCCTCGTGAAATGAGGAGTAACGGTAGTTCAGACTAGGAAGCCTAATCCGAACTACCTAGTCCGTGCCGCGTGTAACCGCACGGCACGGAGTCCACACTAGCGGACATTTAAAAATGGTGGCGCCCGGCTTTATGCAAATGAAGCCCGGGAAATTCAAATCCCGGGCTTCATTTGCAACTCCGGTTGCCTACATTACCACCCTAGTTCAAACTAGGGTGGTAGTGTAGACATAAAAAATATAAGCTAGGGTATGTCTACACTACCACCCTAGTTTGAACTAGGGTGGTAGTGTAGACATACCCTAGCTTATATTTTTTTAAGACCACTAAAAAACATTTTGGAGCTCACTTTCAAAACATCTTTTAAGAACCAGAAATCACAATATTCTTCATGAAGTGTATATAGAAATGTTATCTATAGGCAAAAATATTTATCCAGTTACTGGAAAAATGTATATTTAAAAACATGAAGATTTTGTCTTCCATCTACAGAAGGAAGGGAATTTACTTTTATAGGCTAAGCCACTGCATCTAGTCATAACGGAGCAAGTTTAAGATAAATATATTTGCAATATGACATTTAAACATGCAAGCACACAAACAAAAACACCCTGAACGTGCCTATTTGAGTTTGATGCCAGACCATGACTCAGACAGTATTTATCTTAAAAAATATATATATATTTTCTGTAGCTTTTTTTAAAGCTATCTTCAGTTTGATTTTTCACTTCCCACATTTCACTTCTTATTCCACACCAGTGACATATAAAATACAATGTTTATAATATCACTATAATAAAAACACGGCAAGACAGACTATGCTGCATCATCAGGCAGAATGAAATAAATTGCAAGAGAAATACAATCAGTAGACAAAAAGGAGCAGTTATACTTCAGATAGATTTTTAAATTGTCACATTGTTTGTTTAACTCTTAAAGGAATTCCAAACGCACAACAACTTGAACTTCCACATAAATGCAAGTCTGGCAGATTTCATACAAATAAGGTACATTTTTTAGTTACAGACTTACGTTTCATATTGTTTGATTTCAATGTCTCACGAACGTCTAGAGTAGCACTACCCAGCAGAACATCAGACTTTAATGTCTGATGGCTCCAGACTCGAAAGTTTAATTTACTGACAGGGGTGACAATTCTGTTGGGAGAAAAAAAAGCATACAGAGAGAGCATGACAATGGTGAACACTGGGCAAAATGGTTATAAACAACTATGATACACATCAGTTTTTGTTTAAAAACAAAGTTTACTGAAAATAAAAATGGTAAGATTTAACCAACAAATTTTAAAGATCTTTTTAAAAATTCTAACAGCTTAAAATACTACGTGGATGATGGGAAAACACAATTCTTGACAAAGAAAGAAAAGTCAAAATAGCTGCTAAAAACGTTCATATTTGGGTCAGAGAGTGGAGATTGTTTGAGTTCAATCATACATGTAAAACTATTAATTGTTACAAGTAATATCTAAAATTATTGTAACGACAGTATTAGAAAAATATTGCCTTTAATTTCAAAAACTGTGTGTATGTTCATTTTTACTGTTTATCTTGCATGATCCTTCCCACAAAGCAATAGGGGGGAGAAATTTTTTCAAAGTAAAGCCAGAACATGAGACACCTTCATGAATGGCTCAAATGGAAGTCCTCAATTCACACTGAGAACCAGGTTAAAACTCCATGAATTAACTTTGTGCTCTCCAAGAGGATGTAGAAGAGATGCTGCTCTCCAAAATAAAGGCTGAGCATCTGGGTAAAATGAAATCTACTACCCTACCTAACAGCACTAAGAATGCTAAACAAAGCAGCCCCTTGAGATATGAATTTCAGAACTGAGTGCAGGCTGAAGAGAATCCATGGACATGTATTATATATGAGTGTGACCTCTGTACTAACAGCAAAGGGTCTCAACTAGGTCTTTGCATTCATTGAGCTAGATTTCTTTCTGGAAGATAAGTGTGTGCACATTACCTGTCATGGACAAACTTTTTGACTTAAGAATCTCCTTTCAAGAGCGATATAGCTAAAGCTAAGACTGTCTGGATTCAGATACAGAATGACCCTTGTAGTACCAGACTATCTGGATGGAAAGAGTATGGGAGATTTTAGTGGCATGTTGAGGAAGTCAAAGAACCAAGGCCTTCTTGTCCTGGATGGAGCTATCAGAATTGTGATGGTGGGTGTGTTAGAAGCCTCATCTTTTCAGCATTGATTTGTCACACTGCACAATGTGAGGGGGAGCTTAAAGGAAACAGATTTTGCCTCCTAGAGATGACCCCTGAATCAGACTTCAGAATATAAAAGGGGTCAGGAGGGGTTTTTTTGGGAGGGGGTCAGCTAGAGAGACCTGAACATTTGATGGACATTTCCTTTTGCTGCCACTGACCCTCCTAGATGGGGTTAGAAATTTCAGACCGAGTCCTCTAGAGAGAGACCTTGTGGTTCCACTTTTCAGAAGGGTTCTTGTTTTGAGAAAGAAAGAGTAAATGAGAGTTTATGCTGGACTGTTCCAGGGTCCCAGCTTTTGTTCCAGGGTGATTCTTGGATACAGACTGGCTATAAGGTGACCCTAACCCAAGGGCATCAGGCTCCAACCCTGGAGGTTCAAAGGAAGTTCAAAGTTTGCTGCACTGGGAGCTAGAGGGGGGCTGACACTGTGGACAGGCTATTGCCTGGACATGACAGAGAATGGGGGGAGAAGTTGGGCGAGAGGGTGACTCTCCTTGCTCTGTTTGCTTTAAATCCCTGTCAGTAGCGCCCTACCACAGCTGGGAGGGAAGATTCCATGACCTAAGAAGTTTTTTTTCAACCTATACTCCATCTGCTGAGGTGGGAGGGAAAGCAGTCGCTGGTGCTGGGCACAGATTAATTCCTTTGACAGGTCTTTAGAACACTACGAACACCTCAATATACATTCCATAAATTCCAGCTCATGTGATCATGCCTGAATATTCTACGGATGCCAATCACATTCTACTGAAATGAAAGCAGCACAGATCTTTAGTGGAAGGGTTAAGGGACATCAAAGACTATCAGCTTATTTTGGCCTTTTTTCTCCCATCAGGTATCATGGAAGAAAACAACAGGAACAATTAAATTGCAAATTTTAGAATGTCCAAGGAGAATAAAAGTCTTTTGTGGCTACCACAGCAAAGTAATAGCTATGACTGACTGGAAAAACATCTTTTCATCACTATTTGTCAATTCATCGAAATCTAAACATTTCACAAAGACGGTTCAATTTTGACAACATTCTGACAGGACCCAGATAGGATTCTGAAAGAAACCTAACTGGTTTCCTGCAAAGTTTTCTGCCTGGTAGAGGCCCAACAGCCCGGAAGCACCAGCCCCCAGGCTCTCAGCAACCCAAACTTCCTGAGACCACAGCTTTGGGGAAGCCCAGCAGGTGGACAGAGATACAATAGGGTACTCTAGGGTTCCCAGCTTTAGGCCAGCCCACCAAGCAGTCTTCTCCAAACTCAGGACTCCATTCCCTTTCACAGGGAATTTCGAGACTCTTGGTTTTCATTCCAAAGGGGAACTAAACCAAACTCTGAAATATCAAAAATGTCAACAAAACAGATTACACATTCTCTGCCCAGCTCTACCAGTAACTTAGTTTACACGTTCATTCCGTTTCAGTGCAGACTGAATAGGATCAATGTGCAGAAAACGTTAATATACTGATGTGTGTTGGGCAACAAACCTGGGAACGAAAATACTTTGCATCCTGTAAATTTAAAAAAGCAGGTTGTTGAGATTAAAAAACAAACGGATTTTGCTACACAACTGGCTCTTGGAAAGTTAGTGTTTTAATGTAGACGAAACATACAGATATTGTTCCCTTAAAAATGTCTCTTCAATGTTGGGATACAAACCAAATGGAGAAGAAACCAACTTTGCATCTTGAGGTAGGCAGATGTACGTAATATTATACTAACCAGGGTCCTCCTAAGTTCTCTCAAGCAGTATTTCTAGAACATAAGTGCTACCAGAAATGCTAACAGCTGCATACAATTTCTGTTGATTCCAATGTTCCATATGATGCATTTGAGGGCATTGCTAGAGACCTGAGTTTCAGGGAAGATAAAGAAGTTCTCTTTTGTGGGTACATTCACATTTGCATTGGAATCTGGATCCCTGCAAGTAGGAACCACCCAAAAGCACGCGCTAAAATATAACCTGCTATAGAACTAACAATATGGCACAACAAATAGCCATGTCTTGAAACCAGGGTCCAAAAATTTGAGACAATGCTTCCTTGGTAAATATGTACTGAACAAGTGAGCATGAGAATTTCAGCTCTATCACAGATTTTCCTTACTTTTTATAGGTCATGTCACAAAGCAGCTTTATTTGCATATCATATGTGGTAATATGGAATATATTCCTATGTTCACACTGCATTCCCTCCATGCCTCATAAGTTAACACACAGCACTTACGTAAATGCTCCATACTATAGCATCCTCATATATCACCCTTTTCTTTAATAAGAAACAGATTTGTCCTATTGTGCTATAACAAAGAGTGCATGGTTTAGAAATGATTTGACATTAATTGCCAATAATGTAATAATTATTAAATGTTATAAATTGATCTGTAAAGCAAAACCAGCTTCAAACCTACACTGTAAGATGTTGCTTCCACTTCGGACTATTTGTATTGTTGCATTTTTCTGTCTTCTTTGACTGTCCATCAACTGAGACTTCCACATAAGGGCTAGGTCCAAACCATTTATTTTTATTTTCTTTTAATTTTGCTGAGATAACTGTTAAAAAAGGGGGAAAACAATAAATATTCTATTCTATTCAATTAACTATATGCATTTTGAAAACTAGCTACATTCCTGTAAAAACTCATTTGTTAAGAATTATAGAAAGTAGCTATGGCTACAATACAGTGACATGCAACACAGCTCAAACACCACCTACCTAAAGACTACTACACAGCAATTACCTTTACGTTGGACTTCATCACTAAGATGACGGATCACAATTTTGTATATTATGATTTCAAATCAAAGAAGAATTTGATGCAGACACTGGATTTGAAGAACTCAGCTGCTCTGAGAGCAAAAAGATCAGCGCTCCATCACTAGCTGAGTGTATGAAAGTCTTCCCACACTAACATGGCTAGAAGGTTACAGCTACAGCTGACTTCTAGGAAGCTAATGTATACTAAACTAGGGAGGTGTCCATTGCTCTCTTCAAAGAGGTTGAATTGTTCTGACTATGCCTGATACTGCAGGTGCCTGCTTGATTCATCCTACTCTGCCTGGATAAGAAGGCACATGTAATTGCTTAGGAGGACTAGTCAAGATTTATCTGGTTTTTGGTTCCTTATAATGTGTGCAATGCTGATTTCTTTACAGAAAATCTGACGAAGATATGTATGTGTGTTATGTGCAAGTTCATTACCTGAACATCTAAATTTCCTTGATGGGATTTCCATTATTTGAATGTGAACCTCATTAACTGAAGGCTCTTGGTTAGCCAAAAGTTAGATGAGTCCTTTAATGTTTAACATAAAACATATGAAATTTATATCGGAAGCTTTATAATCAGAACCCGTAATTGTTTAAACTGTACAACAAATAGTAGCAGCAACCCATATTTACCCATTATTATTCAAAGGAAAGTCCTGTCACTCCACTGCATTCAAATACACACAGTACTTCCCTATACTTGTAACTGTTCTTCAAGATGTGATGCTGTCAGGGACCAGTGACGAATAAAAAGGAATAATCACTTCCCTTGATCTGCTGGCAGACTAATATGCCGTTAGCCTTCTTGGCAACAAGGACACGCTATTGACTCCCATACAGCTTCTCATCTACTGCAAGCCTCAGGTTCTTTTCTGTACAACTGCTGCCTTACCAGTTGGCCCCCATCCTGTAGCAGTGCTTGGGATTTTTCCATCTTAGGGGGTAGGACTTAATATTTGTCCTTGTAGGACCACATCAGATTTCTTTTGGGCTAATCCTCCAACTAGTCTACGTCACTCTGGATCCTCTCTCTGTCCTCCAGTAGGGATGTTATCGTGTAGACGACTACACGATTAACTGATAAGCCTGGGCTTATTGGTTAATCTTGTTGATTATACACATTTTCCCCTAAAAGGGGAGCGGGAGCAAGTACCTGTGAGGAGCTGGCTTAAAACCGGCTCCCCATGAGCACTGGATCCACCAGCTACCCACTGCTGCCGCAGAGAGAGGCAGCAGCATGGAGGGTGAGAGAGGTAGATTGGAGCCAATACGCGCAGGGAGCTATCTTTCAAGCCAGCTCCCCTTGTACATCAGCTCCCGTGGACCCACCTTCCCCCCTGCTTTCTGCCTCCTACAGAGGCAGTGAGGGAAGCTCCCCAGTGCTACCTAACCCCTCTGCGCTGCTACCTCTGACAGCAAGAAAGCTCTTGCTGCTCTGCAGCAGCAACCCCGTCTGTGGCGGATCTGAGCTTCCTGCGGACAGAGGCTGCTGCCACGGAGCAGCCTCTGCTCTTGGGGAGCTCGGACCCTTCACGGACAGGGGCTGCTGCCACCCCGTGCTACTGCCTCTGTATCAGTGGCAAGAGTGCAGAGTGGCAGGCAGCTGCTCTGGGTGGGGAGCTGTTTTTTAAACTGGCTCCCCTTATGGACCAGCTCCCGCCTGCCACTCCACCCTATTGCCTGGCAGTGCAGGATGGCAGAGGGGTCCCTGGGACCGGGGCCAGGAGTGTACTGGCTGCCTTCCACACTGCTCGGGACTATTGAATAGTCATGTAACCGCTAAAATGTCATGCGGTTACCCGACCATTCAGTTACACGATATCTAACATCCCTACCCTCCAGCATATTAGAACTACCTCTCCGTCCAGCTCACTGTCATTCACACACTTGCCGAGGGTGCAACCCATCTCATCATCCAGATCATTAATGAAGATGTTGGACAAAACCTTACCCAGAACCGACCTCTGGGGTACTCCGCTTGATGTCTAGGGACTAGCTGCTGACTAGACATCAAACTACTCATTGAGCCTGAAGATCTAAACAGCTTTCTATCCACCTTCTAGTGCATTCATGCAGGCCCCACTATTTTAACGTAGTGGCAATAGTACTATGGGACACCGTATCAAAAGCTCTGCAAAAAAGTCAAGATATCTCACATCCACCACTTCTGCCATATCCACAGAACCAGTCCTCTCATCATTCAAGGGAATTAGGTTAGTCAGGTATGACCTGTCCTAAGTAAATCCATGTTGACAGCTCCTGATTGCCGCCGCCTCCTCCTCCAAGTGTTTCAAAACTGATTCCTTGAGGACTTGCTCCATGATTTTACCAGAGTCTGAGGTGAGATTGACTGGTCTGTAGTTCCCTGGATCCTCCTCCTTCCCCTTTTTGAAGATGTGTATTACAATATATCATCTGGGACCCTTATCTGATCACCAAGTGTTTTCAAAGATAATGACCAATAGGCTCTGCAATCACATCAGCCAACTCTCTCAGCACCCTTGGATGTACCCCATGAACTTGTGCCTATCGGCTTTTCTAAATCGTCCGTAACCTGGTCTTTCAATACTGAGGGGTGCTCACCTCCCCCCTAGAGTGTGTTGCCCAGTGTAGTGGTCTGGGAGCAGACTGTGAAAATTGAGGCAAAATGCATTGAGTACTTCAGCTTTTCCCACAGCTTAGGGTGCCACTGCAGGGTTACTTTGTCTCTGGAAAAAGGTGTGCAAAGAGACTCTGTCATCAAAGCCTGCAGCTCTCTTCCCTTACAGAGGTTATCTCTACGCTATAAGTCCAAGATACCTTCCAAAAACACTTGAACTTATAGCAAAACAACTTAAAGCAGGGAATTTTTTCCCTGCATCTGACTTCCATTTGCACAATTTTTTGTTCCTTGCATGACTTAAGAGCAGGGAATCTGAGGACTTCAGATGCATCAGTTCCTACAAGTGTCAATGACTTTGGTGTGGAACAGATGTTGATTTATAGCAGGGATTATCCTGTATAGGAAAAACGGTTTCACACAAAACAAAGTTGTCTTCTTAAATACAAATCAACCATAGTGCTGATTAGGCTGGACATTAGGAAAAACTTCCTAACTGTCAGGGTGGTTAAACACTGGAATAAGTTGCCCAGGGAGGTTGTGGAATCTCCATCTCTGGAGATATTTAAGAGCAGATTGGATAGACATCTGTCAGGGATGGTCTAGACCAGCAGTCCCCA
Source organism: Pelodiscus sinensis (assembly GCF_049634645.1). NCBI lineage: Eukaryota > Metazoa > Chordata > Testudines > Trionychidae > Pelodiscus > Pelodiscus sinensis. Next base: position 35,579,413 of record NC_134728.1, on the reverse strand, counting down.
ACGTGGTGCCCGCGGGCGCCATGGCACCCGCCGGGCCATTTCTGTGCGCCCATCGAGTGACTGGGGTTGGCCCCGCCCCCAGGCGCATGGGCGGGGCTTGCCCCTGGGCACGCAGCGTATGGGTGGTGCCAGCCCCTGGGCGTGCGGCGTATGGCCGTCCCCTCCCCGGGCACGCGGCACAGGAGCGGCGCCAGCCCCGGGCATGCAGCTTATGGGCTGTTCCGGCCCTGGGCGCACGGCGTATGGGCAGCCCCGCCCCTGGGTGTGCGGCACAAGAGCGGTGCCGACCCCGGGAGTGTGGCGCAGGCACCGGGCACACGGCGCATGCACAGCCCCACCCCCGTGTGCCTGGCGTGTGAGTGGTCCCACCCTCGGCAGCCCCAAAAGGTTGGAGACCACTGGTCTAGACAGTACTGGGTCCTGCCATGAGGGCAGGGGACTGGACTCAATGACCTCTCAAGGTCCCTTCCAGTCCTAGTGTTCTAGGATTCTATACTGCCAGTCACATCTTAACTACGTACACAAGCTTTTTATTATTTTCTTTTCCAGGAATGGGGAGAAAACATTTAATCTTTTGAAAGACTTACCAGTAATCTGAAGCTGTGATTTCATTGCAAATCCACTGGCAGGTCCTGATCTTGGCCCAGTGCCAGCCATATTACGAACTGGGCCTTGAATCTGAAGGAGAAAGCAAGGTAGATATTTTAAACCCAACAGTAAAGTCTAAAATTAAAATTCTCTATTTTTTGTCATGCATGTTCAGGTTGCGCCTCCCTAAAGCGAGACTCCCTCGTCCGACAACAGATGCTCCTTGATGAGAGCCTCAGGACAGGAGGGGCAGCAGCTGGGAGCCCGGAGGGCTGGAGCTTCAGCATGACCGAGGACAGCTGGCAGCCAGGCCGAGGCTAGGGACTGTCAGCAGACAACCCAGCTGGGGTGGAATGAGCCAGCAGGCAGGGTGAGGTGGAGAGCTGAGAGGCCATAGCAAGGGACCCCCTCTTGGTCCAGCAAATTCCCTCCTTCAGGACTGCTCATATCCCAAGAGTGCCGGACCAGAGAGGTCCAACCTATATAACACATTGAGGATAAACACATGACACTTGTTTTCCTGGCAACTATGTTTCCATTTTGCCTTGAGTAGAAGATCAACTCTGCTTATTAGTCACATAGTATCCAAAGATCACCACCACACTCAGCTGTCACCCTTCCTGTTTCATGTGGTCATCCCTCTCCACTTCCCCACTCTCAAAGAGAAGGTTCTCCTAACCTGTCTGACCACCTCATTTGTGGAAATCTCCACCCTCCTGATGCCCAGAAATCCAGAATAGTCAGGTGGCAAACACCAAAAGCATTAGAGACAGAACAAGTAGAGCGACTGCTCCTTCCCTTCCTCTGCACTACCAAAATAAGATTATCCTTGCTATTTACCGTGTACATTTAATGTAAATTTCAAAATATTCAGTGGAAGACAAATATTTTGATTTGTTTGTACTAAGTCAGGTCCAGTCCACCGCTGTAGCTCCTGGCTCTACAAAGCACTATTCAAAGAGCAAACAGAGCAAGCCTCGTCTCATGATGCAAAGATGCCCTCCATTTAGGTCACCATTGCAGCAGTTTTCCCTTGCTTTTTCAGTCTCCAGGCTCTCCTCCCCCTCCTCCCACCACGCTCTGGAGTGGAGGGAGGTTCTCCTTACACCACTGATTTGAAGGCAGAGTACCTAGCCCAGTGGTCCCCAACCTTTAGAGGCTCCCGGGCGCCTGGGGGCGGGGCCACTCACGCACCGGGCGCCTGGGGGCGGGGCCACTCACGTGCCGGGTGCCCAGGGGCGGGGCCGCACGTCCTGGGGCACGCCAGGGGCAGGGATGCCCTTGCACCCAGCGCCGGCATGTGCCCCAGGGCTGGAGCCGCCCGAGCGCCTTGTGTTGTGGGCCCGGGGCCGGCGCCGCCGCATGAGCCGCGTGCCTGGGGCCAGCATCGGCACCGCGCGCCCGCATGTGCCCTGGGGTTGGGGCCGCCCGAGTGCCACGCACCGGTGTGTGTCGCGCGCCTGGGGCCGGCGCCTCCAGTGCGCTGCGCGCCGGAGGCGGGGCCGGCCCAGGTTGTCGGCGGGCGCATACAAATGCCCCGGCGGGCGCCATGGCGCCCGCGGGCACCGCGTTGGGTACCACTGACCTAGCCTGAAAAGAACAAGGCACATCAGAGCCACAGATCTGTAACGCAGCTCTCAACTGACAAGCTAAATGGAAATAAAACCTGGTCTCACCTGAAGAAAAAATTTCCTTTCCATACAAGCTTTTATCCTGGTTTAGCAAAGATTTAAAAATCATACATTGAGCTAAAAGTCAATACAAATGTCTCATGTAGACAAGTCTTTACTAATGGATGGATGCTAGAGGAATAAGAATGTAGTTCATATTCTTAGCTGGCATCGTAGATATGTTATTGTATCAATGCTTTCTGTATCAAACACTCAGCTACAACCAAAAACATAATTTAAAAATAAACAAAAACCCACCCCATGAGGCTCACCCGTTAACCATGTAAACAATTACACTTTCACATCCCTACCCAGGACTCCATAATATAAAAAGGTACCCATGTAAGAAACTTTTCATTATAAATCAACTGAGTATCATGCTACAAAAATCATAAATATATTCCTTAAAAACTGAAAATGAACTGAAAATGAAGACATTACACTGTCTTCTTTATCATATAGAAAAATACCTTAGGATGAGCAGAGAAACTGTTTTTTGACACGGAGCAAAATAACTCAGTGCTTGACAGAGAGGTCAGTGATTGTTTTTGACGTCTCACAGTTACAGATTTTTTTCCAGGAAGTTAATCTTCATGACCAAAGTCCCTTGTAGCATGTGGAACATTATTAGTAAGCTATGTTGCTTTGCTCCCTAACTTAGAAGTAAATAGCATTCCTGCAGAATTCAGCACGGCCTAAATTATTTTAAACTATTTTACATCTGTCAATTTTATGCAGCTTAGCATTTTCTGGAACCTCCAAAGCTCAGAGACAGCTTCTATATTTTTATCCTTTTTGTATTCACAGACATAATGAATCAGAAATTGTTAGATTCTAGATAAGAGGGTTGTGAAAGGAAAAGCAGTAGATAAAGTATTCAAGATTAATTTGAAGAAGTGGGCTGTGCCCACAAAAGCTCATGATACCATCTACGTTTTGTTCGTCTATAAAGTGCTACCAGACCGTTCATTGTTTAAGTTTATCCTGTACAGACTAACTCGGCTACCCTCTGAAGATTAAGTGTACAGTTAACCTTCAGAAGTTCACACTTAGCAAATGGGATGGAAGAAGAGGCAGTTAACATTGGGGATAGTTATTTGAAGACAGTGTTCTGTCACGCATGGTTCAAAGGAGCAGAATAAGAGATTAGCAGACCTAGTGAGATTCAAAAGCTCTGTATCAGTGGTTCCAAACCACAGGTCCATGGACTGGTGCTGGGCCGCTGTGGCTACCAGAGCTGAAGCAGGCTGTTCACAGTGTTGCTGCTGCACAGTGACTGGCTTCAACACCAGCAGCTATGGCAGCTAATTCTGCCGAATGGCGGCACTGGGGTTGAGGTGGCAGCAGAAGGCTGAACAGGAAGTACCACTCCTTCCCTCCTCCCAGCCCCAGATAAGATGGCAGCCCAGCTGGGGCTCCACACTCCCTCCCACTTCTACCCATGGGGGCACAGGATGCATTTGGGGGAGGGAGGGGGCACGAAGGAGGAGGCAGCACGTGCACAGCCAATGGCCCTCCCCCGCCCGCGCAGCAGTAACGGCCACGCTCCCTAGAGGGGACAGCCTCGTTTTGGGGAGTGCAGGGTGGAGTCAAAGGGGTGAGGTGAGGTGTGGTGGGATCAGGAGCAAGAGGGTGTTGGCATGGGCTGTAGAGGGCAGTGGTCAAAAGGGTGGGGGTGTTAGGCACTGGGAAGCAATGGGTTGGGGCTGAGGGAGGGCAGGGGTTAAAGGTCAATGGGCAAGAGGGTGTGGGTTGAAGTGAGTCAGTAGTTATGGAGGCAGGTGCAGTGCAGCTTGTGCTTCTGCCTAAGGGGCAGCAGATCTGAGGGTGTCTGAGCAGGATTGGTGGGTCTCAGAACTTGTGAAACATGCAGCTGCAGGGTCAGTGGGGCAGGATCAGGGTTTGGCACAACAGGCAGTCATGGAGTTTATAGAGTAAGGGGCACCAGGGGTAGTGGGGCAGGATCCAGGGAACTGGGAGATTGTCAATTTAAGTCAGGGGTTGCTGGGACACAGTGTGCCAAGATTGGTAGTGACAGCTGATGCAGGGCAGGCTCCAGGCAAGACAGAGGTGTTTGACAAAAGGAAGCTGGCAATGCAGGGTGTTGAGAAGTGGGAGATGGTGGGTACTTGGATGACAGGCTTGGCAAGACAGATGTGTGAGGTAAAGGGTTAATTGGAAATAGGGGATATCAGAGGATGGGTTGGCAGGTTTAATAACGAGACACAGAGTACCAGGGTTGGCTGGACAGAGTCAGAGTTTTCTGGGGTTGGAGATAGAAGGATGTGCAGTAATAAGATGGGGTCAGTATGTGAGTGGGCTGGCGAACAAGTAACATTTTATTTGTATATTTGCATGTTCATTATTTGTATAATGAACATGCAAATATGTAAATAAAATGTTAATCTGCCAACAGTTTGTGAATGGGTTTGCTGGTCTTTGATATTAAAAAAGGTTGGGAAATGGGAAGCTGAGGGTTTACACACACAGGAACAAAAGCACAAGCAGCTGAAAAACCCCGCAAAAAGCTTTTTAAAGGGAAGAATAGAGCAGCATGTAATAATTCTGAGGACAGCATTTTATTTAGAGGCAGAATTAATTTGAAAGAGAAGAGAAGATTGGGGACAGAAGTATTTTATTTCAGAGAAAAAAATCAATATATTGGGAGAGTGAAAGAACTGATTTATTGAAAGTGAAAATCTGTCAATGGAAATTAAGTATGCATGTCTTCAGAGAGGTGGCACATGTTCATTACACTGTGATGAGTAGACAGATACTGTGAAAAACGTTTCAAGCCCCATGTAATAATTGCTTCATTATATGTCACTCAAAATTTAGGTTCATAGGTTGGACTGCCTTAAAAAGTGTCATTTATGTCTTTTCCCCTTTGCCTCAAGATTTGTATTATTTTATTAATTTGGAATACTTCTGAGAAGATAAATGCTAGACAGCTCTTGCCTATCTAGTGTACAGAAAGTGTTTAGCAAAGAGGTTACCAAACAAGTCCAGGGAGAACTGATAGGCTATATGATTCTATAATGATTTTATGTTTCCAGATGTTAAAACACAATAACAAAAACCCAGAAGATAACCTACATTATAAGGAATGGGAGAGGAAGTCCATAAGGGACTGTTAATAAATTTGACATCCCAGACCTAACACTGCCAGACTAAGAAAAACAAAATCAGATTTGACATTATGACTTTTACCTATCAATACCCATAATAGCTGAGTGTCTTTTGCAGTCTCTTAAGGTATTCATCCTCAATACACACTCCACATTAGAATCCTAAATAGTCTTTCTTTAGTCATTCAAATGGCAGTTTTTGTTACAAAAAAAAAGTTTAAAATGGACTATTCTCATATATTAAAATTAACATTGGAATTAGCTATGTGTTCTTAATTTTTACTAATCAGTTTTTCTATTTTAGGGTGACCTAAAAAGAGCAAGAGATGAAATATTATGAGAAACATACAGTTCTAGGGAAGCAGGACATATCCAGAATAAGGATGTAAAAAATTAACCCATTACCCAGGAAACATTATCCTTACCAGTATGCTTACTGCGGTAACTGGTTAACCAGAGGGCTGGGCCAGCAGGAGCAGCCCCCCATCCACGGTCTCCTGCCACCATGGGAAGTGGAGTGCCGTGAAGCATTCACCTAGTACATGCCGCTTCCTCCATGGCTCCTGTTGCTAACAGCCTTTTATGGACCTAACCTCCATGAATTTATTTAGCCGCCATTTTTGCGGAAGAGGCTCTTGCGCCAGAAGGAGCGTCTACACTGCTTCTTCTTGCACAAGAAAAACCCTCTTGCGCAATGCCGCTACGCTGATTATTTTCAGGAATAACGTCATTGCACAAGAGGGTTTTTCTTGAGCTAGAAGGGGCAGTGTAGCAAGAGCCTCTTCCTAAAAAATGGCGGCTCATTAGATATGCAAATGAGGCTCAGCGATATTCCACGCTTAGCCTCATTTGCGTATTTCTGGCGCAAGAACCCACCAGTACAGACATAGCCCTATAGTTCTAGCCTTCACAGCCGCCTCTGGCAAGGATTTTCACATGTTGACTATGCGCTGTGTGAAGAAGAACTTTTGCTTATTAGTTTTAAACCTGCTACCCATTAATTTCATTTGGTGTCCTCTAGTTCTTATATTATGGGAACTAATGAAGAACTTTTCTTTATTCACCCTCTCCACACCACTCATGCTTTTATAGACCTCTATCATATCCCCCCTCAGTCTCCTCTTTTCCAAACTGAAAAGTCCCAGTCTCTTTAGCCTCTCTTCATATGGGACCCGTTCCAAACCCCTCATCATTTTAGTTGCCCTTTTCTGAACCCTTTCCAAGGCCAAAATATCTTTTTTGAGGTGAGGAGACTACACCTGTACACAGTATTCAAGATGTGGGCATACCATAGTTTTATACAGGGGCAGTAAGATATTCTGGGTCTTATTTTCTATCCCTTCCTTAATTTCTAACTTTCTATTTGCCTTTTTGACCACCACAGCACACTGTGTGGACATTTTCAAAGAACTATCCATGATAACTCCAAGATCTCTTTCCTGATTTGTTGTAGCCAAATTAGCCCCTATCATATTATACGTATAGTTGGGGTTATTTTTTCTAACGTGCATTACTTTACACTTATCCACATGAAACTTCATTTGCCATTTTGTTGCCCAATCACAGTTTTGTGAGATCTTTTTGAAGTTCTTCACAGTCTGCTTCTGTCTCAACTATCTTGAACAGTTTATTATCATCCACAAACTTTACTACCTCACTGTTTGCCCCTTTCTCTAGATCATTTATGAATAAGCTGAATAGGATTGGTCCTAGGACTGACCCTTGGGGAACACCACTAGTTACCCCCTCCATTCTGAAAAATTACCATTTATTCTTGTGTCTAAGGCGGTATATTTTGTGTCTTTTTTTTAAGGTAACTTGAGCTTCCGCTATTTCTTCTAAATCTTCTGTTGTGTGGGGATTTCCTAATGTATCTACAGTTTCTGAAAGCTATGCAACTCCATTTGCTGTTGTCATACAGGCATGTGTTACTGGATCATTGTGAACACTGCTCCGCCCATCAAGGCTTGAACTGACAAATTTCCCCACAGTATTTCTTGCTCAATGTTCAAGTTCCTTCTCATACATTATCTGCTCTACCAACTGGAGTGTAGCCCATTCGTAAGGCTACAACCATGTCAATTTATGATTAACATGTGAAAAGGACCATCTGTGGCATAAATGAACTGAATTTTTTTTTTTCATCTTTAGGGTCTTGTTAGCATTTGCTGGTCTTTACCACAAACCGATCCAAAATTATGGTTTTACTGGATGATTGAGATCATTTGCTTACTACTGATACTTTGTTGTCTGAAATAGGTTTAATTGCAGCACTGCTGCTACCAACAGCGATTCTGAAGTTGTTGCAGACAGTCTAAGTCAGTGGTCTCCAACCTTTTTATGCCCAAAATTACTTTTTAAATGTCAGAAAAAGCCAAGATCTACCGCCCCATCCTTCCCTCAAGACTTCACCCCACCTTGAAGCCCTGCCCTCTCTATTCTCTTCTCCATCATTTGCTATCCCCAGCCCTTATACACTCTCAGGGTACGCTACACTGCCGCTTCCCCCCCCCTCCCCCCGATTCTTCTGTAGGAAGAGGTTTTTCCAACATTTGGCCTGTCTAGACTTGGCCAAATGTCAGAAAAACCCTTCTTTTGAAAGCTCCCTTAATCCTCATGGAACAAGGAATACAAGAGTTGCCGAAAGAGCATGTTTGCTCTTCCTCTAAAAAAGTGGAAGAACAAACGCATTCCTGGACGCAGAAGTGTTTTTCTGGAATACCTCTGGAATCCCGGAAACACTTCTGCAGTCTAGCTGTACCCTCACTGGGTTGAGACAAGAGGTGTGGACTCTGGGGTGGGAATGAGGGATTTGGGTGTGGGAAAGGGTGAGAGGTGCAAGCTCTGGGAGGAGGGAATTTGGATGCAGGAAGAGGTGGAGAAGGGAATTCTGGCTCAGGGAGGGGGCTCCAGGCTGGGGAGTGTTGGGGTCAGGTGGAGGGTTGGAGTACTGAGCAAGCCACAAGCTTGTGGATGTGAGGGTGCAGGAGTTTGGGTTGGGGTGTGCGAGGGGTGAGGGGCAGGGAGGCTGGGAGTATGATGGGCTCAGGACACAGATTTGCAGTGTGTGGATGGTGCAGAAGTGTTGTGGCAGAAGAATGAGGATGTGGGGGTGCAGGAGTTTGGGGATGTGAGAGGCTCAGGACAGGGGGTTCCAGTGTATGATAGGCTCAGCTCTAGTGTCTGGGGGTGGTCGTATAGGAGTGTTATGATGCTGTGGCGAGATGAGGGCTTGGCCCCAATTGGGGGCTTGTTGGCCAGGCTTCATTTTTAAATCAATTATAATATCAAACAAAAAGTTTCAGCATTGTCTTTATTTATGAGAAGGGCAGGGAACCTGCCTTGAGTCAGGGGTCACTGACCCACAGAAAAGTTAGTTGGGGCCACACAAGTGAGATGCAAAAAAAATAACTCCTCCAAACCCCTCAAGCATCACTAATGTGGCCCCAACAGTGCTGGTGGGAGCAGGGGACATGGTACTGGGGAAGGGTGCAAGTGGGGGCAGGGAGTCCCCAGCACACGTGCCTCCTCTGGGGACTCCTATTCCCCCCCAGAAGAGGGAAGCTCTGGTGTGTGCCTCCTCCCAGGACTCCTCCCCCCCTTCCGCTGCAGAGGAGGGAAGCCCCGGTGTGGGACTCTTCCGGGGACGGATGGACAGGCGGGTGGGCGGACGGACAGAAGCCTCAGCATGCGCCTCCTCCAGGGGCCCTCCCAGAAGAGGGAAGCCGCGGCGCGCGCACCTCCTCCCGGGACTCCTTCCCGCCCTCCCCCGGCAGAGGAGGCAAGCCCCAGCGTGCGCCTCCTCTGGAGACTCCTACCCTGCACAGCAAGTCTCCAGCATGCCACAGACCTGGGTTGTGGTACTGCGCTGGCAGTTTGGGGGAGGGGGAGTAGCCAGCGCATTTCCTGAAACCCCGGAAGTGACACGCAGCTGCCCGACTTCCTTCCACCTCGCAGGAAGCCAGCATTACCTCCATTGTCGCTGGAGGTAGGTAGTGGGGGGAGAGTTGGGGGGCCCCGAATGCGATTGATGGGTTGGTGACCATGGATCTAAATCTTTACACTTAAATGGGATCCTAAACCAAAATTCAAAAATGATTTTGAACAGTGGTTCTTCTCACTCTTATTCAGTTACCCAGTTACATTTTTTTCAGTAAGGATGCAGATCTGATTTCAAAAGTTACCAAACAAGCTAAGACTGACTGCTTAGAGTGCACTTAATTTTGGAATCAGTCCCGTTGAACTCACAGTTTGAGAAAACAAGTTAGAATGGGGCTCCCTTGGAAAAGCTGAAGTAAAACAGGGAACAGACTTCTCACATTACCATTATGATGTTTCAAACTAAGGGGCATGTATCCCACAATGTAAAATAAGAAAATAACATTTGGGGCAACCTGCAACTCTAGATTTCTCGTACTGCAGTTTTCTGTACTGTATACTTGGGTGATAGATTTCTAACTCTAGTTAACTAATTAAGCAAGACAGAAAGATTAGCTAAACTTTTTTCCCCCAGAAACATCCAACAAAGCAAACTGCTTGGGAATTCACTTTTCAAATCACACATACTAAAAGACAGTCTTGCAGATCACATCTTCATCTACATCATTTCCTCCCAATAAGCAGTTTTCCTTTTGATGTTTCCCTCTTGCAGTTAGGCCCTGCATCATCTTCTTGCACTGCTTACACCTGACACCTTTTCCTTCTTTACCCAGAAATCATGACAGTTTTCTGTGGCAAAAAAGGGGGGGGGACGCGCGCGCGGGGAGGGAACATAGGAAGCTCTCCATGTGCTAAATGATGTCTTGCTTTTACTTTCTAGTCCACTCCCCTGTTTCTTTCTGTGCTCTTATGTATGCTGCCTCCATCCTTCCCTATATATTGTGTCTCGGTTTCTAAGACAATATCTTAACCAACTCCTCTTCCATGCTTGGCCAAGGTCCACCACCACCAAAGCACAGAACAAAAACAATCCTTTCCCACTCGCATCCTTCTTTGTACATGCTATTGTTTAGTCTGCTGAGAAACAGAAATTGAAAGCCCAGAATTTTCAAGAAGAAAAAGCTAGTAATTAGGCCGGACAGACTAGAGTCATTAATTGATTTTCATCAGTCTGTAACTGCAGGTGTTCCATGTTTGGGATGAAATTTAACTAACTTTATAAACAAGAAATTTAGTATTGATTATTTTAATTAAAAAAATCAGATTTAAATAAAAAATTGACTTGATTTTTTAAATCACTGATTTTTATCCACCCTGTTCAAGGTAGATCTCAGATTGCACTTAAATTCAAAAAGTGATCTTGTGTTTAAAAAGGTTGGAGACCACTGGTTTAAAAACCCTGTGTGTAATGTGACATCGACTTCTTGGTCTCTCTCAGAGCAGTATGTCATCCATACTATGAAAGAACCATGACTGTTTAGCAGATTGTATTACTACTTTAAATTGCATTTTCAGTTTACTGATCCATTCAAATGTGTCTGTAGTTAAGACGAAGGGCTGAAACATAAGCCAATGTGTCAAGGTGTGAGGTCTGAGGCCAAGATAGCAATGGTCAAGACTTTGTTAACACAAAGCAAAGCAGTGATCAAGAAGCCAGCTCCTGCCCACAGAAGTTGGCAAGAACAGGGCTGGTATTACAGAAACACTCATACATAAGAGCTAGAAGTCACAGGCCAGAGACACATTCCAGAGAGGTCGTAACAAAATACCACCTGAAGAAACATTTTGGTACCAACACATACCCCACAGATAACAGAGACATATCAACCAAGGTTCAGGACATGATCTAAACTGAAAGCGTGACAGACACTGACCGAACCCCTATGTACAAAGTAATGGGTGTATCAAGGCTGTTCCCCACTCTGGCACCTTGAGTGCAGAAGGTGGGGGTCTACAGGGGACCTTAAAAATACTTTGCCTCTGGGCTTCTGCTTCAAAAGTCCCCAAGGTCACAGATCCCCTGACCTTGAGTGGTATGCTTCCACCATCCAAGTGCAAAGGCACTTTCTTTTTGAACCCAGGAAGATTCACTTAGGAACTTCTTCCTCTGGGGTAGCCACAAGAGAACTTGGAAAAAAAAAACAAAGTCATCTCCGATAGCTGACCTCTCAGTCTTAGGTATGCCTATACAGACCTCCTATTACCTTCCAGGACATAAGAATCAGATCATAATCAATAAAAAACACCTTTTTAAAGACTAACAAAACAAAAAAATATATTTGGTAAAGCATATTTTGGTTTTGTTCTCCAAGACATGGTTATTGCTCTAAGTTTAATTTCTACATCTCTGCCTACTTCCATCTCTCTCTCAACCTTGTTGTTCTCTCACACAAAGGAAACAAACAGACAAAACCTGTTTTTCAATTCAAAACTTAACACTTTCTTCCCATTGGCGCTGCTGGCTCCCTGCCAGCACTTTGTGGATTTTTTCAGGTATTCTCTGTGCTTAACCGTTTACAGGCAGTACCCCGCCCGTCCATCACAGGACAGATCTAGATACTTCAGAAGGGGCAATGTGATACATCAGGAGTGATGCATAACTTGTTTGCAGCTGTGTATAAATATGTACCCAAAGAGATGTCTCCGTCCAGCCAAGGGGACAGGGTCTCATCCCTGGCACTGACTGAGCTGAGTCAATTGTCAGGAGCTTCAGTAGCATCTAATGACAACTATTATTGTACTTCATTTGACAATAAACCTGGCCTGGTGTCTTCAAATCTTATCAGATTTTGAGATCTTCGGGGCTCTCTCAAAGTCTGCTCTGCTGTCTATTTGTGCAAGACACAAGAGCATATGCACGAAATGTATGCTGAGACTCATTAGGACAACACTAGAGACACCTGGCTACCACAGTGTCCAGTAGTCTATATGAGAGAGTTTGTCAGTTTGTTGAAGAATGTCTCCTAAACGGTAAGACCTAGGACCACCAAATTCAATATATAGCTTCCTCTTATAACAACTTAAAAGGTTTGGGCTTGGTTGTGCCAGGAAAATGGGATGGGATTGCTTCTCACAAAACCATACAGAAAAGAGACAGAAATACCAGGCAGGTGGAACGGGCTGGCTAAGGGCACACACACCCCTTCCCCAGGACTGCCCCAGTCCCGAATCTCCCACCCCTCAGGAGACTGTTAGGGAGGGCAGAGTAATCTGAACCTCCCTCCTCCTGATGCATACAGGAACATTGCTGGCTCTTCCCCTTTATCAAGGAGGAAAGGGAAAGTGCAGTTTTCTGCATTCCTCACTCTGGCTGGAGAGCCCAGGGGGCAGACGAACCTGGACCTGCCCCAGCTGAGGGACATGTAGCTCCCCCCCCCCCCCCCCGCTATGCCCGCTGAAGTCGCAGTGGCCACAAACGGGTGCTTCTCACCTGGCCCCAAGCTGCTGTGGTGAGAGGGCTGGGGTAGTTCTCTCCCCCTATGGCGGCCTGCACACTGAACCCTTCATCCCCAGACCCACACGTTTACATCAGCCTGGGTTCCTTGACCAGCTCTTTACCTCTTTCTTCAGCTCTGTGCTAACTCCAGTTCCTCCAGCTGCAGCTTCCTTGCTAACAAGTCTACTAGGAATGTGCCAGCCATTTCCCATAGGGCAGCTTCCAACATCATTCCCCTTCCCACCAGTTCTTCTGGTTCCTAGTCTGTACCTCCAGTTGCTGCTGCTTTCCTCCTAGGGGAAAGCCACAGCATGGAAGAGATAAGGCAGCTCTTCAGTACCTTCGCATTTCTTGAAAAGGGAAATGGCAATACAACAGTTCCCTAAATCCAAGAAACATATCTGGCCACTGGGAAACTGAGGATAATGTTAGAGCAGCGTTTCTCAACGGTCCATGGACTGGTGCCTGTCCCAGAGATCTCTCTGACACAGCAAGACACTCCCTGGTATCAAAAAAGAAACAAAATGGAGAATGTGATGAATCCAGGGAAGATTAAGTGTGAGCGTCTACAGACTCAAAACAGATCAGGATTTAAAGTGAAAACCCTTGTTTATCTGAACCAGACCAGTTATACAACAGGGCTGCAATAGTGTCTGTGTTAACGACCAGTGTTTAAAAAAAAAATCCTACTCTGGCCAGTTCGGAAAAGGCACGTTATCCAGAGATGTGATCTGGGAGTCCACTGGAAGGAAGCAACTGAGGTTTGGGAATCTGGTTGGTATTTCAGCTGTGTTAGAAACTACCTCAACGTTATAAAACAGAAATAGAATTGCAGGAAGCATATCTGGGATTTTGGTCTGCATGCCTAAGGCCACCATCTTCTCAGCAGAGCAAACCTGATCTTTCTTTTGTAAGGCATAGCAGAGGCCAAGTTGCACCCAAGTTCTGAACGGTGCAACTCTTCTCTTCACCTTTCCCTCACCTGCCATCCCAACTGAGAATAGACATCCTTCCCAAGTACCTGTTACTGCTGCTGTGACAGAGTTGGCAGAATAAGCCCATGCTAGGAAGAAATTAGAATATTGGAGGACAGGGGAATGCAGTGAGCAGCACCAGAAAGCTGTGGACATGTTGCAGCTGACAGAAATTCAGCAGGACAAATCTAAGAGCAATCGATCTGGTGTACTGTGTGTTAGCAACTTCTTTACCAAAGGGGATTTAAAGGAAGCCTCAGCAAACAATTCAAATAGCAGCAATTGGGTTTGTTTTATCTAAAGCAGCTCTGTATTCTGACTAGGTCAGTGGCTACCCCTTACAACAGGTTGACAGATGAGATTTGAGTCCCCAGATGCACATGGGGTAGACAGATGGGCATGTGGCTTTTGCCACATTCAGAACTCCACTGCCTGGTTCTTCCAATGAACCTGTCTCGGAATACCACTCTGGGTCTATGCCCAGGCTGGAACATGGTGCTTCAAGAGTTAAACCAAAGCGCCTCACAGCAGAGCTGGTTATGTTAGTATTCAGGGGAATTCTTCTCAGATGGTATCTTCAGAACAGTTACATTAAGGCTTCATTATCCACCTCTGGCCCCTATGGGAGGAAGAAGCTACCGGAGCTTTGCTCTGCTGGGTGCTTTATACCAAATGCAGTTTTGCTCAGCCTAGTTCTTGCTGAAACCAGTCTCCACCTTGTCCCCCACTTGTGGAAGGTGACTGTCTGCCAAGCCAGTTCCAGGAGCTAACTGAGCAGCGACCATGTTGATATCCTGTGCAACGGGAAAAGGCAGAGTGAGCACATGGGCCATGGAGGGAGATGCTAATCTCTGAAAAACTGTTTAAACCTGAAGATGCAGGTGAATCCTTCTGCAGAATTTGAACCCTTCAAGGCTGGCAAGTTCCTAAGAGCTCTAGAGAGGGCTCTACAGGTGCTGCCTGTGCCAAAGTCTTCCAGGTTCCTCAGACAGCTAACTCTATACCCCATAGCTACTTTCCAAGAGGGCGGAGAAGCTTCAGAAGGAGCAAAATGCACATCTATCCGGGTGGGGCTCCGTGTTCCAGGGTAAGATGGGCTGGAAGTGGAAGATTTTGCTTCTGATACCATAAATGGGAGCTTTTTGACAAAGGACCCACTGGGAAGCAGTGGAGAAGTCACCAAAAAAAAAAAAAGCAAACTGGTGGGTTACAGCATTGGAGCTGGCTCTGCTCCCATCCCTCAGCTCAGTTGGGTGTGATTGGTTAAATCTTAGTTCCTCCCCGCCTGTGTGCTCCAGGAGTCAAGCTGCTCCCACAACTTGGGTGGGTTTCTCTCCACTTGGTTTGGGAAATTGACAGCAGCCAGAGGCCTACATAGGAAAACATCTACATTTGGGTGAAGGCACATGGAGCAGGTAGCTGCTGCTGGGATGAGATGGAGGGTTTGCCAAGACACAGTTGCATCCATCACACACCTAGCCTCTCTGAAAAACCCATCAGAGTTGTGCTGGAGCTCTCCTGTAGCAGAGCTGCGCACACCAGGGCTCGTTTCGATGGTGAGTGATGTGATACATATGGTAGTTTGTATAACCGGCTTTGCTGGGCTGAGAAGTGCTATGGAGACTGAGATTCTGTTACCATGAAGTGTACAGCTAAGTCCTCAGGACATAGTGGGGTAAAACGGAGATAAAGCACATTGGTCTTGTGGGTGAAGCACGGTGCTAGGACTTGGGAGACTTGGATTTGCACTGGCTCTGTCCCTGGGTGACCTTGGGGAAGCCACTTCACTTCTTTGGCGCCTCCCTTTCCATAAAAAGAGGGCTAAAGCACCTGACTTCCTCTGTCAAGTGCCTGATTAGCACTAGGTGTTACCATTCTTCATGCCAGTCAGAGCTAGTTCCATCCCTTCTCTGCCAAGCCTGTGGGTGTATGCTTACCCCTGTGGACAGGCTGGTTTGGGTGACAGTATTTGTTGCCAGGAAGGAGGGGCACCACTGTGAGAAATCAGGAAATGTTTCTGGAACTTGCTCTCTCCTCTCTGGCTCTCCCATTCCCCATGTTTGAGCCATTGGGGCTGGGTCTTTCTTCCTGAAAATGCCGCAAAGATGGACAGCAGAGATGCCTTGGGACTGGGAGTACAGAAAGGCAGGCCTGGCAGGGGCATAAGCATGTGCATCGATGCATACACAACATATAGCGCATCAAGCCTGTTTCCTCTGCGTTACCAAGCGTTCAGAACTCTGCATCCCATCCGGTCTGTGCTTTGTCGTATGGATGGCCTTCTTTGCTCTCCAAAGTGCCATTAATGAGCTAACTCAACAGAGCTAGCTGCTCCTGAAGCAAAAGCATGCTAAAATAGCGGTTCTCAAATTTTTGTATCGGTGACCCCTTTTACACAGCTGGCCTCTAAGCATGACCCCTTCCTTATATGTTAAACAGTTCTTGTATATATACTGCCATTTATAAATGCTAGAAAGAAAATTGTTTCGGGTGGAAGCTGACAGTTTGCAGCCCCCATGCAGGCAGACAGAAAATAAAGATTCAGTCTCTGCAGAGATATGTCACCCCTAATATCCCCTCAAAGAGGCATTTGCCAGATGGCTGGAAGCAGACTAGGATGGAGACGGAGGCTGCCTGTTGGCTTAGGCCTGAACGGCTTAAATTTCCTTGGGTGTGGGTCATGCTCTGGGCTTGCTTTGCCATGGCACCATCCCGCCCTGACTGCAATACTCCAAACACTAGTCAAGTTCTGAAATGACAACGAAAGGATTTCTTGAGTATACATTGAAGTGTCTCCTTTGAGAGACTTTGGCATTTGAACCTCTTGAAAGGCAACAGACAATCTCTCTTTATTGACCTCAGTGTCTTCTCCAGCTAGCTTTAACCAGTCATAAGGGTCATGAATTTAATTTGTAGGTTTCAGTCACAATCCGGCCTAGAGCATCTTTAAGTTCATTTGCTGAAACTCAACCAGAGAAGGCTTCACAGTTGTACCTCTGCCCCCAAAACTTATTAACACAGTTAACTTTTTAAATGGGACTTTACATCCCTAACCTCCAGAAATCCTCAGATTTTCCTCTCTCCATCCAACTAGGTATTCAGATCTAGTCATGGAAAGCAGACTGCTCTGGACTCTAGTTAATGATCTCTATTGTGGCAATGGACAAAATATGAATGTAAATATGAGCATTTATATTATGCACCTCAATACATATTTTGTGTCTCTCTCCCAAGCTTTTTTATCCAAATATTCTATCTTCTACGTTGGTTTTTACGAAGATACAACTGAAAGTGGCAACAGGTTGGTGGGCAATACATTCTGTGTAGCCAATTTTTCCCTGCATGGTCCTTTCTCACTTTCCCAGCATTCATTCCACATCTAAGCATTCATATGGCCCCAATTACCAGAGTATGGTGCACCACCCAATCTTTAATATATTTATCAACATGCCTGTAAGGTAGGGAATTGCTATTATCCCTACTAGCAGATTCACTGAGCATTGCCTGGGCCTGGCTGGGGCAGGGGGATACTGCGCAGGCCTCCCATTGGTGCTCCCCACGCTGGCCCTGGGCCAGAAGGGGGCCACTGGTGGGTCCAGTGAAGGTCAGAAGGGTGGATGGACAAAGTCACACGAAAGAACAAGGCAAGGGCACCCACCAACCTCTCCCTAAAAGGCAGACAGGCGAGAGAGGTGTGACCTGCTCCAGCACACAGAGAGCTCCACGCCTCTGGCCAGTCTGGACTTCTCTAGCAGCCATAGGGGGGCTGAGATCCCCCTTCAGACAACGCCCCGATTCTCAGGCCCCGGCTCCCCAGCCTCCCTCATCATGTAGGGCTGAGCCGGGATCAGGAGGTAGTTGCTGCTGCTGCCACCATGAACAGCCCAGGGCCAGGGCCAGCAGCAAAGGCAGGACAAGCAGCAGCAGCAGCAGAACCTGCCACCAAACTTCTGGGTCCACTTCTGGGACATTGCCCACAGCACCCCCATGGGGCAATTCAAACCCCGTGATCATGGCTTGCCACTGTGAAGAGCTCCCAAGGTCCACTGCACTATCGCAAAGGCCCGCCCCCTCTGGGAGAGCTGGGACGCCGTGTTTCTTAAACTCTGTTCCATGGTACACCGGTGTGCCGCGAGGCGGTTGGAAGTGTGCCACGGAGAACAACAGAGTTCAAAATGGCCACCCTTACAGGGACAGGTGACTCCCCCCCCAACCCTACCAAGTGCTGACACTTCAGATGCTCTCCCTGCTTTGCCTTGGAGCTGCCCTCCCGCTGGGGAGCTGCTGTGCAGCGCAGGGGAGGGAAAGGAAAGGAAAGGAAAGGCACTGATGTCAAGATGCCCCTTCCCACTCTGTATCCTTTCTCCACAAACTGGGGGGGGGGGGGGACAACAGGACTTGGAAGGGAAATGGCTGGCTGATTTAGGGAGTGGTCCAGGTAATCAGTGCCCAGCTGAAGCCCACATCCCGAACACCTACCCCAGTCATGAACCCCCTCCCCTGCACCCAAACACCAAACCCCTCCTACATCCCTACTTTCTGCCCCAAGAGCAGCGTAGAGCCCCCTCACATTTCAGATCCCTTAACCAAAGACCAGAGCCTGCACCCCCAACCCTCTGCCTAGCCTGATGAAAGTGTGAGAGGATGGGCAGGAGAGGGAGGATGAAGAGAGTAGGGGTGAACTAGTGAAGAACTTAAAAAAGATCTCACCAAATTGAGTGATTGAGCAACAAAATGGCAAATGAAATTTAATGTGTCTAAGTGTAAAGTAATGCACATTGGAAAAAATAACCCCAACTATACGTACAGTATGATGGGGGCTAATTTGGCTCCAACAAATCAGGAAAGAGATCTTGGAGTTATCGTGGATAGTTCTCTGAAAACTTCCACACGGTGTGCAGTGGCGGTCAAAAAGGCAAATAGGATGCTAGGAATTATTAAGAAAGGGATAGAAAATAAGACACAGAATCTCTCACTGCCCCTGTATAAAACTATGGTATGCCCACAACTTGAATTCTGTGTAAAGATGTGGTCTCCTCACCTCAAAAAAGATATTTTGGCCTTAGAAAGGGTTCAGAAAAGGGCAACTAAAATGATGAGGGGTTTGGAACGGGTCCCATATGAAGAGAGGTTAAAGCGACTGGGACTTTTCAGTTTAGAAAAGAGGAGACTGAGGGGGGATATGATAGAGGTCTATAAAATCATGAGTGGTGTGGAGAGGGTGAATAAAGAAAAGTTATTTATTAGTTCCCATAATAGAAGAACTAGAGGACACCAAATGAAGTTAATGGGTAGCAGGTTTAAAACTAATAAAAGAAAGTTCTTCTTCACACAGCGCATAGTCAGCCTATGGAACTCCTTGCCAGAGGAGGCTGTGAAGGCTAGGACTATAACAGAGTTTAGAGAAGCTAGATAGTTTCACGGAGGTTAGGTCCATAAAAGGCTATTAGCCAGGGGATAGAAATGGTGTCCCTGGCCTCTGTCAGAGGCTGGAGAAGGATGGCAGGAGACATCGCTTGATCATTGTCTTCGGTCCACCCCCTCTGGGGCACCTGGTGCTGGCCACTGTCCGTAGACAGGCTACTGGGCTAGATAGATCTTTGGTCTGACCCAGTACAGCCATTCTTATGGGGTGAGGCCTTGGAGAAGGGGAGGAAAGGAGGTGGGACAGGTAGATCTTGGATTGCATTTAAATTCAAAGTGATCTCATGCTTAAAATGGTTGGAGATCACCAGTCTAGATCATCCCTGACAGATTTCTACTTAGCCTGCTCTTAAATATCTCCAGTGATGGAGATTTCACACCCTGCATAGGCAATTTATTACATGTTTAACCACCCTGACAGTTAGGAAGTTTTTCCTAATGTCAAACCAAGAAGCCCATTGCTTCTTGTGCTATTCTCAGAGAGGCCAAGGAGAACAATTTCTCTCTCTCCTCCTTGTAACACCCTTTTAGATACTTGAAAACTGCTGAAAGTGAGTGAGGATGGGCAGGAGAGAGAGGATGAAGTCAGTAGGGGAAAATGTCCCCTCTCAGTCTTCTCTTTTCTAAACTAAACAAGCCCAATTCTCTCAGTCTTCCCTCATAGCTCATTTTCTCTAGACCTTTAATCATTTTTGTTACTCTTCTCTGGACCTTCTCCAATTTGTCCACATCTTTCTTGAAATGTGGTGCCCAGAACTGGACATAATACCCCAATTGCGGCCTAATCTGCACAGAATAGAGTGGAAGAATGATTTCTCATGTCTTAAAAAACAACAAATGGTCTGGTAGCACTTTATAGACTAACAAAACATGTAGATGGTATCATGAGCTTTTGTGGGCACAGCCCACTTCTTCAGATGACCGTAGTTTTGAGTTTAGGATGTGCAGACCCAAAATAAATAGGGGAGAAGAGAAGGGAAGGAGAAGAAAAAAAACTGGAAGGCAGCGGGAAACAAGGAGCAGAGGGTATGCAAATAACCAAATAGGCAACCAGTAAGCACCTAAAAATTGGTCACAACACTCCTGTTCATGCATCCCAGAATCATGTTTGCTTTTTTTGCAAGTGTCACACAGTTGACTCATGTTTAACTTGTGGTCCACTATGACCCCTAAATACCTTTCAGCAGGACTCCTTCCTAGACAGTCACTTCCCATTCTATAAGTGTAAAATTGATTAGTCCTTCCTAAGTGGAATACTTTGCATTTGTCCTTATTAAACTTCAACCTGTTTACATCAGACCATTTCTCTAGTTTGTTCAGATCATTTTTAATTATGACCCTATCCTCCAAAGCACTTGCAACCCCTCCCAGCTTGGTATCATCTGCAAATTTAATAATCATACTCTTTATGCCATCATCTAAAATGTTGAAGATATTCAACAGAAGCGGTCACGAAAAAACCTGACCCCTACAGAAGCCCACTTGTTATGCCCTTCCAGAATGATTGTGCACCATTAGTAACTACTCTGAGAAGTTTAGATATAATAGTTTAGCTTTAGGTTTTACAGAGAGGGAATTTATGCTCCCAAGCCATTCAGTCTGCGCTATCTCTTGCCAACTCGGCCTCTCCCACAGGCACTTTGCCCAGGCCCCCGTGTCAAAGAGGGGTTATGCGTGTACTACTTGTTTTCTGGGGTTCTGATGTTTAAGTTTGCATTATCTTCAGTCTTTCCAACCACAGATTTCTATACACATGGCAGGGCAGGACAAATGACTCAGAATCCCAAGAAAAGTGGGATTCCCCCAAATCCTAGAACACAGAGTAGAAAAGGAAAGGGAGAGGGATAAAGCTCTTTTAGATCTCAACACATGCAGAGGACAGAATTCCAGGCTGACAGGACATCACACATCCTCTGCTACCCCTTGAATTCTCCAACTGCTTCTGTCCTCTCCCCTATAAGATCCCTTATCTGAGCCCTTACCGTCCATTCCCATTTATTCCTTCCCCATACCACCTTCACCCCTCTCTGCAGGCCCAAGCACTTCTTCTCCTATTAACACCTACTCCTTCACCCCAATCACTCTTCCCCTCTCATTAAGCATTCCCATTCATAATATATTCTCTTTTCAAAAATAGTTTGAGAACCTTCCGACTATTCTGTACTCCGATTACATTTCTCCAAACAAGGGGGCGGGCAAATCTTGACATTCATTTTCCCCAAATCCTTACAGTTCTCAGATTTCTGCCCAAGGTGGGTTTTCAACATCAAAGTTGTAGATTCTGAGATAAACAGTCCCTATTCATTGTAATGAGATCTTCTTAGTTCAAAAACAGTACCCAGTGGAGATGAATACAGCCTAAAACGATAACTTTGAGGTATGTATGGATCGGTTCTCGGCTTGTTTAAGGCTAAGATCAAGTGTGGTATACATTACAGCGTTAGGCCAACAGAAGGCAGCTATTTCAATCACTTCTCACATAGACAAGAATGCTTCCTCATGACATCCTATAGATTCAGGCCTGTTCTACACGTGAAGCATAATCATGCCACTCAGAGGACGTGAAAAATCTACATCACCGAGATTGCTGTCTAATGGAGACTTAGGTTGGCTTAACTAATTCAATACCCAGCTACCAACTCTTAAGGGGGTGGATTACTTATGCCCCCAAATCCCTCTTTCTCCCTCCATGGCACCCCACCCACTGAGGGGGACAGCCTCAGGAATTACTGGGCGGGCTGGCACAGCAGCACAAGTTGGGCCCTCACATACTTCCCCATGACTCTGGCCACAGTGGGAAATGGAGCGCACTCCCTCTGCTGTGCTCTGCTTCCCCATGGCTTCCGCCGCCACAGGGAGCAGGCACCTCTGCCGTACCAGGTCCCCTCAGTATCCCATGGGGGAGAGGGTAGGGCAATGGTGGGAAGGGTTGGGGGATGCAAACAGACACCCCCCACCTGCCAGGACTCCCGGGCAGGATTGTGCAACTTCTCTGGCCAAGGATGGCCTGTGGGTCAGGAGTTTGAAACCCCTGGCATAGGTAATGTCTATGCTGAAGTGCTATAGAAGCACAGCTGTACCACTGTGACTTTTTAAACGTAGACAAGCCTGTATCACTAAATAGTTCTACTATTTATTATTAAGTTTTTGTAGTGATTTGGTCGTTCTTCAATCTGCATGACACGCTCATATTTCCAAGCCAATTAGAATGAATTTGTGAGTAAGATTTTATACAACACTAAAGCAAAAGCTTTACTGAAATTCCAAATATCTACCAAGTCCCCTATGATTAATTCTGCAGCTCTAAGAATTATTTAATACATTTAAAAATCTATGTTTAAATGTACAATTAAAACTACGATTAATCACAATTAATTTGTAAAACTGTTTTTTTAATCAGGCAGGTAAATTGCAATTAGCCGACAGCTCTAATGAGAAATTTCCCCACAAAATATACTTGTAAAAATCTTTCCGTTTGCATCAATTTGCTTTGTTTTCTTGCTGCCCTCCTTTTCATAGTAAATCTTGCCTGACGGGATTTTCTTGATGAGCTACCTCACCATTTTTCATTTGCAAAACAGGATTCTTTTTATATTCAGATCATATCACATAAAGCTGCAATGAGCACGTCATACTACTTGTGTGGATCTATTGTATTTCAGAATGCCTGATCCAGCTGTGTTCCACACTTGGGAATTTTCAGAATTTACCTCCCCATTACCAGCAGCAGACATTCTTGCCAGCAAGTTAAGGGAGTAGGAATTGGATATATGAAATGTAAGATGGCTAGAAACCTGGCTAGACTGTCGGGCCCAACGGCTAGTGATCAACGCCTCAATGTCAGATTGGTCGTCGGTTTCTAGCGGAATGCCCCAAGGATCGGTTCTTGGACCAGTTTTGTTCAACATCTTTATTAATGACCTGGATGAGGGGATGGATTGCACCCTCAGCAAGTTTGCAGATGACACTAAGCTGGGAGGAGAGGTAGATAGGCTGGAGGGTAGGGATAGGCTCCACGGTGACCTGGACAGATTAGAGGATTGGGCCAAAAGAAATCTGATGATGAGGTTCAACAAGGACAAATGTAGAGACCTGCACTTAGGACAGAAGAATCCCAAGCATTGTTATAGGCTGGGGACTGAATGGCTAAGTAGCAGTTCAGCAGAAAAGGACTTGGGGATTACAGTGGATGAAAAGCTGGATATGAGTCCACTTGTATGCCCTTGTAGCCAAGAAGGCTAATGGCATATTAGGGTGCACTAGGAGGAGCATTGCCAGCAGATCCAGAGAAGTGATTATTCGGCTCTGGTAAGAGGCCACATCTGGAATATTGTGTCCAGTTCTGGGCCCCCCACTATAGAAAGGATGTGGATGCATTGGAGAGGGTCTAGCAGAGGGCAACCAAAATGATTAGGGGGCTGGAGCATATGACCTATGAGGGATTTGGGTTTGTTTAGGCTGCAGGAGAGAAGAGTGAGGGGGGATTTGATAGCAGCCTTCAACTTCCTGAAGGGAGGTTCCAAAGAGAATGGAAAAAGGCTGTTCACAGTAGTGATGGATGGCAGAACAAGAAGCAATGGTCTCAAGTTACAGTGGGGGAGGTCTAGGTTGGAGATTAGGAAAAACTATTTCACTAGGAGGGTGGTGAAGCACTAGAATGGGTTACCTAGGAAGGGGGTGGAATCTCCACCCCTAGAGGTTTTTAAGTCTCAGCTTGACAAAGCCCTGGTTGAATTGATTTAGTTGGGATTGGTCCTGCCTTGGACAGAGGGCTGGACTTGATGACCTCCTAAGGTCTCTTCCAGCTCTATGTTCTCATTTTACAGAGACCTAAACTGAGGACATGGGCTGAATGGGACCAGAGAACCATTGGTTCTGTACAGAATAGGGATGGCAACATGTAGTCAACTACACAATTAATGGATACGCCTGGGCTTATCAGTTAATCTTGTCAACTACATGCATTTCCCCACCTTGCTGCCTCTGTGGCAGCAGGAGCGGGGGAGGGGGATGGGAGGAGTGGGAGCTGGTACCCCACAAGCACCAGAACCTCCTCCACTCCCACACTTCTGCCTCTGATAAAGAGGCAGCAGCACAGAGGGTGAGGGGAACAGGTAGGAGATGACAGGCGTGGGGAGCTAGCTTTCAAGCAGGCAGGTGCCTGCTCCATGGACCGGTCTGGGCCCGCCCCTTGATGCCTCCTACAGAGGTGGTGGGGGGAGGGCAGATAGGAGCCGGTGTTGGGGGGAACCAAGCTTAAAAGCCAGCTCCCCCCAGCACCAGCTCCGCGATGTTGCCTCCCCGCCCCTCGGTGCTGCCTCTACCAGAGCTCAGATCACCTGCAGACAGGAGCTGCTGCCACTCCTGCCGATGCCTCTGTATCAGACAGCAGTGTGGGGCTGAAGGCAGTCGGTCTGCGCAAGGAACTGGTTTTTAACTGGCTCCCCTCGCCGACAAGTTGCCACCCCGTGCTGCTGCAGCATAGGATGGCAGGTAGCTCCCCGCGAATGGGGCCAGGAGCATACTGGCTGCCAGCGCCACCCTTGGAGACTATGGAATAGTTGTGTAACCACTAAGATTTCATGCGGTTACACGACCACTCAACCATTCACGACCATTCTGCTCTCTCTTCCAACAGTAAAAGTTGAGGGCTGCCCTATGGACTTAATTGTGGTTACAGTGGTTTGTGCCTCTGTGAAAGAACAGAACACATTCTATCTAGCTTGTTTTCTTAGTTGCAGTCTGATAGTTTAGCCACCTCTGTAAATTCACTTCAAGTTATCAGAATAGTGTCTTCATTGTAATTCAAAGTGAAATTGTTTACATCTTTAAACAGAGATATGGCATAGAATGTACTAAAGAAGATGAACTGATGGAGTGGAAAATAATGGAGGCTTCTGAATACTATCTTTGAAAGCTTCTTACAGATTCATCAGTTATTTCAGTGTTTAAAGATGGAGGGAGAGTGGGGAAGAGAGGAGATTATTTCTATGAATAAAACGTAAGTAATATTACCTCTGTTCTCTTGTTCCCTTCTTTCTTGTTAGGTATTTATGTTTTCATTTTTCATGGTGAAGCAGCTTTGGGACTTGAGATTTATTTACTTATTTTAGAGATTAGACATCTACCCCAACAATTTCAAAGAAGAGATAGGTTACCAAAAAGGCATTGCCAAATATAGTTTAAAAATTTCATACTTTAAAATGTGTCAGGAGTTTACCATTCTATTTTGAGGCAAACTTAAAAATAAAATAATTCTAAAAACAAATTATCCACTTTTGGGGTATGTCTACACTACAAAGTTAGTTCGAACTAACGGACGTTAGTTCGAACTAACTTTAATAGGTGCTACACTAGCGCTCCGCTAGTTCGAATTTGAATCGAACTAGCGGAGCGCTTAGTTTGAACTAGGTAAACCTCATTTTACGAGGACTAACGCCTAGTTCGAACTAGCTAGTTCGAACTAAGGGCTGTGTAGCCCTTTAGTTCGAACTAGTGGGAGGCTAGCCCTCCCCAGGTTTCCCTGGTGGCCACTCTGGCCAACACCAGGGAAACTCTATGCCCCCCTCCCGGCCCCGGACCCCTTAAAGGGGCACGGGCTGGCTACGGTGCCCGTGCCAGGTGCAAGCCTGCCAGCACCCAGCTAGCAGACCCTGCACCTGGCACGGCACAGAGCCACCCACCCGATGCCCCCCAGCCCACCCCCTCTTGCCGGGACCAGGCTGGCGGCTCCCGGGAGCTTGCCCTGGACCGCAAGAGGCGGGCACCTTCCTGGGCTAGTGCGGACATCGTGGACCTCGTCCACGATCTCCGCACTAGGCACAGGAAAGTGGCCGTCTAGGGCAGGAGAGCTGCCAGCCTGGCCACCCAGGACCAGGTGTGCATGAAAATCAAGGGGGTCCACTGAGACCCCCGACACTGAGCCCTGAGCTTACAATGGCCGTACTGGGTCAGACCAAAGGTCCATCTAGCCCAGTAGCCTGTCTGCCAACAGCGGCCAACCCTAGGGACCCTGGAGGGGATGGACCGAAGACAATGACCAAGCCATTTGTCTCGTGCCATCCCTCTCCAGCCTTCCACAAACTTTGGGCAGGGACACCACTCCTACCCTCTGGCTAATAGGACTCCATGGACCCAACCTCCATGACTTGATCTCACTTCCCTTTAAACTCTGTTCTAGTTCTAGCCTTCACAGCCTCCTGCAGCAAGGAGTTCCACAGGTTAACTATTTGCTTTGGGAAGAAGAACAACTTTCGCTTACTAGTTTCAAGCCTGCTACCCATTCCTTTCCTTTGGTGTCCTCTAGTCCTTCTTGATGGGAACTCAGGAAGAACTTTTCTGAATGCACCCTCTCCACCCAACCCCTGCTTTTAGAGACCTCTATCCTGTCCCCCCTCCGTCTCCTCTTTTCTAAGCTGAACAGTCCCAGTCTCTGTAGCCTTTCTTCATCTGGGACCTGTTCCCAACCCCTGATCATGTTAGTTGCCCTCCCCTCTCCCAGCCTTTCTCTTCCCCTCTCCCACCTCCTTTTCCCAGTCTCCCCCAGTTTTTTTCA
Organism: Pelodiscus sinensis; assembly: GCF_049634645.1. NCBI lineage: Eukaryota > Metazoa > Chordata > Testudines > Trionychidae > Pelodiscus > Pelodiscus sinensis. The sequence goes on along the minus strand of NC_134728.1, from coordinate 35,552,699 downwards.
ATAAAGACAGAGTCAATGTTGGAAGAAACGTTATCTTTATTTTGTACATCAATAAGAAGGGGGGCTAGGGAAGGGTAAGTGGAAGGAGGTGAGGGAGGAATGGGGTACGAGCCCCCGATGGGGAGGACTGGGCTGGCTCTGCGGGCTTCTGGGGGTGGAAGCTCTCCTGCAGCCCCCCAATTACTCCCTCTCCCCAGATGGCAGCCTGCGGCAAGTGCAGCCGGGCTGATGGCCGAGTGGTGTGATGTGCCCAGTGTGGGCACTCAGGGCACTCCAAGCCAGAACTTCTTTGCAAGCGGGGCACCCCTTAGAACTGTGTGTCCGGGGTGGGGGTCGGGACCCTTTAAGCGCAGCCCTCGGCTAGCCTGAGACAGCATCTCCATGCTCTAAGTCCTCCTTTTATGCCCTGCCAGCACTGCTTCCGGCCATCCTTAAGCCCTGTTCAGAGTCCACTCAATGTGGACTTACTAGTTCGAACTAGCAAAACGCTAGTTCGAACTAGTTTTTAGTTCTAGATGCGTTAGTTCGAACTAGCTTAGTTCGAATTAACTAATTCGAACTAAGTTAGTTCGAACTAGCGCTGTAGTGTAGACGTACCCATGTTGAGTTCTACAAAATCCAATTTCCCCTCCCCCCCCATCTTCTGACTCATCCAATGGTTAATCGATAAACACATCAGATGTGTGTTGATATCAGTGATGGTAGTGCTCAGACAAATATATTTTATGTAAATAGATTATAATGCAGACAAATTGTTAACTTAAACCATCTCTTGAAATGCCTCACGTGATGGTTGAACATAAACATTCAATTACATGATATCTAACATCCCTAGTACTGAAAAAGTGGGAAAGAAAACACCACCATTCTCTCTTATCTGACTACGATACCTTTCTAATCCAAACAACTGCTTCATTACTAAACACACAGTCTGGTGCATCCATTTAAACCAGGCTTCCTTCTTTGCTCATCCTGGGCACTAGAATGACATTGTTTAAGACAGTGTGACACACAAATACACTAATATTTATCTCTCAACAGATTCCTGAAGTAATTCTACAGATCACTGAATTTCCTCTAATGTCATTTGCTCCATGTTCACTATAGTTTGTGAGACTTCCTAAAATACAATCTATCCTTCCTGTCACATCTATTAAGGCATTCTGCTCTATCTGGGTCATTATATCTTGTACCAGACTTCTTTGAAGTCACAAATCAAGATTACTGGTCTCTTCTTTGTTGAGGCTCCAATTTAATGCATATTTTCACCAACTGAACTATTAGAGTTTGGTTGCTTCACAATCTGCACCTTCACAACAGCAGAACAGCTGTTCATGAAAGACAAGGTTAAAAGTTCCAGAAATCCTCTCCTCTGCTCTTTTTATTTATTCTTCCATTATATTTCTTCTTCCTCCATAATTATGTCATGTGTTCTCTCAGAAGGTCCCAGATGGTGTCATCTCCTCTGTTTCATCTCATTTGGTTTCACCAGTTTCCACCCATGACTTGCATTCAAGTCTAACAGGCGCATCTTCCTTATGCTTTTTTACCTCAAGTTAACGGATTGTTCTACACAAATGCACAGGGGAGGTGCAAGCCCTTTAAACAGTAACAGTTAAAAGCACTCATGCATCTCCAGCTCCCAGGCAATGCACGAGGGGTGGGGCCTGGAACTGCTGTGCAGGCAGGCCTAAGTTGGCTGGATACAGCCCACTGAGAGGCTTTTGCCCACCTCTGTTCTATGCCCTAAGAATCAGCACACGTTAGAACAAACAGAAGGGCCACACTCAGTCAGAACAAAGGTCCGTCTAGCCCAGTGGAGTTTTACAACACTAGCCAGTGCCAGGTGCCCCAGAGGGAGTGAACAGAACAGGGAATCATCACGTGATCCCTTCTCCTGTCACCCATTGCCATCCTCTGACAGAGGCCAGGGACACCATTCCTACCCATTCTGGCTAATAGTCATTGATGGACCTAACCTCTATGAATCTATCTAGTTCTTTTTGAACCGTGTTGAAGTCCTGCTCTTCACAACATCCTCTGGCAAGGAGTTTCTATCAACTACTCCACTAGTCAACAGACACTTCTGCATTCCTCCTTTGAAGTGTACAAGAGCCCCAGTGGGGACTGGGATGGGTTCTGGAGTGGCCCACTGTATAGGGCATTTGCCTGGGGAATGCAGGGTGGTGAGTTTGAGTCCTGCCCACCCCTCAAGCAACAGGAAAGTCAACACAAGTTTCCCCAGGGATGGAGCAGGCTCTGGTATGAGGAAGGCAGGATAAGTGATGCCCTCAAGGTAGGGAGGTGAGATGGGATCTGGAATAGCATAGTGCATTGGCCTGGGGAGTGTAGGGTGGTGGGCTTGAGTCCTGTGTGCCACCTCTGCATACCCAGGCAGCCACTAGGGGGCCAACACCAGTTTTCCCAGGGATGGAGCAGGCTCTGGTATTAGGAAATGCCATGCAGAGCCCAGAGTCAGCTGAGGAGTTCCCAGGCTTCACGGCACTGCCTCTTTGAATGCTGGTCTGGTCTTGCTTGGCATTTCAAAGGGGCAGTGCTGCATAGCTGAGCCCTGGATCAGATGTGCTGTTGCTTTGATGTCCCCCTTCTCTGTCTCTGACAAAAGTAGCAGGGGGAGGGAATCAACTAGTCGACTGACTATCAGATAAGTATTTGCTTATCAGATAGTCAACTAGTCCTTAACATCCTTATGCTGCACAATGAGTCGATGTTTTCAGTGAGCTATCCAGTGGCTTTTTCAGTATAACTGCTGACATCTAGGCTAGGCTAACCTGGATGCTCGGACCTAAGTACTGATCAGCCAAGTTAATGTTGCACTGAAAACACACTCCAAGTGCACTTATTCACAAGTCAAATCTGAGGAAGTGGGTTTGGCCCACGAAAGCTCATCACCTAATAAACCATCTTGTTAGTCTTTAAAGTGCTACACAGTCCTGTTTTTTGTTTCAGCTTGACTAGACTAACACGGCTACATCTCTATTATTATTCACAAGTCGTGATGCATGTTTCAGCTCAACCAGTTATGAAGGTGCACAAATGGTTCCATAGTTAAGGTTGCATTGAGTTTCTATTTCAAACAGCTTGAGTTCATTAACCTGTAAGACACCATAAGAACATTATAATTTATGTTCCTTCCTCACCAAACGCCTGGGTAAAGCTGGCATTTGTGCAAGAGAGAGGAGGTACTACATGAGTCTAAATAAATTTGATTAATTAATTTGTGTATATGGGTGAGGAAAAGCTCCTGGGTATGTATTCGGTATGATTTTAATGTATTTAAAATACACTTACAGATTTAGATAAGGTTGTGTGTGCACATAAAGTCCTACAAATGAAATGAAAAATAGAGAGGTCCACCATCTCTACTTTCACACACCCTTCTGATCCTGCAAAAAGGCTTAAAATGAGTAAACTATTAATTAGCTATAAGTGTAGTACTGCATGTGTGTTTGATTCTGTAATCCCTCCAAAGCACTGTTATCTTCTCTTCCTGTTTACTGCTCCAAGTTTGGTTAGACACATGCCTTTATGCTCACTTGATCTCTACTCTTTCATTGCTAACAATTGTTCATTTACACCTCTGTTCACCCAGCTCTAAACTAAGAAACCCAGCCATACCCACAAAAAGCAATAGCTACACTTCCCTCCAGTCAGCCATGCTCTTCAGTCACTCATCAGTATGTGCAGTATCTTTAACTGCTTCTATAATTGCTTTGAAGAATGACCCATCTTCCCTCTGAATGTTTGTTATCCCATCTTTTTTTAATCTTATAAAATAATTACCACCTGGCTAAAATGAGAAAATGTAAATATATTAAATTAGCTTGCTAATAGAGGAATATTCCAAAACGTGGTATTGATTTGTTTTGATAACTTTGCTTTGATTAGTTTTTATGATGTATTTGGCACTCACAAATCCTTGACCATTTCAAAATAAGTTCTAGGGCAAAGTTTACAAAATCACCTAACTTACCGAGCCTTGTCTGTGTGAGAAAGTTTTACCAGTTACACCGGTACAACTTCCTTTGTTGACAGTCTTATTCAAGTCTGAGTGTCTTTTTACGTAGTCTAAAATAAAAACCTGTGCTCATACTGTAACAAGTTGCTACTCACAAAGTTATATGGCCACAACCACATCACTACAACTGGTAAAACTCACCTGTGTATACAAATTTTGAAGATGCTAAATCACATAGCAACTGTTAAAAAAATGTTACACTTGTCAACTTTACAAGTTAAATTAAAAACAGGAGCAAGCAAATAAAGAACCAGGAATTTACTCTGATTGCAGGGCAAGAAGATAACAGTTATAGAAATGAGAGTACAGAATAAATTATGTTAAGGATAGGATATGGAACATCAAAAAAGCAAAGAAACTATGATAAATTGGAGCATCTCTCTACAAAAAGGCAAAACCACTAACTTGGGGATATATGCATAAGCATTATTTTGCCTACACAATGACATGTAGACAATCCGTGGCCACCTTAACTTTGTGCTGACACAGCTATAAGTAGCCCAGAGTTGAGAACCTCTGCTCTGAAACGTGAAGTATAATGTTATTCTGGCAGTATGCCATTCTGATCTATAAACTTAGTTTTCTTTAATAATAAGTGCTGTCTCACTCACTTCATGAAGGTAGAAAGCATTTGATGTCGTTCAGTAACAGATTTGTTTTATTCCAAGTATGTTTTAATTATCAACTCCAATTTTTGTACTAGCAGCAAATTAGAAAATGGGAGATCAATGGTCCAAATTTCAATTACTGCAGAAATAAAGATCCATAATAGATTTTTTAAAATGCCAATGCTATTTGGCAAGCAATTAAAAGAATGCACCAATTATCCACCAGTGCTTTATGATGGTTTTAAGTTTTTCCTCTACACATTTAGATATATAAACTTCATCTGTTTTTGAGTAGAGGAGGAGATGATAAATGGCCTGTATGGACTAACAATGCATTGTAAATTAGAGGAAAACACAAAGTTTCTAATCACACTGTAGCGAATTGGAAGTTTTATTTTCTTAATGGTGCTGTTTTCACTAGTGGATTGGAGGGCCAGGTCACTTTTCTCAATTTGATGTTTTCCTCCTTTTCCTATTAATGGGTGCTTAGCCCCATTCATATAGCTGAAATAAGGAACCTGCACTAAAAACTAAACTATTAACAGTTAGGGTGTGAATGTTTAACCCGTTAACCAGTGGGGGCTGGAGCAGATCCCCACCTGCCATAGGGAGGGGGCTGCTCCTGCCCCAAGGGGGGGACCGCTGCAGACAGGGGCTGCACCAGGGCCTGGGTACACCACAGGCAGGAACCACTCCAGCATCCCGGCCAAAACAGCCTCTGTCCCCCGCAGGCCAGGGTAACTGGCCTGCGGGAGATGCCTGGCCTATGCTTCAGTGCAAGCAGAACACAGAAGATCCCTCCCCCTTCAAGGGGAGTGCAGTGCACATAGGTGCACATGGTCCCCACAGCCAGATGCTTTGAGCAACAGGCAGGGGTGTAGCAGGCAGGAAGCCTGTCTGAGCATCCTGCTGGCCGGGAGCCACCTAAGGTAAGCACCAGAGCATGAACCTGGCATCCCATCCTAATCCTCTGCTCCCCTTCCTGCATCCCTGGCACAGGTCATGACCCAAACCTTCTACACCCCTGCTACAGGTCACAATCCAAATCCTCTGCACCCCCATCTTTTCTCCCAGGTCACAAGTCAGAACCCTGCACCACTTCCGGTATCCCTGTCCTAGGTCACAACCCTAGCCCTCTGCACTCCAGCTGCTGCACTCATAACCCATCCCAGGTCCTCCATGCCAACCCACTCCCCCAGCGCAGCTCTAACTCTCCTATCCCACGAGTGGAGGCCAGGGTGAAGGGGAGACACACCTAACCCTGCCCCATCCCCCATGGCACCACTAGAGGGGCTGAGCACACTGTCTAGCTTAGGAAACCAGCCTCTCCCTCCCCATCAAGAGCCATCAGGGAAGCTGGGAAACTCAGCCCCACTCCTCCATTCAGGAGGTGCTGAGGGAGTCAGCTACTCCTCCTTCAAGAACCACCAACCTGTGGCACTGGGCAGTGCAGCCCCAGCCCCTCAGATGAGCTATCTGTCCCCTCTCCTGGCCCCCTGGGCAGCACAACCCTGCCCCATCCCCCAGAAAGGAGCCAAAGTTGGAGAACTGCCATCCTCACTGCCATAAGCAGCCCCATAAGACCCCCAAACCTCCAAGCCCCCTGGTCTAAGCCTCCCTGCCCTGATCCCTGCACACCACACTGCACTGAGCCCCATACACACACACTTCCCACCCTCTGCCCTGACTCCTGCACCTCAACCCCTTGCCCTCAGCCCCCAACACCTCCCATTCCTTGCTCCAAGTCTCCCATCCCCCAGCCTGAGTCCCCACAAAGAACTTAGCAACACCAGGTAAATCCTCTCAACTACTATATATCTGAGAGAGTTTGTTTGTTCAAGTGCTCCTGCTAACCAATGAGAGTTAGTACCATCAAATTCGGTATCCAGCCTCCTCTGACCATAAGCAACAGAAGGGTCTGGTTGTGCCAGGAAAATGGGATATATCTAAAACGAGAATGCTTCTCATAAAACTACACAGAAAAGACAGTCACCAGATAGGTGAAAGGGGCAGGCAGCGGGCATCCCTCCTGTCCAAGACTGCCCCATCCCCGAGCCTCACACCCCTCCAGGTGTTCTTCAGGGAGTTTGGGGGGAGGTTTGAAGCTCCCCTCCCCCAGATTCGTATGGAGACATTGTTGGCTGTTCCCCTTTACCAAGGAGCAAGGGGAAGCGCAGACAGGCTGTGCACTTTGCTCTCACTCCAACAGGGACAGTAAGGGAAAGAGCAAGCAGCCCTGGTACCTATCTCAGAGAAAAGGAGGCTGTGTCCCCCACACACTCCCTGCCCCCCACACAGACTCTGCTGCCAAGAGCCCCCTCACCGCCACCAACCCTGACTCCTGCACCCCCGACGGTCCCTGTGCCCTCCTTAAGGACCCAAGCAACACCAGGTAAATTTGCTAGTTTAAACAAATTTTAACATATACAGAAAAATCTTGTTTTAAAACTAGTTCTGTGAAGCCTCTCTGCTCTGCATTTCACAGACTTATGAAGAAAGTAACCTCATTAACAGCTGTCATTAAAATTGGTCAAATACCTAGAATAATCCATTTAATCATAATATACATCAAGTATAAACAGGACAATTTTTTAAAAATGAGTATTTTCAGATTTCTTTCCTTGTGTTACTCCATCTCAGTATAGAGAGCTATAAACAAAAACACCTTAGAGAGAAATCATTCTAATCTAAGTAGTATATGGAGCAATAGTTTTAAATGCTTACATTTAAACTATTTGGAAAGGTTTCTCTAAGGAATTTAGAGATGAATTTGATGTTATGGTATGATAAACAGAAAAATATACTTGCCATCTTACTAGCTTAAAAAGTGAGGTTAACAGATAGTATGGATTTGCTAATCACATGCATGTTACACTAAGTACTAGCTCTTAATATCTGCAGTAAACATATCTACAGATAAGAATATTTGCTTCCTCCTTCCCTAAACCGAAGATAGATTTGTAAACATATTGAGAGAAGATAATCTGGAAAAAATGCTTGTGTGTTCTGAGTGACATATTTATGGAATGTGTCTTTTGGGATATTAAAAGGTTAACCCCTTTTTTACCCCCATCCCTTTTAACAACCCCAAAACAAAAGACATCAATGGAAAGTTTACAAAAATGAAACTTTAACACACTAAGTCTTATTACATTTAAAAGTTAGCTCAAACTTAATTTTACATACTAATACTATTTAGCATTTTCTGTCTTCAAAGTATAGATTAACACATTTTCAATATTCTTATGTGTGAAACAATATTCTTATGTAGGAAAGTGCAGCAGACCAAAATACTCAGCATATGGGGTTTATGAAGCACATGTTCAGAAAGGGTTCCGTTTACAGTGGAGAAATGCGTGCAAAATGCTCAAAAACATAATAGGCACTGTTCAGGTAAGAGGAAACTGACATCGCGATCAGAGAGGTAATGGTTACAAACAGACTATATACAAGGCACACACACCTATGTACATTCCAATATGTTCTTTTTTTTTTTAATGTCATCCATTAGCACAAAACAAACAATTTGGACTTACGTAAAACACAACTCTTCCAGTTCCATTAGGGAATTATACTTCCAACTATGTCAGATTCCAAATCATTATAGCAGTACAAACAACCGAAAATCCCTATGAGAATAAACAGACTTTGAATTGTACCTGAAGTCAACAGATTTAGGTCCTGACTAACCAAGGCAAGAAACACAGTTGAGGACACGTCACCAGGAAAAATCTGTCTATGTCCCTTGTAAATAAATCAGGGGATTGCTAGCCCACTGAAGGGCCAAGATTTCAATAATACCATGCATGATTCTGACCACAGCCTCTATATAGAATCTTTAACATGAGGCCTAGCTAACAATAAACGAAACATGGTTAACAGAGCTAAGCTGTGAGCAAAGGCAGGCTCCTGTTCACAGATCTTGGCATGAACAGGATCTGAAACTAATTGGTAACAAGTCCAGGTGCAGAACAATAATTGGGACTTATCTTGAGTTGCAGACCCATGACTCACTGAGAGGAGCCTTGAAGTCCACTTCCCAGTTCAGGAAGAGAGAACAGTTGATATACCTCTCCCCGAATACCAACCTAGCTTCAGGGAGAGGTCTGACATATCAGCATGAGTGATGATGTCCACCCATCACAGACGCAAACTGCAGTCCTGAGAAGGGGAGAGGGGCGGGGTGCATTGATAATGGTATACTGTAGCCAATGCTGTGTACTGCTTATTGTTCTCTGTCTCAGGACCGTATAGGAATGTACCTGCAGACAAACCTATTGAAAGGTGCCACCTATCATTCCTAAAGATTCGGAATCTGGATTTAACCTACATTCTACAAGAAGAACCCTGAGGGATAACACCTGTGTATTAACAAGCATGTAAACCTGAGCCACAGGTGGAACACTCATGTAATCTTTTAGACTACTGGCTTATTGTGCTCATTATGTTTTGCCACTAGAACATATCTAGGGAATTCCCACCCTGTTTCTTCTCTCTGCCCATCAGCACCCTATGTAATCTATTGTAATCAGCTGTTTGTCAGTCTGAGTAATAAAAACCTCGTGCTTGAATCTACACAGTGTCAAACTTCTGTCCCTTCACCCACATTCCTCAAACCTCAATTGTTACAGTAGAATTGCCAATGTAGAGAAGCTGTTTCTCCGCCACCATGATCTAGCTGGTTTAAAATGCATTTAATGTTAAATTGCATTTAATCAACTAGTAGATGGAATTTCCATTGATTAGTCAATAAGGGGGGAAACTACGTTTTGGCTAATGGATGAGGCTTCAAATTTGATGCCCCATTTCCTAGTTCTGCCCAACTTATGGAAAAGAAAGGGGCACATTTACTCTTTTCCCCCACTTCCCAATGTTAAGTAATGGCCGAGTTTTTCAAGCCCTGTCTCTGCTTGACTGAAGCTTGTTTCAGGATGAACTCCTCAAATACAAACACATTAGCAACTCTATTCATTTTCAAAGCAAGGAATACATCCTACATATACATTTTGGACAGCTCATATAGGGTGGGCAGAAGAATCTTGTAGAGTTTATAGACAAAAGAACTGAAAGAAAATATCCCACATGTGAAAATTCCCAAAGGCATTGCATTAGCATTGCCTGCTCATTTAAACAGTTAGATGAATAAACCCCATATCATGTTTCCTCAGAGAAAATCTATGTTCTCAATACAGGCAGTCCCCGGGTTACGTACAAGATAGGGACTGTAGGTTTGTTCTTAAGTTGAATCTGTATGTAAGTCGGAACTGGCGTCCAGATTCAGCCGCTGCTGAAACTGACCGCCAATTCTGACTTACATACAGATTCAACTTAAGAACCCCAAGTCAGCTGCTGCTGAAACTGATCAGCCGCTGATTCCAGGAAGCCCGGGGCAGAGCAACTGTGCCTCGGGCTTTCTGTAGTCAGTGCTGGTCAGTTTCAGCAACGGCTGACTTGGGGACGCCTGGGGCAGAGCAGCTGCGGTGCTGCTGGGTTGCTCCAGTAGCACTGCTCCTCGCTCCTCGGCGCTACTGGACCAACCCAGCAGCACCCCAGCTGCTCTGCCCCAGGCGTCCTGATTCAGCCGCTGCTGAAACTGACCAGCAGCGGCTGAATCAGGACACCTGGGGCAGAGCAGCTGGGGTGCTGCCGGGTTGGTCCAGTAGTGCCCAGAGCGGCGCTGCGGGACCAACCGGCAGCGCCCCAGCTGCTCTGCCCCAGGGTCCACAACAAAAGCCTGGTCTGCTGGGGGGGGGGGAGGGGAGGCACACTAGCTGCGCCCCCCCCCCCCCCCCCCAGCAGACCAGGGACACAGGGAGCAAAGCCGCAGCGGCAGGGTGCCTGCCTCTGAGGCTTTGCTCTGGCGCGGGACCCGCCGCTGCTGCGGCTTTGCTCCCAGTGCCCCTGGTCTGCTGGAGATGGTCCCCAGCAGACCAGGGGCACCAGGAGCAAATCCACAGCTGCGGCGGGGTCCTGCGCTTCTGAGGCTTTGCCAGAGCAAAGCCTCAGAAGCGGGGAAACCCACCGCTGCTGCAGCTTTGCTCGCAGTGCCCCTGGTCTGCTGGGGACCGTCCCCAGCAGACCAGGGGCACCGCGAGCAAACCCGCCGGGGCTGCGGCTTTGCTCCCGATGCCCCTGGTCTGCTGGAGACGGTCCCCAGCAGACCAGGGGCACCGGGAGCAGCTTTTCTCGCCCCGGAGGTCGAGGTGGCTGACCGCTGCCTTCGAGCTCCGGGGCGAGAAAGCCCCGTTCGTAAGTGCGGATCCGACATAAGTCGGATCCGCATAAGTCGGGGACTGCCTGTATTCTTGTTAGCATTTGTTCTCGCTAACTACAGTTAGTATAGAATTCCATGTATAATTTAAAAGCTTAATAGGAAATGTCAGGTGTTTAAAGAGTTTGCATAGTCCTGGAAATAAATTCTGCTAGAATAGGAACCTCATTTTCAACATTTATTTTCCAGTTTATAGTGGGTCTTCCTGGAAAAGCACAGATTGTTCAATATAGATTCACAAGAAATAAAATAACCCTTTCGGAGGCCATTGACATGGCAATAACTGTCCTTTGTAACTCAACTTCTGAACACTACATAAAAAAGAATATTATTTATTTTCTTCTCTAGAAGGAGGAAAAGTGGGATACAGACTACCCTTTCTCTTCCCAAACACGGGCACCAAATTCGTTGAGATGCCTGACAAAACACAGCCAAATGAATGATGCCAAACAGATGGACTGTCTGGAACCTTGAAAAAAAACCAACACATTTGCTTGATTGCAGACATTGAAAAAAACCAAAAGAACGCTTCCAAGACAATAGGCAAACTGTGATTACATCCCACTTTGCCTTCTGAAGCAAGCATGAACGTCACAAAGCTTCTGTATGTAGGCAAAGCTCATTTACAATAAACAAATGTAAATGTTCTTCCAGCTACACATAGATTTGCTGTGATAAATGTCACTCCCTTCTGAAGCGTGTGGACATACAAACAACAACCATCATCTGTCTCACAGTAAACCCGACCAGGAGGCTGACAAATCTGCGCATGAAAAAGCACAGGAATGGACAAGCAAACTTAAAGCATAATGTCCGTAGTGCAGTTTATAGCACATTTATAAGTCTGATTATTATTTTCAGTTTGTTCTTTTATGCACATTCTTCCTCATTTGTTTTGAGCGATAGAGGAATTATTTATTATGTTCAACCATCATGAGAGGCATTTTAACAGATGGTTTAAGTTAACATGATAGTCTTATTTAACAATTTATCTGCATTAGAATCTATTTACATAAAATCTATTTGTCTGAGCACTAACATCACTGACTGATAACACATATCTGACGTATTTATTGATTAACCATTGAGTCAGAAGATGGGGGGAAAGAATCAAATGGGATTTTGTAGAACTCACCAAAAGTGGATAATTTGTTTTTAGACTTATTTTATTTTTAAGTTTGCCTCAAAATAGAATGGTAAATTCCTGACATTTTAAAGTATGTAATTTTTAAACTATATTTGGCAATGCCTTTTAGGTATCCTCTCTCTTCTTTGAAATTGTTGGGGTAGATGTCTAATCTCTAAAATAAGTAAATAAATCTCAAGTCCCAAAGCTGCTTCATCATGAAAAATGAGAACATAAATTCCTAAAGGGAAAGAAGGGAACAAAAGAATAGAGGTAAAATTCCTTAAGTTTTATTCATAGAAATAATCTTCCCTCCTCCCACTCTCCCTCCATCTTTAAACACTGAAATAACTGATGAATCTGTAAGAAGCTTTCAAGGATAGTATTCAGAAGCCTCCATTATTTTCCACTCCATCAGTTCATCTTCTTTAGTACATTCTATGCCATATCTCTGTTTAAAGATGTAAACAATTTCACTCTGAATTGCAATGAAGACACTATTCTGATAACTTGAAGTGAATTTACAGAGGTGGCTAAACTATCAGACTGCAACTAAGAACACAAACTAGATAGAATGTGTTCTGTTATTTCACAGAGGCACAAAGCACTGTAAACACAAGTAAGTCCACAGGGCAGCCCTCAACTTTCACTGCTGGAAGAGAGCCGAACTTGACCCACTGCTTTCAAGCAGCGTTTTAGTTTCACCCTCATCAGATCTGAGCAGGAATATGAAGCCCATGTGGGACTTCATTCCTGAATTTCCTGTTTTTCAAGTAGATGCAAACTAGCAGTGGTTCAGTCTGCCCCATTCCTTTATTACTTCTAGTCTGCCCTTTACACATATTAGGCAAGATTGCCCCCAATAAAAGGGGAAACAGTAACGGACAAATGAGAGTAATAAAAAATGAACAAAACGATGGAAAATACTGTAAGGAACAGTATTAGTCAAAGGAATGGAAAGGATAACCAAAAAGATCTTTCCATCTATTATTTCTTGAATTCTAATAATGGATCCTGTCTGCTGAGAGGCTTTTGCCAACTCAAAAGGTAAAGGATTTCTCCCTCTACCAAATTATTAGGTAACCCTCATTCTACAGTAAACTTCCGATAATCCGGCACCTTTAGGACCTAGGGGGTGCCGAATTATCAAATATGCTGGACTATCGGAAGAAGGGGCTATGAGGGGTCTAGGGTGGTGTGGGGGGCATGCCTCATAGCCCCCCCTTCCGACAGTTCGGCTCTGCCCCAGGCTTCCCCGATTCAGCCGCTGATGGTCAGTTTCAGCAGCGGCTGACTTGGGGACGCTGGGGGCAAAGCAGCTGGGGGGCTGCCAGGTTGGTCCAGTAGCACTGAGGACGCTACCGAACCAACCCAGCAACACCCCAGCTGCTCTGCCCCCAGCGTCCCCAAGTCAGCCGCTGCTGAAACTGACCAGCCCGCTGGTCAGTTTCAGCAGTGGCTGAATGGGGGACAGCTGGGGTGCTGCCAGGTTGGTCCCGCAGCACCGAGGGGCAGCGCTATGGGACCTACCAGCAGCACTCCAGCTGCTCTGCCCCCGGCTTCTCCAATTCAGCCGCTGGTCAGTTTCAGCAGCAGCTGAATCGGGGAAGCCGGGGGCAGAGCAGCTCCAATGGTCCGGCTGCCTGGAGCACTTCCGGGTTCCTGATGGTGCCGGACCATCAGATGCCAGACCAATGGAGTTTTACTGTACATCTATTCTACTGCTGCCTCTCAAAAATCTGGAGCTGCCTTCCCTGTTGTTATAAATTATAGCTATCAAAACAAGGTAAATCTTGAAAGAGGTGTGGCCCAAAATTTCAGACCCAGTTAAATAACTCGCACATCATTGTAATCTTCCTCTACCTACAATTTGGATTTTATTGTCTCGCAATGTCAGTCCTACACATTTAGATACTAGAGGATCAATAACTAAGGCCTATCGATGTTTCCAAAACTAGAAGTGAGGGGCCCAACGTTGCCATTCTAGAGTGACTTTATTTACTAAAGATTATACATAGTGTACCAAAACAACCATTCACATTGCAGTTACAAACACTTATGCTTTAGTGTTCTGGGCCATCATTTTAGGACACTGCATTATTTATAGGACAAAGCAAGTAAACACTAGTGAGATGGCTGCAGCAAGATTCGTCAGGACAGAGTGAAGACACTAGTAGTCAAAGGAGGTTCATTTCAAAGTCTGGGAAAGGGGCTGAGCTAGACAATTATTGGATTGAGAGGAATAAATTGGGGGGAATGAGTTATCAACTCACACAAGCCAAACACCTGGTGGTGATTTTGGGGGGCAGAGTGTATGAATAAAACAGGCATCATGCAAGATAGAGGAACCTAGCAAGAGACAGCAAACCACCCCAGGGCTGGCAAATCATCCAGAATCAGACAGCCGCTAATGAATACCCCCAACTCAGGGTGAGCGCAGTAGCTACAAACCAGGTCAATGAAGTCTATCAACCAGAATGGGCTGGTGATTGACTGGACAGTGAGAAGACTGTAGTCAGAGCACTGGATCTGGTTGCCAAAGTGTGCTGGTCAGCTGTAGGGTCTGGCTAGAGATTAGATCACCAGGGTCTGGCCAAAGGGGGCTGGCTGAATGGGGCAGTAGCAGGGAGGTCTGGAAGCCAAAGAGCACTGGGTGGGGCAGTGACCGGGGGGAGGGGGGGGGGCAGCCAGAGGATGCTTGGCAGAAGGGCAAGGCAGGGGAGGCCTGGCAGTCAGAGGGTGGGGCAGTGGCAAGGGGAAGAAGCTGGCAGACAGAGGGCACTGGGCGGGGCAGTCGTGGTGGGGGGTGTCTGGCATCCAGAGGCACTGGGCAGGGAAGTAGGGAGAGTCTGGCAGCTGCTGGGCGGGGCAGTGGCTGGGGGGGAGTCTGGTAGCTGGAGGCACTGGGCATGGCAGGGGCAGGGGGGAGAGGGGTCTGGCAGCCGGAGGCACTGGGCGGGGTCCCACGGGAGGCAGGGCAGTGGCGGGGGGGGGGGAGGGTCTGGGCGAGGCAGTGGCGGGGGGGGGGGTCTGGCAGCCGGAGGCGCTGGGCGGGGCAGTGAGCGGGGGTCCCACGGGAGGCGGGGGGGGGGGCGCTGGGCAGGGCAGTGGCTGGGGGGGAGGGTCTGGGCGGGGCAGTGACGGGGGGGGGGGTCTGGCAGCCGGAGGCGCTGGGCGGGGCAGTGCCGGGGGGGGGGGTCTGGGCGGGGCGGGGCAGTGCCGGGGGGGGTCTGGCAGCCGGAGGCGCGGGGCAGTGCCGGGGGGGGGGGTCTGGGCGGGGCGGGGCAGTGCCGGGGGGGGGTCTGGCAGCCGGAGGCGCTGGGCGGGGCAGTGCCGGGGGGGAGGCTCTGGGCGGGGCAGTGCCGGGGGGGAGGCTCTGGGCGGGGCAGTGCCGGGGGGGGGTCTGGCAGCCGGAGGCGCGGGGCAGTGCCGGGGGGGGGGGGGTCTGGGCGGGGCGGGGCAGTGCCGGGGGGAGGCTCTGGGCGGGGCAGTGCCGGGGGGGGGTCTGGCAGCCGGAGGCTCTGGGCGGGGCAGTGCCGGGGGGAGGCTCTGGGCGGGGCGGGGCAGTGCCGGGGGGGGGGGGTCTGGCAGCCGGAGGCGCGGGGCAGTGCCGGGGGGGAGGCTCTGGGCGGCGCGGGGCAGTGCCGGGGGGGAGGCTCTGGGCGGGGCGGGGCAGTGCCGGGGGGGGTCTGGCAGCCGGAGGCGCGGGGCAGTGCCGGGGGGGGGGGGTCTGGGCGGGGCGGGGCAGTGCCGGGGGGGAGGCTCTGGGCGGGACGGGGCAGTGCCGGGGGGGGGTCTGGCAGCCGGAGGCGCGGGGCAGTGCCGGGGGGGGGGTCTGGGCGGGGCGGGGCAGTGCCGGGGGGGGGGGTCTGGGCGGGGCGGGGCAGTGCCGGGGGGGGGTCTGGCAGCCGGAGGCGCGGGGCAGTGCCGGGGGGGGGTCTGGCAGCCGGAGGCGCGGGGCGGGGCAGTGCCGGGGGGGGGGGGGGCGCGGGGCGGGGCAGTGCCGGGGGGGGGGCTGGCAGCGCTGGGCGGGGCTGTGGGGGGGGTCCCACGGGGGGCGGGGCAGGGGCCCCAGGGGCCGGGACCGAAACGCCCCCGCCCCGCTCGCTGCGAGCCCCGGGGCGGGAGCGGCTCCCCCAGCCCCCCCCGGCGGAGTCGCGGCAGCGCTTCGAGAGGCGAGCGGGCGGGCGCAGCCGCTTCTCCGCGGCGGACTCCTTACCGGCCGGGGCGGCGGGGCCAGCGCCTCAAGCCCTCCGCCAAGATGGCAGCCAGTCCGAGCCCAACCTCAGGCAGCGACTTTCCAAAGTCGGACGGCCACGACGCATGCGCAGAGTCAGCGATGGCGGAGGGCGTGGAGGGTGAAAACTACAACTCCCAGAATGCCCCGCTGGGAGTACGCACGCGCACTACCTGGGCGGACTGGGGTCGGACTGTCAGCTGATGGGTCGAGGGAAGCCGGTGGACTGGGCGCTGGCGCGGCTCCCGCAGGGGAAGGGGCTGAGGGTGGGCCACCAGGAATGGAGACTGGCCGCGTGAGTGGCCCCGAGCCCCGCGCTTCCCTGCTGCTCCCCCCAGTCCCGCCCCTCCCCCTCCAGAGCTGGAGCGAGTCAGCTGCTCCCCGCGCTCCGCCCCTAGCGGCCGGGAAGGGTCTGCAGGGCAAGCCCCAGTGGGCTACAGGTGCCACCACCAGACTGAACCGCGGGGTGGGTTCCCGGACGGATCTGGGGGGGGCGGGCTCTGTGAGCAGTGGGGGTCCCACAGAAAGGGACTGTTGGACTCTGTGTGAGCTTCCCCATAGGGATCCTGGGGGAGAACTTTGTGCAGGCAGGGGGAACTCACCTAGACAAGGATTATGGAGAGCCTCTGCTCACAGAGACCTTGGGGGCAACTCTGGGAGTAGGGGCCACCTCCCCGACAGGAATTTGGAGGGGGTTCTGTGCAGGTAATGTGGCACCCATCCAGACCGGGATTATGGAGGTGCTCTGTGCTAGCAGTGGAGTCTCCCCATAGAGGGGTGCTCTGTGCGGGTTCAGATGTGCTTTGAATTTATTTCATACAGAGAAGGTATAATATGGTTATTCTTTGAAAAGTGGCAGTGGAGGGTTTCACTTTTAATCTCTAAAGGCCTAATCCATCATCAGAATGGCAAATCCCAAAGGAACATGGCTGCTGCAACCAGCTCCAGTATAAAAAATTTAGCAGCACTAAGCACCTTAGATAGAAACATAAACACTGGTACAGTTTCAAAAAGAGATTTCTGCGTTGCATGGATCTGTGTACCTCTTTAGGTATAAATGCACTTACAGCACTGAAATCCTTTTCATCCACAGATCTGTCATGGAAGGAGGAAACAAAGCATACTTTCCAACCATTGCCTGCTATACCACTGTACCAGCTAAGAGTGAGAGGATAGTTCAGTCTCCGTAGTCTGGTCAATCCTGGGCTTCTACTGAAGCACCAGCAAGACTGTTCATTAATAGTATATTAGGACGCATTTTTATGAACTAATGAAGATTAAGGAATTCATAAAGTTCAACAGTTCATAAAACTGCACATCTCAAAATTACAGTAGGTACTGTGCATAAGTATTGCTTTTTCATGCCCTTCAGACCGCTGCCAAGCAATTCCAATGCACTGATGGCATCAGAACATGAAAGGTTGTGGACTTTTTCTTCATCAACTTCACTTTTATTATGTGACTTTTTTCCCTCACAGGGAAAAATGGTTTGTATAATTGTTTGTTTATAACATAAATCTTCATAAAATCAAGGTTCTGCTGTAATACATTGCACTTTTACACATTGATGACCTCCTGAGGTCTCTTCCAGTTCTAGTGTTCTATGATTATATGATCTTAAAGCACTTTGGCTACGTCTACACTGGCAAGATTTTGAGCAAATACTTTTAACGGAAGAGTTTTTCCGTTAAAAGTATTTGCGCAAGAGAGCGTCTACACTGGCATGTGCTTTTGCTCAAGAGATGTGCTTTTGCGCAAAACCAGTGTAGACGCTCTCTTGCGCAAGAAAGCTCCAATGGCCATTTTAGCCTTCGGGCTTTCTTGCCCAAGAAATTAACGTTGCCTGTCTACACTGGCCTCTTGCGCAAGAATACTTGCGCAAAAGGGCTTATCCCTGAGCGGAAGCGTCAGAGTATTTGCGCAAGAAGCACTGATTTTGTACATTACAACATCAGTGTTCTTGTGCAAACACTTGCAGCCAGTGTAGACAGGCGGGAAGATTTTGTGCAAAATCTTGCCAATGTAGACACAGCCTTAGAGAAAAACTGGGGTCTGGCAAAAGGGGGCTGGTTGGATGGGGCTGTACCAAGTAGGTCTGGCAGCCAGAGGGCACTAGGCGGGGTAGTGGCAGGGGGAGGCGGGTGTCTGGCAGCCAGAGGGCACTGGGCGGGGTAGTGGCAGGGGGAGGTGGGTGTCTGGCAGCCAGAGGGCACTGGGCGGGGTAGTGGCGGGGGGGGGCGGGTGTCTGGCAGCCAGAGGGCACTGGGCAGGGTAGTGGCAGGGGGAGGTGGGTGTCTGGCAGCCAGAGGGCACTGGGCGGGGTAGTGGCAGGGGGGGGCGGGTGTCTGGCAGCCAGAGGGCACTGGGCGGGGTAGTGGCAGGGGGAGGTGGGTGTCTGGCAGCCAGAGGATGCTTGGTGGAGGGGCAAGGCAGGGGAAGCCTGGCAGTCAGAGGGTGGGGCAGTGGCGGGGTAGGGTCCAGAGTGCTTCATTTTTTCTTCTTAAAGCACTTTGAGGAAAAATGAACTGGAGCACTGGGAGAGCTTTTGCCCAGCACTCCTGAAGTGGCCACACTGCCAAGGCTGTGCTTTAAACTTTCAAGCGTAGACAAAGCCTCAGCTTGTTCATGAAGATGGAATAATGCTGTCCTACAAGGAAGGTATTTGGGAACACTCATTTGAAATCCTGTTCGGCTACTGAGGATACAGATGTCATTAGTGGGGACAGATGCATGGTTTCCCACTCACATCCAGTAATAGTACTAACAAAGACTTCAAGTGATATGAGAGATTATCATTTCCAGGAGAATCAATGTGAGCAAAAGAAACAGGAGTAACTATTTTGTATGGCACTTGAGCACTACTGTGTTACTTATTTACACTGAAAAACCCAAAAGATCATTGTGTCCATTTATATTTATTGAAACCCCAAAAGAGCCCCATTGTGAGGATGCTGGACAAACTCTCACAGGCTTCTTCCTGCCAGAAATGTTAATTTTAAGAAGATAAGCAACATATGGAGGATGTTGGAAATATGAACTGTTACACACAAATACTTTTGTGAGCCCAGTGTTGTCTGCACATAATACATTACATGCAAAAGCATTATATTAAAAGACCTTTAAGATTGCAAAGTCAAACACTTAAAAGTTAGGAAATGCCTGAATTAAGGTGCTTGTGCTACACTAGTGTGGCTTCTTTGTGTGTAGGCATAATAATACATTCTTTAATTAGCTGATCAGATGCTAGCATTCCCAGGGGACCCCTGCTTAATTCAGTGAAAAGGTTGGTGCACAGTGAATGGGCAGCTATTTGGTATTTCCTGTTATCCTCATTATTCAGTGTGCATCTACTGGATAAAAGGAAATATTGCACAGCTACCTTATTTACTGCACCACATCCAAACCCTGCCCAGAGGACAGAGAGTGTTTCTGTACAGTTCTCATTATAATATCTGAGTACCACACACCCCAATGAATTTGTCTTCATGGGCTGTGGTGGCATTAGTATCACCATTTACCGATGAGGCACAGAGAATAAGGGCAAATGTGTCCCCCTAATGTTAGATGCCCCAGATGTCTCAACGCAGGCATCCAGAAAACGACACACACACAATTAGAGACCACTGGTGCAGATTCTGGTTTAAGTGATTTCCCTAGCCACACATAGGAACTCTATGATAGTTCTTGAGGGTGGCATTTAATTGCCTTCATCATGCAATCATCCTTTTGATATTACTGTTCCCCCGGCCCCCTGCACAACACCGATTCACTCTCAGAGCCCAATCCAGTCTAATAGTGTATGGCTGGGTAATTAAAGTCTATTATAATCCACAACATGGTCCTTGTAATGTACATCATGCACAATGTGCTTTAGTCAAATAAGTTATTGTCCTCAGTATAGAGATAAATGGGGAAATTCTATGGTCTATGTTATACAAGAAGTCAGCCTAGTCCTAGATGATCTAATGGTCCCTTCCAGCTTTTAAAATCTAGTTAGTTATGAATGAATCACAAGGAAGCCATATTAGGGTTGACAGGGTAACCTTAATTTTGGCATGTTCGTGTTGAGTGCTTATATTTGCAACCATAATGTTCTTTTAACATTTTTAAATGTAAGTTTCCGAATGTTTATATAAGCAAACTAAAAAAAAAAAAAACCACACAAAATTCACGATGTAGAACTTAATTGAACTTCATAGTCACCAGCAATGTTGGGATCTTTAGATTCACAGTACAGACCTTGGCCATTTGAACCAATGGAATAGCTGATAGCAGTAGTAGGTTGTTATCCTATATGTGGTCAGCCACTAGAGCAGGATGATACCCTTTGCCAATGAGCATCACAGCTATTTGCCACAGAGTACAAGAATAGTGAGGCATAGAAATCCTGAGTTCAGTTTTAGCTGCTCTAAAATGTCTATAGGCCTTTCTGTTCCTGTCCATGTTTGTCCTAGTGCCCCTCTACTTCTATCCACAGTCCAATGGCTTCTGCCCCACACCTCATCTGATCCTCTCCATCTCTTCATGACGATTATCCCTGCCCCCAACCCTGGCCTTTATTCATCTCACTTGGCTCCTGTTCCTTTCCCCCTCTGTTCCAGTTTCCTGCCCCAACTCATGCCCCTCATACACAATTTTAAGCTACTGAAAAAGTCTTATAATGGACAGTGTTAGACAACCTTGATAATAGATAGAACTGATGGGTCTGTGAGATGTGTCTGTCTGCTCCTCAGTCTATCCTGAATCAGTCTGATAATCTCTCACAATCTCCATGGGGGACATGAGTCTTGTGCTGGAATGTGAAGGTACAAAGTTGCATTAAGTTGCATAAGTCTGCTGGTCTTGCCTGATTAGTTCAGGTAGAGTATTCTATGATAAGGGTCACTTTGGGAGAATTCCCAAAGACACTTGTTAAACAGTACAGTAACTGACTAACTGGGGAGAGTGTGGGCTAGAGGACTTGCAAGGCCAGTCCTACACGTGTGGACGACATAGTGTAAAGCCTACATGTCCACACATAAAGAGGAGTCTCTTATGGTCCTGCGCAGACTACCAGACCTTGGGTGCAGAAGTGGATGCTGTGTGCTGCTACTTGACCCACCCCCAAAGCAGGTAGGCAGGGAAGGTTGAGGAACTATCACCTTTGTGCCAGCCAGTATAGCCGAACCAACACACGGACGTTGTGATTGGCTATAGGTATAAACCAGCAACAAATTATTCTTCACTGAAGCAAGAGGAAAGCAAGGGGTGGGATTTGTGTGTGTCAGAGGATTTGTGCCAGAGATGCCGGCAGGCTCACCCAATCAGGAAACTGAAACTCAGTGGGGCTAACAGCCACTGCAGGCCCCAGGGTAAAGTGTGTGAGGGGGGCTGGCTCTGTGCCCCTGGAAGGGCGGGGCAGAAGGGGCAGGACCAAAGGCCATCAGCCCTTAGCGCTGCCCAGACCGTGGTGAACTGCTCCCTCAGTCCTCAGAGCTGCGCAGCAGTGCTCCAGTGGCAATTCCAAGGGCTCCTGGGCACAGCCACTGCTGTGAGCTCCAGGCCCCTTTGAATCTCTGGGCCCCAAGGCAATTGCCTCCTTTGACACACACACACCCATTGCCAGGCCTGCTGAAACGGAACCATAAGACTTAAATGACCAGTCATGGATAAGGCTAAGATTTAGTTATAGGTATTTTTAGTAAAAATCATGGATAAATCATAGGCAATCAACAAAAATTCACATCCCGGTAACCTATCCATGCCTTGTACTATATACCCTGGACTACATCTTGGGGGGCACTGCTAGTGCTCAGAGGCTTCTGGGGGCATCACTGGTGCTCAGGTGTGCTTGGGAGGGGTGCTCCAAGACTACCACTGCTGCTGGGGGGCAGCCTTGGACCACCACTGTTATGGTCAGGCACTGGGGTCAGGCATACCAGCAGCCTGCTGAAGTCACAGAGGTCCCGGAAAGTCACAGAATCCATGACTTCCGTGACAGACTCACAGCCTTAATCCTGGAGTGTCCACTGCAGCTCTGCTAACAAACACTGAATCTTAAATTCTCATAGGGACCTGACTGTGCTAGACTAACAGTACTTAAAAATACCAAAATAAAGAGGCAAAAGCTTTTGAAAAATGAATATAGCTGAAGAAATATCCTCTGCTTGCACAAACAGAAAGGCTGTGTCTAGACTGGCCAGTTTTTCCGGAAAATCAGCTGCTTTTCTGGAAAAACTTGCCAGCTGTCTATACTGGCCCTTGAATTTCCGCAAAAGCACTGATGATCTCATGTAAGATTGTCAATGTTTTTGTGGAAATACTGTGCTGCTCCTGTTCAGACAAAAGTCCTTTTGTGCAAAACTTTTGCACAAAAGGCCCGTGTAGACAGCCCAGATTTGTTTTCCGCAAAAAAGCCCCGATCGCAAAAATGGCGATCGGGGCTTTTTTGCAGAAAAGCGCCTCTAGATTGGCACGGACGCTTTTCCTCAAAAAGTGCTTTTGCGGAAAAGTGTCCTGCCAATCTAGACGCTCTGTTCCGAAAATGCTTTTAACGGAAAACTGTTCCGTTAAAAGCATTTCCGGAAAATCATGCCAGTGTAGACGTAGCCAAAAAGAGGCTAAATCCATCAGATAAAATATTCTATTCTCTCAGCTTTACCTCTGATGTTTGTGAAAAGTGCATTTCACAGACTGAAGTAAGAGGAACAACAGAAAGCCAATGTAAACATGCAGGCTGCGTCTAGACTGTCAAGTTTTTCTGCAAAAGAAGCTGCTTTTGTGGAAAAACTTGCCAGCTGTCTACACTGGCCGCTTGAATTTTCGCAAGAACACTGACTTCCTACTGTCTGAAATCAGTGCTTCTTGCGGAAATGCTATGCTGCTCCCGTTCGGACAAAAGTCCTTTTGTGCAAAAGGGCCAGTGTAGACAGCTGAGATTTGTTTTGCGCAAAAAGCCCCGATTGCGAAAATGGCGATCGGGGCTTTTTTGCACAAAAGCGCGTCTAGATTGGCACGGACGCTCTTCCGCAAAAAGTGCTTTTGCGGAAAAGCGTCTGTGCCAATCTAGATGCTCTTTTCCGCAAATGCTTTTAACGGAAAACTTTTCCATTAAAGCATTTGCGGAAAATCATGCCAGTCTAGACATAGCCGCACAGTATTACTTAATTGGCCTGGGTCTTTAAAGGGCTCTTTGGCCCCCTGCCAAGTGCAGGAATTTGCTATTAATGAAAGTAGGAACCTAAGCGAAGAGGAGCAATGACTTGGTCTGGTTTGTCCCCTGAACCTTCTCTCTGAACACACTCCTTCATAACAGGACAACCAATTGAAGTATATAAAGACAGAGTCTAAAGTTCAGAACAGACCAGTGACTTAATCTGCATACTTGCAGATGAGCCATTAGCAATTGCTGCGGGGGTCTGCAGTTTCACCACTTGCTGAAACAGTCTTCTTAGGGCCTCTGGCTTTTTAACGATTGACCTGTTTGATCCCCCTGGGCGATCCAGCACAGCGATGAGTATGTCATGAATATATATGGGAGGAGCTAGTTAGACAGATTAACAAAATCAGAGGATGAGGAAGGTGGCTGTTCTTTCTCCTCAGAGGCAGGAGTTTTGGAAAAGAGCACATGTGGTGGGCCTGTGTTTGTGCCACTTGACTCCACTGGATCTGTAGGTATTATTTATAATACATTACAGGTTGCACCTCTATAAACTGGAACTCCCCAGTCTTGTGTTCCAGGATTAGAATCCCAGCATGTTGCTGGAGGTGAGGGGCCCGGGAGCTTGGTGTGATGTGGAGGGGGAGCCTGGCATTTGGCCAAGCTGGACGGGGGCGGGGTGGGGCGGAAGCTGGGAAAGGGCTGGGGGTGGAGCTGGGAAGGCCGGTATATGGGTCAGCTGGGCTGCCAGGAGGTCTGAGCGGGGCACAGGAAGCCCGGTGCACAACCCAGGTGGGCTGCCAGGAGAGTTCGTTAGCCCAGTGGGTGGACAAGGCAGGGAGTGGGGCCGCTGGGGAGCCAGAAATGACCTCCCTTGCTCCAGCAAAATCTCTCATCCCGGACCAGTCAGGTCCCGAGGGTGCCAGACCAGGGAGGTCTAACCTGTATTACATATAACTTAAGCCCGGCATACATTTAAATATTGTACTGCTTGGGTGTATGGTTTTTTAAGCTGACATAGCAATGGTGATAGAAGCACTACTATGGGCATAGTTATACTAGCATAACTGTGCTTATACCCATTGAGGGACCCACTGTAAGGCATGCCGGTGAAAGCTTTATTGGTGTAACTGTGGCACACTAGGTACGGTTTGCCAGTTACTACAGGACTTTGCCAGCAAAACACTTCCTGGGATAGACATGGTCTCATACAGTCCTGAGAGCATGCTAGATCCGTGGTGTCCAACCCGTTCTGAAGCAGTAGCCACTGGGGACATTACATTTCCACTAAGCAGCTAACCGAGTAGTTGATGGAATTTCCATCGACTACTCAATTAGCTCTTACTACATTTCAAAGGCAGAGGTGCAGTGGGAAACCCGGGGCGAGCGGGGACTGCTTGATTCCCCACTCACCCTGGGTTCACACTGCGCTGCCTCTGCCTTTGAAATGTAGCAAGAGTCCCGTGGGGACTGCTTCAGACCCTGCTCGCACCATTTCCCACTGTGCCTCTGCCTCCTCTGCCCTCCATCCTGCAGAGAGGGTGCTGGTGGGGAACCGATTTTTAAGCTGGCTCCCCCCAGCACCGGCTCCTGCTACCCCCCTTGGTCCCTCTAATACAGAGACAGTAAGGTGAGGGAAGCAACTAGTCAACTCGACTACCCAATATGCCTATGCTTATTGGGTAGTCGACTAGTTGCTTACATCCCTAGTAGCCTCTACAGTGGCTACTGTTATAGCAAACTAGCCACACTCAACCAGCCAAATAGCCACATTGTTCAAGCCAACTAGCCACATACAGGCATGTGTGGCTAGAGTGTTGGACACCATGGTACTAGATAGACATGCAAAGCCTGTGTCAGGACTGTTCTCCACTCTGGCACTCTGAGTGCAGAAGATGGGGACCAGGAAGAGACCTTAAATATCTTGAGCTCTGATTACAAAAACTCCTGAGTCACAAATGCACTGGCTCTGAGAAAAACAAAAGCTGCCACCATCAAGTGATTTAAACCCTGAAAAAAAATGGGGAGGAATGCTTGAATTCCTTTCCCAATGGGACCCCAAGCTCTTTAGCCCCAAGAGAGCTTGAAAAACGAAGCAAAAAAACACAGAAAATAAACTCTCTCTCTGATAGCTGACCTCCAATGCCACACTGACATACACAGACCTCCTGTTACCTTCCAGGACACAAAAATCAAATCATCACCTTAAAAAGGGTGATTTTATTAACAAAACAAAAAGGTCTACTTGAGAAAGCATACTTGGTTGCTAGGTGTTACAGAGCAGAGGAGAACAGATCAAAAACACAAAGTTCTTTGGGCTGTAACTTAAATGGTGAATGGAAGAGGGAAGGCTTAGATTCATAAGGAGAAGTTTAACCGAACAACCAAAACAAAGAAAAATACCCTGATCACGACTAGATCCATATTTTCCCTCTATGCACAATCTGTGATAATCTGTACTTCAAGGCCCAGTTCACTCATGTCCAATATTTCTTATCGGCATGGTAATTCTGAGTACTGCATCTGCTCCCTCCAACCCTTACTTAGAATTCACAAAGGAAGAGCAGACCAGATATCTATATCCAATTCAAATTTTAGCACTATATCCCCACTGGTTCTTCTGATCCCTGCCAACACCCTTGCTAGTTACCTGCGTTTAACCCCTTAGTCACTAGGTGCTGGTCAGCACTCCTCCTATCTATCACAGTTTACAATCTAATCAGGCCCTGATCCTGCAAATACTATTGCACATGCCTAACTTTATGTGAGTATTCCTGTTGACTTCAGTAGGACTTCTGAAACATGCCCAGGATTTTTCAAGATTTTGCCTGGAGGAAATCAGACTAATCTTAATGGCCCCTCATGACTTTAAAATTTGATGAATTTCTGTGAAAATCAGAGTTTAAAGGCTCAATCGTATAGCCTCTGCTCATGGCAGTGGTCCAATTGTCTTCATTGGGACCACTCTGGTAAAGGCAGCAGGATCAGCCCCCAAATGCCTGCAGAGCAAAAGCTGTGCAAGAGCAAGCTTTGATGTATCTAGTATAGGTAATAGTAGCAGTGGATACAGCACTGCAGGGGCTTCAGCCATGGCTAGCATGAGCCCGGCACAGGCCTGACGTATGTATTTGGCTTGCTAAGGTGCTCTGATGCCCATGCTGCCCTGTTACCTAGGCTTGCTGTACTGAAGCTAGCTCAGGTAGGCTAACCTGTGCTGTGTGTAAACATAACCCCAAATTAGACAATATAAACAGCTAAATGGTGAGGCAAGGGATGCAATAGAAAAGCGAAACCTTTAAGTGACATCATCTGGCATACATCTTGTTGGCTTCACAATTTGTATTGATTTTTTTGGTTATTTGTGGGAGGAGGTTACTATTTTTAAATTTTGAGTTCACATTGGAATGTAAATGAAGACCCTCATACTGTAAAGATTTCAAAGTGCATAAAGTTAAGTATACATGTAACAGACCAATTGATGTAAATGGGATTAAAGTTTTCTACATTAATCTTAGAGGACCAGTAACTAATCAAATGGCATCTTTTGGACTGTTTGTTTTGTTTAAAATATTTTCATTTAAACTTTCTTTCATTGAGAAGAAATTTTGTACTCTCTTTTAACCTATGCCTACTCTATTGTATTATTAATAAGTAATTGTATTTCTATATTTGTGTGTGTGATGTGTGTGTGGAGAGGATTCTTTGTGATCGATGGTTATTCTGTGCTTCTTTTTAATCCTCTGTTTGTTAATTAATTAATAATCATTCTTGGCCCTTCCAGTTAGATGATCTTTTGGTTAAGGAAACAGGATTGTGTGTGTGGCAGGGGGGCGGGGGAACAGCATGTGATCCTACAATGAAAGCCTGACTCTTAAAGCATCCACATAAAGGTAAAGCATACAAATAGCACAGACGACCTTTAGTCTATCATTTTCCAAAAAATGGATGTTTGACTTTGTAATCATAATGATCTATAATAGTTTAAAAGGTATCCCAATTGGGACTGAGGTTCTATTGTTTTAGGTGCTATATGCAGAGGTAGACATGTTCCCTGTCCTAAAAACCTTATAGCCCAAGGGCCAGATCTGAAAAGTATTTTTGGTGCATAAAGATGCAGATAGGCACCTATGGGTTTTCAAAAGCATTCATGCAGGACAGCTACATTGAGTGTAATCTACAAAGGACTGTAGGCATCTAAATCCTGTTTTTAGGCTTCATTGGAAGACACAAAACTCCGGCTTGGCTGTTGCCTAACACTGTAACTACTTACATTCATCTGGCACCTAAGTTTTTGCATTTTTTTTTCTTTCAATGGAGTTAGACACCTAACTTGCCTTGGGATTTTTGACTAGGGTTCAGGGGCGGCCCGTGACTATAGGCTGACTCGGCTGTCGCCTAGTGTGCCGCCTTCAACGGCGCCCAATGATGACGTCACGGTGTGCCCGGGGTGCCTGATGATTTCACCCTACTGACGGCTCTGCAGGTGGGGGCACCGATCGTGTGTTACGCCTGGGGTGCCAGCTGCCGCAGCCTGCCTCAGGCCACTCCTGCTAGGGTTGCCAGATGGTTTCAACAAAAATACCAGACACACTTGACATATCACAATCTACATTACATCTTATTTGGAAAATACCGGACATTCATATTTTCTCAATTTGTTTCCCGAATAGAAAGCTCAAATACTGGACTGTCCAGTTCAAAACCAGATACCTGGGAACCCTACTTTTGACTTCCCTCCCCCCTTTGCACCCCTAGATGCCTAGCTAGAACTGAAAGTCTGGCTGGAGGGCCCAGCTCCTGCAGTCTCTTATACTGAGTTTAATTTACTCCCCCCTTCCCTAGGGCCTTGCTCCTGCAAGGGGAGCGGGGAGTGGGAGTGTTTGTGTGGGGGGGGGGCGGGGAAGAGGGTGTCCTGAATGTCAAGTGGGCTGCTGCAATGTAACCAATAGTGAGAAGTAAGGGGGCCACCAGACGGAGGGAGGCGGCCCCTGCACTAGGGCACTGTCCATTCCCGGTGCGCAGCCCCCGTGATTTCAAAGGTCGGTTCAGGGCGCTCGGTTGCGGAGTCAGGGACACCTGAGTGCGGCAGGATTGGCCCGGCCGTGTCCTCCCCCCGCCGTTACACAACCTGCCGGCGAGCGCCCCCCCGCAGCCTCATGCATATGCAATAGGGGCGAGTCTATTTAAAGCCGCGGGTGGCGCCTCTGGGCCCTTCCCCGCGCTCGCCGCCTGCAAAGCGGAGCCAGCATGTCGGACAAGCTGCCCTACAAAGTCGGTGAGCGGGGCCCGCGCTGCGATGCCGGGGCCAGGCGAGGCGGTTTCCCCGCGTGTGCTCCTTGCAGCCGGGAGACGTGGTGCGAGCGGTGCAAAGGGCGCCTCGCCCCCCCCCCCCCCCCGCCGCGCGCCCGCCCCCCCGGGCCCCTCGCCCGCCCCCCCCTCGCCGCGCGCCCGCCCCCCCCGGCCCCCCCCGGGCCCCTCGCCGGCCCCCCCCCCGGGCCCCTCGGGCTGGGCCTGGCGCTCCGCGGGGCGGGCTGGACCTGGCGGGGCGGGCGCCACGTGCCGGCCGGGGGCCCGCGGGACTTGCAGCCCCCCCCGCGAAGACTCCGGTTCCCAGGCTGCACCGGGCCGCGCGCCGGCCGCGGACTCGGCTCGGGGAAGCTGCGGCCCGGGGGGGGGGGGTAGGAGAGGGCGCGCGCCGGGGGTGCCGCTGGCCTGTGCTCGGGGCGGGGCTTCCTCCTGCGCTGCACGGCTCGCAGCGCCCCCCCCCCCCCCCCCCCGTTGCATAAAAGCATCACGCGTGGGCGCGCCGGCACCTGAAGCGGGGCAGCAGCTGTGCGTCCGGGGGGGGGAGAGGGGCTGTTAGAGCAGAGCCCCCCCCCGCCGTGGCTCCGAGCGCGAGGGGCTGAGCTGGCCTTGCCACCCCCGGCTGGGAGGGGCGGCAGGCTCAGTGGGGTGAGCTCTGGCTGGCGGGTTCAATCGGCCATTAGGGATGGGGACGTTCCTGGCCCTGCTGTGCAGGCAGGGGCTGGACTCGACCGGTCCCTCCCAGTTCTAGGGGATAGGCATCTCCATTCATTTCAAGCCGTGCTCTAGTCAGTTCACAAATGTTTGGCGGACTGGTAAGTTTTTATTTGAATATTCATTATGCAAATAATAAATATGCAAATAAAATGTTATCTGTCCAGCTAGCCCCAACCCTTGCTCCCCAGTGTCTAACACCCTTTGACTCCCACCCCATGCCCTTTGACCCTTTAACCTCTGACCCCTACAGCCCATGCCAATACCCTCTTGCCCTGTGACCCCACCACGCCCTCACCCAATACCTCTTTGATCTCACTCCACTCCTGCACTCTCCAGAGCGAGGCTTCCCCCTCTAGGGTACAGAGGCAGCAGCGAGGGGTAGTGTGGGGCTGGGAGCACACTGTCTGCTGGCCCCGCCCCTGGGGACCACTGAATAATCATGTAACCAATAAGATTTTGTGTGGGTACACAATTATTAAATTAAACATGAACATCCCTAAATGGGGAAGTCTTTTCTAACAGCTGCAATGATTGTGGAACTGGGCTCTTTCCCACTCCTTAGGCCTCTTGCATGAAATATTCTGCATGAATCCGGTGTGGAAGCCATTTATCGCATTGTGTTACATGCACACATCTTTATGCTCCAAAAACTAATCTGCGCACGTAGTTTTAGACACAGGTTGAAATTTGTGAATGCAAGTGCTTACAGGCAAGTGTGTAAGTGAAGAGGGCTGGTAATATTGAAAGCTTGGTTGCTTCTAACTTGCATACCTACATAAGGGTCGTAGACGCTTGGCTTTAGATTCTTGGCTTTCGGTGCATTTGAAAGCACTTAGCTGAAGAAGCTTGGTTGCATGAAGATCTACACTGTTCAAAGACTTCAGAAGGGGGAGGGGAAAACACTGGGCCTTCTCTCTCAGCTGTTGCTTCACATCCTATTTGATGGCTCCCTAGCCCTTGCAGCCAGTGCCAACTTGCAAATGTGTGAGAGTGGATACTGTGGTTTCATGCATTCAGGCCCAAAACCACCTGTTGTCTCTGTTGCAGCTGACATCAGCCTAGCAGAATGGGGTCGCAAGGCCATCGAGATCGCGGAGAATGAGATGCCGGGGCTGATGAAGATGCGGGAAAAGTACGCTGCCTCTAAGCCGCTGAAGGGCGCTCGGATCGCCGGCTGCCTCCACATGACGGTGCAGACTGCAGTGCTGATAGAAACACTGCTGGCGCTAGGTGCTGAGGTAAAGTGCCCTCCTGGGTTGCCTCCTCAGTGTGTCGTTAAGTGACACTATGGTGTGAATATTGCTTTTGCGTTTTGTAATGACACCAGGGACTCTTAGCACACATCTGCATTCCCTTCTGAAGGAGAGCACGCTGCTATTTGCAAACAGGGGGTGCCTCCTCCTTTTCCCAGGGGAAACGTGGCATTTCTCCTCTAGGATCCTAATTCCAGTGCACCATGTCAGCCAGCAGAAGGTGCCCCGATCTCCAGTGCCCATTCTGGCATGAGAGTAATCCTGTCCCCAGTTTAGGGACAGAGGCTGCTGTCAGATCAGGGTCCTGAGCTGTGATACCAAGCAATGTTATCAGGCTGCTGGAAACATCCAACCTCAAGTGACTGTTTCTTAAGCTGCTCAATCTGTGTTTAAAAACTAATCTGTCACTTGACAATCATCAAACAAGGTTCTGAATCCATCTGAGTGCAGCCTCTGGCTTTCAAGCTAGGTATGACTGTTGTGGAGGAAAGGATGCGCCAGAGTTCACACTGCTGGGCTGGGATTCTGAAAGCCTGGATTGAAGTTTGTGTATGATCTTCAGTGAGTCGCTTGGTTTCTATGTGCCTTAGTTCCCTATCTGTAGAATAGAGGTGAGCATTTTCCTTTCCATCAATGGAGTGTGGAAGATAAATATGTTTTCAATTCAGAGCAGCTGATGCTCCGGTAACAGGAGCCATACACGTATCTCCAGCAGAGAAGTGCATTGTGGCTTTTTTTTTCCAGGCTGCATGATTGGAAAGTGATCTATAGACTATTGGCAAGAATTTTCCTCCAGGTGCTAACGTACTTGTTGGATACACATGTAACATGCTTGGGTTCTGGGTCCCTGGAAGATGTTGACAGATGGGAGTGAGTTCAGAGAAAGGCACTGAGGATGAAGCTGGGTGAACTGACTCAGAAAGAAAATGAGCCAAATTTTCAAACATGCTCCCAATTACGCACATAAAAGCAGTGCACACATGGCATGTACGCACGTGCATCTGAGTGCTTGTTGGCACAAATACGGGCACATTTGGCATTGACACTGCAGCCTTTGCTTGCATGGGTCATTCCACTGATTTCAGTGGGACTATCTCTGTAAGGGTGGAAGGATTGCTTCCTTTAACAAGCTAGTTAGTTTGAATAAACATGCAGAAAGCCATCACTGCGCTCATTTGAGAGGGCAATTAAGGCTACAAGCAAACAGCCTGTTCAGCAATGACTTTTGTGTTTCCATTATGCATAGCAGATTCTAGAATTGATTGGGGCATTAAAATAGGTGCACAAACACTCTGTTCTGTTCAGTTCAGCTTAGAGGGGAGATTTGTGTGTGGAAGGCAGTTAGGCCAGCTGGAAAAAAACACAGAAGAGCTGGGTGAGCAAAATCTTACATTCTTCTTAACTGCACATGGCCTTTTCCCCTGCATTTCTGGCTACTCCAGGTTTCTGCATTTGCATTGTCGCCTATTCAGTTCCTTAATTGTGCACACAACATACATGCCTCAAATGTATTCCAGATGCATTCGCTTTGTACGTGACCAAAACTTTTATTACACAGCCATATTCTGCATTCTGTGAACATCTATAACTGGGTCCCTACCCAACTGTTGCTGCATCAGTTTGTTTTTATAATGGTCATGGTCGTAGAATTTAAAAAATCTTGAATGTAGAATCCCAGGGCTGGAAGAGACCTCAGGAGTCATCAAGTCCAATCCGCTGCCCAAAGCAGGACCAACCCCAAATAATCATTCCAGCCAGGGCTTTGTCAAGCTGGGAGTTGAAAACTTAATTGGTAAGAAAGGTGAGATTAGGACTCATGTTTCCTATGTCTAGGCCCTTGCCCTAACCACTGAGCCATGCTGCCTCTCAAATGCTATGCTGAGATTCGGATACAACAGTATCCCACTAGTAAATCTTAAATTTCATTGAGTTGTAACAAAGTGGGGAATAGGTATAAAACCAGCAAAATATCAGCATGTAAAGCCGGAGTCAGCATTTCTTGACTAAGGATCCCAGGCAAAGAGGGAGGTTAGTATTGCTACCCTTGCTTCTGTGCTGGTGTTAGAGCTGAGTGCCTAGCTAGCAGCCGCCAGTCTCTGGCTGCCCAGCTCTGAAGGCCTTAAAGAAGTAAGGGTGGCAATTGTGCGATTCCCCTCTCCCCACACACTCTCACACTTGCATGCATGCGCGTGCCTTGCGGTGCCTTTTATGTCAGGACCTCCTGTTTGAGAATTACTGTGTATTTTCCATCCTTTTACTCTATGGTATGGGTAAAAGTACATAGAAGATTAGATTTCACAGGGGAGACCACATTTTTGCAGTCCATGATGTGTTTTTGGTAGGGCCCTGCCTAAGGGTGTTAAATAATTGAATAGTTGAGTAACCTCATGAATTCTTATTGGTTACTCAACTATTCTATAGTCCCCGTGGGTGGGACCAGCAGCCACTCCCAAGGAGCCTCCTGCCACTGCCGTGTATCAGACATGGCAGCATGGATTGCCAGGTGGGAGGGGAGCCAGTTTATAAACTGTTTCCCCATGCAACAGGGTGACAGCAGCTCCTGTCCGGAGTGGGGGGGAGGTCTGAACGCCCTGACCGGGCACAAGCTGAAATTGAGCCAGGCTGCCTGCCCACCCTGGCTCCTAATACACTTGAAATGCAGAGTCCTTAACCCAGCGTGAGCCAGGACTGAGCCGGGCTGCTGGCCAGCCTGCTAAAAATTTACTAGGGGTAGGGGAGTTGTGTGTAGTCTCTAGCATTAACCAGTAAGCTTTTGCTTATCAGTTAATCAACTACACTGTTCTAGCCTAGCCCTGTCTATAACTTAGTAAGTGCAGTGGAATGTGTGTGCAACAGACTCTTTCACACGTAGTGAGACTGGAGCGTGTGATGTGTTGTGGCTTTTCATCACTAAGAAAAGGAACCTAAACTCAAACTGCCCTTTCTGGGCTGATTTCTTGTGGTCAAAGTTAGAGGCCTCTACATACTAGCCGGATGAAGCAGGAATTTGGGCTGATTTACTCTTCTCCCTGCTCCTCTTCATTTAGCTCCTACAACTAGCGCAAAGACCAGTTGTATTTTGCCTGCTCTGTAAGAAGTTGGCTCAACAAGTAAATCTTGTCTTCGGTTCTGTTCCAGGTACAGTGGTCCAGCTGCAACATTTTTTCCACTCAGGACCATGCTGCCGCTGCCATTGCTAACATCGGTGTTCCTGGTAAGTCTTGTGGTCTCATTTGGCTTGTCAGTGATGGGCAACCTAGGCTAATGAGGGGGACTGCATGTGTGGCCCTCCTTTATCTCCATGGGCCACAAGATTGTCATAATCAAAAGGGTCTCCCAGGAGAGGGTAGTTTTGCTCACTGCACTACCTAGAATTTGTGAGGGGCGCCGACTGACCCACAGCAGCGCTTGGCTGCGGGGGAGCGTGCAGCTCTTGCAGTCAGTGCTGTGTGCAATCAGCACGCACCTCGCTTCACGCGCCCTTGCTTTACATGCATGTCACTTCTGTAATACCAGTAGGAAAAAGACTACGTGGACAGAAAACAGCAGAATTTGGCAACCTGGCGCATGGGCAGCGGGAAACAGTGTCTTGCACATAGAAACCCAATGGGCCGCAGGTGGGCAACCTGCGGCTGCCTGTTTTAGCTAATCAAAGCATGTACAAATAAACTCCAGGATAGGAATAACTCCTCAAAGCAGCGTCCCTTACACCATAGGAAGTTTAATCCAAGCGGAGTTGCATTCAGCAGCTATCCCGGTATCTCGAGACTGGCTGATCCTGCAAAACCAACTAAAACATCTGTTAGCAGCTGCCTTAATTCTAGTCATTACGGCTCTCTAGGCTGCAGCTGGGAGCACGTTTGGGTAGACGACCTCCGGTAGCACAGCTGAAACTAGCACGTTAAAAAAGAGGCAGGGATGTGGCTCTGACAGCAGACTGGGCTCTGCCAGTGCTAGCGCAAGAGGAACGGGGTGAGTGGGCCTAGGCTGCAGTTTAGACATACCCTTGAGTGATGAAGCTGTCAGATGATAAAAATGAAGGCTGTAGATGGTATTTATGGAGTAGCGTGTCTGGGGCTTGCCAGCAGATCCAGGGCTAACGGGCTAAAGAGAATATGCTGGTCCCAAAATATTCAATGCAGTGTCCTTTCCGGTTGGCTACGGTGGCAGCATTAGATGTGCTGACCCCAAAGGTATGCCTGCTATGTTTAGACTGCCATCCCCAAAGCTGCTCAGCAGGTTAAACTCTGCTGTTGTGATGCTGCTGTAGACTGGAAGGTGATAACGTAACTTGCAGCTTGGATCAATATGAATACGTGCTCTGAAGACCCCTTGCTGTGATGAAGGCTTTGGAGTAGTCTCTGCTTAAGGAATTTTTCCTCTTGAGTGGAAGAGCAGCTGTTGATGCTAAAAATCCCAGGTGTTTTGAATCCAGTAACTCCAAATGCTTGAGTTCACTGTATGCAAATGTCCATCAGAAACTCACTCACCTTGGAAAGAAGGTCGGTCCCAGTCTCCTGTTTGCGTTTTGTGGCATCTGCCTTTACGCCTAGTCTTGCTGCACGCTGATGTGTGAAAATGGGATTTTCTGTTGTCGGCTTCAGTCCCTTTCGGGATAGCTGCCGTATGCCTGTGTAGTTAGCGGTTCCCAGTGTTGTTGAATTTACCAGCTAGCAATGGTCCTATAAGCGTATGTAATAAGCGAACTGCTCAGTCTAAGTATTGGTATCTATCCACTAGTGCCTGTAGGAATCCAGTTAATGAAACATTTAAATATGTATTTTGCTAAACATATAGTATAACCAAGGCATGCTTCTGAGATTAAAAAAATGTTATGTCTGTGTTGCTAAATTAAATCCATTTTGTCATACAATGGATTCTTTCTTTAAACTCCCCATGTATGTATGATGTGATTATATTTTCAGAACCAATGGATAAATATGTAAATATAATAGCTACTGTTATTTATTGTGGTTTATAATTAATGTTCAGATTGTGGTTTATAATTTGGACTGAAATGTAAGTTTCAAGGATCATGCAATTCTATTGGCAAATCACTCAATACAACCCAGTTCAGATGAGTTTTGTCACAAGTTTGAAACATTGTCCTGGGGGGAGAGCAAGCTTGAGATACTGTAGGGCCTGCAACCAGGTTATGGTTAAATTTGGAAGCTATGCAGAAGTGGGCAATTTTCTGGGGTATCAACCTAATTTCAGCCATGTTTCTCTTAAAGTACAGTGAAACCTTTGTTATCCGGCACTCTGTTAACCAGAAAACTTTGTTAACCGGTATTGCCCCCAGTCACAATACTGGCACATCTTTAGGCACACAGGCCTGGCTTGGTTTACCATGATTGGCTTAACAATTTTTTATTTAAGAAGTACTAATCATCTTTAACTCAAAATAGAAATGAGACCAACTGCCTCACACTGCAAAACTACCAATATTAAAAACTTGAGTTTTACTATTATTGTCCATTGGTTTTTCCTAGGTTGATGGGACCTTCAGATAACCGGAATTTTTAGATAACCGGAACACCCTAATCCCCGAGTGTGCTGGATAACACAGGCTTTACTGTAGCTGTGTTTCTTTGAGCTCAGAACTCAGTGATGTTTGAGGGTCCCAATCCCCTTTAAGGGTAATCTAATATATATATTTTAGAGTTTGTATGTGTGTGTGTCTGTCGGTCTGAGTCTGTTTGTTCAAGAGCTCCTCCTAAAGAGTGAGAGGTAGGACCACTGAATTGGGCGTGCAGCTCCCTCTGACCATAACTTAAAGTAAGGTCAGGGTTTGGTTGAGCAGGGTCATGGGAATGTGTGTGGAATGAGATTGTCTTGCATCAAGTGGACAGGGAGGGGGTGCGAGCAGGGACAGTTATTACTCACAAATGAGCACAGAGGGGCAGGAAGCACAGGGGATGGTTTATACTCACAAATGACCATGGGGGCAGCAAGCACCCCAGCCCTGGGAAGCAGCTGCCGGCTGACAGCCCAGACCCCACCACACCAGCCACCGGGTCAATCCCAGTTTCTTGTTTGCTTTTTGTGGCTTCCTCTTTAAATAGTCCTGCCCTTGCACACCAAGGGACTCAGACTGGAGACAGGCCAGTTGGGAGGCAAGGTTTGATGTCACTCATGCCATAGCCAGTCTCCATGGTGGAATGGCCCCTCCTGTTCTGTTCCATCTTGAGAAGTTAGGGATGGGTTGTTGGCCTTGCTGCTTGGCCTCTGCCTTGAGTTTCCAATATTGGCGAGTTCGAGTCCCTCTTGGTTTTCTAGCTAGCGCTTTGCATATTGAACCTATCAGGCCGTGGTTGTAGAGGTACGTGGCACCTCACATGTAGCTTTGCCAAGTGCCTCTGCCGAAGGAGCTGGCAGTACTGAACAGTGAAGCGTGTGTGAGTCTGCAGTGTGTTGTGGGCCCTGCTGCAAGACACCAAATCAACAGAACCGAGTGCTCCTCTGCAGTAGCCGATTGCCTGGGGTGTAAAGAGGCATGTGACCAAGTGCCTGAGAAGGCGTGGGAGATGTTGGTGGCTCTGAAATTGGGCGAAGGTGGGGAACGGTAGCGTAGCTGCATGGCTTCATTTCTCTGTCGTTTTATTTTATTTTGAGAGAAGTGAGTGTCTGGTAGGCTCTGACCGAGAGCCCATAATTTTGTGGCCCGGAACCTGAGGCAAAGCTAATTGTATCCTGCTTGCTCTGAGGGAGCCGTTTTCAGCTGCAAACAGAGTCGGTTCTTATCGCTGCCTCCAGGCTAATCACTCCTGATTACTCTCGTCCTTTGACTCTGGCACTGAGTGCTGCTGCTGCTGGGACTGGAACACGGACACACTGGGTAAGAGGCTCAACTAATTATTTCTTGTGCGTGTTGCGGTGCAGTGTTCGCCTGGAAGGGGGAGACGGACGAGGAATACCTGTGGTGCATCGAGCAGACCCTCTACTTCAAGGATGGGCAGCCCTTAAACATGATCTTGGATGACGGTGGAGACCTCACCAAACTGGTTCATACCAAACACCCACAACTCCTGAAAGGTAACGGCCCTGTGTTATGGTGAGATGTTGTGAGGAGAAAGGCTGTTTCCATTTCAGTGGGAAGCTCTGCCTGCAGGTAGGGCGGCACAGAAATATGCTGGCAAATGGTTTAGTGGCTATAGAGGTCCTGAGCCTCTTGTTGACACACACTTGTTTTCAGCTCAGCTCTGTATTGTCCCCCCTTGGCTGTGCCCCTGTAACAGGAAGTGGAAAGTGACACAGGCGCCTGTTTTAGGAGCTTTTGGTGGTGCTTGCCTGTAGCTTGTGACCGCATTTATTAGGATGACACCTCCTTTGGACCATTCTGGGGGTTAGCTTTACTGTGCGCCTCCTCAGTGACACACCTCTTCTCTCTAGCTGTAGCCCCCCTCTCATTCTGAGCTGCTGCTGCCTCTTTGCACGTGGCCCTCCAGCCAGGTCATTATCTGGGTTTTCCCCTTCCGGGGTACCACTTATTCACCAGCAATCTTAAACTGTGCTCCCATTCGCTGCCTCATTGCCACTCCTCGGTCTTGGACAGTTTTCCTTTCTCTGCCCCATGGCGCCTCCTCTTCAGTGACTGGCGGGGGAACCCAAGGAGTGTTCCCTTCTAGACTTTACTGCTTTTCCCTGGCCCTTTCCTCATCCTCCCCGGGACTCTGTCCTGAGGGTTTCCAGATTTTCATCTCCCTCTGCCCCAGGAGTAACTGTAGGTGGTTCTTGGAGTGCTTGCTCCGACGTGTTCCAGTTGAGGTGTGCACATGCCATGCACCCAACTGCCGGGAAGTTGTTACCCTCGCTACTACCCATGGGGTGGCTGTGGAACCCCCGGAGTGGCACCACCGCGATGTGGATCCTGGAGACTCTCCTGGTTGGTCGCTATCTCCAGTGGTGCAGCAGGGCTGCTGCTAAGGCAGGCTCCCTGACAGCCCTGGCTCCACGCTGCTCCCAGAAGCAGCCAGCATCCCTGTGGGCCTGGGCAGGGATCTCGGGGACCTGCTCCTGCAGCTCCCATTGGCCAGGAATGGGGACCTGTGCTCAGTGTGGGCTGAGGGCAATGCCTGCAGAAAGGAGCAGTGCCTGAAGCTGTGCCCCCAGGACTGCAGGGCCCATTGGCCCCTTCTGGGAGTAGCCTGGAGTCGCAGCAGGCTGGAAACCTGCCTTAGCCCGGCTGTACCACTGACCAGGAGCTGCCCGAGGCAAGTGCTGCCCAGCGGGGCCCAGCACCCCAAACCCCTTCCTCCACCCCACACTTTGCTCTGGCTTGAAGCCTTCTCTCAAGCTTCTTCCCAGGGTATGCACCCCACCCCTCCCCCCCCATCTCCCAGGCTCAGCCCAGAGCCCTTCCCACACTGACCCCCCCCAAGTCTGCATCCCTTCCCAAATCCCCGCTGCACCCAGTGAGAGTGGAGTGTGCAGGGCATGGCCTTAGGGAAGGGGTAGGGCAGGATCCTGGTTTGTTTTTATTGGGTATAAGAAGGCTGGAGGCCTCTTTCTGCTGGGCTTTATGTGGGCCTCTTCCTTCAGAGGTGAGCTGCTTCCCACTTGGCGCGCTCTGCGCAGCTTGTCTCCCCTCATTTGTTGCTTAATTGGCTGATTGGGCCCAGCCAGGTCCAATTCCGCCTTCAGACCCAGTTTGGGGAATACACCCGGTCAGAGGATTCTGGGCAGGGGTGGGAGGGGGCCCTGAAGAGCAAGCTCTACCAGCTGCTCCCTGCAGTTACATTGGGGGGGGGGAGAAGTTCAGTCTAATACCTTGTCTCTGCTCCTCTTCTTGAGGTCACTGAATGGAGCCGTGACCTGAAGCCTTTTTTGCCACAAAAGCTTCCTGCAGGCGGTAACATGCTCTGACCCTGTTAACGTTGGCAGTGCAAAGGGCTGATGAAATCCATAGTGAAGAGTCAGTGACAGAGCAGATCACCCTGCTAATATCGTAGCACAGTGAGCTAATGGGGGGGGGGTCGGCGTAAGCTAGTGACAAGCAGCCACCTAATGAGGCTCATCTCAAATCAGTTTTGTGCTGATCAGGGTGGTGGGTGGGCGGCACTGATTTGCCCAGGGAAGTCGACTGTCCAGTGATGCAGACACACCTACTTTGTGCCTGCAACACCCAGTGCTATCTCAGTCCTCAGAGTTCTGCTAATGTAGCTCGGCAGCCCTGCGACACC
This sequence comes from Pelodiscus sinensis, assembly GCF_049634645.1. Lineage (NCBI taxonomy): Eukaryota > Metazoa > Chordata > Testudines > Trionychidae > Pelodiscus > Pelodiscus sinensis. The sequence goes on along the minus strand of NC_134728.1, from coordinate 35,512,824 downwards.
CCCAGGGGCTACGCTGAGACCATTCAATTCACTGCCCTTTGCCATGGGCCTCAGGTGAGACTTCTGTAGGGACTTGTTGCACTTACTAATCAAAGATTGGTCTCTGTGGTAACCATAATGGTCTGTGGCCATTGTGCTTCTAGAGAGCATTGCACTAAACAGGAGGAGAGCCTTCTGGAAGATGAATGTTGAATCGAACTCACTTCCCATAACAAAGCCCTTCACTCACCTATGCTGGCATAAATGTACTTCCTTCCGGTCGTCTTGAGGTTTAGTGGGCGTTGTTTTAGACTTTTCCTTGATTTAGACTGACTCTGACTCCCCTTTTCTCACCAGGGAAAGCGTTGAAACCCATCTCTGCATCAGGAGTTCTTCGCTCACTTCCTTCCATAGCTTTCCTGATCTTTCCTTTCTTGCTTAAACACAGAGATTTCCTTGTTGACATGTTTTCTTTCCATGATCTTCCAGTGAAGTCACGACAGATGGGTCATTGCATTAGCACCTCCAATGTCATAAATGGAAGGCTGCATTGCTAGAGGCGCTTGGGCGGGAGAGCTCTTGTTCCATCACCCGTGCAAGTGGGTCTTAAAGCCACTTGGCAAAATCTTGTGCTTTTGTGCACAAACTTTCAGGAATTTGGGGATTGGTTTCCCCTCCCCCATCCTACCCTAAGAAATGTCCTTCTGCGAAGGATCCCTAGAGGGCAGCACTGCACTGCTCATCGGTGTCTGCTTGCTCTGCCTCTGCGGCTTTAGGGGTTGCTTGTGGTTGCAGTGAGGAGGGAAATCTGCGGAGCACCTTGATTGTATGAAATTTCACTTTCACTGGAGATGGATGCAAGGGCTGTACAATTTTTGTGAGTTGGCAGAATTTCCACCACACAAGGTACGTGTGTATTAAGCTGTGGCTTGCCCTCTGTTGGAGAGGGGAAATACACCAGGCAAATGCTGATCGCAGTTTTTGTAATAGGTAAAACAGGCTCAACAGATGTTGAGGGAGGAAAGGAGAAGACCTGTTGCCGCTAATCTAACCTCTGGCTCCAGCAATTGGTCTATGTATCATAGATTCCATCCCCCCTTGGAGATCTCGTGTATATAATTGCTGGGTCCTTCTACATCCGAGTGCGCAATATTTCATGAGGGGCCAATCTAAGATTTTGGTAAGCGGCCAAGGGCTGCACTTCTCCCTGGATAGGGTGCGGGGTCTGGGATGGAGATTGGGTGCAGAAGGGAGCTTAGGATAGGAGACTGGAGTTCAGTAGAGGGTCTGAGAGTTTGGGTGAAGGAGGGGGATTAGTGTGCAGGATACAGGCATGGGTATGGGTGCAGGAGAGGATTCTGGCCTGGGGGAGGGGTGCAGGGTTTGGGAGGGAGTTGTGACCTGGGGCAGAGGAGTGCAGAGGGTTTGGGGGGTGAGCTGGGGCTGGGAGTTGAGGTACAGGAGGGGGTGGGGTGCCGGAAGCAGGCTCTGGCCAGGAGGTGCTTAGGTGGCACCCAGTGGGATCCTCAGGAGGTTCCCTGCCTGCTGCAGTCCCAGGGCTAAGAGTGTCTGGCTGCTCCATGTGCTTCTCTGCACCACGCACATGCATGTGTACGGGAGGGGGCGGTTCACTCACTGCTCCTGCACCCACTGGGGACTCCCCTGCTGGCCCCGGGCTCCATGCAGCGCCTCAGCCTTTGAAACGTAGCCCCAGCTTGCATCCCTAGTATTAGTTCAGATGGAATAACTCTAACCCAGTCACTGTTCTTTTCCCAGGCATTTGTGGCTTGACAGTCTCCCTTAACAGAATTCCTTCCCCCCAGGATTTTAGAACAGCGCAATTAAAAAAAAAATCGCACAGGCTTGAAATGTCGAATTAAAAACTAAAACCTGGACATTGTTGGTAAAACTTTTAAAAAGCGCCTCTGTGTGAAGAGCCCAAGTCCCATTAACTTTCAATGAAACTTAGGCTCTGAAGTGACGTGGGTGTGTTTGCAAATGTTGCCCTGTGTGGCTCAGATCACTGGTGTTGGTCTTCAATCTGGACCTGTGCCTTGGGCAAAATTCCCATGAATCTGATGTTTAGTGAAGTAGCGAAAGTCGGTAGGGAAGAGAAGGCGCATGTGAATGTGATTATTTCTATGGACCCCTGATTGGATTGTGTTGGAGTATTTAGCGTTTGCATAGTTCGTTGTCCCTTCCTATCGCTTTCCGAGACCTAGAACCCATCCTTGGAGACACAGTGCTGAGGCAGATCTTCCTCGCTGCACAGCTGGGATCTGAGGTTAGGTGTCCAGAGCGTGGCGACCAAATGAGTTACAGTCTGTGGGTTCCTGAGTCCCAGACCCATGCTCAGTCCATGAGCCTGGAGTGTTCAAACTGTGAGCCGAGAGGAGGCTATTAGTGGGGCACAAGGACCTGACTGGTGCTGGGAAGATCCCAGTGGTAAAAAATGAAACCAAACCAAGCTCCTGACACGGGGGCTGCTTGTGTTTGCGCCAGTTGCCCCTTGGCCATGACGCTGATGTAGCCAGGCCAGACCTGACCTGAGCGGTGCTGAGCTCCGTTCCTCGGACTCAGGAGCTTCTGCCTGGGGGTGGATGCAGAGCAGGCTCACTCTCCAGCCCCCGCTGCCCACCAGGATCTGCCTTGCTGCCCAGTTGTTACCCCTCCTCCCCCTGAAGGACCTTGTCCCTCGCTTGGCGGGAGGACACACGGCAGACAGAGCAAAGGCTGCTTTCCGTCCGCCTTGCCGGCTCGCTTCTCGTGGCTTCTGTCTCATCAGCGGCTCTCCCTCTTGCCACTGGTTGGCTTAACGTGTGTAAAAGCAGCCAGAAATGAGATGTTCTTTGGCCTGCCCTTGCCAGGGTGACCCTCCTGCTGCTAATTCCTGAGCACTGTCCCGTGGCAGGGAAACGTGATGTTTGCTGCCCTGGGGAGTGATTGGCGGTCAAGGTGTTGCAATGTAATCTCAGGGAGTTAAGTGAATCCAGATTTCTGTCCCAAAGTGACCCCCAGCCAGGAAAACATGGCCCATCCTTCAGCCTTTCATAAGAATTCCATCCGACTCCAGCAGTTTCTGTGAAGGCTGCATGGCTGAACCTTCTCGGGGCAGGTGGCTGGAGGAATGCTCCAGGAATAGCTGAGCTTCAGGGAGCACCAGTCTGAAATCCACCTGCTTTTGTTCTAGTGAGCACAGGTCACTGAATGGAGGGCAGCCACCCGGCAGTGCAAGTCCATGCTGACGGACTGCTCGGGCCTATGGCTGGTTTTCTGTTGCAGGTCACGCAGGGAATGTGTCTTTGTGGGAATGAGGTGCCAGTTGCCCTGTAGACTTTAGTCCTATGGGGAAAACTTAAAAGGAACAAAATAAAGCTGTTCCTTCTTGCCCTGCAGCACATTTCACTCACGTGGGCCTGCCAGCTGTGCCGCTCACGTCCTGAATCAGATTGTTGGCCACTGCTGGCCAAAAGGAAGGATGGTTCGAGTGGTCGTCTGGCATGCCAGAGACTTGGGTTCAGTTCCCTGTTCTGCCAAAGACTTCGTGACCTTGGTCAAGTCACTTAGTCTCCTTGGTCCTCAGTTCCTGATCTGTCAAATGGAGAGCAGTGCAGGTGTTAGGAGGGTAAATACATAATGCCTGTGAGGTGTTCAGTTACTAGGGTGATGGTGTAGAAGTACTTAGGTAAATAGTGCCTGTCTGTGTTCTGCCCCAACTCCGCTGCAGGACAGTCAGGCTCTAGGCTCATGGCAGCAATAATGTGTGAAGAAATGGCTGGAGCCACTGTAAGGCAGGTGGAGTCTGAAGTAGGCTATTGGATTATTCTAGGTACGTAGGGGCTCACCTGGGATACTTTCAGCCAGGTGGACATAGGATGCATCTACATATGAAATGAGGTTGACTGTATTCAGATGAACGTTTAGCATCTGATTTTATAAAGTCACTGGCGCGTGTCCATGGTAAGCGCATTTGGTCAAAGGAGCGCACCCCCACTACCATTGATTCTTACAGCAATGCACTGTGGGTAGCCATCCCACAGTTCCTGCTGCCCATTTGATTTCTGGGTTAGGGTCCCGATGCCTGATGGGATTAAAATCATTGACCTAGGTGGGTCTGGGAACGTGTCATCCGTCTCCCAAGATGGACTTACATCCTCCTTCCCTCCTTGAAAGCAGCTGCAAACAATTTTTTCGCACCCTTTTTTCCTTGGTTAGTCTGTGCAGGTGCCATAGCAACGTAAGCATGGACCCCACGCTGCTGTGGCAAGCTTTGCAGCCCCTCAGGCCTCATCCTGCAGTTTGTCCGGAGCTTAGCTAGGAGCTGCTGGTGCGAGGAGGAACGTGAGGAGGCTATGCACACAGATGTGCAGGAACCCATTGAATGGAGCATTTGGCATATGGTGATTGCAGTGGGGTGTGTTAGCACAGTAGAACACAGATTCTGGTCTCAGGAAAAAGCAGAGACTGATGGGACTGCAGAGATACACACCTATGGGATGATGACCAGTGGCTGCAAAACGTTTGCATGTGTGAGCCATTTCCATGAAACTCTGAATTGCTTTTCCCCACCCTGACGTGCTGCAGTGCCAAAAGGAGACCTGATCTGACCGGTGAGAAGCGAGTGGCAATAGCCCCGTGGAAGCTTTCGGCGATGGATTGCCATCTGTCCGTTGGGAGTCTATTCGGAGTGGGTAAATCTACAGTGGGGGTTGCTGTGATCGAAGTAGCCAGAGCGATCAGTACCCTCTTGCTAGGAAGGGTAGTGACTCTGGGGAAACGTGCAAGACCTAGTGGATGGCTCTGCTGCAATGGAGTTCGCTAACTGGTGGGGGGAGAGACAGAATGCCCCACCTTTGCCAAAGAGCACATCAACTACACGGGATACGTTTCCACGGTGTTGCAAGTACTGGTGGGTCACATGGGCTGTTTCACCAGTCTCCATGTGGGATGGTCAGGAAAGATGCAGGACATGCACAACTTTAGGAGTTTTGATCTCTTCAGAAAGCTGCAAGATGGATCTTTCTTCCCAGACCAGAACATTTTTATTGGTGACATTGAAATGCCAATATAAACTTGAAACAACAAATAGTCTTGCAGCACCTTAGAGACTAAAAAAAAAAAAAAAATTTAGATAGTATGAACTTTTGTGAGCACAGCCCATTTCTTCAGATGAATGGTGTTAAGGAGTCCAGAGGGCAGAGAAGGAGAAGGGATGGGGAGGGAAAGAAAATGAAAAAAAATATATTGTCAATTAGTGTGCATGGTAAATGAGGCTGATAGAATGGGTTCTAATAAGTACCCGGTGCTTGGCTTTTTATGTCTTTATCGTGTGGAATGTAGTGGGCCATCCAGTTAAGGTCTTTGTTTTAAACCTCTATTGCAGGTGTCAAAGATGTAAATGAAATCAAGTTTCTGTAGCTTCTCTCTCCAGCTGGCTTTTGAAATTGCCCTGTAATAATATTGTCCCCTTTAGATCTGTTAGTGAGTGCCTGGGCAAGTTAAAATATTCCCCAAACCTTAGAGACTCAGCCTACCCCTGCCTCTCGTGGCTAATCACTTTGTGCACAGTCCACCTCAACAGCAGTAAGGAGCTCTTCAACTAGAGACTGAGCAAATGCAGAATGGTGGTAGAATGTGCCTTTGGCTGTTTAAAGGATGTTGGCACACTGAGTGGTTTAGACCAGTGTTTCTCAACCAGTGGTACAAGTACCCTCGGGTACTCGAGAGGAGTCTGGGCGTACATCAACACAACTGACATTTGAAGAAAACTGAATTTTTGTTTTAAGTTTTACAGCGCTTGATTATTTTTGTACTTTTTATACCCAAAAATTTCATCTCCTGTCCGGCTACGATTAAGCTGTTTAAACAAATGTGTTGCAATGGTAGAAAAAATGTTTGTGTGTCTGAAAACTGTAGCTGCTGGGGGTATTTATAGTTTTTTTTAAAAAAGGGGTACTTTGTTAAAAAAAAAAAAAAAAAAAAGTTGCGAGACACTGAGTTAGACCTCAGTGAATGCAATATTCCCATTGTTGCTGCTTGCTATGTGCCGCCTAATATCTGTGAAAGTAAGAACAACTTCTAGTGGTGGGGGGGGGGGTGCTGAAGGCCTATCATCTGGCAGCCAGTTATGAGCAGCCAGACACCAGGACAGTGAGACGTTAACATCAAGACAAATTGTGCATCAGAGAGTCTTTGAAGAACAGTTTTATGAATGGCTGGACAATGATGTGACAGTTGAGGGTTGCTCATTACCAGGTCCCCCGTTATGAGTACTGTCCTGTAAACCACCCCCCATGGGTTGGAACGGTGACTATAGATGCTATTGTTTGAAAACATGCATTTTTGTAGGTAACTCAGTGACCCCAGACAAAATGGAACAGAAAAGGAGTTGTGGGTGTAACAAGCATCAGATGATGGCGGGGAGGAGGAGAGGGACAAGCCACCCCTTGGAGTTGAGCGGCTGGCTTGCTGGGACATCCACCCCTTCCCCCCTGCATTGTAGAGTGTCTGGGAGAGGGTATGAACTTGGGGAGTGGGCAGCTGGTTTATAAATGGGTACGGTGGGGGAGGGGCTCTGCTCAAGCTTCCTTTTGTGCCTCTCTACCAGGTGCCTCATCAGGTCCATTGGCTCTCCCATGAGCCTCAGCATCTTGTTCTGTGTGCTAGTCCTGTTCCCCGCATGCTGGCCTGTTCGGTGCAGATGACCTTGGACCTCCGTGCATTGATTTGTGCCGTGCCAATGCGGGTGGATTGTATTTCACGAGTGTGGGGTTTTTTGCCTTCTAATCAACAAAAGCCTGACTGCTAGAGTGAGGGACGAGACCACAGACGAGCATTAGAAGAGAGAAAAAGGGCAGACTTCATAGACGATACTCTAAAAACAAACCGGTTAACTCTTTTACAGTGAATGAAGCTTGAGACGGAAGTCATGGGTTTGAGAGCGAAGTCACTGATGCTCTGCAGTTGCATGGGATCCCTGGCTGGCATCTGCAAAGTTATTTTGGGGGCACCTAGGGAGCTGGGATGTTCTCAGGCTATTTTCTTTTTTTTATTGAAGACCCAAACAGTCCCATACGAGATGGGTTCTTGTCTCTTCCTCCTCCCCACTGGCAGAATTCTTCCAGATGGGGCCACTGTGACTCTGTCAGTCTCAGGCTGGACGTTTCAGTTTGCACATGGCTCTTCTGGTCTCGCCTGCAGGAATTAAAGGCATCTCCGAAGAGACGACGACTGGGGTTCACGAGCTGCATAAGATGAAAGCCAAGGGGAGCCTGAAAGTGCCAGCCATCAACGTCAATGATTCTGTCACCAAGGTAATGCAGGCAGCGTTCTGCCGCACCCCCTTTCCTGCGGATACAGGATTTGCGAGTGCCGCGGCAGACTGTTACTCTGCACCCCATCTGGGCATGCTAAGCTTGTTGTCCTTGCAGACGGGGGCTGGCTGCTCTTTGGCTTGGTGGCTAATAAATCTCAAGATATGGTGGATGGGGTAGGATGTGGAAGGGACCTGGGACATGTATGAGTTAATGCAGCGTGGCAACTTAATGGATTTCTTGCAACTTCAGAAAAACTGTGGTGTAGAATAAAGCACTGGTGCCTTGCAAGAGTCTTCGTTCCTCCTTGTTTGCTGGTATTCCAGCAGCGCACTCCGTTCCCAGCAGAGGCCAGAGCTCCATTAGGCCAGCCCTGCGCAAACACGCAGCTCTTCCCAGCGAGGATAGTCTCTTCCAGTCTAAGCCAGTGGGTCTCTGCCACAAAGCTGCAGCCCATGCGACAGCCTCAGGCCACACAGGTAGTATAGACATTGTGGGTGTGGGCCACCATGGTAACTAGGTGGGAACCATTGGTCTAAGCCGGGGTGGGGAACCTCAGGCCTGGGGACTGAATGCAGCTCCCAGCTTGCGCAGATCTGGCCCCCGAGGCTCATCCCCCCCTGCCCCCCACCTTGGGGAGCCTGTGCTGGTGCTCCAGCCCCTTTACTACCCCACCATAGGGCTGTAGCACACACAGTCTAGTAGGCTCTGGTGTGCGAAGGGAATGCAAGGAGAGTCTTCCTGCTTCTCAGGCGGGCGGCACATCAGTAAGGGGCTTTTTGGGTGGCCCCCGACTGATATTTCTGTGGGTCAGAGGCCCCCAACCCACAAAAGTTTCCTCTCCCCTGAAGCCAACAGGACAGGAGAGAAAACAGACCGGGAAGTGAAGGGACCTGCCTAAGGTGTCACTGTAGGTCAGTGGAGGTGCTGGGGTTAAAACCCAGGCCACCTACCACCAGCCCCAGCTGCACCCCCCAGAACCGCCGCGAACAGTTGGCTTCAGCTGTGGCAGCTGCCAGAACTGAAACCAGCTATTCATGATGGCTGTGGGGGCTGGGCCTTTTGGTGGCGTGCTAATATTTTATTTATATATTTGCATTCGTTCTTTGCATCGTTACTGCTCCGCCAAAAGTCTGTGAACGGGTTTGCCGGTCCATGGTGTAAAACAGGTTGGGAACCGCTGTGCTAGGCTCAGGCAGATGAAAACATGGAATTTCATTGTTTGTCTTCTGTTGCCGAGCTGAGCTTTGAACTAAGGGCTGGGCCAAGATGCCTCTGCCACTGATTTGTAAGGCAGGTGTGAGACGGGGCTCCTTGCTTTAAGTGCCTGGTGCCTTGGCACAGTGTTACTCTGCTGATGGGCTGTGGATGAGTATCCACTGCGATGAGGCTGGCACTTGAGCCCCGTGGTATTTGTCTTCCTTCCCCGGGCGAGGAATTCTTCCCCAGCTCGTCGCAGATGGCGGGGAGCAGTGACTGGGACGTGCTTTGGGCCCTAGTGGCTTGGAGCTGTGCATGCGAGTGCTTGGTGCTTCTAGACCACCCCCCCTTCCCGGAAAGATGCAGCTCCCTAGAACTTGCTGGCTGCGGTTGCCAGGTCAGCGATAGCTGTGCCATTTGGAACAGTCTGTGGGCTTCTGTAGCAAGTGGAGTCTGAGCGAGCCATAGCTCCCTGCTGTGTACCTGCTGCTGTCCAGGCTCTGTCTGTGGCAGGCTCCCATGCGCTGCTCTGTTCGTCACCTTCAGTTGCCCCAGGGAGGCTGTTTTTGAAGCCCAAGAACTAGCCAGCAGGTGAACTGCACGAATGAAATGCCTCTGATAAGAGTCTGCGATAGCCATCTGGGCCGGAGTCCGAAGCCACTGAAAGGAATGCAGCCGAATCCATGTTCAGCTAGACCGACCTTGCCTTGATGTGGGGAAAAGCACGTAGCTGACTGTCCGCTTCGCGGCATTCGATAAGTGTGTCCAGGTCCTCTGTAAATAGGAAGCATGTGAGCGTCTCAGTGATTGCTTCAGCTATTCTCAAATGACTGCTTCCCTCCCCAGAGTAAATTCGATAACCTTTACGGTTGCCGCGAGTCCCTTATCGATGGCATTAAACGTGCCACGGATGTCATGATCGCCGGGAAGGTGGCCATCGTGGCAGGCTACGGAGATGTTGGCAAAGGTTGCGCTCAAGCCTTGAGAAACTTTGGAGCCAGGGTCATCATCACAGAAATTGATCCCATCAACGCGCTGCAGGCAGCCATGGAAGGTGAGCCGCTGAGGATTATGGGGGCAGGGCATTGGGAACTCGGTGCAGCGTTGGTGGGCTCTGTAGCCTGTTGTGTAGCGCACGTCGTGACACCTGGCCAAGAGTCACTGGGAGGTCAGCAGCCCTGGTCCTCGCTCTGATGGAGGTGACTCTTGCATGCGATGGTGCCAGTAATGGACTGTTCCCTTCTGGCTGTAGGGAGTGGAGTTAGTACTGGTGTAAATGATGTGCCTCTGTTGGGACACTTGAGGGTCTCCTCCCCAATTTTAGGCTGCACCGTAGTTCCAGAGTTTGGGATAGGCCCTCTCTGCTTTGTGGCAGTGGTACCAAGTTTCTGAACAGGTGTTGGACTGGCTCCTGCCCAGACAGCTCTAACCTCCACCCGGGCCTAGACTTCAAGGGACCGTCTCCGCGTCCGAATACCCAGCATTCGCCTCCATTCTGCGCCAGGCAGCATAACAATGAGCCTCTTTGGGAAGCCCTACTTGGTAGTGACAAGGAAGCAAACCAAACTCCATGCTTCCTGGGTCCCCACTAGTTGGTGGGTGCCCTGTGCAGACAGGCTGATACACGTGCAGTTACCTCCCCTCCATGCGTGTGCCGGGGTGGTACCCTGACGAACGCGAAACCTGCAAAACTGGCACGTTCACCTTCCTTGGAGGCAGCGTGGTGATAATGGCACTGCACGGCCCACGGGGTGGAAGAGGGAGAGGTGGGGACAGTGCCTGTTGAGCGGGCGTTCCTGTATCGTATCTTCATGTACCGGGTGTTGGCTGGGAGAAGAGGCTCTTGGCAGGGCGCAGGACAATGGTTTTTCTTTTCACCTTCAGGTTATGAGGTAACAGTCATGGAGGAGGCTTGCAAAGAAGGGAACATCTTTGTCACCACCACTGGCTGCACTGACATCGTGCAGGGCAGGTACTGTCCATCCCCTGGCTGAAAGTGAAGTGACCCCATGTCCGATATTGACAAGACTCTGCTTGGCAGCACGGGACGGGCTATGGGGGGCAGCGCTGGCCATTCGGCTCTGCAGGGCTGGGCGTTGTGAACGGGGGGGGGGGGGGGGGAGTGCTCTGATCCGGGCGAAGGGCATTGGGAGAGCCACAGGGAACACTTGGCTGGAATGGGGGGGCTTGGGGTGAGGAGCACTGGCAGAGTTGGTTGGGGAGGGGAGTCCAGGGCTGGAGTATCAGGAGGGATTTGCCAAGTGCAAGACGGGCAGAGTAGGAGAGGAACCTCCTGCCTGGGTCTGACTCTTGCCGCCCTCAGTCCCGCTCTCAAACTCCTCTTGCCCCGGCGTGAGGAGAGACGTCGCTGCTTCGGCTGCAGGGTTGCCATTCGAAGGTGCTATGCTGACGGGCCAGGGCAGCTCTTCTCTCGGGGTCCTGCCTTGGCTCTTTGGAGAGCTCGTTGCCCCTGTTGTGCCTGGCAAATACCCTGGTGGCCCCTCCCCTCAGGCCCCTGCTTGCAGCCCCACTGCCCTCTTGCTGCTCCCATGCCTGTGAATACTGACAGCAGAAGGTGAAATTGCCACGGCCGGGGGGTGCTGAGGTGACTTTCCCAGCCGGGCCTCTTTCAAGGTTCCACTCTTAGGTCCCCAGAGGCTGCCACCGTCCATTTTCTCAGGACTCCCCTTACCCTGCCCAACACGGCACTGCCGGCAGTGGGGCAGAGTGGGCCAAGGCCTGCTCTGCGACAGCACCTGCCTTCTCGTTGCAGACACTTCGAACAGATGAAGGACGATGCCATCGTCTGTAACATCGGCCACTTTGACGTGGAGGTGGATGCGAAGTGGCTGAAAGAGAACGCCGTGGAGACAGTGAACATTAAACCTCAGGTGAGCTGGGCCTGCCATGGGGGAGCTATTCAGCTATCTTCCTCCTGCACGGGGAGGCTGGTTCCCCCTCAGACGCTCTCCTTTCCATAACTAGCGACTCCCGGCCTTCCTCCTGGCTGCTAGGAACAAACAGGCTCTCCTTTCTCCTGTGTGCGATCGAGGGCCGAGGAGACCGTGGACTGCGGTGTTGCCTGGCCTTTGGAAGGATGTACCCGCAGGGCCAGGGCCATCTTTGGCTAAGAAGCCAAGGTTTGGCTTGTTTGTATAGTGACCACCCTGACCATAAGTGCTGGCGTAGGCAATGAAGGACAAACCAGGAGCCTGTTTGGATGATGATGGGAGGAGGGGAGCTTGGAAAGGTGAGTGGGAAGTTGATTCTGACTTCTGGCCTGGCTCAGCTCTAGAAAGCCGGCTGGGCCCTCCAGTATCATAGGCTGTGAGGAGCTGAGGACGGCATTTAATCTTCCTCTGGGCACCCTGTGGATGAGGCCCCTGAGGTTGTCTTGAGGCTTCTGGAATTGCCTGCCCAGCTGACCTGGGGGGAGGCTGAGCCATACTGGGAGCGTCCTTCTGATCCTTTGCAGGGCCCTCCCCAGAGTAAGTAGCAGAGACACCGGCTCTTTGGACTCTGCTGGCTGTGCCCAGTGCTAAGAGGAGGCAGGAGAATGGAGGAAAAGGGAGAACTTGGCTCAGCGTTTGCTAGGGTCCCCAGTAAGCACTGGACAGCGAATCGGCGTCTGTGCACTCAGGGGTGGAGTTGGAACTCGGGGTCTCTTTGCCAGCAAGCCAACGACAGAGTTCCTGCCTTCCCAAGGCTATGGGATCAGAGAGGGAGCCTTGGGTTTCCTGTTGGTTGTGGCCATCAGTGTTGCTTGTCTTCTATCCAGGCCATTGAGGAAAATTCAGCAGGAGAGGGTGTTGGAGACTCTAGAAGCCCCTTGTGGGTGCCAGAGCGCTAGGTCCCCAGCCAATTGAACTGTCCTTCCCTCTTCCATGTTTCCTTCCTGACTAGAAACATCCGTGTCATATGCTGCCCATGTTCCACGCCTGCAGGGTCTGAGCGCCCTGGCAGAGCTATCTGCGCTGGCTGATTGCCTGCAGCTCGAGTAGGGCAGCTCCACAACAGTAACTGAAACCATTTCTGTGTCAAGAAGAAAAAGCCCTGGGGGTTGGGAGGGAAATCTGACTTAATATCGCCAGACCGCAGTCCCTGTGTGGGGTGACGTACGGTGCCCTGTAGAGACAAGATCTGCAGAAATCCTTCAAACTGGCCTCCAGTTAATTGAAAGGTAGGTCCTAGAAAGCAGTTGTCAGCTGTTTCCTCAAAGCGTAAACCAACTGGGGAGAGATTCTGCAGGGCAGCAGCGCTGCATCATCGCCAGGAAATGCATGGAACAGTTCCCTGGTACTTAATGTGGTTCTGGATGCAATTAACCAAATACTGCCTGTCTTCTTTGATTTCCCTGTTTAACTATCAAAGTAACACTGCAGACAGCCATTTCTTCTGCAGGCAGTGTCTCTGGCGGTGTGGCGTTGGTAATGGGATACCAATGCTGTGCTGTAGACAGCATCTATCTGCCAAGAGTCATAGAATGTGGGACCCGGTGGTGGAGTGTTCTCCCTTCCATTCTGCACCAAACCTAAATGTTCCCAGGAAAATCTCCAGTCACCACAGTCCTTAGTACAGTCTTGCCTGGCAAGAATCTGGGCATTTAGGACGTCTCTATACCACCTGGCACAGGGGTAAACAAAATGCCTCTCATGGCCTGGATCCGGCCCACTAAGCTGCTAGATCCAGCTTGCAGACCCCCTGTTGGGACCCTCAGCAGCTGCTGTTTTAGGTGCAGGGCTGCTTCATGTGTGTGTCTACATGCAGCCTCCTGCTCTCTCCAGAGCAATCTCCCTGTCCCCAGCCCAATCCTCAGCTACTATTGGCTGGAAACAACCAGACAATAGGAGCTGAGAGATTGGTCTGGGGGCCGCACAAGCCTCTTCCTTCCCCTCTCCCCCCTCCCCCCGAGCTGGGCAACATGGAGGGAGCAGCCTGCAATTTTAAGCAGTCTGGGGCTGCAGAAGCAGGGAGCCCAGCCTGCCATGGGGGTGCTGCAGGGTTGCTGACCGAGAGATGCTTAGGTAAGCGCCTCCCAGTCAGAGCCTGCCTCCGGGACTCCTGCACCTCCCACACCCCAACTCCCTCCCCCAGGTCACAACTCCCTCCTAGACCCTGTACCCCCCCCCCATGACCCTACACTCCATTCCCTGGACCCAGCAGTCTTCTTCTTAGACCTCACACTGTCTCCTGTACCCCAGTCCCTTACCTCATGCTCCCTTCTGTACCCAACCTCCATTCCAGACCCCACACCTCCTCCATAGAAAAGTAGCTCTTGATCACTTTCTAAAATCTTGGAGTGGCCTCCCACCAAAAATGATTGTCCACCCTGACCTAGCAGATAAATGCATAAAAGCACTGATTTGGGGGGTTGGAATGGGAGCAGAAAGTGTAAGAGCAAAATGCCATAGGAAAGGTAAAATCAAGGCATTGTCTATCTCTTGGACCAAGACCCTTTAGTCCAAGGTAGCAACGTTAGCCAGCTACTCGTCTGTCCATTTGGGCAGTGCTGGCAAATGAGACTTGGGATACAACCTGTAAGTATTCAAGGCCATCTACTTGGCTTCACAGTTGTCATCTTGAGTTCAGAGTTGTGAACCTATCCTGGAGACATTTGGCACCCAGGGGAGAGTATCTCCCCTGGCTACTGAGACTCACCTGTGGCCCCTGCTCTACGCTTGAGCTAGAGTTGTAAGTGTTTCTAAAGTTGGCTGTAGTGTGTTTCTGCTCTTGCTGCTCTCCTTGAGGTCGGTGAAGGATGTGTCTGGTTCCACGACCTTAACTCCAGAGCAGAAGGACAGTGCAGTGGTAGGGAAGGTGAACTTGGACACTCAGAGGAGGGAAATCCTCAGGGTTCAATCTATTTGGAAATGGATTTAACAGCCAGAACCACCGGGGTGAACACCCTTCCCAGAGTGCGTAGTTTAGGGGAGGGCTCTTAGGAAAGGGGCTCTCTCAGCCAGAGCTCGTGGACTCATGAATTGAGCCACCATAGCTATAAGGCAGTAAGTGTTGTAGGTTCCCCTCTGCCCTTCCCCAAGGCTGTAGCCTGGATCCTAAGCCAGACACTGGAGGAGCCTGCAGTCCTGTGATTGATTGCTTGGCTGACAATTGCTGCAGTGCCAACGGGGACTAGAGCATGTGGCCTCTAGAAGATGATGAAGAGTGGGCATAAACCTGTGTTTTCGGTTGGCGTCCTTGGACTGCTTTAGGGGGAGATCTTTACAAACACTCAGCCCCTCTGCAAATGTGGCCGTTAGTGTCTGAGATCAATCACTCTGCCTCTTTGCTGGGTTCCTTTGACATGCTTTCCCTGTTAAAGCCAGAGGAATGTACAGCTATGGGGCTACATCTGTCTTTGGACTTCAGTTTCCTGTAGCTTCTGCCTGGCATCAGGGTGGGAAATGCCAAGAGATCCTTTTTCCTGCACTACAGCAGTTTGCAAACTGTTTCCTTCTGCTGGCCACTTCCTATGAGAGTGCATCACAGATCACCTCATCTCTCCTTCTCAACTCCGTGCTCCACTCCAGGAGGGCCCTGTAGACCAGTGAAGACCCGTGGATTATTCCTGAAGAACCACCATCCCGGAACAAACACTGCAACTGTGTATTAGAGAGCAGCCTCCTTAATTCCACCCAGCATAACGGGAGTAGGAGGCTTGATTTATGGCCAGTTTGTTTAGGGTTCCGTTGAAGGGAGTTGCTTTACATTTTCATTGCATTTACTTAGCCCACAAACCTTGCTGAAAATAAATGTCAAAAGCATTGAAGTGGGAATACCCTACCTACATCTCGATGTGTGACCTATGAAGTTCCTTGGTCTCAAAAGGGGGGCAGTGTTAGTTTAAATTTGGTCCAAAAGTTGATATTTTGTACATCAAACCTTTTCTTCAATCTCAATAGAAATACTTCTTCAAACTTTAAAAAAAATCCCTGAAGACAGTTTTTACATTAACTCTGCACCTTTATAAGGCTTGAAACTCTCATTATTATAGCACTGAGAACACAGCCTGAAAATTGCGACATGCCAACTGAGTGAAATGCAAAGAGATAACAAAAGTAAATACAGAAAAACTGTTTCTTCTCCCGTCTGAATAGCTTAAGCTATCAGTAGCATAGGCAGAGTCCTATAACAGGACTGTGTCCCTTCAAACATAAATGTCAAAGACCCAGTCTGTTCCTTAACTCAGCAGAAGGCCCGAGGAGTGGCCAGTATAAGGTTATTTGAGACCCAGAATTGGTCAGGATTCCACTGTTGGCTTTACTGGAGTATGTTCCCAGACATGGTAAAGCAATAGGAAGGAGCAGCCACTGTGTTTTGCAGAACTGAGGAGGGGGACTAGCCTGGGTCCTAGATGTGGTTTGCCCGTTCTTTTGGGGACAGGCACAACGGGTCTGTTTCTCATCTCCACCAGTCTTACATTGTCAGCTCCTCTTAGCAGATGAATTTGCAAGCTTGCTTGTTTCTGGGGCAGACCAATCATCCTCTTGAAGGCTGCCCAGCAGTGGGGTGCTGTGAGGAGGCAGGAAGGCAAAACCAATCACCTTAGCAATCTAAATTGGAACTGCCTTCCACTGGGCTCTTCTGTAGCCAGGCAAGTGTGATGGGGAGAGAGGGCAGGCGCATGGTATATGCGGGTGGACTGACACACAACGTGGATGCACCTCTTTGGTTGCATGCAGAGAACCACTCTGGCTATTCATGCCTCCGATGCGTGCTCTTAGGCAGCGCACTGTATTCCCCCTCCAATGGCGGTAAACATGCAGAAACTCTTAAGGGCTGGATGGATGGTAAACTCAATGTCCATCCAAATGAGCAGCAACTGTAAATTTTCACGCTGGGCCAACAGCCTACTGAGTGTTTTCAAGTTAGGATGCTGTGTAGCATCAAGCTCAATTATAGTCAGTCTGAGTAGCATATTAATGGCTAAATCATCTGAGCAGGCTGGATGGGGAGTCAGCCTGCCAATACAGTGCCTTTGCACTCCTCTCATTGGTGCTTGTTGTGTTTTTCCGCAAAGGTGGACCGATACACGCTGAAGAACGGCCGTCACATCATACTGCTAGCAGAAGGCCGACTCGTCAACTTGGGCTGTGCAATGGGTCACCCCAGCTTTGTGATGAGCAACTCCTTCACCAATCAGGTGTTGGCGCAGATTGAGCTGTGGACCAATAATGACAAGTATCCAGTGGGAGTTCACATCCTGCCAAAGAAGGTGGGTTTAGGGTTCAATGTTTTCATCTTTTCCCCCACGTGCTTGCACAAGTGAGCTCAGCCCAGTCCTTCAGCTAGTCACTGGCTGGTAAGTAACTTTCAAGAGCAAAAGCCCACCTTTGGCAAGTTTTCATTCACAACCTAACAAGATGACAGGACAGTGTCCTAAAAGCAGAAGGCGCACACGGCCTCTCCCAGGCCTGACTAGTGCAAGAGTGGAAGATGTACTATGGAACAGTCTTCGGTCATTTTCAGTGAAATTGCCAAATCTGTAGGCTTTACACCACTTTCCTTGGGAGATCATTGCACTGTTCGGGAGAGTTCTCTTCCCTAGAGCCTACCCCCTTTTCCTCTCTGTAATATTTCCCACTTGGTCCTAATTACAGTCAGAGTGACTTAACATTTTTCAAACTTTTTGGCACCAAGAATGTTTATTTGGAACTGAAAATTTTTCACAAATGTCTCAGTTGTATGAAGTTTAGTTGCAGTGTTTCCTCGTTTGGGGGGGGCTTTGCTTTTTATAGACTTTTTCACAGTGGTGGATTTGGGGTTTTATTTTAAATATATTGAAAATGTACTGTGTCCTCACTGCTGGGTTGGATTCACTCACGATAGCTGTCGCATGGGTGGCGTGTGTCGTGGATTTGGAAACTTCCAAGCTTTTTTATATATTTTTGAAGTTTTGCTGAGAGAGAGAAATTTTCAGCTCTGCACTGACCTAATGTTGCCATGTGACCTTGGGACCTCTGCCTCCATTTCCCCAGTGGTTTGATGGGAGGCGTTCTTCCCTCTCAAAAACAAGTTGCCTTGTGAAGTAGGGATGTGAAAAACAATCATGTGACCAATTAACATTTGATTGGTTTCATGGTTAAATATTTAACTGTGAAACTAGGCATGAGGACGGCTGCTACCTCACCCCCACGTTTTACCCAGGGATCCTGCTGCTGGCCTCACATACCCAACATCCCAGGGGTCCGTTTGCCAGCCCCATGTGTCCCGGGTCCCAGCTGCAAGTTCCATGCACCTGTTGGGTGCCAACGTGCCTGGGCCTACTGCCAGGAACCTGAAGGGAGTTTGATCGTTCAGGGAAACAGATAAGCTTAATGCTTTTTAGTTAACCAGTTACACTTTACATCCCTATTGGGCGGTCAGTGTTTCAATTGGCTGGAGCAGTGATAACATGGATCCATCAGGAGGCCGAGATCTCATCTACATATAGAATCTTACCTGTGTACAAGCTACTTCATCCCTCAGGTACTTGCCTCCGTATGTGCTTGGCTTTAAAGGTGCTAACGGAGTACCACTGACAGCCTGTGAGGTAGGGCTGCTCTTGTCACCGGCATGTTGCTCACAAGAGTTGAATCGGGACTTGTGACAGGAATGAATGGGTGTACTGATTTAAATCCAAGACCTGTATTTTGGGGCTGGGGTGTGAGACCCCTTGGGAGCGGGTCCGTAAAGAATTGTTCATGCTGCCCGTGTCCAGATGCCCGTAGCACGTTATTTCCTGTCCCTCTGACGATGGGTGCGAGCTCAGAGCAGTCTGATTGCACTTGGCACCTATTCAGGAGCATTATGGAGAGAGAAACAGGCAAGCTTCCAAAGCCGCCCATTCCCCATGCACACCTGAGCAGAGTCCGCCACAATCTGGTCCTAATTGCCTCCATGTCCACCGCCCCTCTGCAAAATCTCTGTGCTGACCTTGGATTGGCAACAAATCCTCCTGGGTTTTCTCTTTAAACTTAAAATGATCCGTGGATTCTTTGTTCTTGGGGGGAGGAATCTGGATGTCACAGCTGTCATACGTTTACAAAAGAAACTGTCATCTGGTCTCAATTTTTCAGAAACAAGCCTGCGAATTAGATGAGGTGGCCGTTGTTTGAGAGAGATTGTGCTATTAAGTCCCCGTGCCTTTGAAATGCAGCCAGATTCAGAAGTGATAATGCAAAAAGGTTTTCCCTTTAGTCAGTAGAATAAACAGATACGGAATGGTTTATGAAGTGTTTGCTGAAGGACTTCTAAGCTCTCGCTGCCACCTGTTAAAATAATGAGCCGGAAAGGTGTGTTTGGAGGAGATTTGCCAGGGGTCAGTCATACCAAAGTGTGGGGGAATGCGTGTCTGCCATTTCCCTTGGGCAGAAAACCTTTTATCGTCAGCCCTCTTGAATGAATGAAGCCATTCAGTGATTATGCTACTCTAATTCCACCCCACAACGCACTGCTTCAAACCACCTGTCAGGCAATGCCTAGTAATACAGACCAGTACAGCTGATTGAATGAGAGATGACCCCCAATCTAACCACGGACATAAAATGAACTGTGCTTGGCTTAGCCTCTCAGAGAGGACTAATTTGCGTCCATGCTTGATTTAGGAAAGTGCCTGGTACCAGAAACCCCAGTTAAAAATGTGAGACTTGGTAGTGGAGGGTTTTCCAGGAGGCTAATGGGAGTTGGCATTGATGGGCCTGAAAAAGGAAAGATGTAGGTTAAAATTAAAGTATTACCAGTAGAAACAGTGGATAGGCTTGTGCTGGCTAGATCGGGGGCTGGGAACCTTTTCAGGGTTGGGGGCCGCTGACCCAGAGAAAAATCAGTCGGGGGCCACACACAAGTGAGAAGCACTAACATGGCCCCCGACTGAGTAGGAGGAACGACACTCCCCACATTTCCCTCCCACACCAAGGCCGAGTGGGGAGCCAGGCTAGTAGATTGTGTGCTTCAGCCCCACGGGAGGACAATGGAGGGGGTGTGGAGCGCCAGCACATCAGGCCCCTCCTGGTCATTTGGTTCCCCGCCCCGGCTGTAGGTTTTGAGGCAGAGAGGCAGGATGGGGTAGAGAGAGCGCGATTTCAATGGCTTTTTACCCTCAACTGAAGCATTCTCTGGGATTGACTTGGCCTGGTTTTTTTTCATCAACTGTTTCTAATAAAGAAACAGAAAATAGTTTTTGAAAGGGCTGGGGAAGGCCCCCCTGCTGTCACTTCCCGGCTTGTTCCCTGCTTATTGAACGTGCTCCATGTCTCGGCAGTGACTGGCTCTTCCGCCCGCTTGCTCCTGCTGTTGAAAAATGCTTCCCCAATACCCTCGCTGAACTTGTGGTTAGAGGAGAAGGGGCAGCATGGTCTGGTGAGGAAAGCACTAGAGTTGGGAGCCTATTCCTGGCTCCGCAACTGACCAGTGGAGATAGACGAGGTCAAGTATCTTCGTGTCTCTCTCTCCACTTCTCTGTTTGTAAATTGATTTTGCTTCTGACTTGTGCTGATGAGAACATAGGGTCTTGCAAACTTCTGTCATATGGTCATATTCTTGTACGCTATCTGCAAGGTGAGATGAAGGGAATTCAGGGCCCCCGCAATGCCCTGGGTTG
Organism: Pelodiscus sinensis; assembly: GCF_049634645.1. Taxonomy (NCBI): domain Eukaryota; kingdom Metazoa; phylum Chordata; order Testudines; family Trionychidae; genus Pelodiscus; species Pelodiscus sinensis. Next base: position 35,492,751 of record NC_134728.1, on the reverse strand, counting down.
GTCCCTAATTGCAATGGCAGTGGCAGGAAGGAGTGCCCCTTCCCACAGAGCGGTACGGGCAGTCACAGAAGGCCCAAGGCTCAGCAGAAGGGCACTCTCCCCTGGTGAATAGCAAGAGTGGCAGAGGGGTTTCCTCCTCCGCGGTGAACAGGCCTGGCTGGTGGCAGCAAAGGGGAAGAAGCACGTCCCCAGCTAATCGCTGTGTAGGATTCTGCCGCGTGCAGCCCTGTGCTGTGGGAGGGTGGGTGAGCTCCTTGGAATGGGGTCAGAAAACTAACACCCCTCGGAGAGGCACAGGGCAGAGCTGTTGTTCCAGGCTCCTTGCCGATCCAGGCAGGCAGATCGTGTTTTCGTGCTGTTCTTTGATGACTGAGCAAGACTTCATCTTTTTATAGCTGCAGCCAAGGTTCAGGTCTCATTGCATGACTCTTCCAGGAACTGGGGCCTTAAGATTTAATGCCATGCTAGCTGGGAAGTTACTGCAACGTCACCAGAGGTCTCATCCGCCAATTCCTATCGTTATTTGTATTTGCTCTAGTTTTGCTGTATCCTTCCTAGCTTCAGGAACCAGAATGCAGTTCCACAAGTAACAACACCCGGCCTATGCACAGTGGCGTTTACATCTCCAGCTATACAACCGAACTTTGACCTCAGTGCTTGCTTTTTGTAGTGGATTCACATTGAAAACCAGCTTCCTCTAAATGTGCTGCTTTTCAAGCAGAGGTCTCATTTTTGTATCTGCTGTTAACTTCTCCTTTGATTAGTGTTGTTTTTTATTTCACTTCTTATAGGGTACTGTGCGTGCATCTTATCTCAAGAGCACATTGCATCTTGGTTCTGGCTGTGCCTGTGTGTGTACACTCCTTCCTCTAGGGAAATCATAGAACCATAGAGCTGGAAGAGACCTCAGAAGGTCATCAAGTCCAGCTCCCTGCTCTAGGCAGGACCAATTCCAACTAAATCAACCCAGCCAGGGCTTTGTCAAGCCGAGACTTAAACACTAGGGATGGAGACTCCACTACTTCCCTAGGTAACCTGTTCCAGTGTTTCACCACCCTCCTAGTGAAATAGTTTTTCCTAATATCCAACCTGGACCTCTCCCACCACAACTTGAGACCATTGCTCCTTGTTCTGCCACCTGTCACTACTGAGAACAGCCTCTCTCCATCCTCTTTGGAACCTCCCTTCAGGAAGTTGAAGGCTGCTCTCAAATCCCCCCCCTCAAATCCCCCCTCACTCTTCGCTCCTGCAGACTAAACAGACCCAACTCCCTCAGCCTCTCCTCATAAGTCATATGCTCCAGCCTCTTCATCTTTTTCTCCCTCACCTTGTTGTTGTTGATCGTTCTCTGTTCCTGGAGTGATCGCTCATGTCCATTCCACAGTAGGTGTGTGTGCTCGCTGTATACACGGATGTCAGCAGCCTTTCCCCTAGCAGCATCTGTAGGGGAGTCGCTCTGGCAACCCTGGAGTGGTACTGCCATGATGCGGTTTAAGGGGCTCTTCATGCTCCCACCCTAGTTCCCCCTTGTGGCCTGCCGACCCCTGCGTAACCACTGACACTTCCAGCGGTTACACGATTACTTAATTTACACACATTTTGACATCCCTAGTTTTTTGCTGACTCGCTGCTTCCTGCTTTTGAGTAATGCATGGCAGTTAAAAGCTGCCACAAGTTAATCTCTTTCCCCGTGTTCAGGCTGCAGCTGAATGTGATTGCGACTGACTGCTCAGGTATGAAGACTTATTGTACGCAGCAGGATCGTCTCCTCCGTTCTCCTCTGCAGATCCTGCCCCATTTAACCCTGGGGGCTGGCGGGTGGGCCTCCTGGATGGACACCTCCGGCCTCCAGCACTGGGCTGAACACCCCGGGCTTAACGTTTTTTTTTTTTTGGTTGTCTTTCAGCTGGATGAAGCCGTGGCGGCCGCTCATCTGGATAAGCTGTGCGTGAAGCTGACCAAACTGAGCGACAAGCAGGCCAAGTACCTGGGCTTGCCGAAAGAAGGGCCCTTCAAGCCAGACTACTACCGATACTGAGCAGCTGCTGCTACCCAAAGAACAACGTGCAGGGATACAAATCTTCCAAAGCTCTTACCCATCTGCTGGGATTCGGAGAACAAGCCCTTTCCCTTCCCCCTTTCACCACACACCCACGCTCGTAAACAGGCGCGGAAGCTCTAGTGAAGGCACCATCCCCTCACGCTGGGAACCCGCCCTTCAGCTAATGCATGGTGGGGCAGATCCCATGGACACCCTTACAGCCTTATAATGCCTGAGGGGCTGGGGCAGGAGTTCTAAGACTCGGCTCCTGGCCCTTCAGAGACACACTGTTAGGAGCCTGTGGTCTGGGTATGTAAACAGGCTTAACCAGCGATGGTGAGGGCTAAGCAGTGACTTGTCCCCGAGACAGCCCCCTGGCTCTGTGCTGTGGTTCGTGAAAGCTGGACAGATGTGATGCCTCCGCCATGGTTCTGGGGCGTTCCACAGGACTCTGTGTCCACCGTGGTTAGCATGATGCTAAGTTGTTTCCGTACCCTGGGAGCAGCTACTTAATCAAAGATGTTAGGCTGGACCATGTCTAGTCCTGCTGCTCATCTCTCTCTGTTTAGCCTCCTTCACAATTGTAGTGTGCGAGGAGGGGTGTTGTGACTCAGCAGCTTTTCCATTTGTGATGTGAGGGGCTCCAGAAGGCTGGGGGAAGGGGTGAATGGGGGAGGCAGGGGCATAGAAGGAGGGAAGTTGGTTCTCTGAAACCACCAGCCGTGGGCACCTGCCCTGACTGAGTTTTGGGAAGTTGAGGTCTGCGGTATCTGTTGTGGTGTCTTAAAGTGCATTTATTAAACCCCCCAATTGTGGTCTGACATGATTCTGGTCTGGGCCATGGCTGCGTCGTTTTGTCTGCCTCTCTCAGCTGCTCTCACTCCTGTGTCCCTGTGCAGCTGCAGGGTCTCTCATTGGCTCTTCCTCATGACTAACTGCTGTCCATATCCCGTGCCTCCTCCCAGAAGACACGAGTCTGGGGAAAGAGACCTGATGGCACATGGTTGACCAAGGCAGGTCTTTCTAAGGAGCACTCGTGGTTTGGCTCTTGGAGCTGTAGCAGCACCTGGCTTCAGGCTGCCTGCTCCTGCTGCTGGCTCAGCTGATTCATGGCGGGAAAGCTGCTTGCTGGAAGGCAGCCTGAGAGGCGAGGACAGCAAATAACTTCGTCTTCTCACTACAAGTGCCTGGCTCTCGCAGTTCACACTTCACAGGAACTGTTCCGCATTTATATTCCTTCCCTCCGTGAAAGGAAAGGAAAGGTGAGCCTAATTCAACTAGAACAAGCCACGCTCAAATGCCAGGTCAGCTTACAGCAGTGTTTCTCAACCAGGGGTACTCAAGAGAAAACTGGGGGGGGTGATACGGGGGTACATCAACACAACTTAACTTGGAGAAAACGGAATTTTTGTTTTAAGTTTTACAGTGCTTGATTATTTTTGTGTTTTTTACACCCAAAACATTTCATTGCCCACCCGGCTACCATTAAGTTGTTTATACAAATGTGTGGCAAAGGTAGAAAAAAATTCTCTGAAAACTGTAGGTACTGGGGGGGGTACTTTAAAAATTTTTTTTAAAGGGGGGTACTTTATAAAAAAAAACTGGTTGAGAAACAGTGGCCTACAGCACAGTGCCTTCCAAGGGGAAGGGGTAGCCTCTCAGCACAGGTGCAAAAGTTGGATTCCTGTGCATAATCTCAACCCCTACTCTGCTTAGGGGCCACTTATGGAACTGAGCCTCAAACCCAAGATCACCATGGGCAGGATTCATTTCTTGTCTGAGACTCTGCAAGTTACCGAGGCCACAGGTTTGTATGGAATAGATTAGAGCTGGTGCTTATCACACTCTGGCAGGCAGCTCCCTCCTGCCGGCCATCAGCCCCCCTGATGAATCTCCTCCCCCCCCCCCCATCAGCTGTTCTGCAGCATGCCTGGGAGAGGGGGTGGATCTGGGTGGGAAGAGATTGAAGCAGGATAGAGGTGGAGGCTGGGGGAAGAGGTTGAACATCCTCCGGGCTAGAGGAAGCTGGTGCCTGTATGAGAGCTTAACGAATTTCGGAGGAGCGACTTAATTACTCCCACTTAAATACTGATCTTTGCTCAGCAAAGCCTGTAAGATTCTTAATGCACCTGCGCTTTAAGTGCCCATGTCAGCCAGTGTTAAGCACTTGCTCAAGTGCTTTGCTGGATCCAGGGCTAAGAGGTGGGAGTTAGCTCGCTGGACTCTGGTGTAGCATCCAGGGTCTGCTGAGTTTGCTTTTAGTTTGGTGGTTTTGCTGTAACCTTGGGTCCATCATGTTTCCCAATTTTGCAGCTGGAAAAGCAGGGGCAGAGACTCATACTGTTGTGGGGTACTTCTGGGTTTAGATGGCAATAAAAACCTGAGCCAGCTGCTTCCTGTTCATGTCTAGATGGGCCATGTTTAACTTCCCAGCATGATGGCTACTCACTCATGGCTTCCACGAGGATCCTGCTATATGTGCATTGGGGAAGAGGCCATCACTGGACCTGGGCCATTCCGAGCGCCTGTTTCCTGCGCTCCTCCTGCTTGCAGCCATAAAGGTTTGAGTCCATCTGGCTCTGAGGTAGCAGAAATGGCTCCAACAGCTCTGCTCGAACAAGCCTGCCACTGTGTCTGTGCAGTGTGAAATGCTGCACGCTGAGATGCTAGTACTGCTTCCTCCAGCCAGGCTCATGACCAAGCCTGGCCCTTTGTTTAGGAGTGCTAATGAGATCACAGGCCCTTGTGCTGCTTGAAACTTGCCTTTGCCTCTACGTAGTCCAGGGTGAAGGAGAGTCCAACATCCCTTTATTTTTAGTGTTCCTAGCCCTTTCCCTTTTTGGTTAGTAAAGTGGTTTTCAGGTCTCTCCATAGGAAATGCCACAGCAGCCCCTGCACCTAGCCGGGATGGAAGCCTGCAGTGTGCAAATCACACCGGCAAGGTGATAAGATGGGAAACTTTGGTGTTTGTGCTTTGTTACACACAGACACAGATGGCAGGGCCCCTCTTCTAAGCAAGTCAGTGCTTGACATGCCCAAGCAAAGGCAAAAGTGCATTGAGCCAGGCCGTGGCGTAGCCGGGGTGGGCCCAAGTGTGCTGTGCCCACCTGCTTTGCTTCCAGGTCCAGCCTTGCTGGCTGGGGCCTGGGAGCTGATTCTGCTGTGCCCAGCTCTCGGGCTTAATTCCTACCTCCATCATTGCCCACCTACCTACCCACCTGAAGTCAGGGCCCACCGAACTGGCTACACCACTGGAGCCAGGGAAGGAGGCAGGCTGCTTCCATGTTAGATAATATCACCTATAGGTGCCAGCAGGCTGGTGCGGAATTTTATGGCCCTGATGTCACCGCAGAAGATGGTATTCTGGCAGAGGGGTGTGAGGGAGTGCACCTGCTCTGGGCTGGACAGGGTTAACCCCACACTAGGGAGGGAGGAAATCATGCCCCCTCCTGCTGGATGGACTCCAGCTCAGTAGTAGGGAGCCTGGGGCTTGAGAGCCGCATGCCCCACGGGGCTTCCACGTGTGGCCCACGAGATGTTTAGTTGGCTGGTGCCCAGGCAGCCTGGTTCTCCTGCTTTCATCCACGCAGCTTTTTCCCCCCAGCGGCGTTACTAACCTGACCCACATGCAAGGCCAGGGCACGTGGAGTGAGGTGCATGCTGAGGGCGCACAATGTGAGAGGCGTGCGCTCTGTCCGCATCCAGGTGCTGCTCCGGTTCACTCGGCGCACACTGCGATTTCTAGTGCGCAGGCGCAGTTAGCAAAACTCCCCCACCTGCAAAGCCGTCTTGGTTATGTCGTGGGGCCCGCTCCCTGGCCTAGATTGTCCAGTTGGAACAGCTCGGCCTGGCCTGGGGAGGAGAGAGGCCGTGTGCTGCAGGTTCCATTGCAGTCTCAGACCTCAGGGGCCAGGTCTGCTGGAACCCAGGCGAATAACTATCCAGCTGTCCTCAAACCCACAAGGGGAAGAGGTTGTCAGGGGCTTCACCTTCCAACTACGGTGGAGAGCCGGAGGAGCTGTGGAACAGGAAAATAGGGTAGGAACTAGTCCAGGGGGCCAGATATTGGTCTGGTTGTGGTAGCAGAACAGTGTTGTGGAGAGATCCCTATTGACAGGGTGCTGGGTTGGGACCCACTGGAGTAGTGTGGGGGTAGGGGACTCAGGCCCAGCTGCCAAGCCAACCTGGGGCAGCATCCCCTCCCCTCCTTGGTTCTAGGCTGTACTGCCCAGCACAAAAGGGCAGTCCTACCTGCCCTATGTCTTAGGACATCCCCACTGGTTCTGGCTATTGCGCCATACTGCCCTGAGCTATGGCGCCACCTCAGAAGTAGGTCCCTAGGCTCTGCTTCTCTAAGGACAGTCCTGACTGACCAGGAGGCTAGATGGGCTCAAGAGGAAGAGCTGTTAGTGGCACTTGGTTGCAAGGCTATAACACTGGAAAGTGTGACGGGGTACATGTGCCCTGTGGCAAGATGGCTGCCATCCTCTTCTATACCCGTCTGGGGTGGCCCGTCACGTTCTTCCCCCTTCTGTGAGGGGTCATCGCAGGCTCCTCGATGCAGCCCTGCCGAGCAGAAAAGGCAGCTGGGCCTTCATGTGGAAAAACCCTCCCCTCCCCCTTCCCGCTTTGCCTTCCAACTCTTGGGCCAATAACGAATCTCTGGAATCCTTAGTACACCAAGCATCAGGGGGAATTAGCTGGACAGGGGAAGGGAACCTCTGGTCTGAGTCCAGCGGAGATTGGCACAGCCCTGTATGTTTCTGAGGTAGGCTAGCGCTGCTTCAGTCCCCGGTGCAGCCCAGAACTGGGAAGGTGCCAAGATGACCGTCCCCCCTTCCCACAGGCTGCCTGCAAGAGGCTCTCAGCAGTGGTCTTCCCCTGAAACCCGGCTTCTCCTTCGTAGGAGAGATGGAGCATCAGCCATGCAGGGTGAGGAAAGACCTTTCACGCTGGAAGGACTGCATTACCGCAACCACAGGGGCCTCCGAGAGTCTGGGGCTTTGGCAGCTGGGATGTTTTAAGCCCATTGGGAAAAGACCCTCAAATATAACTGAATCGTGGATGAAGCAGGTGGCCGTGTTAACTCATTAACGGCTGCTCTGGCACACCCTCTTCATCTGTGTTTCCCCTGCAGGGAAGGGGGTTAGCACTTTCTGATAAATGACACTTCTCAGCACTTAGCCATGGAACAGCATTTCTGACTTCCTGGACAGGAAAGTCTGAATAATCCCTTCAAAAAGCCTATGCCCCTTCTGGAGCCCCCAGCTTCAGCTTGAAAAGAAATACAGCCACTGCTCCAACAGGCTGCTTTGTGCTTATGATGCAGCTGTTTGTGTCCTGGTTTTCTGGTTTACTTACTGTTAGGGCCTTATTGCATGACAAGGCGGCGGAGAGAGCATCTTTGTTGGCCCAGCCTCAGCTAGTGAAATAAACAAGCTTTTGAACTACACACGTTGCTCCAATAGACAATATCACTTCAATGATCTTGTTTCTAATGTCGTGAGACCAATGCGGCAAACAAAGTCTTGTAATGATTTTGCTGCTGTGCCTGGATTTTTTGGTTGTTGTTTTCGGGTAGGATGTTTTCAAGGCATTTATTTTCTACCAGAGTCATTTTGAGCTTCCAAAATTTTTTTTTCCCATTTTAATGCCTTAGTTGTCATAGTGGGTAGGAAACAGCCTCCCAATTCAACCTTCTAGCCCCAGAGTAACCTAGAGAAACTGCCTGAACAATCCTTTGCACTGCTGTTGCTGGGATTTCAAGACAGTGTGGGAAATCCCCAGAGTCTGGTCAGAGTCCAGGCAGGACGGAGCTGGGCCTCCTCCCTGGTGAAAACGGCTGATGGGTTCTTGTGTGGATGCGCTGGCGGAGGCGGAGCACCAGTGAGGCTTTCAGAGGATTCCGTTTGGGGCTACGTTATTTACTACCCGCTGTAGAGCCGTCAGCCATATTTCACAATTCTCCAAGGAAAGAAAATGCTGAGCTGGGGCCAGAAATCACACCCAGGGCGGTACCCTGAGAACCTACCACGGGGTGTGACGTGGGCGGTTGTTTTTACTTGTGGGGGTTAGACAACCCCTGAGTCCCTTCTGAGACCTGCTCACACTTCCCTACCCCAGCTGTTCTCAGTCTCGTTCTCCTCATAAACCTGTCCAGACACTTAAGCCAATTAAGGGGGCTTTGGGTGACTAGGCCCTTCAAACTCCAGACCAAGCAGAGAGGGTATCTCTAGGACAGGAGTCTGGCCTCTAGGGCTTAGCCATGGGCTGTTTGGTAGCATCACCCCAGAAGACCTTGAGGAAGGAAATAGACATCTTATTAAAGAGCACATTTTTAGAAATAAGGCAAATGTGGAATGGAAACAGATTCTTTCCCCTTCCCTGTAAGAATTATGCAATTCATTTTAGCTCAGCTGATTCCTGGATGCCCCCCAAAGCAACAGTTCACACTGGACAATCTGTTGACGTGCAACGGCCACTGTGTTTTTCTCACCCATCCTCACAATGGATTGAAGTAATGTATTATTGAGTGTGACGGGGCACGGCTGCCCTGCACTGAACCGCCGCCTGCCGCGGTCCTGTACGGGGTGCAGGGCTGTTGGGAAGGAGCCAGTGCCGCGCAGCTCCGGGCAACCGGGGACGTAGCTCCGCACCCGCACTCCCCCCACGTCACAGCACGGGCTGAAGACGGGGTCCTGAGTGGCCACAGAATGGCTTGCCCGGAGTGTGCCGTGGCTATAGGGAGGGGAGGAGGAGAAGCCAGAGGAGAGTGACGGGGTGTGACGTAACACCCCGGTGCCAAAGTTAAAAAGGGCTCCTAGCCTCCGCAAGGGGAGGAGAGCGATGGGCTGTGAGGCAACCCCCCAGTGACGGAGGGGGAAGAGAGGACCCATGGCGTCTCAAAGAGAGAGAGAGGCGCCGCGAGGAACTATAGGAACGTCAGGTCCACGTGGGGACGTGGCGAATGGCCGGGAGGCTGGGGAAAGACTGGTTTAGGTAAGGGAGGGAAGGAAGCAGCGCAGGGCAGGGCTCTCAGCTGCCCGTGGGCTGGTGTGTTACGGCGGAAAGCCCCGCCAGCTGGACCGGACCCGAGGGAGTCTGTGTCCTTAGGGCCCTGAGCTGGGGTCTGTGAGAGAGGGCGAGCCCAGACCCCTCTTTCCCCCCCTATACCTGGGGCTACCAGAACGCGCCTGTGGATGCAACGCTAGCGTAAAAGTGGGACTTGAGAGCGGACAGGACTCGGGGAACCACAAAGGAGAGCCAGCCGGGAAATGTAAATAAAGACATCGCCTGGTTAAGCCATGCGTGACACGTTACATTGAGATTGAGTGCCAATTAACTAGAAGGTGCAAATAATGCAACCCCATAAAATCTCAGGAATGTCTGCATCCCCTCAAAATGTTTTAGCAAGCCCAGACAAGCATTTTTTGCAATGATTGTTATAACCTCTCTTCTCAAGAAATGAGCTCCTATTGAGTTTACAGACAAGTGACTGAAGGCTTTTCCCTTGGTGGTTTTGCTTTTATATAGAATCATAGAACACTAGAACTGGAAGGCACCTTGAGAGATCATCAAGTCTAGTCCCCTGCCCTCATGGCAGGACCAAGCACCATCTAGATCATCCCTGATAGATGTCTGTCTAAGCAGCTCTTAAATATCTACAATGATGGAGATTCCACAACCTCCCTAGGCAATTTATTCCAGCGTTTAACCACTCTGACAGTTAGGAAGTTTTTCCTAATGTCCAAACTACACCTCCCTTGCTGCTATTTGAGCCCATTGCTTCTTGTCCTATCCTCAGAGGCCAAGGAGAACAATTTTTCCTCTTCCTTCTTGTGATACCCTTTTAGATACCTGAAAACCACTATCATGTCCCCTCTGTCTTCTCTTTTCCAAGCTAAACAAGCCCAGTTCCTTCAGCCTTGCCTTATAGCTCATGTTCTCCAGACCTTTAATCATTCTTGTTGCTCTTCTCTGGACCTTCTCCAATTTCTCCACATCTTTCCTGAAACGTGGTGCCCAAAACTGGGCACAGTACTCCAGTTGAGGCCTAATCAGCGCAGAGTAGAGCGGAAAAATGACTTCTTGTGTCTTGCTCACAACACTCCTGTTAATGCCTCCCAGAATCATGTTAACTCATATTTAGCTTGTGGTCCACTCTGACACCTACATCCCCTTCTTCAGTGCTCCTTCCTAGACAGTCTCTGTGTGTGACACGGATTGTTCCTTCTGTAACCCCCTTTTTCCTCCCCGGGTTACTTGGGAGCAGGTCACACTCACAGGTGTGCCGGGGAGCCTGATGGTCTTGACATAAAAGGAGATCCTGAGTACCCCAGTGGTGATGTTGTTTGGTTGGGGAAAACCTCTCCACCCCCTTGCTGCAGTCCCTTGCTCATAAAGAATGTACAATGGCGGTGCCTCCACCTGGCTGGCCCTGTACACACTTATTGGTGTGCCTGGAGAGCCTCCAGGAATAAACTCATTCCAGCAATAATCTGGATCTAATTCCAGAACAACTACAAATCATATACATCTAATAGATTACATTAAAATAAACAATCTTTACTTAACTTAAACAGGATTTAACAGATTAACAATGAATAACATTAACAAAGTGCACAACGATAATTGGAACTTATATATCTAGCATTTGCACTGCTAATATTGATCGCACCCCAGAGTGTGCACACCCCTGGACTCAGAGTCCCAGACTCTTGCTTGCATGAGTGCGCTTGAAGAACTGCACTTGTAATGGAGATTCTCTGTAGGCAGTGTGTATGAGGGTCCAAGCTAGGCAGCAGCTCTGTCCCACGCAGCACTTTACCAAAAATGCCCAATTACTTACAATCTCGTGCTGTGCTTATCGGAAGCAGCCTGCTAGATCCCAGTTCCAACAGGCATCTAGTCCCAGTCTGTAGCTGCACCCCAACAGCCCCTGGACTGGATCGAACTCCTCCACAGGAGCCTGGCTCCCCTTCTGTTCCAAAATCCAAGGGCAGAGCCCCAGACTGTTCGGCCTCTCTTATGCACATGGAGAGACTCAGATTTCCCACAAAAGAGTCACTTCCTTCCTATTTTTTCCCAAGGACTCATGGGAATTGTAGTCTGTGAGGCTGGATTGCAGCACACAGGGGCTACGTCTAGACTGGCATGATTTTCCGCAAATGCTTTTAATGGAAAAGTTTTCCGTTAAAAGCATTTGCGGAAAAGAGCGTCTAGCTTGGCACGGATGCTTTTCTGCAAAAGCACTTTTTGCGGAAAAGCATCTGTGCCAATCTAGACGTGCTTTTCCGCAAAAAAGCCCCGATCGCCATTTTTGCGATCGGGGCTTTTTTGCGGAAAACAAATCTGAGCTGTCTACATGGGCCTTTTGCGCAAAAGCTTTGCACAAAATAACTTTTGCCCGAACGGGAACAGCACAGTATTTCCGCAAGAAGCACTGATTTTAGACAGTAGGAAGTCAGTGTTCTTGCGGAAATTCAAGTGGCCAGTGTAGACAGCTGGCAAGTTTTTCCGCAAAAGCAGCTTCTTTTGAGGAAAAACTTGCCAGTCTAGACGCAGCCAGGGTCTTTCCAGAAAATAAGAAGAGGCACCTTTAGTAAGGGGACTACATTTCCTAAGTGGAGTACTTTGCATTTGTCCTTAAATGGAGCAGCTCAAAGAAACCAACCATAGTAACATGTTTGGAAAAATATAGAAAACAATGGATTTAAGGCTAAAACATTAACATTTGTTAGTTCCATTTTTCAAACCAATTTTTCCTTGTTAGGAGATAAAAGAGTTGGTGACAGCCCTGTTTCTTGATCCAGTCCTGTCTGTGGTAGGAGATTGCAGATGTCCCAAATGATCAATTAATAGTGATGTCCATGAGAGAAGACGTTCTATTCAATTCAGCCAGAGCTTTCTTGCATGTGCTTGTTAGGAAAGGAATGAGCCTCTATGACCACAGCTACTACTGGTCCTTTGTACGCAAGTGTTCCTTTCTCATTCTGAGTAATGCTTTTCTAATGGCCCACTTTAGGTAACAATATTTCAGTGTTTTTCTTGTACCATCCATTCATGTCCCACACCTCTTGAACAAGCGTCAGAATTTATGGGTATTTCTAGGGATTAGGCAGTTGGACTCTGCTCCTGTTCTGAAGAAACTGATTATTTCCCCTTTTATCCACATCACAGCGTATTACACATTATGCTGCTGTGCTTGAAAGGTACTTAAACTTTAACCTTCTCATACTCAATTAAATCTGACCTTTGGAAGAGTATTCTTCATTTCAGCATCCATTAAGTAAGTTGCTAAGGTTCTGCTATTTTTCCTCATTACATGGGGAGCTCTTAACAACTCCAGCTGGTGACCAGACATCTGGTCCACTTTTTTTTCCTTCATACTCCTTTATCAATTAGTTTTAAAACCCCATTACCACATAGCAAAACTTAAGAGGACTGACCGATAACCCCCCTTCCTGCTCTGGCCCAGAGTGTTTCACCAGATGTTATGTTCTTTTAAGAGCGATCCTTTTATTACAGCGGGTTTTTATGAATTTATGTCTCCTTTTTTCAGTACTTGCCCTGGGTTTGTGTCCAAAGGATGTTTTCTTTTAAGATAGCAAGTGATGTTCTAAGATGACTGCTCCTAAATCTGGGCACAGGTTAGCCTGCCTTTTGTGGCAAGGATGAGTTCATAAATTGCTTTAGAAGGGCCAGGTTTCTCTTCATGCAGCTAGACGTATTTTTGGTTGGCAGATGTGGCTGCTAAAAGGGGCCTGGCTGATTACATTCTCTTTTTCTATGCTGTTGGTTCTCCACTCCCCACTAAAAAACCTAAACTGCTGGCCAATCTAGAGGTAAAAACTCTATTCTGTACTACGAGCTTAGGTCAAACTTCACTGAATTAGGTCTATTTTCTAAATGAGTTCCATCAATGAGTTGACTTCAAGGGCCGTTAAAGACCGGTTTGGTGCTCCTGCTTTTCAGGAGGGATAACGATAAATTTGACCTTACATGCTTGACTTGGTGCACATGCAGCCTGTGCAAGTTGACATTCTAGGCCTCCAGGAGGGGTTCCACAGTGCCCCTTTGTGACCTCTCTGGCAAGGACTTTCAACTCTGCTGTTTTCCAGGTGTACAGGAAAATGTGAATTTCATCTCCTGTGTGGCAAGCAGACCTCAGAGCAGGCTGCCCGCCTGACCATGAATGCCCAGGATTGCAAATGAGCACCAACATCAACCACAGTAATCTGATTGACTTTACTGGTGGCAGAGTGGTCTGTCCTCTTGCTCTGATGCCAAGAAACTGTTTCTCCTGTAAGTGGCACTTTCACATTATAGTTTACAATCAGCACAGTGTTTGCAGAGCTCTTTTTCCAGTGGTGCGTTCGGCTAGCCCCATCCTATCCCCCCTCACCTCATAGCCTTTAACGTCAGAAGGGACCCTCATGAACACCTTAAAGGCTTTCAAAATGGTGTTCCCAAACCGAGGCCGGGAGCATCAAGTACAGAGCCAAACATTAAGCAGCAGCTTCTTTTCAAAAGTTATTAGTTAGCATCAAGACTTTTTTTACATTATTTCAGTCAGTTGAATTCTTCTCCTCAGAGTTGTGCAGAAAGAATCTTACCCCAAGAGAAGTCTCATCAGTCCAAACCCTTTCTACCAGTTCCTTAGTAGAGTCTGGAAACATAGGAGAGAAACTCCTTCTCCCTCACTTCTGTCAAACCCTGCTCCACAGCCTGCATAGGAACAAATACTAAAGTATCACAGAATTCAAGAATCATCCCCGTAAAGATGGGCAGACCAGCTAATGTACAGTTTCCATGTGGAGTATATTGTAGGATGGTGCACATGGGCGTCAGGTGTGTAAGGGGGGGAGAATGCTCTGCCTTCCCAAAGTGTCAGCCTGGCCCCACCTACACTCCACCCCCTGAACGCCTACTGGGGGCAGCGTGTGGCTGCCCCCAGCGCCCGCCTTCCTGGTGCTGGAGAGGCTGGGTTGGGCCACGTGGTGCGCTCTCCTCCTTTCCCCAGTGCTCTGGGGCTGGAGAGGCTGGCCTGGGAGGTGCACCTCAACCTCCTCCCTTCTCCAGGGCTGGAGAGGCTGGGCCATGCAATGCACCCTCCTCTGGGGTGGGGGAGGCTGAAGCAAGTGTGTGCTTGGCCCCTCCTTTCCCCATGGTTGGAAGTGGGGAGCACTTGTGGCATGCTGCCCTGTGGAAGGGGCTGGGAAAGGGGGGGGGGCTCAGCAGAAGGGGCAGTGCTGGAGGTGGGGCTGGGGGCTTGCCTCCCTCAGCCCCGCCTTCACCAACCACGCATCATGGTGTACACACATCGACAGTCTAGTGTATTTGATCAGCTTGTAGAATCCTCAGGGCTTGGGCTAGTTTTTTTCTTTGTACTTTGTCCAGTTTCATATGTCCTGGGGATGGAATTTCTGCCTCTTCTCTTGGGAAACCATCTTGGAGTTTAACACTCTGCTCTATCTAGGGCCCTAAATAGCCTACATTTGGCTTTTCTTAATTTTATCCTATATCTTCAAATTTTGTTTACTTAAATGGTTGTTTTTGACTCAAAACCCTTACATCATGGGTTCCCAAACTGGGGGGCGTGCATCCCTGGGGGAGGGCATGAAGAAATTCCAGGGGGACGTGAGGTGACCCAGCCCCTCCCCCATCTATCTCCGCCCCCCCCTTCCCAAGTTTTGCTGTTATTTTTGTTTTTCGTCCCCGCTCAGTTCCTTCTTTTCCCCTTCAACAAGTTTTGCTGCTTTTTTGAGGGGGGTGGTGGGCGTAAGGGTTTCTCAAAAATCAAAAAGGGGGCGTGATGCTGAAAAGTTTGGGAACCACTGCGATGTAGGGGTCTTGCTTACCCAGGAGACACTGCTGTCCCCACATCGTACCACTACAGGTGCCACCACTGGAGACCCTTGAGCTAAAGCCAGTTTGCCTGAATTGTCCTCACACATGCCAGCTTCCTGTTGTGCTTCAGGTCCTGCCCCCAGCCCGGAGAACTGATTCCCTCCCCCATGCCTATTGTTGCCGGTATGGATTAGTGCAAGCATGCTCTGGCCATTGGCCAGGATCATGCCACCATAAATCAGAAGGGTTGTATGGTTCAGGTACTTAACTCGACTCTCATGTGCTGCTCTTTATCTCTTCCTGGACTAATTTGAATTATTGTCACACACTCCACCTTGCAGACTCCAGTTGTGTTCCGGACGCCTGACAGCACACAGGGAACTTTGAAATAGTCTTTGGAACAGCAGCTGTTATCCCTTTGAAAAGACAATTGTTCTCTTTCACCAGGTCCTGAATCCCTGCTAACATCTTAATTGGCATTCCAGCCCATAGTAATGGGAGGTCCACAATTCTTGACACTTTACTTGCATCCGTCTTCATTAAGAGTGCCATTAGTAATTTGTAGCCAACATTCAAAGGCAAAGCTACCACCACCCAGCCCGGAGGGATTCACTGCTCAGTCAAATGCTTCCCTCCCCAATCCTGCAACCAAATGGTGGGAACTGCAGTGTGTTCCCTTACACAAAGAGTTTGTTATTTTTTATGATAGCTTAAGATAAAATAACCAAATGAGAACAAAAGCAAAGTCTCCAGCAGAGAGAGCACAGTATGTGCATCTCCTCTATAACTTTTGTGTTCGAACTCAACTCCAAATGGCGGCAAACTTTTCTACATTTGAAAGGTGCAGTTCACAGAAAATAGTGTCACAACCCAGTGACTCCCATGGCTTTTCTGTCAGGTTAACGCTGCTTCGAAGTAGCTTTATGGTGGCACATGAGCACTATTGTGAGGCTAACATAACATAGCTAGGGCCGACTGAATGATGCAGGCAGAAAAAATAAAACTAGCATTGTGCATGGTGAATGCACAGAAAAAAACGGACCCATTTGAACCACACCTGGGAATTGGAGGTTTTAAAGTCTTTTGATTATTGTTTGAAACCCAAGCCTTTAAATCATTTTAGCGATGAAATACTAGCGATTCGGGCACATCCAACGAACAGGATGTGGCTGCCTCTCTGAGCCTTTGGGGGGTCATCAATGCTGGGTAGGATTGTCTACAACTGGGGTGGGGAACCTTTTATGGGTCGGTAGCTGCTAACCCACAGAGATGTCATAAAAGTGATTAACGCCAAAACAAAAACAAGTGCGCACACACAAATTCCACAACACCCCTTGATGTGCTAAAAATGCTATTTGAAACATTTAAAAAAACCTTGCAGATGCCCGGGCCAGACCAAAGCTTCTGGGGCTTGTCCAGCTGTGTAGGATTGTCTACAACAGGGGTGGGGAACCTTTTATGGCCCCTTTTCTCAGCTCCCCACACTGGGAAGGGGTCTGGAGCCGGCCTAGGTGTGGCCATCCCTTCCCCCCTAAAGGCACCCCGTGCAGCGAAGGGACTGGGGGGCTTCCCTTCCCTCCCGCTCTTGCAAGGGATTCTCCCCCTGCCCCCTCAGGTCCCACGTGCCTCCTTAACTGTTAAGGCTCCAATCTGCCAGAGGCCAGCTGGCCTGTCCAGGGACGGGGAGAAGCTGACCCCGCTATGGCCTCCCCTTCCTCCTGAAAGGTGCCCCATACAGGGAAGGGGCTCAGAGGCTTCCCTTCCCTCCCAGTCTGGGAACGGATCCCCTCCCTCTCTCTCCCCTCTGGTCCCACACACCTGCTCACTGCAAAAGGAGTTTTGCTGGCAGCCGCCCGAGCCTGGGAAGCAGCTCCAGCATATAAGACTACGTCTACACTGGCATGATTTTCCGGAAATGCTTTTAACAGAAAAGTTTTCCATTAAAAGCATTTTCGGAAAATCACGTCTAGATTGGCAGGCCGCTTTTCTGTAAAAGCACTTTTTGCGGAAAAGCATCTGTGCCAATCTAGACGCGCTTTTCCGCAAAAAAGCCCCGATTGCCATTTTAGCCATCGGGGCTTTTTTTACAGAAAACAGCACTGTGCTGTCTACACTGGCCCTCTTGTGCAAATGATTTGTGCAAGAGGGCTTTTGCCCAAATGGGAGCAGCATAGTATTTCCGCAAGAACACTGACAATCTTACATGAGGTCGTCAGTGTTCTTGCGGAAATTCAAGGGCCAGTGTAGACAGCTGGCAAGTTTTTCCGCAAAAGCAGATGATTTTGCAGAAAAACTTGCCAGTCTAGACACAGCCCCCTTGTTTCAGCGAGGCGGCAGTGAAAAAGCGACTGAGACGAGGTGTATCTCATATGCACCGACACAGGCAGGAGGCTCCACAGCCAACGCTACAGATACCACCAGGGGAAAGCTTTCTGAAGACCGGGTTCTTGCTCTCATGTGATTGGATTTTAAAGTATCAGCAGGCAGATAACTAGTGTGGTTTGCTCCCAATTCTCTACCAAGTGGACCATGTGAGGTGTCCAGCGAGAGCTTATGCTCTTCTGATTGTATGTGCTACTCATATGCTTGTGCAGGGGTGGGCAATAATTTTGGAGGGGGGGGGCACGTCACAAATTTCGGAAGTGGCCGTGGGCTGGCTTGGAAGGGGCAGGGCCTCAGGCGGAAGGGGCGGGGTTGAGAGCTACACTGCTGGGAGCTTTGCTTGGCCTGGGGTCCCTGCCCCCTGACGTCTGGCCAATGGAAGGGACCTGGAGCAGAGGGGAAGGTGCTGGAGGCTAGTTTCCTCCCAGAGTTGTTTGGGGTGGAGGCTTAAAATTTTGGTCTAGCCAAAATAGGCATTGCCCTTTGAACATGTTTTTTTACCCTCTGTTCCTGCAGTTTGGAAAGATAGATTAAGAGTCCAGCCAAAGCAGGTATTAACCTTGCTAATGTATAAAAATGCTCTTTCCAGTCATTCTTGCAGCCTAGAAAGATAGATAAGCATGCAGGTGCTCTTCTTTGTTGTCTTTTACTTATCTTCACTGGCTCTGTTTAAAATATTTTCAGGGTTACTTTTCTTGTAATCTCTGTAACCTGCTGATTTGGAAAGTTTGTAGTGTAGAAAAGTGTTGATTGAATTAGAAATTCTGTAAATAGTAATTTAGAGGTGGGTATAATAATATTCATCATCTGCCTGTTAATATTCATTGTGAGGGAGTTAACCTTACTAAATAAGATTTTAGGGAAAGTAGTGATAGACCTGTGAATTAACATAACAAAATAGATAAAACGGTGTCATTGGTGCCAAGTTGTTGCCACTCGGAACGATCTGTTGGGGGTCCGAGGTTAACGTGCGTGGGCAGTAAAGCAGTTCTGTTTACCCCATCTGCTCCTGGGTTGCCTGTTTCGTCTCTAAAATCAATTAATAGCTATGCTAATTAGCGGTGCTGCATAGACTAAGGCTTTTAAGGTTGCCAATAAATACCTGAGGAAGGTATCTGGAAACCTGCAAACCAGCAAGTCCATCATGGCTACTTGCCTGAAAGACAGAGACAAGTCATTTGATCATGTGACCAGCTCCAGTTTGGGAGGCACGGGGAATATAAAAATGCCATGAGGGCACCTACATCTTGTCTTCAATCCTACTCCTGATTCCAGAAGCATCCTAGCTAGGGACAGAGGGCTGGGAAGGATTTGAGGACCGATCCTGACATAGGATGTACTCCAGAGACTGTTCCGCTAGCAGTTTGTTACATCTCTGCTAAGAGCCTGCATGAAGAACTTGGTGATTGATGTATGTGATGCATTCTCCTTAACAATCTCACTCTCAACCCTTTTCTTTCTTTTTATTAATCAGCTTTTAGATTTTAGATTCTAAAGGATTGCCCAGTGTGCTCTTTTGGGAAAGATCCAAGATATAAATTGACCTGGGACTGTGGCTGGTCTTTTGAGACTGGGAGAACCTGTTTGGACCTTTCATGTGTTTAGGGTGTGGGTCTGGTTGTGGCCCAGAGAACGCTGGGGTGTCCTAGGGGTTTTGCTTGTGAGGTTTCCTGCTGGCCAGAGAACATAAGAATATAAGAACGGCCACACTGGGTCAAACCAAAGGTCCATCCAGCCCAATATCCGTCTACCGACAGTGGCCAATGCCAGGTGTCCCAGAGGAAGTGAATTGAACAGGTAATGATCAGGCGATCTCTCTCCTGACATCCAGCTCCACCCTCTGACAAACAGAGGCGAGGGACACCATTCCTTACCCAGACTGGCTAATAGCCATTAATGGACTTAACCTCCGTGAATTTATCTAGTTCTCTTTTAAACCCTATTATAGTCCTAGTCTTCACAACCTCCTCAGGCAAGGAGTTCCACAGATTGACTGTGCGCTGTGTGAAGACCTTCCTTTTATTTGTGCTCTGTGTGACGGGTCTGGTGCTTTTATGGGGAAGGACCTAATCCGACAGTCTCAGCGGTGCCAAGACTGATCTGGTATTTTACACTTGCGTGCGCACACCTATTGGAATGCACATGAGCAACACATCTCGAAGAACACCAGTAATTAGAGATAAGCAGCCATTTTTTTCAACTTTTTTCATTTGTAGACCCCTAAAATTTTTCAAACGGAGGTGCGGGCCTCCTTGGAAATCTCAGGCAGTCTGTGGAGCTCTGGGAGTTGAAAACTACTGGTAGTTGGACAATTTCATCAAATCCTGCCCTTCTTCTTCCTCTTCCAGCTGAAAACTTAGATGCACAGAGGCACAAAAACTTAGAAATAAGGGAAGTTAGAAAAGCATTCACTCAATGGGTGTGCAACTCAATAGTTTTACAAACAAAATAGTTTCTGGTTTGTTTTAAGCTTTTGGCAAATGTATTTGTGGGAAGGAGGATTGTTTTTCTTGAACCGGTTGTTCTATCAGTAATAAATGCCAGATACCACTGGGTTTACATGTTGTTTATTCAGTATGTAGATTTTGCAAGGGGGGGAGATCGCAGGGTGCATTAGATTACACCTGAGTTCTGTAGGGTTTCTCTTAGTGGAGGAGAATATTTTCATGAATCGAATTAGAATGACTGGTGTGTTTCGTGTTACAAAGTGAGTTGGATTCCTGGTAGGTTTGCGTAAGTATATATAGAACAGTGGTATTAACTACAGGCAGTCCCCGGGTTACGTACAAGATAGGGACTGTAGGTTTGTTCTTAAGTTGAATCTGTATGTAAGTCAGAACTGGCGTCCAGATTCAGCCACTGCTGAAACTGACCGCCAGTTCTGACTTACATACAGATTCAACTTAAGAACCCCAAGTCAGCTGCTGCTGAAACTGATCAGCCCCTGATTCCAGGAAACCCGGGGCAGAGCAACTGTGCCTCGGGCTTCCTGTAGTCAGCGCGGGTCAGTTTCAGCAACGGCTAACTTGGGGATGCCTGGGGCAGAGCAGCTGGGGTGCTGCTGGGTTGCAGCACCCCAGCTGCTCTGCCCCAGGCGTCCTGATTCAGCCGCTGCTGAAGCTGACCAGCAGCGGCTGAATCAGGACACCTGGGGCAGAGCAGCTGGGGTGCTGCCGGGTTGGTCCAGTAGTGCCCAGAGCGGTGCTGCGGGACCAACCGGCAGCGCCCCAGCTGCTCTGCCCCAGGGTCCACAACAAAAGCCTGGTCTGCTGGGGGTGGGGGGGGCACACTAGCTGCGCCCCCCCCCCCAGCAGACCAGGGACACGGGGAGCAAAGCCGCAGCGGCGGGGTGCCTGCCTCTGAGGCTTTGCTCTGGCGTGGGACCCGCCGCCGCTGCGGCTTTGCTCCCGGTGCCCCTGGTCTGCTGGAGACGGTCCCCAGCAGACCAGGGGCACTGGGAGCAGCTTTTCTCGCCCCGGAGGTCGAGGTGGCTGACCGCTGCCTGCAAGCTCCGGGGTGAGAAAGCCCCGTTCGTAAGTGCGGATCCGACATAAGTCTGATCCGTGTAAGTCGGGGACTGCCTGTATACTAATTATAGCAACTAATGTGAAGGGATTTATCGGTAGTGATGTCATGTATGTAATGATAATGCGTTGGCCTAGGGTGTATGAAGCTGACCTCTTAGTCTAGGGGCTGACCCCAGGAATTGTTCAGCTTGTTCTCTTTAGCAGACATAAAGGACTTTGTGTTTAGCAAAAATAGTAGAACCCCTGCTTTCCGTATGGAAGGCCTAGAATTGTGTTGGTTCAGCAGGGATCTGCACTGGCCATTCTAGGGATCATGCAAACACCCAATTCTCTATGGCCCATTCTAGTCCTGTTTTTCCTGCCTTTCTAGATAGCTCAGCCACTAACTCTGCAAAACTCTCATTTTTTGGGGATGTTTGGCTGGTTGCATTTCAGTGCGCCAGATTTTTGGGCTGCGGCTAAGCAGCTTGGTAATGTTTTATCTCAGGCCAGCTGCTTAGGAAAATGTAACTTGTGCAGACTGAGGCCAGTCTACTTAAAAATCCAATTGGTTTAAAGACCCGCTAAGAATTATTGCAGGTATCTGGAGACAATGCTTTGAGACAGAGATTAACACCCATTCTCTGCTTTCTTTGAGCATGTTTTTCATTTTGTTTGTGTCTTTCACTAGCAAATTGGCTACAGGTTTTTATGGGAGTTTGGTCAAACTTACACCCACTGCTCCAACCAAAAGCCCTTTTGCTTCTGCTCTGTGCATTTGTCATCTTTTCTCAGATCTAACTGCAGCTATTTGGCCTGCCTGTCCAGCTGAATGGCAACCAGGGTTGTGGGGCCGAAACAGGCAAGAAGGATGCTAAGAGGATATGTAGAACTCTGTCACTCCCCTTTCCCCTCGACTTCAGGACACTTCTCTGCTGAAGCACAAGCTAAAGTTCTTTCTTTTAGACACAGTATTACACAGACTTCAATCTCAATGCAAAACCCTGAATGTAGGGGATCCTGACAACAGCCTGCCAGAGTTCCATACGATTTCTTGGTGAACAAACACCGAGTACACACACAAACTCTGGCAAACAGTATTTGGCATGTTTTCAAGAAAGAAAACAATTAGGCAAGAAATCAAAGCTGGTCAGAAACATTCCTACAAAGCTGGTTTTTTCATCAGATGCTGCAGATTCATCGTAATAGAAATGGTTTTTGGAGACGGTTGGATTTTTGCCAAAGTTGTGACAGAGCCCTGCTGCCTGCCAGCGTTTCATTGGAAACCGAGCTGATTTCCTGCCAGCTCGCCTGCCTGGCTCCTCAGCGGCCCTCTAGAGGCATGGGCGGGGAACCTAAGGCCCGAGGGCCGGATGTGGCCCTCTGGCTTGCCTGGATCCGACCCTTGAGGCTCAGGGCTGCCCCCAGCATTGGAGAGCTTGTGCTGGTGCTCCAGTCCCCTCGCCCCAAAGGGCTGAAGAACACAAAATACTAGCCTGGCTCTCCTAGGCTCTCTGTGAGGGGAATGTGGGGAGAGTCTTTCTCCTCAGGCATGAGCCATGTCAGTGAGAGTTTGTTTTTTATTTTTTCATTTTTTTGCTTCTCACTCGTGTGCAGCCCCTGACTGATTTTTCTGTGGGTCAGTGGCACCCAATCAATAAAGGTTTCCCAGCCCTGCTCTAGACAGGCTGCGTTAAAATTGGGGATCCCAGGGCTAAACATTCTCAGACTGCAGAGCGATAATTGGTGGTGTCCCCCGGGGGTCTGTTCACAGCCATGTGCTATTCGACATGTTCATAAATGATCTGGAAAAGGGGGCAAATGGCGAGGTGTCAAAATTTGTAGATGATACCAACTACTCCAGACAGTTAAGTCCAAAGCAGACTGCAAAAAGCTACAAAGGGGATCTCACAAAAATAAGTGGTTGGGCAACAAAATGGCAGCTGAAATTAAACATTGACAAGTGCAAAGCAATGCACATTGGAAACCATAATCCCAACTATCTGTAGAAAATAATAGGGTCTAATAGCTGTTACCCCTGAAGATAGAGCTTGGAGTCAGCGTGGAGAGGTCGCTGAAAACATTCACTCAGTGTGCAGTGGCAGACAAGAAAGCAAACAGAATGTTGGGAATCATTAAGCAAAGGATAGAGAAGAAAACAGAAAATATCTTATTGTTTCTGTAGAAATCCATGCTATGCCCCCATCTTGAATACTGGTGCAGATGTGGTCACTCCATCTCAAAAAGGATACAATGCAATTGGAAAAGGTCAAAAAAGGACAACAAACATGACTAGAGGTATGGAACAGCTTCCATATGAGGAGAGATTAATAGGATTGGGACTTTCCAGTGTGGAGAAGAGACAACTAAGAGGGGATATGGCAGAGGTCTGTAAAATCATGCCTGGTATGGAGTAAGCAAATAAGGAAGCGTTATGGACTTCTTCTCATAACACAAAAATGAGGGGTCACTCAATGAAATGAACAGGCAGCAGCTTTAAAGCAAACAAAGGGAAGTATTTCTTAACATACCATGCAGCCAACTTCTGGAACTCTTTGCCACAGGATTTTTGAAGACCAAGTGTTACTGGATTAAAAAAGTAACTAGATAAATTCCGAGTGTCCCTAGTTTCAGGGGGTAGCCGAGTTAATCTGTAAAAAACAACAAAAACTCCGGTCATCTGAAGAAGTGGGCTGTGCCCATGAAAGCTCATGATACCATCTACACGTTTTGTTAGTCTATAAAGTGATACCAGACCTTTTGTTGTTTTTTAAGTGTATAGTGTCCCTAGTGTCCGTCTACCAGAAGCTGAGCATGGGTGACAGGAGTGGGGTTACCTGATTTGTTCATTCCCTCTGCGGCAGAAGGCAGGATACTGAGCTGGATGGACCTTCGGTCTGACTCAATTGTCAGCTTCCTGTTGTCCTGTGATGAAGCCATTGAACGGTGAGGGGCAGCAGAGGGCAGTGAGGTGTGTCTGCTGCTTTTTCTCTCCTGCTCAGAAGGATGATGAACTGATGGGCAGGATTCCCTGGGATGCTTACATGAAGGGGAAAGAAGTCCAGGAGAGCTGGCTGTATTTTAAAGAAGACTTATTGAAGGCTCAGGAAGAAACCATCCCAATGCACAGCAAAAAATGCAAATATGGTAGGCGACCAGATTGGCTTACTGGGGACATCCATGGTGAGCTTAAACACAAAAAGGAAGCTTACAGTAAGTGGAAACATGGACTGATGACTAGGGAGGAATATAAATCTATTACTCGAGAATGCAGGGGAGTTATCAGGAAGGCAAAATTGGGATTGAAGCTGGCAAGGGATGTGGAGGGTAACAAGAAAGGTTTCTACAGGCATGTTAGCAATAAGAGGGTGATCAGAGAGGGTGTGTGGCCCTTACTGGATGAGGGAGGTAACCTAGGGTGTGTCTACACTACAAAGTTAATTCGAACTAACAGCCGTTAGTTCAAATTAACTTTAATAGGGGCTACACTTACAAACCGCTAGTTCGAATTTAAATTGAACTAGCGGAGCGCTTAATTCGAACTAGGTAAACCTCATTCCACGAGGACTAACGCCTAGTTCGAATTAAGTAGTTCGAATTAAGGGCTGTGTGGCCACTTAATTCGAACTAGTGGGAGGTTGGCCCTCCCCAGCTTGCTCTGGTGGCCACTCTGGGCCAAACCAGGGAAACTCTTATGCCTCCTCCCGGCCCCGGACCCCTTAAAGGGGCACAGTCTGGCTACAGTGCTTGTGCCAGTTGCAAGCCTGCCAGCACCCAGCCAGCAGACCCTGCAACTGGCACAGCATGAGCCATCCACCTGCTACCACCCAGCCCTCCGCCTCTTCCCAGGACCAGGCTGGTGGCTCCCAGGAGCCTGCCTGGGGCCGCAAGAGGCGGGCGCCCGCCTGGTCTAGTGCGGAGATCGTGGACCTCATCGAGGTTTGGGGGGAAGCCTCCAACGTCCACAATCTCCGCAATAGGCACAGGAAAGCGGCCGTCTAGGGCAGGTTAGCTGCCAGCCTGGCCACCAAAGGCCACATGCGAACCCAAGAGCAGGTTTGCATGAAAATCAATTTGGTTCAGTGAGACCCCTGGCCCTGAGCTTAGAACATAAGAACATAAGAATGGCCGTACTGGGTCAGACCAAAGGTCCATCTAGCCCAGTAGCCTGTCTGCCGACAGAGGCCAACACCAGCTACCCCAGAGGGGATGGACCGAAGACAATGACCAAGCCATTTGTCTCGTGCCATCCATCTTCAGCCTTCCACAAACGGAGGCCAGGGACACCATTTCTACCCCCTGGCTAATAGCACTCCATGGACCCAACCTCCATGAATTTATCTATCTTCTCTTTAAACTCTGTTATAGTTCTAGCCTTCACAGCCTCCTGTGGCAAGGAGTTTCACAGACTGACTATGTGCTGTGTGAAGAAGAACTTTCTTTTATTAGTTTTAAGCCTGGTACCCATTAATTTCATTTGGCGTCCTCTAGTCCTTCTATTATGGGAACTAATGAAGAACTTTTCTTTATTCACCCTCTCCATACCACTCATGATTTTATAGACCTCTATCATATCCCCCCTCAGTCTCCTCTTTTCTAAGCTGAAAAGTCCCAGTCTCTTTAGCCTCTCTTCATATGGGACCTGTTCCAAATCCCTAATCATTTCAGTTGCCCTTTTCTGAACCCTTTCCAAGGCCAAAATATCTTTTTTGAGGTGAGGAGACCACATCTGTACACAGTACTGAAGATATGGCGTACCATAGTTTGATACTTCCCCTCCTCCGTCTTCCCCTGGCTTCCCCCTTCCAGCTCCCTCCTCTCATGTTTCCCCCTACCCTCTTCCACCCTCTCTCTTCCCCTCTCCCACCTCAGAGGTTAATCCCCCTCCCTCCCAGTTTTGTTAAATAAAGAGAGTTTCTATTTTTGAACACAGGTGTCCTTTATTTTTTACATCAGGAAGGGGGGCTAGGGAAGGGTAAGTGGAAGGAGGTGAGGGAGGAATGGGTCACGAGCCCCCGATAGGGAGGACTGGGTGGCTCTGCGGGCTCCTCGGGGTGGAAGCTCTCCTGCAGGGCCTCCTGGATCCTGACAGCCCCCTGATTGTCCCCCCTGGATGGCAGCCTGTGGCAAGTGAAGCCGGGCTGATGGGCGAGTGCTGTGATGTGCCGAGTGTGGGCACTCAGGGCACTCCAAGACAGGACTGCTTTGCTGTCCCTCATCGAGGTAGACAAGCAAGCGGGGAACCCTGAGAACTGTCTGTCCAGGGTGGGGGTCGGGTCCCTTTAAGCACAGCCCTCGGCTAGCCTGAGACAGCAGCTCCACACCCTAAGTCCTAACCTGATGCACTGCCGGCACTGGTTCTGGCCAGCCTTAATTTAGGTTCAGGGTCCACTCAATGTGGACATGCTATTTTGAATTAGCAAATCGCTAATTCAAATTAGTTTTTAGGTCTAGATACACTAATTCAAATTAGTTTTTAGGTCTAGATGCACTAATTCGAATTAGCTTATTTCGAATTAACTAATTCGAATAAAGTTAATTCGAATTAGTGCTGTAGTGTAGACATACTCCTAGTGACAGATGACGTGGGAAAAGTTGAAGTACTCAATGCTTTCTTTGCTTCTGTCTTCATGGACAAGGCCAGCTCCCAGACAAATTCACTAGGCAACGCAGTATGGGAAGGAGGTGGCGAGAGCAAGTGGGCCGGCCCCACTGTTCTGGGGGTCGCAGTCACTGTGCCTGGAGTGGGTGCTGGCACCGCAGTCGTAGAGGTGCTTGACACATCTGCCCTGGTCCCACTGAGGGACAGCATGGGAGGCATTGACCTCAAGGGGTCTTTTACTGGGCTAACAGGCACCTGTGTCTCGGGGTCTCCTGCAGAGAGGATGGGCTGAGCTGTCTGTGAAGGCTGCAGCACCTTTTCAAAGAGCATCATGCCGCTCCCGGTCCTTTCTGGCTCTGGCTGACAGGCTTGGGCAATGGTCAGTGAGAGGAGTGTGACTGGCCCAGGCAGCGTATACAGGAGCCAGGCCTGTCCCAAGTGGGCACAGGCGCCTTACATGGAGTCATGCTGAGGAGACAGCAGAAGCCGCCTTATGGGCGAGGCAGGAGCAGTCTGTACTTAGCGCTGTGCTGTTAACAGTGGATAAGCAGGAAAGTGTCCGCTGCCTGGCCTCTCCTCACCCCTCCTGTATCTCTGCCTCCTCCCCCCAGCCCTCTGGTAAATAATGGAGAGGAGGGGGGGAGGGGCAGCTGGCTGAGGAGCAGCGGGGCTGCTGCGGCCCCGACTGACCAAAGAGAAAACAATTCTTAATTTTGGGGGGGTCTATTTCATGAGAGGGACTAAAGAGGGTAACTTCTGAGGTAAAACTGAAAGCGGCAAGCGCCGGTCCAAGGGAACGTCTCCGAGCTGAGGACTCGCCTGCGACCCAGGGCGGTAAGAGAGGAGCTGAGCGGGAGGGGCCGGGCCGTGCGCGAGGCAGCTGTCAAACCGCCAACGGCGCGAGCCACCTCCACCTCCTGCGCGTGCGCGGCCCGGCCCGGCGGGAAACTGCTGGCTCCGGGGATGACCCGTCCCCAAGAGTGGAGCACCCCGGGGGATCACCCGACGAGGAATTGCCTCAGTGGTGCTTTCTGAAGCTCTTGCGGGCCCGCCACGGGGCAGGTCAGCCAATGAGAGAGCGCAGGCACGCCGGCAACCCCCCGGCCCCGCCTCCTCCACCCGCGGCCCCGCCTCCTTCAGGCGTTAGCTCCCCCCCCCAGGCGCAGGTCTCCATTCCCCTCCCCAGCCCTGGAGCGTGGGGAGCGTGGGCAGTGCGGGGCCAGCCTCAGTGTGGCTGAAGCAGGGGGCAGAGTGGGGGGGCACACGTGGCAATGCCTGCCCCTGCCTCTTATACCCACTGTCCCTGCGCACAGGGATAATGGTGGGGGGGAGTAACAACTACATGGGCGTAGAGCAGTGGTCCCCAACCTTTTGAGGTTGTCGGGCGCCGGGGGCGTGGCCGTTCGCCCGCCGGGCGCCAGGGGGCGTGGCCACTTGCGCGCCTGGGGGCGGCCCCCCCCCATAGCCGCTTGCCCGGGGGCGGGGGCCCCCCCCCATAGCCACGTGCCCAGGGGTCGGGGCCCCCCCCGCAAGCGCTGCGCGCCTGGGGCCGGCACTCCCCCCCCCCCCCCGCAAGCGCCGCGCCATGTGCCCGGGGCCGACGCTCCCCGCAAGCGCCGCGCCATGTGCCCGGGGCCGACACTCCCCGCAAGCGCCGCGCCATGTGCCCGGGGCCGACGCTCCCCGCAAGCGCCGCGCCATGTGCCCGGGGCCGACGCTCCCCGCAAGCGCCGCGCCATGTGCCCGGGGCCAGGCCAGCCCCGAGCACCTGGCGGGCGCATGCAAGTGCCTCCACGGGTGCCATGGGACCACGGGCTTAGAGGCTGGTCCTCACAGGACCAAGAAATGAGTCTGCTCTGAGGGCCGGCTCCCAAAGCTCGTACTTCCCCGGCTACAGGTGAATGTTGCTCCAGAATTCCTTAGGAAAGCTCTAGGAATGATGACTGGCCCACGGTGGTGTATTTTATAGACCTAGAGGGTCAGCCAGGAAGGCAGCATGTTGCACCCTTAGATTGTGTCCACACAGCACCTGGGAGGTGTAATTCCTGGTGGGGAAGACAAACAGGCTAGCTCCGCTCACTGAAGTGCAAACCTGCTTGATCCCCTGGGTAGGTACTGGGGCAGTGAGGCTGTGTGGTCGTGGCAGCCCTGCAGTTTTGAGGCACTAGGCTGCAGAGTGAGGGCTGGTATGTCCCTGAATGCTCTCCAATTTCTCCACATCTTTCCTGGAATACAGTGCCCAGAACTGGACACAATACTCCAGCTGAGGCCTAATCAGCACAGAGTAGAGCGGAGGAATGACTCCTTGTGTCTTGCTCTATGATTCTATGGTTTTAAGTGTAAGGGTGCACCCTCAATAGTGGGGTGGGGGGCCCTCCTTACTGGACATGGCATTGCAAGGGACTTTGCCTCTTGTATCATCCATCCCTGGCACCTATTCCCTTGGCCATAACGATCAGTCCTTGCCAGTGTTGTCTTGCACTCCCTCTCTAGGTTTTCTCTGGCTCATCTGTACAGCTGAGTCAGCACTTCTGCCCCTCCTAGGCTCCACTGAAGGTCCTCTGCTTCTAGCCCTCTGCAGAGCGTCTCTTACTTTGCGGATTCCCCTGCTGAAGTGTGCTTTAGGGCCCAGAGAACGTAATATTCCCTCCACCAGGGAGATTTTTCCAGAACTATTCATGCCTTGGTCACCTCTAGGGAGGTGCTCTGTGTCCTGCCTCGAGAGACCTTTGAAGACCAAGCAGAAGCTTCAGCTAGTGCAAAATGTGGCCCTGCCTTCCTTTTGATTGGGGTCTTCCTCTTCTCCCAGTGCACACTATCTCGAGGTGCTCTTATCCACCTCTCCAAATACCATCACCAATCTCCCCGCCCACCAACACACCACCTCCCCCCGCAACACACAATTGCCAAACAATCCCCTCTGGCTGCCCACAGGAATGCATAGGAAGGTAGGAGATAGTCTTCTTCTAGCCTTACCTTGGACATTGTTATGCTGAGAAATGGTGAGGACTGCTTGGTTCACCCTCCTCTTTGATCCTGGAGGTATCTGCACTCTTCACTGGCAGGATGAGTTAATCAGAAGCACCCCCCCCAAAAAAAGACAAAAGAGGATTGCGACCCCACTCAGGAGCTTGAAGGAGGGGTTCTTTGACTGAGAACTGTTTGGCTGTGTCTAAACTGGCAAGTTTTTCCACAAAAGCAGCTGCTTTTGCGGAAAAACTTGCCAGCTGTCTACACTGGCTGCTTGAATTTCTGCAAGAACACTGACGATCTCATGTAAGAAATCAGTGCTTCTTGCGGAAGTACTATGCTGCTCCCGTTCGGGCAAAAGTCCCTTTTGCGCAAAGCTTTTGTGCAAAAGGGCCAGTGTAGACAACTCAGATTTGTTTTGCGCAAAAAAGCCCTGATTACGAAAATGGCGATCGGGGCTTTTGTGCACAAAAGCGCGTCTAGATTGGCACGGACGCTTTTCCACAAAAAGTGCTTTTGCGGAAAAGTGTCTGTACCAATCTAGACGCTCTTTTCCGCAAATGCTTTTTAACAGAAAACTTTTCCGTTAAAAGCATTTGTGGAAAATCATGCCAGTCTAGACGTAGCCTCCGTGTGTTTGTGAGAAGCAGAGAAAAGGGAAACCAAGAGGCAAAAAGCTAAATGGCAGCCTGTGAGCTCAGGGTGGCCCTGGAAAAAGCCAGATAGTGGTTTTGGGCCTGGTGTTGGCTAACCAAGTTTGGATCTGAAAGCTACGAAACAGCTCCTTTTATTCTTGATTTCTTCTGATTTCCAAGGAGCAGGACCTTGCACATTACTTGTCAATGAGCAAGACAGCATCAAAGAAAATACCAGCCTTCATCAATTTCTGCTTCCATCTGGAACATCCTCAAGGCCTTGAACTGTGACTAGCTTCTCCGGTCAAAAGGGGGCATCACAATTAATTTTAATTGCAGGTGTTTATTGTACTCAGAAAGCTTTTTGCTGATCTCTGACTAGCTTTCTTGGAGGACTCCTGATCCCAGGGTATGTCTGTACTTGCACTTGAGCGACAAAACTTTTGCTGTTCACAGGCGCTTAACCCTCCCTCCCCAAGAACAACCAAGTTTTGCTGCCACAACTGAAAGTGTGACTGTTGCACATTGTTGGTAGGCACCCCCTCCTGATGATAAAGCAAAACCCCCCATAGGGGTGGAAGTATTTTGTTGGCAAAAGTGGCGACAAACAGCATTCACACAAGCTGGCTTTTTGTGACAAGCCTGTGTCACTAAAAGCCGTGCAGTGTAGACGTATCGCTAGGGGGAGATCACAGATAGAGGCTGATTTAGAGAAACACTTAAGCATGTGTTTAGAGCTATCCCTGTTAAGGGAAGTACATTAGTGCAAGGAATATGTCGAAGCCTGATTAACTCCAGTGGGATTCAGTGTGCACTTACCTGCTGCCTTGAGTAGGGATGCTTTACACCAGTGGTTCCAGCCTTTTTGTACATACGGACCCTTTTCAATCTGTTAAAATTTTACAGACCCCCCCCCCCACAAGAGGAGCGGTGAGAAGCAGCAGCCAGCATGTCCCTTGGCCTGTGCTGCTTCCTCAACTTCCATCCCCTCCAGCCCCTGCTCATCCACGGAGGATATGGTGAGGGAGCCCTTGTGGCTCCTGCCCCTGCATTCCGCCCTTGGCCGAGCACGGAGCCCTGGGGCAGAAAAAAAAGAAAAGGAAAAGAAAGTAAGGATAAGGCCCTCCATGGGACTGGGAGGGGAGAGAGGGCTGGAGCATAAACCTCAGCACAACTGGTGGTGGGAGGACGGATGGTGCCTTCGTGGTATCAAGATCCCATCCCGAGGGCAGGAGGCAGCATGTGTGTGGCTGTTCGCAAACGGTGAGCCCCAGGCGAGAATCACTGGGTGGAAAGTCCCAGTCCCCAGTGGGCCCGATCCTTACTTTTCTTCTCCTTTCCTTTCCTAAACTTTCCACAGACGCCCTACAGTATCATCACGGACCACCTGGAGTCTGCAGACCAAAGGTTGGGAACCACTGCTCTACACGATCATGGCCTCCAGCAGGCAGAGAATTGAATTTTTTTGTAAATTGCTGAGACAGTGTATGAAAGAAAGCCCAAAGTGTCTTTAAAAATCAGAAGGGAAGCAGTTCAGTTCTACTCAACAGAGCAAAAGCAACAGCTCTGGGCAGTACAGCAGCTGCTTAGGAATATTATATTTCACTTCCCTACTCATCTCATATGGAGACATAATTTGCTAAAGAAACATAGGAACTAATACCCTCTTCCAAATTGCATGTGTTAACAAAGCACCCAGACCTGTGTCCTGGAGTGACTACCACAAACGTTTCCATCTGTGGCTCCCCATTAGCCTTCTTGTTTTAATTCCTCCCCTCTATCTTCAGCTGATGTCAATCTCTAATTTGGGAAAGTGGCCAAAACCTCTTTGAAAAGCCATACTTCACTTCTAATTGGCATGGCAGAGCTCTCAAAAAGACCTCCAGAAGAATTTTCAAGCACAGCTTCCCTGCCTCACCCCCATGTTGGAGACTAGATTCTCAGCAGGTAGAAATCAACTGCTGATTTATAGCTCTAGCTTTCTGTACAGCTGCAAACTTTAACATCCGCATGTCTTTTCAAAACATCCTGCTCTGGGCTATTCATTTGATGAGCGAGGCTCCTCCATCCCAGAGAAACCAGCATTTTAATTCCCTCCTCCCCGCTTAAAAATCCTCTTCAGACGGAACATGGGAAGTAATTGCTACTAATACATCGTTTATTGCTTTCCATATTCTATAAATGCTCATTCAATGCGAACAGTTGTTAAAAGAGCAACATAATAGAGACTAACACTTTCAGGCTACGTCTACATTGGCAAGATTTTGCGCAAATACTTTTAACGCAAGAGTTTTTGTGTTAAAGTATTTGTGCAAGAGAGCATCTACTCTGGCATGTACTTTTGTGCAAGAGATGTGCTTTTGTGCAAAAGCATCCATGCCAGTGTAGATGCTCTCTTGCGCAAGAAAGCTCCGATGGCCATTTTAGCCATTGGGCTTTCTTGCACAAGAAATTAACGTTGCTTGTCTACATTGGCCCTCTTGCGCAAGAACAGTTGCGCAAGAGGGCTTATCCCTGAGCGGGAGCATCAGAGTATTTGCGCAAGAAACACTGATTTTATACGTTAGAACGTCAGTGTTCTTGTGCAAATACTAGCAGCCAGTGTAGACAGGTGGCAAGATTTTGCGCAAAAGTGATTGCTTTTGCGCAAAATCTTGCCAATGTAGACACAGCCTCATAGTATTGATTGTAAGTTCATTTGTGCCATTAATAAAAACAAACAAGATTATATTTATCTTAAACAAAATACAGGACTATGTAGCACTTTAAAGACTAACAAGATGGTTTATTAGATGATGAGCTTTCGTGGGCCAGACCCACTTCCTCAGATCAGGTCTGGCCCACGAAAGCTCATCATCTAATAAACCATCTTGTTAGTCTTTAAAGTGCTACATAGTCCTGTATTTTGTTTCAGCTACACCAGATTAACACGGCTACATCTCTATCACTATATTTATCTTGTCTTAAAGACTGTAAATACTTTGTTATAAAGTATGTGTGGACACACACACACACAAATAACTATATATGTGATAAGCCTTTACCTTCCATTAATCACAGATAAACAACTATAGGTTACAATACAATTCCATGGTTGGATTTTGATAGAGGTGGTCAAAATTTTTCAACTGTCTAATTTTCCTGCCAGAAAACATGGTTTAATTTACATTGAAAATATGGATTTAGACAAAAATATTAGATTTTTCCAGTATTTAGAAACAATATTTGTTTTCTTTCAATTTAAAATTTAATTTCAGTTTTTGGAAATGGAAAAAAATTTGGTTTTCTGTTTTTGGTTTTTGAATTTTTGTCTCACCTTCCCTTCCTCCTTTCCACTGGAAAAATGGGATGAATGGTAAAAAAATGGGTGTGAAAGTGAGGGTTACCCATTTTCAGAACAGTAATTCCTCATTTAACAATATAGATGCGTTTCTGAAAATGTTCGTGCTAAGCGAAAATGTGCTATGCAGGGTCAATTTTCCCATTAACAATAATGGAAAATATGGGGGTTGCGTTTCAGGTGGTGGTGGCAAAGTCAATTTTTTGTTGGTGCTTGGTCATCAGTATCAACATTAGATATCTAGCAATACAAGATATCTAGTAACACAAGTCACCGCGGTTTGTTAAAACACGAAGATAAACACGTGAGTGAGCAGAGGAGCGCTGTGACCACGTGTGTTCATCCGCTCATGGGTATTACCACTGTTTTCATCAACTTATACCACCGCACGAAGTAGTCTGCCACTTGATTATATTCATGTTATTTCGGGGACGGTCGTGTTATTCAAAAAAGTTCTCTAAAAAAAAATCGTTCTATTGTGAAAATGTATTAAGTGGGCATGTGTTAAATGAGTAATTACTGTACTTATTCCTTGCTTTCCTATTTTAAAAAGTTAGAAAACAGTGTGTGGACAAGAGTAAAGCCATAGAAAAAAAGTAGGCTGTCTGCTCAGTTTTAGTGTCTGGGGTGATCAGAAACCAGCAATCAGATTTTGTGTGGTGAAATCTCAGTCTCCTTGTTGAAGTCCTGGATGTTGTCTACTTCCTCCCCCACCAAGGTGTTTTGTACTGCACTCGTCATCCTTCAGCCAAAGGGCTCCATTGGCCCTCTTCTGAGCCATTCATGTTCATCCTTAATCAGCCTGAAAGGGCACCATCGAATGGCTAAGTGCCCCTTTCCACCTCTACTCCCATAGCCCTGGTCTAGTCTACATTGTGGAGGCAGGGAAAAGGGAATAAGGGAATTTGTGTGCAGCCATCTTGGTCTTGTTAGCAAGAGAGCAAGAGTCAGGGTAAGTTTGTGGCCTGACAATGCGAGAGCTGTAATAAGATGCTGCCTTTGCCTCTTGCCTCCATAAAGAGATAAGGATAGAATGCTGACTCTGGCAGGGACCTTGAGATTAGGAGCATCTGGGTGGAACTAAAATAACTGTTAGCCATTGGTGTTTGTAATGAGAAGGAGACTGTTTAATGTTATTATATCTAATGGACAATATATAAACTGCTTCATAATTGTTTGTATTCGACGATCTGCCTCGCAGCAGCTTCTTCCTCCCTTGCAATATTGCTCGAAGAAACTGTCTCTGACTACTTGTTGCTCACAAACGCAGAGTGAAGGCTTGCTTTCTTCCACAACATAACTCCCCTTATTTCAAAATAACAAGCGGAGCGTCTGCACTGCCAAGCCCATTAGCTTGAAATAAGGGGCTGGTCATTTTGAAATAACAACTCCTGCTTTCCTCAGGGAATAACGCTTATTTCGAAATAGCGAGAGTCTGGATGCTCCACTGCTGCTATTTCGAAATAACTGCTCCCCAGAGTCATTCAAAGTAATTACTCCCCGGTGCTTCCTGGGGCTCGAAGTCGAGGTAGCATGTCCACATTAAGGGAGCCTGCCTTGGACTCATTTTGAGGCTTCTCTGTACAGGTTGGACCTCTCAAAACTGGGGCACCCTCATCCTGCAACATCTGTGGAACAGGGAGTCCTGGGTGGGAGTCCGAGTGGCAGCAGGGCTGGTGGCTTGGAGCCCAGCAGGGCTGGAGCTGGGACGGGCACCGGAGCCCCGGTAGCACAGCAGGGGCTGTGGCAGCCCCAATAGCAGTGCTGGAGATGTGGCAGTCGCAGCAGCCACAGTAGCAGGATGAGGGCCAGAGATGTGGCAGCCACAATAGCGGAGCCAAGGCTGGAGATGCAGCAGCCCCAATAGCGGGGCCAGAGCTGGAGACACGGCAACTACGATAACGGGGTTGGGTTAGGGCAGTGTGGGCTACTGCCTACTGGGG
The DNA here is from genome assembly GCF_049634645.1 of Pelodiscus sinensis. NCBI lineage: Eukaryota > Metazoa > Chordata > Testudines > Trionychidae > Pelodiscus > Pelodiscus sinensis. The sequence goes on along the minus strand of NC_134728.1, from coordinate 35,457,483 downwards.
CCATAGCAGCCTGGCAGATGGGGGTGGCTGGAGCTGGCAGCGGGGAGGGAAGGTGGTCTGAGGAGCCAGTGGCAGGGGACCTCCTCTGGTCCACCAAATTCCCTCGTTCAGGACCAGTCAGGTCCTGAGGGTGCTGGACCAGAGAGAGGTCCAACCTGTAGCATTGACAAGCTATTTTGAAATGCTTATTCCAGCAGTTATTTTTTTCGGAATAAGCTATTTCGAAATAATTTCCTAGTGTAGACCTGCCCAACTCAGACTGTCTTCTGGGTAGATTGTATCTCTATAGCCATGTGGGCTGCTTTGCATCAGTAGAAAGTGAGAGAGAATTTTTAAAATTCCTTACAATTTTCCCCAATTCTGTCCAGCTTGGAAATGCATCCAAAAGCTTGGGCACTCGTCTGGCATATCCGATCCCTCTGGGTCTTCACATCTCGTGAACAGGCTTCATGCTGCTAGCGGGCTTGGAGATCCTGCAAGGCTGAGGTTGCTCATGAAAATGCTGACGTAGCTCTGAGGGAGTTGAAGGCACACAGCGTCTCGCTGGACCCACTCAGCGCATCACACAATCCGCCAGAGGGAGGAAAGCTGGAGGAATGTGCATTCGGATACAGCAGCCCCTGATCTTGCTGCTACTTCCTCATCTGAGCAATCCTCATTCAAGCAAATGTTTCTGTTCCAGTCCAGGGCACTGCTTGCTCAGGTAAATCAAACTGGCAGGAGCTGAGGCCCAGAAGTCCAGGGCTGCAGAAAACACAGAGCTGAGCATTGTTTAGGGCAGGGGTGGGCAATAATTTTAGACGAGGGGCCACTTCAGAAATTGCAAGGGGTGTGGCCTTGGGCGGAAGGGGCAGAGACAGGACACTTCCATGCTTCCCCTCCCGCAAACCCTGGTTGGCTTGGGGGGTGGGAGAGAGCACATGAAGATGTTGCCCCCCATTACACCAGAGAGAACCACCAACTGTTCAGAACAGCTGGTGGTACAGCTGGCGGTTCCTTCTAGGCTCCCGCACCCCTGGCAGTGGAAGGAGACTTTGTGCGCTTCCCCCACCAATCAGGGCTTGGGGTCAGGGGGAGCACGGGAAATCTCTCGCTCCCTGCCCCTGGTCTGCAAGGGGGTGCTGTGCTGAGCAGCTGGCGGTTGACTCTATGTGCAGTACCCCTTGCAGGACTGGAGGTAGGATTGCCAGATGGTTGAAACAAAAATACTGACCTCCCCCCCCCCCAAAAAAAACACCGGGAAAAAATTATGTTGAAGAGAGAAAAGCGTGGGGGGCGGGGAGGGGAACAAATTGTTGAGCAAAAAAAAAAAACCACCATTAAAACAGCATGTCCCCTTTAAGTGCAGGGATAGGAACAGGGGAGAGGTTGAACACTAGGTCTCTTGGTCGGCAGCCATTTTGTGCTGGCAGCCTTGGGGATGTCCCACGTGCGGCCTGCTACAGTGCTATGGAAGTCCTGGAGCCGAACTTTTCCTGGGGAGCGTGGCGAGCCAGGTGGTGCTGCAGGACTTGCACGGCGCTCTGGCGGTGTCCACATGGGAAGTTGCCGTGTGGCACGGTTGCGCGCTGTGCACTCACACCCTTCCTGTGTCTATGGTCTTAGCAAAGGCTCTTGGTGAAGGCGCTCTCAGGTTCTTACTGCGTCTGAGCACCGCACTCAAGAACGCATTTCATTCGCCCTCCGGACTCCCAGGTGCCATCTGACTATTAGGATGGGCATAATGGCCACTCGGGACATTTTCTTCTGGCCCATGGAAATATCACTTTAGGTCAGATTCTGCAAACTTAGGCTGAGCACATCTATGGCAGGCAAGGTGCACTCCCCAGTCTGAGTAAAGGTGTCGGAATTTGGCCCGATTGGCCTGTCTCTGGTACATTCGATTTTTCTGGGCTCCCTTTTTTCCCTGCCCAAACTGTGTACCGGCTCTGAATGTGTACATCTGATTAAAAGAAATAACGAGGAGCATTTTAATAGAATCCAAGCTGGCAAGATTGATGGCAGCCGGTAGCAGAAGGAATGCACACGGGGGCTGGTCTGTCTTTGTTTAACTTCTCCAAGGTTTTTCTCTCTTTTAACTTTATGGAGAGACAGATTGACAGACTAATCATCTGCTCCCCGTCAACATCTGGCCTATGTCTCGAGCTCTGGGCTTTACGTTGGGGTGGGGGGAGGGAAACATCTTATGAGTAACCGTTGCCAGAATAGCTTCAGAGCGTATCTCTCTTTTGAGTTTTCTTTGATTTTACAGAACATCTTGTAGCCCTCAACTCTACTTGGCGATAATCAGCTGAAACAAAGTAACGGGACCCCTATATGGGTCTGGATAGGGAACAAGAGGATGTAGGCACAGGACCCTCTCCAGGCTGCTACAGGGCATCCCTGCTATAAGTTGCCCCGGTATCCATCCATTCTGCACTAAAGTCGTTGATGCTTGTAGGAACTGATGCATTATAAGTCCTCTCATTCCCCGCTCTTAAGTTGTGCAGCGTCCCCCGCAATTTGTACAAATGGAAGTCAGCTGTGGAAAAAACTTCCCCACTTTAAGTTGTTTTGCTGTGAGTCCAAGTTTTTTGGAACGTACCTTGGACTTATAGCCAGGATGTCCTGTAGCGAGAACGGCCAGCAGACTGCTCATAGAAGCACTTTGGGGGGGGGGGGAACCTTATAGCATTAGCTGGACCATAGGTACCAGACACAGTGGTCCGTGGATGTCTGTCAGTGTCGGGAGGAGCAAGGAAAGGGCTGCAGAAGAGAGACGAAATGTGGAGGGCATAGAGCCTGCCGTCAGAGAAGAATGGGGGTAGACGTCAAAAGCTGAGATGGGGTGAGAACCCCTTCAGCATTAAAACTGGCTTTGAGCCCTGCTCCGACTCCCTCTGGCATGATTTGCCAGGTCTGTCCCTGATGACAAGGGGCCAGAGGATCCTCCAGCTGAAAGCATTATGCTGCTGAGCCCTCCCAGCAAAGACAGAAAGACGAGGGGGACCTCTAAGATTTCAGACTAATCAGTACTTCCCCGTGCCCTGGTAAGATCCCCAGGGGTCTGGGAGCCCCTGGAATTGGCTGTGTTGACACTGCATAGAGTCGGAACACTGCCTGGGAGGATAGGTCCAAAGCCATGTTATATCCCTGCTTTACTCCATGTGTGGGGAGGTGGCACTTATAGCATGGGATCCTGGTTCCAATATAACACGTGGCACTGTCCCCGCAGGCAAACCACATGGGGTAAGAAAACTGCAAAGAGCTACAAAGAGATCTCACAAAGGTAGGTGACTGGGCAATAAAAAGGGCAGATGGAATTCAATGTTGAGAAATGCAAAGTCATGCACATTGGAAAACATATGTCTGAAATGAGGGGGTCTAAAGTCGCTGTTCGCACTTCAAGAGACAGATCTTGGGAGTCGCTGTGAGTAGTTCTCTGAAAACATCCACCCCGTGTGCCGAGGAAGAGTGACTTTAAAAAAGCGGAGATAATGCAGGGAATCATTAAGAAAGGGATAGCTCATAAACCAGAAAATATATTCTCTAAATAAATCCCTGACACTCCCACATCTTGAGTGTGGTCACCCATTTCAAAAAGGATATATTAGAATTGGAAAAGGGCAAAAAACAAATAAACAAACAAAAAAAGATCCGGGGTACGGAACAGCTGCCATATGAAGAGAGATTAAAAAGACTGGGACTTTTCAGCTTAGGAAAGAGGAGACTAAGTGGGGATATGATAGAGGTCATAAAACAATGACTGGTGTGGAAAAAGTGAATAAGGAAGTGGTATGTACTTTCTATAATGCAAGAACTAGGGGTCATCAAATGAAATGAATGGGCAGCAGATTTAACACAAACAAAAAGAAGTATTTTTTCACACAATGCACAATCACCCAAGGGATCTCTTTGCTAGAGGATGTTCTGAAGGCTAAGACTATACCAGGATTAAAAAAAAGAGCTAGATAAATTCAATGGCTATTACCTAGGATGGGCAGGTCTGGTGTCCTTAGCCTCTGTTTGCCAGAAACTGGGCAAGAGTGGCAGAGGGGGATCACTTGATGATACCCTGTTCTGTTCATTACCTCTGGGGCACCTGGCATTGGCCACTGTGGCTAAATGGACCTTTGGTCTGACCCAGTATGGCCGTTCTTATCTTCTAAGTACTAGGCCCCCTGCTCTGTTAACCAAGCTTGTTTTAATGCAGCCAGTTTCATACCATAGGTAGACACTGAAAACCTGTTAATCTTTGAGTTACCACAACAGGACTGCTTGTTGCTTTTACTGAAAGCCTAGGGCGTTCAGCCCGAGTCTGCATAGAAACCTACAGCCTACAGTGAGGTGTCATGTGTGTGTAAGAAAAAGAAACTCGTCTTGGATTGGAACTCCCCTTTGGCTCTGTTGTAAATGCTCTGTCAATCCGTTAGCCTCCACCCACCACCCCATCCCTCACACTCTCTATAGTGATTGACTTGTGGATGATAGTTTGCTCTATGAGGTAAACCCCCGTGTTCATTCAGGTCTGGAGAACACAAAGCCAGCCAGCCAGAGTGGCAGGTTCTAGACTTTGCTTGCAATACACGTGAGACAAACAGGCTGAAACCCGCACTGGAGCAGCTAATGACTGAGTTCCAGCCCTGCATTCCTGGCGTGAGTTTAGCAGTTTCGGTTTCCTACTCGGCAGTAGCAGACAGTCTGAAAAAGCCGGCAGTGGCAGAAGGTGCAGAAGTCACAGCACGGGGGAGAGGGTGGCTTGCAATTTTCCCAAGTCGCCACACAATTCCCTGGGTGTGTGGGCCTGGGCTTGCGGGACTTTCTTCTCTGGGTCTTTCTCTGCAAGAAGGAAATGAAAACTTTTATTAACTCTGCAGCAATTCTGGATCGCGACTAAGGCATTGATATAGGACTTAGCCAAGAGAAATGTTGGCTTGAGATCAGGAGAAAATACCTAATGATGTGGCCAGTATTAGGCATTAGAATAGCCTCTGAGAAGAATTAGCGGAAGGTGCAAGCTCAATTCTGAGTCATTTAAAACAGGACTGGACACTACTCTGTAGGGAGCGATCCTGTGTGGCAAAGCGACAGGCCCAATAATCTGAGAGCAGTTCAGAATACTTTGCCCATCGACGTCTTTTTATGTGACGATCTCACAATGTTTTTCAAACCTCACAACATCTCTGCAAAGTTGATTTCAGCCCTGTTTTAGAAACTTTTGTAAACTGAGTCACAGGAGACGTGAAATCTGAGACTGAAACTCTGGTTTCTTGGTCTCCAGACTGGTGTTTTTAAGTACAAATCAGCCACCCTATGAGAGTTTATCAGTTTTTAGAATCATGATTTTAAGAACCTTCTAAAATTATTTCATAAGAATAGGGGGGAGGGGGGAACAGTCACTACCTTGCATGTAAGGATGTGAAAATGGCTAGTCAAGCATACACCCAATTCCTGTATGGGAACCTCTGTTTGCAAGAACAAATGCAAGTTTTTTGGTATGAAAACAAAAGCTCTTGCAAATCTTCTGACCCACTTGTGAAGATATTTTGCAAATGTAGCTCTCCTTGTTGATAAATCAATACAAGCAGGATCTTTCTGTCCCAGTGTGCAAAAGGGGGGAGGCATGGAGGACCCCAAAACTCCAGCTACCTCAAGAGCAGGATTCCCATTATTAACCCTCAATTGTTTTCAGAGGGCTAGAAGGATTGAGTGTAACATTTTCAAAAGTGCCTAAGTAATTTAGGAGCTTATGTCCCATTGAATCTGTGAGGCTAGAGGACATGCATATTGAAATGGAAGCCCGAAAACTGTGATATTTAGGAAGAAAAAAAATGTAATTAACAGAGTTAAATCACAAGAATTCACCAACAAGCTCCTCAGGAGAAGTTCCAAGCAGGAAGGACCACGCAGGCCACTGCCCCCAAAAATAGAAGGAAAGGAAAATGCCGTAGCTTCATTCCAGCTGCTGGCCACTATTCTATGAAAAGCCATCAGACCTGATAAAGGGGTCTGGCCTTATTCTCCTGGTTGCTACTGAGGTGTAGCTAGCCAGCAATATGCAACATCCAAGGCTTGACATCTACCAGCAGGGAACCTCTAGCCAAGCAGCAAGACCCTCAGCGTTAATCAGGGGTGCTGAGAAAACCGCTGGCTGATCTTTTCAACTATGTGCAAGCAGCCTATGGTGCCTCTCCCTTGGCGTTCTCACTGCAGGTGGTGAGTGTGCGCACAAACGTATGTGTGCAGTGAGCACACAGCTTCTCTCTGAGAAGGACAGCTCTAGAACAGGTCTGTAAATTTCGACAACAGCCCTAGGTTAAACACCCTCGCTGCCTGAAAGAACCCGCCCATGTGTATTGCTTGGGTTTGGAGCTGGATGTTGAAACCGCACTATTTTTATCCACATTCGTATTTGCCAGTTGAGATTAACAAGAGGTGCTACCCTAAACTTTACCGACTGCTGCGTGTAACCTTATGTTGTGGGGCAGCGCAGAATTCCTAGTCACCTGCAATTTGGGCAGGCTGCCTTAATCAGCAGCAGAGCTGCAGTCTCAACATTAACTTGAAGTGGGAGTGGTTTGGGTGAGTGCTTAGTTTGGGCCAGTGCTGACTGGTTAGAGCCTCCCTTTACCCCCCGTTTGGCTGGAATAGAAGCATTTCTGCTGGCCCTGAGACTGACCATATCCTGCTATTTGGGAGCTGATAACTAAACAGACATCTGCCTTCCCCAATCAACAGGCAATGCTTGTCAGAGATTGTTGCTTTATATGATATCGTTTAATCAAGCAGGATTAGATAATTTGATGATTGATAATAACCTGTTTTTTAACATGTGCTTTGTTTCAATTATTTTTTTAACCACCTTCTGTTGGTGAAAGGAACAAACATGTTCCTCTCACCAGCAGACATTGGTCCAATAAAAGATATTACCTCCCTCACCTCATCTCTCTAATACCGTGGGACCCACACAGCTGCAACATCTGCCAGCTCTCCCCCACCCCCAGAGCATTTGGAGAGAGTAACACTCGACGGTCACTCAGCGTCCCTCGTTTTTGTCTCGTGGGGCTGATATCACCATACTCCATGGAACATCCTGGTTACAGAAAGGAGTGGAGTGGGGGCAGGGGCGGGGCCTATGGCATGGAGGCTGCACTGGGCCCCATACCACCCTAAGGATAACTCTGCTACAAGTCTTTGGGCACCAGAGTACATGCACAGAACTAAGTTTACCCTTGCTAACTAGCAGCTGTCAGAGATGTGCCAAAGAGGAGCTATTCCAGTCTGGATCAGGATTAGGCTATAGCCCACAGTTGGAGGTTATGTTGGTGTTAGGGTGTAGGTTAGGATCTCAAGGCTTCCGCATTTCCAAGTCTGAGAGGAAAATTCCTGCAAGATTTTGGCCAACTGAGCTCTGGAAAACAAGCCCCTTTTACATTTTGCATCTGACTTGAAGACAACATGTTTATCACTGGTTCAAATCCAAGTATTTGAATGTGAATTTCATCCCACAACCCTCCAGGGGATTCTGGTCCAAGATTCTACTTTTGGCCAGCAGCTAGCTGTGAGAAGCACTTGCTAATTTTGGAGGCACATTAAAGGAATTCCACTGCACATTTGAGTTATGGCATCAAGGGTTTGGGGGTTGGTTTTGTGAGGAGAAGTGTGAGGTTTCTGGGCTGCAATTGGCTAAGATCCTAGTCTTGTTAAAATAAATATAATTTATGTTTGACCAAAGGCTGTAAGAAAAGATGAAACACTTCTGATGCAAGGACTATTCACACATAGGTTGCTATTAAAGCATTTAGCCATTAGTAGTGATACCACTATACTTTCCTTAGCATGGATTTTTGACAGGTTTTGACAGGTTTCCCTTCCACTGCTATATTGCACCAACAGACCCCCGTGTTAGACTGCCTGCTCTTCCTTTTATCCTAACCACTTTTTATCCAGTGAGTTAGTTGTTTGGTGCTGGAATTTTCTCCTACCCTTTCTTTTTCTTCCAGAGCATCTTGATTTCATTTTGGCATGCATATCATCATTATGGTACCATTCAGCTACTTTTTTAAAAAGAGGTTTTAAAACAATTGTAATTAATTTACCCTTTGGAAATCATTAAACATTCAATGAATAAATATAGATTTTATGCCTTTTCTCATTTTTAGAGGAAAATGCATATTTTTCCTAGGTAGTTTCTAACCCTAAGGCCTTTTGTGGCAGTATATATTGAAGCATATTAAAATATAAATTAAAGCAATAATATCAAAAGAAGCATGCATGTATATTTCTTTATTCAAGGAATATAAAATTTAACCTCTAATAAAGGAAAACTATATATTAAACATTGAAAAGATTGTGTTCATTTGTTTTTTGAATGCTATGCAATTCATTTAGAGCAAGTTCTACTAAATGTAACAATCCTGTTATAAAGAGTAAACCAATGGGTGTTAATTTCAATTAATATACAAATTATGAAACCATACATTGCTTTGCTAAACAGAATAAATGTAATTGGAACAAAAGCTACCCACACAACTTCATGAGTGTATGTCTATAAGCTTTAAAGACAAATGCTAATGAAATTATGTAAAAAAAGGAAGTTTGATTCCTGGTCCAGAAATAAAATAAATAAATAAGGCAAACTGTGAAACTTACATAGGGTTTGTAAACATTTTGATAAAGAAATCGAGATGCATGTTTCTTCAGAGTGGTGTTTTAACAATACCAATATTATAATATGCTGCAAAGTATAATTCCATAAAATGGGGTTAGAAAATCTTTCAGACTGGCTCTGGAAAACATAATCTTGTTTTAAGATTTATATGAGTCCTCAAAAGGCCACGTGGTTGGAAACTACCTTCTGATTGGCTCAACCAATCAGTACGAGTTAAAAGCTCGCAGACTTTGACTTGTGATGATTTGTCTAGGAAGCTGCCTTTGACTTTTCTCTGCCTTTTTTCTTTTATATGTATTTTTAAAGCTTTCTTGGACATCTCTGAAAGGGGACTGCAGAACAACTGTGTGCCATGAACCTGTAACAAATTGTAAGTTTATATTATCTCTGTCACTTACTATTTTGTAACTTTTGAGCCACAATTCTATTTATCTAAACTTGGGCTGATGGCAGAAAAGAATATTTTTCTTTAAAAACACTGAAAAATTATGAACTAATGTATTAACACTTCTTTATTTTGTGTCAAGCCTTTTTGGATTTATTTCATTTACTTAGAATTGTGCTATTGATTTTGTACAGTTGTTGAATTGACTTTATTTAGTACTGGCAGGAGGCCCTGCAAACCTGTCGAAAACATACGCCGAGGAAAGGTGTAATAATATTACTATGGCCATAAGAACTGTACAGTGTTAAGAGAATAGTCACACACCTTGGATGCTTTCTTCTTCTCTGCCTCTTTCCTGCTTACTTTCCTGGATGTTTTGGTTAATTCTAAAGAGAAAATAAAGCATACCATGATATTAGCCTGTATTTACTGTGAGGCGTGTGTGATTATCTGATTTAGATACACAACACTGTTCTTATCTTCTTGGAGCAGTGTTTCTAAACTCAGGAAGCCCTTCCTTAGGAGACATCTTCTAATAAACATAGTGGGTCCAAGGCTATGTCTACACTACAAATATTGATTGATGCAAGTTATATCAGCATCAGGTACCACGTTAGGCTAGCACTTGCATACATGCATATCTGGGCGCTTGTGTCAGCACAGCATGTGCTCACCGGAAGTGTTTGCCAAGGAATAGTGCAAGTGCATCATGATTATGGATCCCCGTGTGCAACTCACCATTGTTAGGTGCACTGTCATAGGGGAGATTTTTGTACTGCATGGAGGGACAGAAACAAGTCATGCAATGGTGCTTGAGACTGGGGTCAAGTTTCCATCATGCAACTTTCTCCCCACACAACCCATAATATTTGCACCTTGTTGGAAAGTCTCACAAACCTGCATGGTGGTTTTGCTGGTCACCAGAGCCTGCACAGCTCTGCCGTATTGTCAGGAGCACTGCAAACATCGGAGGAATGACCTTCCCATATGTGCAGTGCCGCAAGAAGAAACCCCCAGCTATGTGAAACAGGGCAGTGTTGTGGAGGACACATTGCTGCTGGACATAGCGCAAACCAGGCCAAGGTTGTCAGTGATGTTCAGATGGCAGAGGGCCATGCCTGGGTCCGAGAAATAAGAACTGTCTGGTGGGGGTCACATTTTGGGATGGTGAATGGTGGCTGCAGGAACTTTTGCATGAGAGAGGCCACATTCCTGGATGGGTGTGAAGTTCACCCTCGCCCTTCAGCACAGGGACCCCAGGATGAGAGCTGCTCTGACCACACAGAAGTGAATGGCAGTCGCCCAAGGGAAGTTTGCAGCCCTGGAGTGCTACTAGCCGGAGGGAAATAACTTTGGAGTTGGAAAATCCACCGTGGGAGCTGCTGGCGTGCAAATACGCAGAAAGTGTTACTTTTCTGGGGATAAGCAACCGCTGGTGGCTCACTGGGACACCTCCCCGATATCAGTGCGAGGTGGCCACGGAAGGTGCATGACTCAGCTCGAGAACACAATACTGTTCAGAAAGGGGCCAGCTGGGACCAGGCTGCTGTCAGAATTGCTGGGGCACTGGGCAAGGTGGGGGCAGGCTCAGGTGGGATAGGCCAGGAGCCAGCCTCCCCTAGCAAGCCCTTCAGTGCTGCCTGGCCCTCACCACCTGGGACTCGCGAGGCAATTTAAAGGGCCTAGGGCTCCAGCTGCTGCTGCAGCAGCAGTAGCCGTGGCAATGGCTGGGAGCCCTTTTAAATAGCCAGGCCCAGGGGCAGCTGCCCCTTTTGCTCCTCCCTCCCCCATCAGGGGCCCTGGGTGGGACATTCCTTCCAGACTGCAGAATTATCATTGGTGATGCTGGAATGTAGAGATTCTGAGGGGATCTAGCCTCTCCCTTGCTCCCCAGGCTCATGTACTCGTATATGAGCCAGCTTGACAGCACGGAGGAAACACACAGCTACTGTCTTAGCACATGCAGAATGACAGCTGAGTGCACTTTCAGGAGCCTCACGGGCTGCTGGAGAAGTTTACTGACAGGATTGGCTCTCAGTGAGAAAAATATGCCAATGGTTATAGTTACCCGTTGTGTCTGGCTGCTCAAAGTCAGCAGACAACTTTACCCTCCACCCTGGAGGCAACTTGTGCCCCCTTTAGCCTCACAGATGTTATGCCAGATACAAGATACGCTTGGAAGAGGGCAGTGTGGAGCTATGTGCCTTAAGGAAGTCTTGGAAGAGCACTTCAATGCTCACAGTAATGTGTGGTGGTAGATTGTGTTTCACCTGGCCCTCAAGTTTGGGGGCCTGTCAGGAATTGGGTGGTGCTTGGTGTACATGGATGAATATAGCACTGTTGGTTAATGCACCTGTTAATATCGTGGTGCTTGCAGCACATTTATAATTATTACACTCTTTGACACTGACCCTATGAGTTCTACTGCCCTGTACAATAACTAAGGGTATGTCTACACTACAAAGTTAATTCGAACTAACAGACGTTAGTTCGAATTAACTTTGACAGGCGCTACACTAGCGCTCCGCTAGTTCAAACTTAATTCGAACTAGCGGAGCACTTAGTTCGAACTAGGTAAACCTCATTCTACGAGGACTAAGCCTAGTTCGAACTTACTAGTTCCAATTAAGGGGTGTGTAGCCCTTTAATTCGAACTAGTGGGAGGCTAGCCTTCCCCAGCTTTCCCTGGTGGCCACTCTGGCCAACACCAGGAAAACTCTACTGCCCCCCTCCCGGCCGCGGACCCCTTAAAGGGGCACGGGTTGGCTACGGTGCCCGTGCCAGGTGCAAGCCTGCCAGCACCCAGCCAGCAGACTCTCCACCTGGCACGGTTCGAGCCAGCCACCCGATGCCCCCCAGCCCTCCCCCTCTTCCCGGGGCCTCGTCCACGACCTCTGCACTAGGCATAGGAAAGTGGCCGTCTAGGGCAGGAGAGCTGCCAGCCTGGCCACCCAGGAGCAGGTTTGCATGAAAATCAAGGGGGTCCAGTGAGACCCGCGACCCTGAGCCCTGAGCTTACAATGGCCGTACTGGGTCAGAGCAAAGGTCCAGCTAGCCCAGTAGCCTGTCTGCCGACAGTGGCCAGCACTAGGGACCCTGGAGGGGATGGACCAAAGACAGTGACCAAGCCATTTGTCTCATGCCATCCCTCTCCAGCCTTCCACAAACTTTGGACAGGGACACCATTCCTACCCCCTGGCTAATAGCACTCCATGGACCCAACCTCCATGACTTTCTCTAAGTTCCCTTTAAACTCTGTTCTAGTTCTAGCCTTCACAGCCTCCTGCAGCAAGGAGTTCCACAGGTTGACTCTTTGCTTTGTGAAGAACAACTTTCTGTTATTAGTTTGAAGCCTGCTACCCATTCCTTTCCTTTGGTGTCCTCTAGTCCTTTTATTATGGGAACTAATGAAGAACTTTTCTGTATGCACCCTCTCCACACCACTCATACTTTTATAGACCTCTATCATATCCCCCCTCAGTCTCCTCTTTTCTAAGCTGAAAAGTCCCAGTCTCTTTAGCCTCTTTTCATATGGGACCTGTTCCAAACCCCTGATCATTGTAGTTGCCCTCCCCTCTCCCACCCCCTATCTTCCTCTCTCCCACCTCCTTTTCCCAGTCTCCCCCAGTTTTGTTCAATAAAGAGAGATTCTATTTTTGAATACACGTTTTCTTTATTTTGTACATCAGGAAGGGGGGCTAGGGAAGGGTAAGTGGAAGGAGGTGAGGGAGGAATGGGGTACGAGCCCCCAATGGGGAGGACTGGGCTGGCTCTGCGGGCTTCTGGGCGTGGAAGCTCTTCTGCAGCCCCCCAATTGCTCCCTCTCCCCAGATGGCAGCCTGCGGCAAGTGCAGCCGGGCTGATGGCCGAGTGCTGTGATATGCCAAGTGTGGGTTCTCCGGGCACTTCAAGCCAGGACTGCTTTGCAAGCGGGGCACCCCTGAGAACTGTCTGTCCGGGGTGGGGGTCGGGACCCTTTAAGCACAGCCCTCGGCTAGCCTGAGACAGCAGCTCCACGCTCTAAGTCCTCATCTGATGCCCTGCCGGCACTGCTTCTGGTCATCCTTAACCTCTGTTCAGGGTCCACTCTGTGTGGACATGCTAGTTCGAATTAGCAAAACGCTAATTCAAACTAGTTTTTAAGTCTGGATGCATTAGTTCGAATTAGCTTAGTTCGAATTAACTAAGTTAGTTCGAATTAGCGCTGTAGTGTAGACATACCCTAAGAGTGGACGTTTTCAGTCTGCCTCATTGTGCATCATATGTGGTGTAGTAATAACAATGAATTAATTTAAGAATAGAATTTTACTGAGTACCAAAACGAGTGCAAAATATGCACAATTTAAAAGCAAATATAATAAAAAATGTCTCAAATAGATGAATGGCACAGAATGTAACAAGGAAAAGAACATTCTTGTCAATTTCAGTCCATACGTGCTACCCACATAGGAACCACGGCTCTCCCGGGCCATGTATATGAAATTGTGAGCGTCCTTACTATCTACTGCAGTAGAAGGGGTCAGGATGCGGCCACGAAGAATACTGGGGGATGGATGCTATGGTGGAGTTCTTGATTGACTGCAAAGGTAGCGGAGCCTGTGCATATAGAACCTGCTGGTCAACGAAAATCTGCAACACAGGTGTTTGCTGCTGGAGAAGCCCCATTAGGTTCTGGTGCAGAAGGGCGCCATTTTGGGTGTGTAGAGGGGGCAGCTGCTGTGTGCTCCCAGATGTGGCTTGCCTTTCAACCCATGCCCTGGATGCTAAGGGAGGGAAGGGCGCCCTTGCTGCTGCATCTCCTCCTTTCCCTGCTGGGACTCCTGAGCCTTTCTCCTCTCCTCTCTTTCCTTCTCCATAGTGTCTGAAATACTCATCCTCCAGGCCCTCTGCGCCTGGTCTGATGCCGGATCTCTGAGAACGTATCTTGCCTGGGTCCTCTTCCTACTCCTCTGGATCATGGTCAGGTGTTCATGGGGGTGGAGGGGAACCCCTTGAGGCCGCAGCTGCCGACAAATCACCCAGATGTACCATTGTGTTTATAGTCACAATGGAAAGCAAAAGTCAAGTGTGAGAACTCCCATCGCTTGCTCCCCATAAGTTTTAAATAAGACCTGCTTATTGACACCTCTGCTCAGCCTAGCCAGGGTGAGAATGGGCCAGCAAGGCCGTGGGGGGATGAGGAAGGAATTGTTCACTTGCATGGAACTTCTGGTTTTGTGGCTCCTAGTGCAGGGCACTAGCACCATTTCCCACGGGTAGTGATGATTTTAGCTGGTATCTCCCTCCTGAGGATGACATAGTCACAAAGTAGACAGCTGGGGTCCCACCAGGCCCCCACGTCACTAGCCTGCATTCTGCAGTAGTGCCTGCGAAAGTCACCATCGATTGATATGGGAAGTTGTACTGCAGTGGAAGAAATAAGGCAGCCCTCCACTGTTCCTTCCAATTTTGTTCCATCTATGCACAGAATAAATCTGATGTGCACCAAGGCATGTGTAGATGTGCACCAATAGAAGCACATGCTGCTGGCTGTAGGAGCTCTGCTAATCAGCTCGACAGCATTTGAATTTCTCCTGGACAGCTGCCCAAGCGCTCAGCTTACTGGGAACACAGTAGCTCTCCCTAGACGCTGTCAGAAGAGGATTGGAAAGTATCTCCGTGAAATTGTTATTGAACTCCCTTAGGAGGATTCGAGGGACTGCCAGCCTGCTCCACAGCCCCACCCAGCATGGTCTGCTCTGCTTCGGACAGTGTCCCCGCTCCATCTTCTAGCTCTAGGAAGTTAATGAGGAGTTGATCCCTGTGTCCTGGTCAGCTGGAGGTGGGCACCATCTGCACAGTCAACCATTGCAGTGGAAAACGCATTCACACATTGCCCCCGGATTCCTGCCCCTTCACTGGGGCTGTCAGGCCTGGCTCCTCTGTGGTGGAGCCGTGAACAGGTTTGCCTTGGACCTGGCTTGTGGCAGAGATGGGGCCTCCATCATATGTTCACCCCCCATCTCTTGCTCCTCCTCCTCCCTGTCCACAAGAGGGGTTCCCTGGTGGTGTCCGCGGGGCTCTGTGGGGTGGTGGAGGGTCTCCCTCAGGCTTGGCATGCAGCTCGTGCCAAAAGCAGCAGATCTGTGGGCTGGCTTGGCTCTGCATCGACCTGGCCTCCCGGGCCTTTCGGCAGGCCAGCTGCAGCGCCTTCGCCATCCTGCGGGTTTGCTGCCGAGCCCTCCAGTCCCCTTTGCCTGCACTCCTGTGCATTTCTCCTCGGGGCGTCCACATTTCTACGACGGGCCTGGAGCTGGGCCTGCCCAGCCTCTTCTCTCCATAGGCCTTCTGTGTGCTCCAGGCAGGAACATGGCTGAGCGCGTGGCCAACGTGGCTGGCTGGGCAGTGGCATACAAGTAGGGTTGTCAGGGGCCCGGTATTGACCTGGACAGTCTGGTATTTTTGCCTCCTGTCTGGTAAAAAATTTCAGAAAAAAACAGACACCTAAAATGTCCGGTATTTTGGGATTGTTTGTCCCGGCCAGGAGGTGAAAATCCTGGGCGCTCCCCTGGTTCCGCAGGGGAGCTGTCTGGCCCAGAACAGGAAGACAAGATGGCGGATGGCTGCTGGCAGCCTGTTAGGGCTAAAAAGTCTCAAAAACATTTCTTAAAGGGGCCACGCTGCTTTTTTCCTTTTTTTTTGCTTAATAACTCTCGGTGTCCTTTTTTCTGGGGATGGGGGGGGGGTGTTCGGTATTTTTGGTTAGACCATCTGGCAACCCTACATACAAGGGAGAACGAGGCAATCAGGAAAAAGCATTTCCAAAAGACGCGAGGCTTTCAAAGAGGGGATAACATAGGCAGCGGGTACAACATACCAGGGCTGGCGAAGCCTCCCCGAGCTCAGCTGCAGGATTTGCAGTTTTTGTTTCTCATTATGGCCCATGCAGGTTTTGGGGCAGCTGAGGAGGCGGGATTTTCTACGCAGCTTCCTGGGCTCCTTGGTAAAGTCCCGGGCCTCCCTGGGGCTCAGGTCTGGGGCGGGGCATTGGGGTGAAGAAGTGTGAGGGCTCTGGCTGGGGGTGCGGTTGAGAGACTCAGGGCTGTGAGGGTATGTCTACACTACCCTCCTAATTCGAACTAGCGGGGTAATGTAGGCATACCGCACTTGCAAATGAAGCCCGGGATTTGAATTTCCCGGGTTCATTTGCATAAGCCGGGCGCCGCCATTTTTAAATCCTGGCTAGTTCGAACCCCGTGCCGCGTGGCTACACGCGGCACGGAGTAGCTAGTTTGGATTAGGCTTCTAATCCGAACTAGCTGTACTCCTCGTGGAATGAGGAGTACAGCTAGTTCGGATTAGGAAGCCTAATCCGAACTAGCTACTCTGTGCTGCGTATAGCCGCGTGGCACAGGGTTCGAACTAGCAGGGATTTTAAAATGGTGGCGCCCGGCTTATGCAAATGAACCCGGGAAATTCAAATCCCGGGCTTCATTTGCAAGTGTAGTATGCCTACATTACCCCGCTAGTTCGAACTAGCGCGGTAGTGTAGACATACCCTGACAGAGGGGCTGCCAGGGCTGTGGCGGGGGGTGCAAGCTCTGAGGTTGGGCTGGGAATGAGAAGTTTGGGGTGCGGGAGGGGATATAGGCTCTGGGCTCAGGCCTGTATGCGGGGGGGGGGGAGGTGCAAAAGGGCTGCCCAAGCCTCCCTCCCCCATGCTCCAGCCAGGGGAAGGCTGGGGCTGTTTCCCCACTTGGAGGCACATGGGGGGTGTATTCACACCCTTTGGTCCACATTTACAAAAAAAGCACCCCTCACAGAAATTCTTGCGTACGGGCCTGGGGCCTCAGTGGTTGAGATGCAGACAGGAGTGCAGACTTTGGCCTGGGGATTCGGGTATTGGAGGGGTACAGGCTTGGGGCTGGGTGTGGGACCAGGGATGAGGGCTTCAGGTTCAGGAGGGTGCTCAGGGCTGGAGGACTCACAGTGGGGTAGGGGATTAGAGCTCAGGCTTACCTGGGTGGCCTCCTCCAGGGTCACCCCCTGCCACCAACTGCAGCTTCAGGCTTTGGGTAGAGGTACCTCTCCCTGCTGCAGCCCAGAGCCTCTGTGTGGGGCATGATGGCTGCCCAGCTCAGAGGATCTATGGACGGGAGCTGAGGGAGACAGAGACGGGGCAGAACGGTCTGTAACCAGGATAGCACCCCCCTCTCTGGAGCCACCCCAACAGGTTGGACTCGCTGCTGCCAGCACTCAGCTCTGCAACTCACGGGCAAAGCCTGGGTCTTGTCTCCCCGGGGGCACACGCCACAGAGATGAAACCAGGTCACTGCTGGTCATGGCTTCTCCTTCCACTCAAGCGGGAGATGCTTATTCGGTAGCGCTAACGCTCCACACCCTGCTGGTGACCAAAACCGATGGGCAGTAACCTACCTCTCCATGTGAGCACGTGCTTTCAGGTATTCAAGAAACAAGGAATCAGTTCATTAGAAATTCCTCCCCCCAAGCAACGTGCAAGGAGTAAAGTCCAGCGCTGGTCAGGAATGGCCAGGCTTGCCCCTGCAACGGGCATTTGGCTCCCTTGGACATGCACGTTGTAATGAGCTCACCCCAGGCCGTGTTCCTTATGCAGGGCCCAGAGCTGCCCTGCCTTGGGAGTGTGAGCAGAGCTCTGTAGCGGAGGGAGCTGGCTGCGGGACCCTGCATCTTTCTGTTTCTCTGAGATGGAAGGGGGTGGTAGCGAGGGAGCTGCAGATTGGGAAAGGGTTGTTTTGCGGCTCGCGCTGTCAGCTGCTGCCCTCAAGCACTGGAGTCTAGCCCTGGCTCAGGGTGACGCTGGCAAAACGTTTAAATGGAACAGCCACTACCTGGCGCTTCCTCATTTTCTACCTGCCCCGCTTGAGGCAGCCGGGGCTGAGCACTCCCAGCCCCAACTGACCTTGCCAGGAGTTGCACTTTGAACATTACAATGTGCCACTGAAATGTGCTCCCGAAATTCAGGCTAAGTGTCTCGAGCTGGACAATTTTGTCTTCAATAGCCCCGTGCCTCAGTTTCCCGACTGAGGCATAACGTGCTCATCTTACCTCACAGGGTGCTTGATGAGGGTTATGTCAGTGTCCATGGAGCACTCAGATACTATGGTCAGAGCAACAGGGACATGGCCAGGAGGAAGTTAATTATGTTGTAGTCGATTGCGGATCAGATTGCAAGCATTAAATAAGCAGTGAGCCACATGTTGAATGAGGATAATAAAATATATACTGAATTAGCCCTCATTCACTGAATGAGGCCAGGAGCCCGTGGAAAAAACTAGCACACAAGTAAACACTGTAACGTGCCCAAGGGGGACAAGTTAAGGTTGCATGGACAATTTCATAGCTGGTATTGGCTAACTTGTGAGTGCCTGGCTTTGCAACCTCAGTGTTCTTCTAATGTAGTTTCCTTAGATGCAATATACAAATGTTGCCTAGAATGCACTTGCTGCTGTCAATCATTTCAGCCCGTAAGCTGGGTCTCTTAGGTTATGCCTAGACTACATCCCTCTGTTGAAAGAGGCATGTAAATGAGGCAAATCGAAAGTGCAAATGAAGAGCGGATTTAAATGTCCTGCACTTCTTTTGCATAATCGCGTCCGATCGCTTTTTCGAAAAAGGATTTTTCAAAAAAAAAGCAGTCTAGACGCTGTTCTTTTGGAAAAAAAAACCTTTTTCAAAAGAACCCTTATACCTGAAAAAATTAGGTTTACAGGTTATTTGCAAAAGAATTAGGTTTGCAGGATATTTAAAGCCGCGCTTCATTTGCACTTTCGATTTGCCTCATTTACATGCCTCTGGAGGTTCCTTCCAGGTCTAGTGTTCTATGATCTTACGAGAGCCATCTAGTGGATAGAAGCCTGAATGACAGACAAGCTAAATTCTCAAGTTGCCCCATGTATGCTCCATGTATGCGTTTTGCTAATTCGAACTAGCGCGTCCACACTGATTGGACGCTGGGGAGCACTTAAGGGCGGCTGAAACCGGTTCTGGCAGGGCATCAGGTCAGTGGTTGCTTTCTGTGGCTACTGTCTGAGGCTATCTGAGGCTCGTGCTTAAAGGGACACCCCCTGGACAGCCGGTTCTCAGCTTTTCCGCTTGCTTGCCAACCTCGCCGAGGGACAGCAAAGCATTTTTGTCTGCGCCCGTCTGTGTTGGTGCTTCCCTTCGGCGACGCTGCCGCAGGTGGCAACATGGAGCCAGAGCTTACCCTGCACTTTATGGGGCAGTTTCTGGACTTGCTGCTGCAAGCCTGCTAGTAATGGCTGGAGGCTGCCTGGCACCACCTGGTGCACGTCAGCCCCCTGCCTCTCCGCCTGGCCGCCCTGGGGGCCATGGAGCAGCTGCGGCGGCGCCCGGGCGCCAGCGTGCCCTGCCGCATCTGGCGTCTGGACATCAGCAGCGACTGGTGGGACCGCATTGTCCTGGAGCGCTGGGGAGACCAACAGTGGACCCAGAACTTCAGGATGAGGAGGGACACCTTCCTGGAGCTCTGCGAGTGGCTCGCCCCTGCTCTGCGCAGAAGGGACACTCGCACGAGGCCCGCCATCCCCCTTCAGAAGTGGGTGGCCATCGCCCTCTGGAAGCTCTCCATCGGGAACCAGTTCGGCATGGGGAGATCCACCGTCGGAGCAGTGCTTATGCAGGTACGGCACTCACTGGCCACTGGGCGGGGTGCGAGGAGTGCTGCAAGGAAGGGATGGGCCGCCCCAGGGAAAACGGGGGGATGGAGGGGAGGAGGTGAAAGTGCCCCGCACCGGAGGGGCCGGTCCCTCCCGGCCGTACTACACGCCGCCTGGGGGGGTTGCTTCCAGGAGTGGGGCGTGGGGCACTGCCAGGGCACGAACACTCCCAGCCACCCGGGCGCCCCACTGATTGGCGCTTTGCTGTGTCTCTCCGCAGGTGGTCAAGGCCATCAACCGGGTGCTGCTCCGCAGGGTGGTCCGCCTCGCCGACCCGGACGCCGTCATCTGGGGGTTCGGCACCTTTGGCTTCCTCAACTGTGGGGAGGGGGGGGCATCGACGAGACACACATCCCCATCTGTGCCCTGGAACACCAGGCCTCCCAGTATGTGAACCGCAAAGGGTACTTCTCCGTCCTCCTGCAGGCCATGTGTGACCACCGGGGACAGTTCACGGACATTAATGTGGGCTGGTCCGGCAAGGCACATGACGCACGGGTGTACCGGAACTCCTCCATGTGCCAGAGGCTGCAAGCTGGGACCTTCTTCCCTGACCGCCACATCAGGGTCGGGGACGTGGACATGCCCGTGTGCCTGGTGGGGGATGCGGCCTACCTCCTACAGCCCTGGCTGATGAAGCCCTACACGGGGCACCTCAACCCCTCTCGCCAGGCCTTCAATGCGAGGCTGACCAGGGCCCGCATCATGATAGAGGGGGCCTTCGGGAGACTGAAAGCCCGATTTAGATGCCTCCTCACCCATCTCGACCTCGCAGAGCACAACATCCCTCCCGTGGTGGACATCTGTTAGTTCGAATTAACTTTGTAGTGTAGACACACCCTTAGTCTTTAAGGTGCCACAGGGCTCATCATTTCTTTTGCAGATACAGATCAACACGGCTTCTCCTCTGAGATTTATTGCCAGAGGATAATTTTAAATAATTTGCCTTGATGTTTCAACTACCTCCTACCGTGATGTCGGGCTGTCCAGTGATTTCAATGGAATGTTGTTCCATATTTTCTGTGTGTGTTTACATGCAAGCTGACATGAGCACAGAGCTAAGGACTGTGGAGTTGTGCTGTATAGTGGAGAGCATAAATAATGGGTAAGGAGTTGTACCATTCTGCTCTGTGTGTACCCAACCAGAAGTCACACGGCTTGTTTGAGAAAAGTGAGACTAAGTTATTAAGGGCAGAAGCTTCATTTGTGAACACCGACACTGGGTATTAGAACCAGCTGATGTTTGGGGAAATTCCCCCCCAAACTAGACTATAATCCAAGCTCTCTCCAGAGATAAACACGCTGAGGTGTATTCTGGGTCGGATGGGTGATGTCGGTATTCCAGCTGGGAAAGGGTGATGAATACTCCAAGCATAGAAACAACGCAGATGATGGGAATCGCATCTCATCTCATCTCACAGACTAATGCAGCTGTGACCTGCAAAATGAGAGACTCAGGGGGAGCAGCTAGTCATGGGCAGGTGACACCTTTCCATGGTGTCTTTCCAGATTCCTTTACAGTGGATGTTTTGTATGTAAATGATGTGACATGGGAACTGGTGAGGGTGAGAGCCCTGGGAACGGTGCATTCTATTTGATTAATGCATTTGCATAACTCAACTACTAATGCATATCAGTGCCTACAGCGTTAGCGCCTTTCATTGAGCAGCTGATAGACTGGCTAAGTGCTGCAGGCAGAGAAAATTCTCCGGCGCCCTCTGCTGTTGCTCACACATATCACAGACCACAGCTTGGTCACACACACTTTTGCTAAAGTCACCTGAGAGGTAACCTACGTGCCCCCTGCCCCGCCCCTCTGGCCTGGTCATCCCAGACTGGCCCCTTGCCCCTGCCCCTGCCCTCTGGGAGCATTCTCCAACCACTCCAGCCATTCTTCCTCTTGCTTCCCCACCCTAGAACTCCCCAATTGGCTCTTTCGATTCTAATGCCAGCCATGCAGCCTGCTCCAGCAGGCTTCCATTTCTGCTTAAAGAGTTGGGATAACACAGAGCTCAGGCTCCATGGGCAATGAAATGTGCAGCTCTCCAATGATTATCTTTAGGGGTCACAACATACCTCCTGAAGTGGGCATTATGAATCCCATTTTCCAGACAGGGAAGTGGTGAGGTTAAGGGACTTGCTCATGGTCACAGAGGGAGCCAGTAGCAGCGACAGACCAGCTCAGTATCTTGAGCTCCAGTCTCCCTGCCCTTTCCTGTATCAATTGGCACATACTTACTCCTCTGTAGAGCACAGCAGCAGGATGAGCCACTCAGACCCTGCCTGCCCAATGTGCCTCCATCCTGATGTGAGCAGCCCAATTCTGCACTAACCAGCACCCTGTGTAGCAATGTAGACTGGTGCTCAGTGAGTGACAAGGGCTATTAAACAATAATGGGCGAGATCTGCACCCCTTCTGCACTCACTGTGGTGTTATGGCTACACCAGGCTAATAGAATCAGAGACTGAAGGGCCACTGTGACCATCTAGCCTGACTCACTGGATAGCACAGGCCAGAGGCCTGCTCCAGGACATGTCCCAGAGCAGAGCGTCTAGTCAAACACAAAATCCTGATTTGAAAATGGCCAGCGATGAGGAATCCAGCACATCCCTTGGGAAATTCTTCCAGGTGTAGGGCAACAGAGAATCTGGCCCCTCATCTTCTAATGACTATGTGTGAGGGGGAGTCTGCCCTGCACTGGCCCTTTAAGGGCTAAAACCCAGCTCTGGGACAGGGCTAAGAGCTGTGGAGCCAGCAGCTGCATCAAATAGCAGCCAACGAGGCCCAGCTGGGGCTACATAAATAAGGGCTCCTGAAGTGGGTATACAGACTCACTCTTGGTTAGGCTGTGGAGCAGGAGGGACCTGGCTGCTAGGGAAGCCAGATGCAAAGCTGGGCTGGGCTGGGCTGGGCTGGGCAGGGCAACTCTGGCCTGATTTCACTCCCAGGCTGCACGGCCTGAGGGTACTAGGGATGTAGCTAGAGCATGGCTGAGGAAAGGCCAGCAGAGCTGGAAGCAAGGCCTGAAGCAAGACCTTAGGTATCAGGGCTGTAGGGAGACAGCCAGGGTAGGCAAAGGCAGCAGGTCCACACCCCCTTGCCAATGCTGAGTGGCCATGTCAGACTGTAGCTTGTCCCTGAGGTACGGGGCTAGATGAAGACTGACAGTAGGTCAGGTCACTGAGGCAAGGTGGGCATGGGAGGCTGAGGGTTCCTGGAGGGGGAGGACACCAGAGTGTGGGGGCACTGTGGTAGGACAGTAGTCAAAGAGGATGCCATGGTCTGGGAGGAATGTGGGTCCTAACCCTAAGTGGTGGTGAATAAGTAACAGTGTGTGACACACCAGCCACAAGGCTAATTCCTGGAGTGACCAGCAGTGCCCTTGCTGGTGAGTCACACTGTGTTACACTGTGGCTGTGGAGATGGGGCAGATGTCCGTGTGGCCGTGGAAGACCTTTGAGAGGCATAGCCACCTGAGAACAGGCTTTTAAGACTCTGTTGCTATTAGAAATGCCATTCAGTACAGATCTTTAAAGTAGACTACACACCCCTTCACCACCTTTGTGTGGAAAGATGTTAGCTGAGAGCTACCCAAATAGCTGTCCCCACCAAGCTAGTTTTTGTGGACCTTGATCTAGTGCACAGTAGAAAATCGGGTTGGTTTAACTACGTCAGTCAGGGAAGTGAAAAATCCACCTGCTGAGCAGTGTTGTAAGCCAAACTGAGTGCTTTAGAGTGACCGAATTCTTCTGTTGACGTGGCTATCACATCTTGCAAGGTGTTACCAATGGTGAAGAGACACATTCTCCCCCCCCCCCAGCCACATAGGTGCTAGGGGGGTGCAGCCATGCTGTGGAACTTTTAAGAGTGGGCAAGCCCCCCTTCCTGGCAAGATCTATTGTATGTCTAAAAATCTGTTTTCTCTTGAATTATTCATTTTCTGCTTCTCTGTTTCTGTTTCTCCATTTGATCTTTCAGTTCTGTCCCCACTGCTATCAACTGAGGAAAGATCAGGGAAGAGCAGAAGGGAGATCTGGGTTCTGCCAGGCAGCCATCTTGAGCTCATCAGCCATGTCTATATTAAATGGAGGATCAATGCTGCGGAAGTCGATCTTCTGGTGTTTAATTTAGTGGGGTTAGTAAGGACTCACTAAATCAAATGCTGATGGCACAGCCATCGACTCAGTACTCCTCGCAGCCTTGAGGAGTAAGGGAAGCTGACAGGAGAGTTTCTCCCATCGACCTCCTGCAATGAAGAAATTCATCTCCGGCTATATTATTTACGTGGCTGTAGTTGTGCATCTTAGGCAGTCCTTTTGGTTTAGTATAGACCTCTGTGCCATTGTTTCCCATCTAAAAATAGAGCCTGTATGTGCCTTTCAACCTCTCAGGTGTGTTGTCAGGATCTTGATCCATGAAGGACTGTGGGGCAGGCAGTTATTATTGTAGTAGCCATGATATTAGTACCAAGGTAGAATAGCAAAACTCCCATTGTCTCTGGTGAAAGATCTGGCCCTAAAGCATTCATCCCCCTGCATCTTTCTCTCAACAGCGAATAGAAATAAAAGCAAAACAATAACTTCTGCATTAGTGGAAGTTTTAAAATTTGGTTTAAAAAATTAAAATCAAAATAAAATTCCCCATGACAGACAGCGGCAGTGCAAGTGACCATGGGATAAAGAGAATGTAAGATGTGTCCCATTGATATACGCTGAGGTACCTGCCTAAGCTGTGACATCATGGCTGGTCTGAGATGCAGCACTTTACAGCTGGGGTGGGCAATAAGTTTCAAAGGGAGGGGCCATTTCACAAATTTTTGAGGTGGCCCGAGGCTGCCCTGGAAATGGCGAGGTGACAGGTGGAAGGGGTGGGGCCAGGAGAATTCTTGACTGGCATAGGAGTATGAGGGGAAGCACGTGAAGTCTTTGCCCCTGCCCCCCAGATAGAACCACCAGCTGTTCAGAATAGCTGGCAGTTCACTCCCAGTGGTCTCCAACCTTTTTAAGCACAAGATCACTCTTTGAATTTAAGTGCAATGTAAGATCTACCTCAAACCTCACACTTTTGCCCACTTCCTTCCCCCACTTCTCGGAGGCCCTGCCCCTGCTCACTCCGTCCTCCCCTGTTCTACCTCCCTTTAACCAGGCAGGGGCAGTGGGTTGGGGCACAGGCTCTGGTCTTGGGCTCAGGGATTTGGAGTGTGGGGGGGCTCCGAGCTGAGCCTGGGGCAGGTGGTTGGGGGGGGCAGGAGAGGGTTCAAGCAGGGGCAGATGACCGTTTTGCAAGGCCCAGGGCAGGATGATCTTGCAGGACCCCCTTTGCCATGGCACATGCGCGGTGGCGCCAGGGCGCATGAGCGGGGCTTTTTGAAGCACGGGGCCCGGGGTGGCCGCCCTGCTCACCCTGCTGTATATCTACCCCTGGGTTCAAGGTACTGGCTCTGTAAGGGAGTTTGGGTCTGGGGGCTGAGTGCTAGCAGGGGCTTGGGATGTAGGAGGAGGTTCATGACTGGGACAGGGGATCGGAGCTGGCTCCAGCTGGACACTGCTGACCTCAGGTGGCTCCTGGGCAGTGGTGCAGTGGGGCTAAGGCAGGCTCACCACTGCCCTGGCCCTGCACCACTCTCAAAAGCAGCCAGCAAACTCCCTCCATCCCAAGTCCTGTTGTGCCCCCTCCCCCATTCTGTGGGGATAGGATACAGGGTGGGAGGGGGCACCCTGACATCAGCACCCTCCTCTCCCTTCCCTGCTCTGTACTGCAGGAGGCTCCCCAGGGGACAGCTCCAAGGGAGAGGGCAGGAGATGTGCAGCAGTGCCGGGAGGGGCAGTTGAAGTGCTACACTTGACAATAGCCTCTTGGCCAAAGCAGCCAGGATCACCTGTCAGAGGCTCCAAGATCTCCCCGTAGATCCCGATCGACTGGCTGGTGGCCATGCTCTAGGCACTGTGTGCCCCTGATGGGGGGGGGGGGAATTTGCATGCTCCCCTGTCCCCAGTTCGATTGGCTTGGGGGCGAGGGGGCAGCAGGGCAGCCGCAGACCAGATCAACGTGCTTTGAGGGCCACATCCGGCCCGCGGAGGCTCTCCTGCCCACCCCTGCTTTGCAGCATTTCCTTGTCAGAAATCCAACACATGTGGGGGGATATGTTTAGGCAGGATGAGAGAGCTCCACTGTAGTCAGATGTCAGCATGCACCCTCTTGATTTATCACCACGCGGCTTTCTGCAAAGCACTTCAGCTTGCCACCAAATGGCACTTTACTAACCTACGATAGAGATGGGTGGAAGATCTGGGAGTTTCATTCTGTTGCTGGTTGCCAGATTGGTGTCTCTGTGCTCCTCAAAGGCCAAGTGCGAATAGGTAGTTGAAAGCAAAATGCAGCAGAGAAATAAAGCGAGGAAGAGGCTCTTATCTTCCATCCTGGGGAGAAAATCAATTGTGCAATATCAGTCACAAATGATGTAAGCAAAGATGGGTTGGGGGAAGCATTTAAAATGGCTTACTAGAGTGACACAGCTTCACAGGCAAAATAGCCTTCAATTTCATAGTATTCCTGTGCTAATACCTTCCTGGAGTAAAGTGTTTGGATATGTTAAGTTAAATCATCATGTTGTATGTCCTGTAAAGAACTTGCAGTCCCATAACCATTGCAAAATTAGGCACGTCAGAGCCCAAACAAAATTTCTAACTGTGGCGATAGTTTTGGAGTTGCAAAAGACTTTTTTCCATTGAAATACAATACATTCACAGCAGAATCTCAGACTTGGAAAACAGGCTTATTGTTTGGACTTGAGCATGGATCACTTCATGTATTTGTAATGCTTTGCCACTAGTAGAGACATACCTAGGGTAGGATGCAAGTGACAGGAAAACCCCAGAACTTCAACATTAAATATAGTCCACAAAATAAAGGAAAGCAGCTTTTTTCTTCTGCATAGCCAAGTTTCAAAGCTGTATTAAGTCAATGTTCGCTTGTAAACTTTTGAAAGAACAAGCATAATGTGTTGTCCAGAGTTACTAACATTTCTGATGCATCCTAGAACTGCATTAACCTTTTTAATAGCTGCATCCAATTGGTGGCTCATAGTAGTCCTGTGATCAACCAGAACATGCAGCTCTTTCTCCTCTTCTGTCATTCCAAGTGGTAAGTCCTCAGTTATTAGCAAAAATTCTTTTTGTTAATCCTTGTGGTGGGATGACTGCCCCCCACTGGCTGTACAGGGTTATTGCAGGCTGGAAGGAGCTTGTGCAGAGCTCTGGCCAATGAGGGAGAGGCTTTTAAGGAGCCAGTCAGGGTGCAGCTTGCTGAGGCAGCCCCGCATAAAAGAAGCTGCTCAGCAGAGAGTAGTAAGTTAGGTGCTGACCAGCGAAGGTGCAGGACCAGTTCCCAGATAAAGCACCTTGGGAGAGCAGTGCTGGGCCCTGTGACAGTCCCTAAATGCCTGACTTTGCACAACTACATTTCATCCCATTTCTGTTTCTCCAGTTTCCAAGATTATCTAGGTCGTCTTGTATGATGCTCCAGTCCTCCTTGCCAGGCAATAGATAGGCAATCCCTCCCAACTTTGTGTCATCTACACAATTTATTAGCACTCCTTTTGTGACAAAGTCAGCAATAAAAATATTAAATTAGATTGGGCTCAAGGCACATCCCTGAGGAACGCGATAACTCCTCCAGCCTGACAGTGTGATCCACTGTAGTTTCCCTTTTAACAAGTGCCTGCTCTCCTTTCAGTTCTCAGATTAATCCCCATCATTTCCATGTGGAGCTGGATCAAATGCTTTACTGAAATCCCTATAGATTAGATTTACTGCACTTCCTTTGTTTAAAAAAAAAATCACATCTGGCACAATCTACCATTTGTAAAACCCCATTGTATTTTATTCCAGTTACTGTTGATCTCTGTCCTTATCTCCTTCTCATTCAAAATTGGTTCCAAGACCTTCCATACAATTGAGGTCAAATTACAGGCCTGTAGTTTCTTGCATTGTCTTTTCCCTTTCTTAAAAAGGCTCATACAGCTCTAGAGGTCCCAAGTGTTTCATATTTCACTAGATCCATGTCTATATTATAGATAAGATTGAAGCAGCCACAGTTGATCCTCTGGGGTTCAAATTAGCGGATCTAGTGAAGACATGCTAATTCAATCCAGGAGAACTGGTAGTCCTGCTTCTAAGAGGAGTAAGGGAAGTCTAAGGGAGAGTGGACTTTCTGCAGTGTGGATGGCGTTAAAATTTGAGTTAAGATACTTTGATTTAAACTATGCAGTTAACTTAGCTGAAGTTGTGTATCTTATTCCCTAGTGTAAGGACCATACCTAGGAGGGTGGTGAAGCACTGGGATGGGTTCCCTGGTGGGAGGGGGTGGAATCTCTATCCCTAGAGGTTTTTAAGTCCTGGCTTGACAAGGCCCTGGCTGGGATGATTGAGTTGGGGCCGGTCCTGCTTTGGGCAGGGAGTTGGATTCAATGACTCCTGAGGTCTCTTCCAACCCTGAGATTCTAAGTTTGGTCCTGGCCAGTCGTGACCGGAGTCTGTTATTATGCCTGAAATTTAGATCATATATAACTGACATCAGTTGTAGACTTGTTCAGCCTCACAGTTGGCGACTGGACTAGATGACCATTGAGATCCCTTCTAGCCCTTTGTTTCTATGGTTCTATTCAGCACCTTTCCTCTTGCAGCCACATGGGAATCACTTAATTTACTCCCAAAATGCTGCCATCTTGGGGGTGAAGTGATGCAGCTTCTCAAGATCATGCAGCAACTCTACACCAGGAAATGAACAATAGTTTGGCTAATTGGAAGTGCGATGGGAAATTCATGCCCTGTATAGTTATAATCCAGTGGAATTTAGCCACAACTAAGTCTAGTCTAGCACCTCCTACTGCTGCAAAAGGCTCACTAGGATATTAATCAACCACAAATGTTTAGGGCTTCTACTTCATGACTCAGCTGAAAGGCATGCCTCACCCTCTCCAACTTTGCCACAGTCTGGATTCATGTTTTCACCCCGCCCTCCCCCAGGTCATTCCTCTAGCAGCTTTGACATTCCTTTGTTTGGGCAGCTGGTCCTAGTGAGGTTGAGGGCTGGTTTTACTTTTAATATGTATCAGCTGGGTGGTATGTCAGAGCAATTGGAGTCCCACTCTGGAGGCATGGCCAACTGGGAATTCATTGGGCTGTGTCCACCTGCACAAAATGTAAAGGAACCAAAAGACTAGCAGTCTTTTCTCGGGATTCGCTTTTCAGTAAGCGCAATTGATCACATCAGTATGGGGACAAAGGAGGAAGACACTGGGGTTCAAAGGAGGAAAAAAGGGTTCCTCATTATGTCGACCGTAGTTAAGTTTACCGAGTGTGCACTGCACTTTCCTTTGACTCATCTGACAGAATCTACCTTGGGAGACATCCAGAACAGTGTTTCTTGTGCCAAAGCGCTTGGCCTGTCTTTAAAATACACTCTTGTACAGTGCCAAGTCGCTTAGTAGCAGCATTAGAAGACTTGAAAAATATTCATGCAAGAGGGGCCTGTGCAGAGCCCTTAATTTCATCTCAAATCATTTGTTTTAAATCAGATTGTTTTGTGCACAGAAAACATGAATTATGAATATAAAGAGGCCAAGTCCTCCACTGTGCAGGGAGGGCTTTGTGGCCCTCAGTCTCTGAGGGTATGTCTACACTACCCTCCTAGTTCGAACTAGGAGGGTAATGTATGCATACCGCACTTGCTAATGAAGCCCGGGATTTGAATTTCCCGGGCTTCATTAGCATAAGTGGGGAGCCGCCATTTTTAAATCCCCGCTGCTTCGAACCCCGTGTAGCGCGGCTACACGGGGCTCGAACTAGGTAGTTCGGACTAGGGTGCCTATTCCGAACTACCGGTACACCTCGTTTCACCAGGAGTACCGGTAGTTCGGAATAGGACCCTAGTCCGAACTACCTAGTTCGAGCCCCGTGTAGCCGCGCTACACGGGGTTCGAAGCAGCGGGGATTTAAAAATGGCGGCTCCCCGCTTATGCTAATGAAGCCCGGGAAATTCAAATCCCGGGCTTCATTAGCAAGTGCGGTATGCATACATTACCCCGCTAGTTCGAACTAGCGGGGTAGTGTAGACATACCCTGAGTGTAATATTATTATGCTATTTATTTAGTGGAGATGGAAGATGGTATTTAGCATATGGTTAAAAACTGGAAGAGTTTGGATGTCCGCTGAAGAGAATTTGATGACAAAATACCCTTCAAAGGTTATCGTCTCTGAAGAGCAAATGAACTTTTACTGGGGACTTGCCCTAACTGGAATTGTCATGTGTATAGAGCAGTGGTCACCAACCAGTAGATGGGCATCTATTGGTAGACCTTGAAGCCTCTGACGGGAGATCCTCACTGGTTTGGCCAGGAAGCTATCAAGTGCCAGCACTTCATCTGCCCCTCTCAGCACCGCCATGCTGCTCCTGCCCTTGGTCTTGGAACTTCCTCCCACACCCCAGGAGCTTCCTGTGCAAGGCATGGGAAGAAGAGGGGATGATGATATCTGGGTGCCCTTCTCCTCCTCCCAACCCCACAGAGCAGAGGGGGGACAAGGATGAAGAGAGTTTTCTGGCTGCTTCTGAGTGGTGCAGGGCCAGGGTAGAGATGAGCCTGTCTTAGCACCGCTGTGCCACCATCCAGAAGCCACTCGTGGTAAGTGGTGCCCAACTGGAACCCGCATCCTGAGCCCCAGTCCTGAACCCTTCCAGCACCCCAAACCCCATCCTAGCCCTGAATCCCTCTCTGCACCCAAACCTCCTCCCACAGCCTGCACCTCAACTCCCTGCCCCAGGCTCAGCTCAGAGTCCCTTCCACACTCCAAATCCTGTAGCCCAAGATAAGTGCCTGCATCCCCTTCCCTCGCATCCTAGCCCTCTGCCCACTGCCTGATAAAAGTCGGGCTTGGGCAGGGGACCTAATGATCCTAGTCATGGACCAGATTCCGTGATGAATCCTGGCCCTGCGCCACGTGAGGCTCCTGGTGTATACGCTAAGAAGAATGTGCAGTGGGAATGAAAAAGACAAACAAAACGTTTAGCTGCACTAAGAGAGAATAGTATGAAAATGTTATTAAACAAACGGCATGCCCTCAGCAGGAACACTGTGCTCATGCCTGCGCACCCCGTCTCAAAAAGGATAAAGCAGAAATGGATGGGGTTCAGAGCAGAAATGGATGGGGTTCAGAGCAGAAATGGATGGGGTTCAGAGCAGAAATGGAGGGGTTCACAGCAGAAATGGAGGGGGTTCAGAGCAGAAATGGATGGGGTTCAGAGCAGAAATGGAGGGGTTCAGAGAACAGCTTCCAGCTGAGGTTGAAGTGTAAAGACAAACACTTGAATACAAGGGATTGACCATTTGGCTCTGGAAGTTCTTTTCACAAAGTTTTTTACTTTAAGGCCTTGTCCACACTAAAAGGAAGATCGCCACTGCCATGACTGATTTTCTGGCATTTGATTTGATGAGTCTAGATAAGACTCACTAAATCAAACTCAGAGGACGCTCCTCCCAACCTCCGGTCCTCCTTTTGTGATGAGCAGGGGAAGCCATTGGGAGTGTTTGCTTCCATTGGCCTCCCGCTGTGGGAACACCACAAGGCTTGGCTTAAGGGAAGCCAACTCCAGCTACGTATTACACAACTCCAGCTATGTAGATCTTAAGCTGAGCTGCCAGTCTAGTGTAGACCTGGCCTTAGTTCCTTTTACTCTGTCGGCAAGAACTATTGATTTGAACGGTGAAGTCAAGGCTACTGGCAACAGAATAAGAATAGAAAGGAAAATGGCTTCTTTGGAGCATTTGCATGGGGCGCTGGGTAAGACCAGAGTCAGGACTGGTCTATTCTAGAAAATTAGGTCAATTTAACTACATTGGGCAGGAGTGTGAAAAATCCACAGCTCTGAACAGAGCTCACAGCCTGGGTAGATAGCATTAGGTCAATGGAAGAATTTTTCTGTTGACCCATCCTTTCTGGGAATTGGATTATCTCCCTGCCATTTGCATAGGTAGTTTCTATGCTGAAGTGCTACAGCAGCACTACTAGGAGCATTTTAAGTGGAGACCGGCCCTCACTGACTGCTAGATGTGGCCATGGAGTGGTCTGCAAGCGAGGAGCTGTTGGAGGAAGAAGAGACAGTGTTTCCCCAGACAATCTGGAAAGGAACCACACAATAGTCTTCCAAGGAAGTCAATAGTATCCAATGAGGAATCCTGTGGCACTTAGGGATTGTGTGCATTATGGAGCTCAATGCTGCCGCAGTTGATCTTCCCGGGTTCGAATTAATGGGGCTAATGAAGACCCACTAATTCAAACTGAATGGGTGTTCCCATGGGTGCCAGTAGTCCAGCTCCTCACGAGGAGTAAGGGAAGTCGTATTCTTGTCAACCTCCCAGTGTGTGGACAGCACCAAAATGTGATTTAAGATGCTTTGACTCCAGCTACATAATTAATGTACCTGGAATTGCATATCTTAGGGCCTTTAGTGTAGACCAGACCTTGGAGATTAACAGATTTATTAGGGCATAAGCTTTCGTGGGTAAAATCCACGTCATCAGATGGATTCGATTCACTTGATGAAGTGGGTTTTACCCATGAAAGATTATGCCCTAAGAAAGCTGTTAGTCTCCAAAGTGCCACAGGACTCCTCATTGTTTTTGCAGATACAGACTAACAGAGTGACCCCTCTATTACTACCCAAAACTATTTCATTTGCATGAAGAATGTTGGATTAACCAAAGGACTGGTCAGCAGCAGGAAGTAGTGGGCACCGCTGATGGGAATTAGTTTCCTCAAACTCAGTTTAAGTGACTGATAATAAAATAGGGAAGCCAAACCACCCCCTCCTCCAAACACCTGGAACTTTGTAAAAAAATTGAAACAAGCTACATCCAAAGCAAAGCAGGTGCACAAAGCAGAATATAGCCAATCAAAATAAAACTGAACCAATAATAAAATATTCCAGTCAGCTCTGGGCATGACGACCATCAGCACTCCCTTCCCTCTGCCAGTTCAGACACTCCTTTACAATTCATGCTTCCCTCTGCTTTCATGCACCCCCAGGGTGAGGACTGCAAAAAGTTACTTGGATGATCATCTGATAGCCCAGTAAAGGAGTAATGCTAATTGATTTCCTTATGCTACAAGGTGGTTATGGAAAATTTGTGACTATTTCTATGTTCAGTACTTTCTGGGTATGTCTACACTGGTGTTTTTCAAAAAAAACCCAGCCATTTTTCCTGAAAAACTATACTTACGTCCACATGGCCATTGCATTCTTTCAACAGAAAGTTGAAAGAACGAAGGAGTCTTTCTGACTGCAGTAAACCTCTTCTATGAGGAAGAAGCCTCATGTGTGGACACAGAAGAGGGAGTTCTTTTGAAAGAAGAGGCCTCCAGGAAATAACACAGGTGCCATTGGTGGCCACTCTGCCCATACTAATCACAACGTAAATGCGAGATAGCGTCCAATCTATGTGGACACCATCTTTTGAAAGTACATTGCTTTTTCATTGTGCTTTTGCAGTGTGGATGCTCTCTTTCGAAAAAAGTTTTTCTGGAAGATCTCTTCAGGAAAAGCTTCTTCCGAAAGAAGCTTGCGGTCTAGACATAGCCTCATAGGGTAAAATGTTGGAAGTATGACATTAAATCATACTCATGGCTCGACAATCTTTGTAATCTACTCGCCTGTGGCCATGCGCCTGTGGCGAGTAGATTACAACCCAGAAGAGCCAGGTTCCGGCGATCTGTGCATGCGCAGAACATCAGACAGCGCGGCTGGCGAGCGGGGCTCGCTGCAGCTCAGTGAGCCCTGATCATGCTGTATATTCTCCTGTAAGTTGGCAATCAAATAGCTGCAGAGTTAGATACGTGTCAGAATACACACCAACTATTTTAGTGTGGTAAACGTTTTTCTACTGAAACACATTGAAGTCACAGAACCATCTCAGACTTGGAAAAATGCTTATTGTTGGACTTTAGAGTGGAATGCTTCCTATAGATTTTGTTGTACAATTGTTACAGTATGTTACTTCTGACAGTTCATGTTACCACTGGAGTCTGCTTCTAGGCTGATGGCTTTTTGCTTCAAGAAAATGTGTGCAGTAAAAAACTGGAAAGAGCTTTCCAGAGTTATTAGATGGACATGATGCTTTTCAGGCGAGACCCCTTTTGTCATATTTATAGTTGCTGTGATGACATAAAATACCACTAGAAGTGTTCTAACCTGCCTCAGAATAGAAACCTTATGTAGAGATGCTGTACTCTCTTAATGCTTCCCTTCCATCTATGTGTTTTTAAGGAACCAATATAGTTATCTTCGGTGCTACCAGAATTGAACTCAACTTTTATGACTTGCTGGCAAAACTTCACAGGACAAAACTTCAGAGGGAACATTCCACCCTCAGCCATACAGCTAAACACCTGTATTCCAGTCCTTCCACCAGCAAGGTCTCTCTTGCTTTGTAGACCTATCTTTGCATAGTGGCAGGCCTGCCACCAGGGGGCAAAAGGAGGCAACTGCCCTGGGGCCTGGCAATTCCACCTCTGGCCGCCTCTGGTACTGCTGTCTACTATTTATTCTGTCCTAGCGAATGTGATAGTGATGAGGAATAGCTTCTGCTTCAGTTTAATGGTCACAATATTACGATCCAGCTTAACAATGATACTGACTCAATGTTTATTCAGTAGCTTTGTCTCTAATTATGTTTTTCCAAAAGCTTCAGGGGGTAGCCCACTTAGTCTGTACAGGATAAACAGGTCATCTGAAGAAGTGGGCTGTGCCCACGAAACTCATGATACCGTCTACATGTGTTGTTAGTTTTTAAAGTGCTACCAGACTATTCGTTGTTTTTTCAGCTTATGTTTTTCTGGTTTGGGGAATTACTTTACTCTCCAAACTGGAAAAGTAGGATAAGATTGCTATTTACATATGCCAAAGTGTTATGGAAAAATATAACAGCTAAACGAACAAACGTTCCAGGTACTGTTGATTTGTTAAAATATATTGATTTTATGGGTTGCACAGAGCCTGTGGAAGTCCAGATTTTTCTACAACCTTTGCATGACTATTTATCCTTAGATCTAGGTATCTGAGGTACTAAAGTTTGTCTGTACAATTTTAAGTGAAAATACATGATGGATAAAATTCTGTGTAGAGGTAAAAATTGTTGTTTTCTGTACTGTTTCAGTGTCTAGTTCAATAAGTAGAGCTGTGGGTAAAACACATTTTTCAGTTAATTGGCAATTTCAAAAACTCAGCAAAAATTAGTAGAGGGTTCCAGTGGAAATGAAGGAAAAAAAAAAGAAATTTTCAGTAAAACAAAGCATCATTTTTTTTGTTTCAGACTATGTAAAATTACTACTTTTGATAAAATCAAAATATTTTATTTCAGTTTTGACTCTTTTAAAAAATACTTTTCAATTTTAAAATGATAAAATTAAAGGAAATTTTGAAGCCAAAAGTAATTTCAGGTGGAAGAAATGAAATGTCTCATTTTAATTCTTGACATTTTGGCCGAACAGACACACATACATTTCAGACTTGCAGAATTTGCTAAAAAAATGTTTTGGCCAAAAATATCACCTAGCTCTGTCAATGACACCGCAAGCTGATGAAGTCACTGGGGGAATGTCATAATTTAAATACAAAGCATGGTCATTTTGAACATGTAGTTATTGAAAGTCTTTGGATGCAGGGACAGAATTAAGGTTGACTGTTGTTAATTGAGAACATTTCTATTTAATGTTCTCTGTGGGTGAACTGCATGTTAAACTTCAAGTCCAAACTGGCTATGTAACCTTAGCTTGCATGTGTCAAATGATACCCAAATGGTAATGAAGTTCTTTCTTTGCAATTAGCAACCTCAAATGTATCTTATTTCCTAGATTTTATTAATGTGCTTTATTATGTTGTATTTTGACCTTTGCCAGAAGTTCTGTTCCAATGTTAAGTTCTTAAAAGATCCCTAGTTATTTCAAAAAGGCTAGTGAAAAATAGAAATTCTTACAGTGGATCTCTGAGAAATGCCCCACCCCTATGGCAAAATCATTTGTAGTGACTTTTAAAATTGTCTGTGTCTAACATTGTGTTCCCTCATCCACAGAACATATTTTTCTAACAATCTAGTATCATTTTCCTATGGCAGATTTAGTTCTTTGTGTTTATTATCAAAGGATATAATGACATGATTTTGGAACAGATTTAAGACAGTGATTAGGTGTAGCTATTTTTGATATGCCAAAATAATTTCTTCAAAGAACCAATATAAGGTTTGGGAAAGGATAAAATGTCTTTATTGACAGAATTAACGGTGCCACCTTTAGTATGCCAGGATGACTTTCTCTTCAATATGTCCTTTTTAAGTTTGGGAAAGGATAAGAGGTCTTCGTTGTTGGAATTAACCGTTGCCACTTTTTCCTGATGTACCTCCCAGAGAATGACATGTCTTCTAAATCTGAATTGCTTTGGAATGTTAGATAGTATTTGTGTCTCTGTCTGGTCCAAGAATCCCCAGCAATCTACCCAATCACTTCTGGAACTTCTATCCTAGGGTACATCTACACAGCAGGGCTTAAGTCAAATTAAGCTATGCAACTTCAGCAACGTCAATTGTGTAGATGAAGCTGAAGTAGTTTAATTCGGCTTTGTGTACACAGCCGAAGGTTGAAGGGAGAACACTCTTCCTTCAACTTCCCTTACTTCTTGTAAAATGAGGGTTACAGGAGTTGGAGTAAGAAGCCCTCCAGCTCACCATTATTTCAAAATACAGGCTTGTTGTGTGGACACACACTGTTAATTTGGACTAGCATCAGTTATTCTGAAATAATGCTGCCGTGTAGATGTACCCCTAGTAAAGGAGTAAGTACAAATGAAGATTTATGATAGAAAGCTATGCAGTATTTTGATCACTACATACTCATAATCAGGGCTCAACAAACTATACAATCTACTTGCCTGTGGCGAGTAGATGTCAGCCGCGCGCCCCGTTCATGCGCATGCGCAGTACGGGGCTGGCGAGCAGTTTTCGCTGCCGTTTGTCAAGCCCTGCTCATAATGATGGCTGTATTTTGAAATCCATGGGTCCACAAAGGATCCATACTGGGACCAGTGCTGTTCAATATTCATAAATGATTTGGAAAAAAAAAGGGTAAGCAGTGAGGTGGCAAGATTTGCAGATGATATACAATTACAGGTAAGTCCAAATCAGACTGCAAAGAGTTTGAGAGCTCACAAAACTGTGAAGTGAAATGGCAGATTTCAATGCTGGTAAATGCAAGGTATTCCACATTGGAAAACATAATTTAATTTATACATACAAAATGATGGGTTCTAAATTAGCTGTTACCACTCAAGAAAGAGATTTGGGATTCACTAATAGTTCTCAATGTGCAGCTATAAAAAAAAAAAAGCAAACAATATGAGGAACAATTAGGAAAGGGACATATTATGAGACACTATCATAAGGATGTTATAGAAATGTATGGTGTGCCCATATCTGTGTGCAGTTCTGGTCACCTTGTCTTAAAAAAACATGTATTAGAATGGGAAAAAATAGAGGGTTGGAACAGTTTCCTTACGTTCTATCTATTGGATAGAAGTCTATAAAATCATGACTGGCGACAAGCAAGTGACTAGGAAAGTGTTATTTACCACTTCATTTAACACAAATATGTATAACTTAAGTCACCAGAAGAAATTGCAAATCAGCAGGTTTAAAACAAGCAATAGGAACTACTTTACATAACACACAGCCTGTGCAACTCATTGCCTGGGCAAATACTTTTGTGAAGGCCAAAAATATAAATGGGTTAAAAAAAATAGGTAAGTTCATGGACGTTAGATCTGTCCATGCCTATTAGTCAAGATGGTCAGGGATTCAAACAAATGCTCTGGCCTGAGAGGGACTGGCTGGGATGATTCTTGGAAAGAGACCAAGCATGACAAAGGGGAGGGGCTCTGGCTCGCTTGGCCCCTGTCCCTGGCAGCATTGCTGCTCCTGCTACTGAGGACAGGGGCTGAGTAGGCCAGAAACATGCTGACTGGGAGGGAGAAATATCAGTTTCCAGCCCTTTTCATGTTGTTTTAGGCTGCCAGAGTGGCACCTAGTGACCCAGGTGTGCCAGCCCATCAGGGTGCCATGTGCCTTGCTTTGTTAGGGCCCACCATACCTACAGCACGGTGCCCATCACGGGGCAGCGCCAAGCCCACCACTTCAGCAGGACCATGGTAAAGCAGGCACAGGGCTTCTGAAAGCCTGGGGTGTAGATGGAGTATTGCCACTGCATTGTGTCAGGGTGAGGCAGGGCTCTGGCTCAGCCCCCTGCCTGGAGAGATTCTGCCCTTGAGAAGTCCTTGTGTTTCTTCTTCCTGGCCGACATAATTTTTCCTGTAGGGTCTCTGAACCTAGATGCAAAGTACTAGAGCAGTGGACCAGTGGGGTGCCGCATACATTTTTACGCATGTAAAGGGCTCCGGAGGCCAAAAAGCTTGAGAACCGCTGTGCTAGAGTGCAAAGCCTCAATTTCCGCTGACAATGACATTGGTGTAGGATTGCCCAGGCTTTTTCAAGCCCCTAACTGCGTTCTAGGCTCTCTGCCATTGGCCCTAAAAAGGAGAATGCATGTCGGATTTCGTCCTGTTTCTTGGGTTTTGGAGACTCAAGCAAGACTTTTGTCATTTTCCTAACGATGTGTGAATTTCCTAATCTATCCTTGGCATTTTTTAAAAAGATAAAAAGTCTTTAAAATGATATGAAAAGTCATCCCACTTTTGTTTAATTGATTCCTTATATCAATGGTGACAGACCCAAACCAGCAGGCAGCCACACTATAATGGAAGGCAGGTATACGGGGGCTGAATAAATAGCTTTCTCTACCCTGAATAAACTCCTAAACCAGAGACTGCTTCCATGACGCCTGGGGCTACTTAATGACTTGCCTGAATGAGCAAGCTAATTAAACGCCGGCAGCCAATGAAAGCCGGTGGGGCTACTTTAAAAGCTTCCCCCCGCCCCTGCTAAGGAGAGGGGGAAGATGAGGCGTGACGGCCTGGAAGGAGGAAGTGCAGTACAGAAAGAGCTGTGAGTGGGTGAGCTGAGGAATGGCTAGCAGGTACTGGGGGAAGGCACTTGGAAAGGTTGTTGAGGAAGTGGCCCAGAGAAAGAGCTGCAAGTCAAATCAAACCTGTCTGTTGCTACTGCCTTAGGGTCCCTGGGCAGGGGCACCATCTCAGATTTTCCTGGGGGGGAGGGGTTATTTTTTGGCAGACCACTTAGCAATTAGCTGACAGGAGCACTCTCTCTCAATTCTACATAAAAGAAAGAAAATGAGATACATATTAGACCAGCTCAGCTCTGACACTAACGTATTCTGACATCCTGTGGCAAGTCACTTAAGGGACACTGGTTGGCCTTAAAATGTTAATGTCTATTCTGATGTTGTTACTAACTCTGGGAAGGGAGAGGGACCCCGCCAGGACTCTCGGGCTCTAGCTCAGCTCTGGATGGGGAGTGGGGTCTAGTGGGTTTCAGCAGCGGGCAGATAAATTTCAGCTCTATATAAGAACATAAGAACGGCCATACTGGGTCAGACCAATGGTCCTTCTAGCCCTGTATCCTGTCTTCTAACAGTGGCCAATGCCAGATGCCTCAGAAGGAATAAACAGATTAGGCAATCATCATGATCCATCCCCAGCTGGGGACACCATCCCTGCCCATTCTGCGTAGTAGCCATTGATGGATCTGTCCCTCTTGATCTTATTTTGTTCTTATTGCAACTCTGTTATAACTTCGTCTTTCCCACCATCTCCTGATAAAGAGTTCCACATGTTGATTGTGAAAAAATAGTTTGTTTGTTTAAAATTTGCTGCCTATACATTTAATTGAATCAGCTTCTTTTGTTATGTTAGTGAAGGAATAAATAACATTTCCGTATTCTATTTTTCCGCACCATTCATGATTTTCTAGACATCTAACATATCCCTTTAGTCATTACTTTTCCAAGCTGAAAAGTCCCAGTCCTGTTAATCTCTCCTCATATGGAAGCTATTCCCTGCCTCTAATAATTTCTGTTGCCCTTTCTGTACCTTTTCCAAATCCAATATATCTTCTTTTAAATGGGGTGACCAGATCTGCATACAGAATTCAAGATGTGGGCATACAATGACTTTCTGTAGAGTAGCAGTTCCCAACCTTTTACAGATGGGGATCCATTTTGACAATTCACAAAGACTTGGTGACCTAAGGCAATTCAAAAATGGGGGGAGGAGGGAGGGCAGAACCACCTGGGGAGACGCTTGGCGACCCTTTTGAAATGTAATGGCAACCCATATTTGGGTCCCAACCCATAGGTTGGGCAACCCTGCTGTAGAGGCAATGTGGTATTTTGTTATCTTATCTATTCCTTTCCTAATGATTCTCAATATTCTGTTAGCTGTTTTTAGTTTTTGGACTGCTACTGCATATTGAGTGGATGTTTTCAGGGAACTATTCACAATAATTCTAAGATCTCTTTCTTGAGTGGTCACAGCTATTTTGTATCTATAGTCAGGATTATATTTTGCTATGTGCATTACCTCGCACTTATCAGCACTGAATTCCATCTGCCTTTGGGTTGCCCAATCACCCAGTTTTCTGAAATCCCTTTCTAACTCTTTGCAGTTGGTTTTGGATAAATCCGTCTTGTTCCCTTTCTGAGGAACAGTTATAAGTTTAACACAGGGATCCCAGCAGGACAACACTCATTCCTACTCTTTTCCCCCTATTTTTTAAGTGGAGTACCTGGCAATGCTTTCACGATGATCTGATGATCCTTCAGTTACTGGAATGCCCAGACTTTTGTTATTCTTAATCACCTGCCTCCCTCTTTTTATAACAAACTCCCAAACCAAAGCTGCGAGCAGCTCAAACTCTATTGTATTTTAGAACTGCCTCTGGAGTCAGGGCATGCAGCTTTAAGCGGATCTCAAGTATGAAATCCAGGGGGTTTAAACTCAGGGTGTGTGTGTGTTTCTGCTCCCCTACCTCCCTATACATGAGACCCTTGTCCCTGGGCCAGAACCCGGAGTAATAGGCAGGCCTGGGTTGCTCCCAAATCTCTCCATTTATGTAACATACGTAGCTGGAGTTGGCTTATCTTAAGCTTTGGGGGGAGGGAGGAGAGCTGCAGACCATCAGGCAGGCAGGTGTGGAGCCTCCTCATGCTGACTAGGGGTCTATGGGGTGGTGCGTTCATGCCCATCGCACATCCCTGCATATGGGCCTGGGGAAACAGAGGGAATGGAGAGGAGAAAAGCCAGCTGGCAGGAAAAAGGAGCCAAAGGGGAGATGTGGAGTTAGAGCCCTGGCTACAGTGCCCTGGGCCTAAGCCCAGAACACTCTGCCATAAGGCCGGCCCTGGCAGCAGCAAGAAAAGCTAACAGGATTAGTAACCATTAGGAAAATGATAAACTATAAGACAATAAGCTCTCTAAAGCCGTGGCGTGCCTACACCTTGAGTTCTGCGTGAAATTCTGGTATTCCCACATCCAAAAAGATCCATTGGAACTGGAAAAGGAACAGAGAAGGGCAACAAAAATGATGAGGGTCTGGAACAGCTTCCATCTGAGGAGATTTTAAAAAGACTGGGGCTGTTCAGCTTGACAGATGACTAAACGAGTCTGTAAAATTTTGATGGTTTGGAAAAAGTGAACGAGGAAGTGTTATTTGCCCCTTCATGTAACTCAGAAACAAGGGAGTCAGATTCAGAACACAAAAAAGGAAGTGTTTCTTCAAACCACACATTCTCAATCCGTTGAATTCATTGCAGG
The DNA here is from genome assembly GCF_049634645.1 of Pelodiscus sinensis. Classification (NCBI taxonomy): domain Eukaryota; kingdom Metazoa; phylum Chordata; order Testudines; family Trionychidae; genus Pelodiscus; species Pelodiscus sinensis. The sequence continues at coordinate 35,415,924 of NC_134728.1, read as the reverse complement.
GGAAGTTGTGAAGGCTAAAAATATCAGTGGGTTCACAAACGCTTTAGGTAAGTTCATGGAAGAGAGGTCCATCAATGGCTATTAGCAGGGAGGCCACTCCACGCTTCAGGTGTCCCTATCCTTCTAATTGCCAGACACCGGGAATGGATGACAAGGGATGAATCCCTGTTCTGTTCATTCACTCTGAAGCATGTAGCATTGGCTGCTCTGATGTTCTTAGGTAAGGAACACAGCCAGAACCCCTGAAAAATCTTGATGGGTGCATAGTACACAATAGCTTAATCTACGAATTGGAGAACGATGGGATTCCATCCCGGGAGAGGTGAAGGCCTAAGTTCTAACCTCTGAGGAGATGCATTCAGTGAGACCAGAAGAAGGGACCGAGGTCAGGAACAGCTTACTGCGTGTCCATGCACATGCTCCCGTTTTCCTCAATTCAACTGCAAATTCTACTTTCCTGAAGCTAAACTACTCCAAATTGCACCAAAAGGGAGTTAAGAAACAGTTTACATATAAGAAAGAAATCCGCACCCATTCAGTGAGGCTCAGCCTCGGATTAGATTCTTTGTAGAGCAGCTTGTTAATTGATTACAGGAATGCTTTAGGTTCAGGTCAGCCTGGCTAATATAATGTGGATTATTATGTTCGTGTCCTGGAAGCAGGGTTTGTCACCATTCCCGTGCAACCTATTACATAAATATATTGCCAGCCATATATTTTCATAAAGAATCTGGCCAATAAAGCAGGCCTGCACACAAATACTGTGGCTACTCCCCAGCCCTCAGATCTGTTCCGAGTAAAGCTGATTGACTTCAAGTGGGCTTTATGTAGAAGCAGGAATTCGCGTGCCCAGAGCAGCCTCCATGGTTAGCCGTCCCAATCACAGGCACCTTAGAAATATATAAAACTGAACACTTCAGAGCACTAAAATGTTAAAGGGAAAAGTAGGCGCACACACATAAACACCATTCAAGGATTTTGGACTACAAGAGCTTTAGGGACAGGGTAATAAAAGGGTAAATATTTTACTAAATGGTAAGAATGGCCCTTACTAAATGAGAGAATTAACATGTCTATACAAATAAATAAATATCCCATGCGTTTGTGTTGGGTGTGAAATATACTCACTGATATTTCTTAGCATAAATATTTATTGAAACAATCTGAAAACATGGAGAAAAGAATATGTTTCATAAGAATGTGCCAATGTTACAGAATTGTCAGAATATTATCCTAAGTTCCTAGCAGTAACATTTAAGAGCTATAAAAAACCTCTCCTATAAAAAAATCATTAAAAGGAAAAGAGAAATTTGAAACTCATATTTCCAGAGCAAACGCAGAGATATGTTTGCTATTTAGTTATCAAGCTGTGGTAGTTTTTAAATTTTGGTCTGTTTTGGATTTCATTTTTAACACACAGTATAGATAATAAAAGATGTTAAATTCTAACAACAGATGTTTAAACCTTCCACTTTGAGTCTAAATGGTGTCTTATCTTGCAAAAACCCATAGACATTGGAAAAAAGTTACGTGCTTGGCCTCAAACTTCCAAGAGTAAAGTTATGCCTGTGTCTAAATGTTGCACATAGTATGCTTCATTAGGGCAGAACAAATGAAAAAAGTTTTCAGAATAGCCTTGTAAAATTCTCTTCATTCACTTTTTGGGGTGAGTAATTCCCCCCCCCCAGGTGAGTGGAATATGTGTTTTTCCCAGTGTCATATGTATCCAAGATAAATTGTGAGGGAACAGATTTTGCACGGGTGACCCATAACTTTCTCAGCAATTTTTCACCAATATTTTTTTCCTGCTGGAAAAATAGAGAAAAGAGCAGAGAAATAGAACGTAGATTCTAAGCACTGCAATCAGACACCTCAAATTCTCCTACAAAAGGGGGTTTGAAAACGAATGACTAGTTAGATTATTATTTGTTAACAGCTGAAAATATGCTCAGTGTAGTACAAGACACCAAATGAAGAAACTCCTGCACAACCTGTGAGTTAAAATCCCCAAAATGATACACACAAGGAAGAAATTAAACAATAACAAAATATACAGGCAAATGAGCAAATGAGTTTAAAAAGGCTCACAAAATCTGCTGTAAAATTATGTTCTTCTTCGAGTGATGTCCCCGTGGGTGCTCCACTACAGGTGTCGGGCTCGTCCCGGCGCCGCAAACCGGAAACTTCTTCGTAGCAGTAGCCCCCTCCGGAGGACCGCGCGTGCGCAGTGTGTCCCGCGGCGTTCGCGCCTTTTCTGCGTCGCGCGGTCCGACCCGCCCAGTTCCTCCTAACCGTCCACGGCCGCAGACGGATCTGGAACACGCTCCTCTCCTGAGGAGGAATCGTTTAGTTAAAAAAATCAGATATATGTTCAGTTGTTTCCCAGTTAGCCCCTTCCCAACGTAGTGTTAGTCAGTGTTATATCGTTAGTTAGTTAGATTGGTTAATTGTTTAAAAAAAAAAAAAAAAAAAAAAAAAAAAAAAAAAAAAAAAACACCCCTGTTACTTCAACCCCCTGTTTTAATCCCGGGGGTTACACCCGCTCAGCGAACCATGCCCGGTTCTCCCGGGTTCAAGAAGTGCGCATCATGCGGCGAGGCTATGCCGGTGTCGGATGGCCACTCCCGCTGCATTCGCTGTCTAGGGGAGGGCCATATCCCTCAGAAGTGTGGCCATTGCGCCAAGCTAACGGCGCGCACGAGGCGTGACAGAGAGATGCGCCTTAAAATGCTCCTCTTCAACAAGGCTCTTCAGCCGCCGACGTCAACAGAGCGAGAGACCGAGGGTACGCACAAGACCAAAGAAAAGGCCTCCGCTTCGTCCAGGAGCCTAAGTGCGGCAGACTCGAGAGCCGCGTCGGGCCACCCACAGGCGATGGAAAAGCCTTCCAAAGCCCGTAGCACATCGGCGCCGAGCCCTGTACTCTCTGTGGCATCGGCCCCGCCAACCCGTCCGGAGTCGGCACCATCATCAGCGGCACCGAGCCTCCGAGCGGCACCGCAGCCGGATTCGGTGCGGTCCTCGGCACCGAGGCAATCGGCACCGTCGGCGCATGACCGTGCCCCGACTAAGACGGCACCGGTGGCCGGCCCGGCACCGAAGCCTAAACAGGCACCGAAGCCTAAGCCGCAACAACCTAAGGCACCGGACACGGCACCGAGGAAACACTCGGCACCCAGATCCCATCCAAAGCCTAGCGACGCAGCCACTCCTCATCCTCAGGGCGCGTCGGCACCGCACCGCACCGACCGATCGCTGGAAGTGGAGCAGCCGTCTCAGTCTCCCGTTTCGGCACCGGATCCGACGACCTTACACCCTCAGGTGTCGGGACAAGAAGTGCTTCCGCCTTCCTCGCCTCCTGCGCCTCAATCACCATGCCCTCCAGGGGAAATCTCTGATGGGGCCTCACTTATCTCGATCCCAGATAGCCCGGTCCCCCATACTTCTAGAGCGGTACCGACGAAGGCACAGAGGAAAACACACCACCCTCGTACCCCTTCTCCAGGTTCGGACAGGGCAGCCTTCTCGCCTGGACCTTCGATTTCACCTCAAAGACGGCGGAGCCACTATCACGAGTACTCTCCTGCACGCCGCTACTATAGATCCCCGAGAAGGTCCATCACACCGCCTCACTATCACCGATCATACTACTCCAGATCGCCGTACCGTTACTCGTACCGTTCTCGTTCCCCTCGATCACCTACCCGCTCCCGCTATTATCGTCATAGGAGCACTCTGTCCTATTCTCCACAATACTCTCATCGTGCGTCTCGTCACCGCTCACCGCATTCGGAGCGTTCACGATCAATATCGAGGCGCTCACCCTTGTCTCCGAGCCGACAGCAAATATATTCGCCAACGACCCAAGGCTCTATTCCACCGGCTCAACGCCCACCAGCGCCTACGGGAGATGCGTCCACGACTTCGGTCCCACAGGACGATACCACTCAGTCACCAGTGGCGGAACACCAGTCAGTGGCCTCCCCGACAGATGTCGCTTCCTCTTCTCCTGATGATGCGGTGTTTAACGACGAACCCCCTCTAGCAGATGATTATAAGCAGTTCCATGAGCTTTTTACACGGGTAGCGGATTCACAAAACTTACGCACCTCGGGGGCGCCTCCAAAACACCATCCGCTGCTCAGAAATTTACAACATTCTAGTAAATCCAAGCTAGCTCTTCCTTTCGATGCCGCGATATTGGAGGTAGCCAATGACATCTGGCAAACTCCGGCGTCTATGCCTCCTACCAACAAACGCACGGACAGGAAATATTTTATCGACGCCAAGGATGCAGAGTTTCTCTTTACCCATCCTGTTCCGAACTCTATCGTGGTTGACGCAGCACAGCAAAAGGCGAGATCCGCGCAGGCGAGAAATTCTATCGCGGACAAAGAGGCCAAACGCTTGGATTTGCTAGGCAGAAAGGTCTATTCATCTGCTACGGCCACATTGAGGATGGCAAACTACTCTGCCCATCTTGCCAACCACGACTTCGATAACTATTCGAAGTTAGTGCCGCTCATACAGCATCTCCCACATTCCCAAAGGGAGGTACTGAAGGCCATAGTACAAGAGGGGTACACAGTGGCCCGTAATGCGCTCCAGATATCCCTCGATATCGCGGACTCGGCCTCCCGCACTACCGCGACGTCCATCGTCATGCGACGAGACTCTTGGCTCCACCTGGCTTCCGTGCCAAAGGATCTACACCCTAAGGTGGAGGACCTCCCATTTGACCGAGCATCCCTGTTCGCTCAAAACACAGACCAAGTGTTTCACTCAGGAAAAGACTCTAGAAATACGTTAAGAACTCTAGGGATGTACACCCCGCCCTTCAGGCGCAGGAGAGCCTGGCCATATAACAGGCAGAGGCCGCCTCCTTCTTCGGCTTCCTACTATACCAACCAACGATTTAGGCCATACGACCAGCATAGACAGAGGCAGCGCCCCCAACGTCGCCGCCAGCAACCTAACAAGGCCAACAACCAGCAACAATCTAGACAGCAAGTTTGACATACTGATCGAGAGTCTGCGAGCCATCCCTCAGCTAGAACCCAACGCGAGAGTAACCAAACTCTTCAACCGCCGTCTGTATCCATACTCCCTTCGTTGGTTTGCCATCACCACAGACCGCTGGGTCAGGGAGATTGTAACCTCAGGACTCACCATTCCGTTCTCCACCTTGCCTCCCACCAACCCTCCCTCCCCACCCCTTTTCAGGGACCCCTCCCACGAAAATCTGTTACGACAGGAAGTAGTACACCTACTTACCATAGGTGCAGTGGAAATAGTTCCTCCCGAATTCCATCGCAGGGGGTTCTATTCCCGATACTTCCTCACAGAGAAAAAGTCGGGGGGATGGAGGCCGATACTAGACCTTCGCGGTCTCAACCGCTACCTGCGAAGATACAGATTCAAGATGGTTACTCTGGGTTCCATCATTCCAACACTACAAAAGGGGGATTGGTTCGCGTCTCTCGACCTGCAGGACGCATACTTCCACATTCCTATCCATCCAGCTCACAGGAGGTTTCTGCGATTCACCGTCGGAGACGACCACTACCAATATGCGGTACTTCCCTTCGGCCTATCCGCAGCTCCGAGAGTATTTTCAAAGACCATGGCAGTCATAGCGGCATACCTCCGTCGAGCGGGGATCACCATTTTCCCTTATCTCGACGACTACCTCCTCTCAGCACCTTCGAGAGAACAAGCCGAGATGGCAGTTGCCACTACAAAAGGCATCTTCGAGACCCTTGGCCTAATTATCAATCTGCCAAAATCTACTCTAACTCCGGCCCAGTCCATCGTGTTCATTGGGGCCAGACTAGACTCTACCACTGCTATGGCGTATCTGCCTACGGACAGAGCCGACACCATTCGAGACCTATCGAACGTCTTGCTCACAGCCCCGAAGGTCTCTTACCTTACCTGCCTGAAACTATTGGGCCACATGGCCTCTACCACATACGTCATAGCCCATGCTCGCCTCCGCATGCGATGTCTGCAACATTGGCTCCTCATAGCCTACAAACCGGGCATTACCAATATCAACACTTTCATAACCATCCCTGCCCGAGTCAGGAAATCGCTCGTTTGGTGGACTCTACCTGCCAATACTCTAGCAGGCGTTCCATTCCGGATCCAGCCCCCATCCATTCAATTGACCACGGACGCGTCGCTAATAGGCTGGGGGGCGCACATGTTGCACTACCGGATTCAGGGACTGTGGTCCCATCAGGAATCCCTACTCCATATAAACTTCCTGGAGCTCAGGGCAGTCTTCAACGCATGCCGCCACTTTGTCCAACATATACAGGGGACCACCATACAAGTCCTTACCGACAACATATGCACGGTTTACTACATCAACCGGCAAGGCGGGGCCCGGTCCAGGACTTTGTGTGCGGAAGCAGTGCGCCTGTGGAACTGGGCGATCCGCCACAGGATCGCGCTCGTAGCTTCCTATCTCCCCGGCAAAACCAATATAATTGCGGACACGCTCAGCAGATCATTCCACTCCCAACACGAATGGGAGCTCCTTCACTCTGTAGCTCTCGATCTGTTTCGGGCATGGGGTTACCCAGAGATCGACCTCTTTGCCACTCGCGACAACAGGAAGTGCCGCTCTTACTGTTCGAGAGCGGGGATAGACAACCAATCCTTGGGGGATGCCTTCCTTCTCAATTGGGGAGCGTACCATCTCCTCTACGCTTTTCCCCCAATCCCGCTGATACCGCGGGTAATACAGAAAATACTATCAGACTCGGCGACAGTAATCCTCGTGGCTCCCTTCTGGCCGCGCCAGACTTGGCTCACGCAACTCATGCAGATGTCGGTGTCCAGACCTCAACGTCTTCCAAGGATCAACAACTTGATCTCACAACAAAACGGCAACTTTCTCCACCCGGATGTCGACCGCTTGCACCTGACAGCTTGGCTCCTGACTGGCTCCAGGGCCTAGAGTTAACCTGCTCCCAAGCAGTCATGGATGTACTCGTGCAAAGCAGACGACACAGCACCCAACGATCGTACATCTATAAGTGGCGTCGTTTCTCAGCCTGGTGCCGGCCACAAGCCATTAACCCCCTAAATGTGCAGATCCAGCGTATTCTGGACTACGTCCTGCATTTACACTCCCAAGGATTGGCCGCTGCTTCGCTAAAAGTACACTTGGCAGCTATTTCGGCTTTTCACGCTCCCATAGAGAGCTTTTCCGTTTTCTCTCATCCACTTACGAAGAAATTTCTCAAGGGAATTTCCAATATTTGTCCACCACACAAGCCTATCCCGCAGCCATGGGACCTTGGCCTTGTACTGGACACCCTTACCCGCCCACCATTTGAACCACTTGCGACTTGTGAGTTACAAATTCTCACGATAAAGGTTACCTTTCTCCTGGCAATAGCCTCAGCTCGGCGAGTTTCAGAGCTTGCAGCACTCTCAGCGGACCCGCCATACACGATGTTCACTCAGCAGGGAGTCTCACTGAGATGTCACCCATCCTTCTTGCCAAAAGTCAACTCGTCCTTTCATGTCAATGAACCTATAATCTTCCCTACTTTCTACCCCAAACCGCATGCTACACCGGAGGAAGCCCGCTGGCACACTCTGGACATTAGAAGGGCATTGGCATTTTACCTTGACAGAACACGTCCATTCCGGAAGTCTCCGCGTTTGCTATTATCACTCGCTGATCGCTCTAAAGGTCATCAGCTGTCGTCCCAACGTATTTCCAAACATATAGTTAACTGCATCACCCGTTGCTACACTCTCAGGGGGAAATCTCTGCCCTGTTCGCTAACAGCGCATTCAACCAGAAGTATGGCTGCCTCCACGGCTTTTATGAAAAATGTATCTCTTACAGACATATGCAGGGCAGCGACATGGTCGTCCGCATCCACCTTCGCTAGACACTATGCCCTTGACCGTCTCAAGGTCGCTGACACAGCAGTCGCTCAAGCAGTCCTTTCGTCCGTGCACAAGTAAATCCGAAGCACAATCAGTGCGAGGGTGACTGCTTCATACTCACCTGTAGTGGAGCACCCACGGGGACATCACTCGAAGAAGAAGAAAAGGTTACTCACCTTGTGCAGTAACTTCTGTTCTTCGAGATGTGTGTCCCCGTGGGTGCTCCACGACCCGCCCTCCTCCCTGCTTCGGAGATCTCTCTTGTATCTTGCAGATGTTCCGGCTAGGAGGAACTGGCGGGTCGGACCGCGCGACGCAGAAAAGGCGCGAACGCCGCGGGACACACTGCGCACGCGCGGTCCTCCGGAGGGGGCTACTGCTACGAAGAAGTTTCCGGTTTGCGGCGCCGGGACGAGCCCGACACCTGTAGTGGAGCACCCACGGGGACACACATCTCGAAGAACAGAAGTTACTGCACAAGGTGAGTAACCTTTTCTTTTGAAGGAACGTAAGTGGTCCGTCTCAGTAAATCAAAACTGCTGTTGACTTTGTGGAGTGCAGAATCATGTCCCAGTGCTTAATAGTGAAAGCGATAGTACAGAAGAAAAAACAAAGTCCTTGCTGGACAATACAGAGCACAGGTTTCTTTTATCACATGACCAAATGACAAAGTTGATTGGAAAAAAAAAGAGAGGTGGAGTGTACTGGGAGAAATAAAATAAAAATAGCTGTAGAAAACATTAGGGAAAGCACTGAACTAGAATAATAATAAAATGGATGGATAAATTCCAGTCAGTACAAGTTCAAATTACCTGATAGGTCATTAAATCACATTCGATAAAAGTTAAGATAAAACTTCTGGAATGAAAACATCATTTTATAAGATCATTGTTTATTTCATGATAATAGACCAGGAGTAAAGGTAAAGTTATTGTTTCACTTGTATTCAGTTTTTATGCTGGTCATTGTTCACCTAAGTAAAGAATTACTCTATTCATGGCTTTAAAAAATAATAACAAAAACTAATGTAAAAAAAAAGGAGAAAATTGGACACACTTTTGACATTTAATAGAAAAATGCCCTCTACTTGGTGTGCTATAATAAAACATGCAGAAAAATACCAAAAATTATTTTTATTGGCACACAGAGAATAAACAGAAACAACATCCTCAAAAAACCAAAACAAACCTAAACCACATTTTAAAAAAAAGCAGATTATATGGTATTTAAAAGCTTAATGGAGTAAAAAAATGTATTTAAAAATAGGAAGCAAATTATTAAACGACTGGCTCCAGTAATCATTCAGAGAATAATTTCAGACATAGCAGTGCAGAAATGTAGTCTGGCACTTGCTTATTGTATTTTTAATATTAATTATGTTATAAAAGTAATGAAAAATGTAACACATTTTGGTTTTTGAAAAGCAGATCAAAGCTTCTTGGGGAAATTGGGGAAATGAGAGAGCTGGATGATTAAAGAGAAAGCCCCAACAAAACTTGGAAAACCTAAGCAGACCGTGTAACAGGAATCAAAAAAGGCTAAATTATGGGGGATATTGAAAACACATTTAAGACTGAATGCATGAAACAATAGCAAATAATAGGCAAAATTTGGTAAATAAAAGAGAGGGAGATTTTTAATTTCATGGCTTCTTAGCCCATCCAGAGAATTCTTTGCGAGTGGCTAGAAGAGAAAATCAGAGAATCATTCCCAGTGCCCAGAACAAAAATGCAAACATTTGCTAAAAGTCCAAGTGCAAAGACAAGTTAAACACCCACTAGAAGAGGCTAATTATTTTGTATCCTACCTAAGGAGCAAGTGGTCGTTCTATTAATCGGATCTAACGCAAATCAAAGCAGCTTGTCTCCTTTATCCCGCTGGGCTGCACAGAAGTATGGACAAATCTCTTGGAATTTTTAATACTCCCCTTTGAGCAGCCTCCCTTCAAATATCACCTCCTCACGGAAAGCCACGCAGAAGCATTTACTGTGTTGTAACTGACACAATAATTATTCCTGGGGCAGACAGGCATTTCTTTTTGTGCCCCTTTGAATTCCTGCTGTCAGTCAGGTGGCTATTTATTTACTGTTTGCCCTGAATATATTTTATAGAAAGGATTCTTTCCCCCATCTGCAAAGGGAAGTATACTCTAAGGGGCTGATCCTGACCTTGAGTCTAGGAAATAGCCCGTTGACTTCAATGGGAACAGGTTTGGCTGCCGCCTGTACTAACCATGCAAAAATAATTACATAGCAGAGAAATAATTAAAAAGGCCTGTTGGTAAACTGCTAAATCCTACAGTCCTTACTTATATCCAGTCCTGAAAAGCTTGAATGCATTGACCTTAAATAGGCCGCATGAATATAAAAAAGATGGGATCCCCAGTCATTACTGACTTCAGTGGGGGTGTTTTGCCTGGCTAAACGTAGGCAGGCGAAAGCCAGTAATGAGCTAACATTGCCAAAAACATGAGTCCAAGGGGGGAAAAAAGTTTTAAGAAGGCTGTTTGGTAAATTCACAGAAATAGGTTGTGTGTGCCCAAGACTGACAAGCCACAGTGAGGACTTACATGTGACGCAGGACTTGAAAGTCTGTTTTACGATGATCTGTGATCAGTCTGAGCATTCTCTGATTAACTTCCAGATTCCAGCTGTAAATTTCACAAATGCATCATTACTTCCTGTGTGCTGGCGAAGGGCCATCGCGTGCCATCAATCTTTTGTACCCGACTGGGTCATTGTATGCATCTAGCAGGATGGCAGAGGTGAGCCTTAATGGCCATGACCCTGATGGAACTACTTGTGGGTGTAAGTGTTTGTAGGATTAGGGACAGAGTTTGATTCTGTGTTCCTAGAAATCAATGGCAAAGTTCCCACCGACGTCAGTGGCTGAAGGATCAAAGCTCTAATTTCACAGCCTAACCAGTACGATGTTCATATAACCCCCCTCTAGAGAGAATTCTAGAAACCATTGTACGATATTGAAATAGAATTGTTCCCAGCTTCTTCTTCCTCTGCAACTCAGCGGTGATGCATAAAGTTTGCCTTCCAGTTTCTCCGTTAGGATCTTGTAACTTGTTCATAATCACATAATTTTGGGGAAAAAAGTGAAGCCTAGTGAGATTTTTTTTGTAAAATTAGGATGGTGAGACCTGGAAGGACATGAGTCAAAAAAGGAAGAATGATGGCTTGAGCTGGGAATGTGTGTTTACAAGATTTCAAGGAACTGCAAAAGAACAGGGGGTGGGGAAGGCTTAGTTTGGAGTTGGACCAAAAGACAATGCAAGTCCTCCACAGTGAGAATCTTTGCAAAGAGCAAAGTTTGGAAAAAAGTAAATTTTCTCTCCCTCTCCTTTCTCCCCCCAACAAATACTTTAAGAAAGAAAATGCATATTGCAAAATGACTTTGGAAGTCTGAATATCAATGAAATTATGTGCCTGGCTGGCAGTGATGTCACTTCCCGTGAGAGATACTCAGGAAAGGGTCTGGCTTCTTTTACTTCAAGATTTTTTTATTTACAGATTCCATTTCATGCCTGACTGTGCCTTTCTAGCAGATTTTTTTTATTATAGCCATTCAGTTTGCTTTGGTTTCAAATACGGGGCTTCTGTAATCCTCCTACTTACCTGTCTCCACTGATTTACTAATACACTTACATTAGCAGCAGCACTGCCAGGAGCAGGCAGTACAGAATTTGAGCCCAAAGTGTCCGAATGGGTAAAAAATGGGTGCAAAATTGGAGTGGAAAGTAATTTCAAAATATAAATTTTTTCCATGATAAACAAATTCCATTTTTCCATGAAAGGAAAATTCTATTTTCTGAACAGCTCTACTGATGGATCGCTGCTACGCTCAGCTCATATCTGCACCCTGGAAGCACCGTCTGAGAATCCTGTGTGCCAGAACTAAAAGCCGGACATCGTACACTCGTGCTTTGTATTAACGATAGTACCATTCTAGCTCTCGTTCTGTTTTTTTCTGTCTTTCTTTCCCTATCCAATCTAATTTTGCTCTACTGCAAACATCAGCATGATGGCGAAATGCCTAAAATTATAGGCCCTTGGAATTTTGGAAGCCTTTGGATTCTAACGCATAAATCCAAGTGCACCTCTGGTTTTGGGTATAAGTTGAATTCAACACTAGAAGGGAACAATTAATATTTCTATTTTTATTACAGTAGAACTAAGAAACCATAGCTGAAATTGAAGTCCCATTGTGATAGGATTTACACAATAGCAAGAAATGGCCCCTGTCCGAAGAAGCGTACATCCCAAATTTACAAAAGCAGAGAAAGGAGGGATTATCATCACAGGTTTACAGGTGGGGAATGCCACAGACTTGCATAAGGTCACACATGAAGTCGGTGTTTTCAAGGACTCCTGAATTTTGGTCTAATGCCTTCACCATACGTGTTCTTGTTTCCAGATAACATACAGCTGGAATCTCACTATATAAGAGTTCTCATGAGACAGTTCAGTTTATCAAATCAACTTGTAAGATTTTATTACCTCCCTACCCAAACGATGAAACTGAGCTTTGATTGAAATTCAAACACAGGCCTTATGCCCCAGCATTATCCTGACCCAATTTCAAATACCACCTGCTTGGTTCAGAACTAGATACCGATCCCGGTGAATCAATTCTGCCTCTGCAGAGAATGAGTGGTCAGCTTACAAATGTCCTCACATCAGATATTATCATTTAAAATCAATTATCAATCTCCCTTTCCTTCATTTACTGAGATTTCTGCATAAATACTTTTCAAATAAGTTGTCTATATATTTACCAGAATTTGTACTTTGTGAGCCAGATTTTCAAACAGTTATAGGCACAACCGGATATATGAGTTGTGAGAATGCACAAAATTTGCATGTGGAATCACTACATCTGCACATAAAAATTACCAGATCGTTTTGCAAATGCAGCCACTTACCCAGTTTCTACGGGCGGTTAGTTGGTGTTTAACAAATTATGTGCACAAATTATGGATGCATTTGCAACACTAAATTGCTTGAAATGTTAGGCCTGCAGGCCACATTGTTTACTTTCTGAAAAGAATGAAAAAATATTGAAGTATTTTTTTCAGTAGCTTAAATAAACTAAGGAAAATAAATACAAGAATGAAACAAAAGCAAATACGGAAAAATGCAAGATTTCATTTTCAAAAGACCCCTCTGCCATGAAGTAAAATGTTCATTAGAAATGCACTGAATTAGGGCTAACATTGTCAAAGAGTAAAATTTCCAAAAGTATCTAATTGCCCAAGTGGCATTTAAAAAATGACTTTGGCACGAGGCGCCGAAATCACTTAGATGCTTTGAAAATGATCCCCAGAATTTCCTAAGAATGAGGTTGAAATTAGGACATCTTTTATCATAATTAGACTGTTATTTAGACTAACAGCTAAAATACAACCAGTTGTTCAGGTTCATCTGTAAGTTCTTGATCCTGCACCTATTTAAATCAAGTAAAACTCCCATTGCCTTTAATGATGTGAAATTAGGGCTTTGTTGATTTATGATGCCAAAGTGGCTGAAAATACCTCTGTATCTGGTCACTACCCAGAGCAATAAAGAAAATCTTTGTATTCTCACTAGATTAGTGATTAAGATGAACAACAGAACTTCAGCCAGGGAGGAGTTAAATGCTGATAAGCCACACTTTTTTTAGTGATGTGGCGGGGGGAACCCCCCAGGACTTGCTCTGACCTGCGCTACTGCATGAAGTCTTGAGTGTTTCTAAGAGGTGATTCACATTGGCTGAAACCCAGGATCAAAAGCACAGAATGTGACTCCCGGATCCCCTCGGACTGTGAATCTATTCCCGTTCTGGCAGGTTGTTGATATTTAGGGCAACCTTGCTGCCATAAATGACCGTATGTTCAGCATGCCTATGCCGGGCTGAGGAAGAACATTTCTTCTGTCACTCACAGTAGCTGAAGTGCAACTGATCTGCAACACACCCCTAGAATCCCGGGATTGGAAGAGACCTCGGAAGGTCCTGGAGTCCAGCCCCCTGCAGGGTAGGTGCAGAGTAGTGGCTGTGAGTAGCAACTCCCTTCCATCAGTGGGACAACAGATCTATGCAATTCACTGATCTCCTGGCTATGTCGCTAGCTCACTCCTCTCATACCTCTCTCTGTGTGAAGTGCCTCTGGACTATGCAGGAGCCCATGGACTCTCCCAGTGTGTCCCTTGCATCCTCCTCCTTTCACAGAATCCCAGGGCTATCCTGACATCACGATTCTGTCACCCAACGCAATATTTTATCAGGGGCCAGCTCTGGCAAAACACCTCTTGAAGCTGAGGTAAAGTTTCTGCAGTGCGTATTTTGTCTGTACTTCATTCTCTCTCTCTCCATCCCTTTCTTTACCCTTCCTCTCTTTTCCAGACTTATTTCCTGTCTCACCTTCCCGCCAGTCCTTGCTTTTGTCTCTCATCTCTTCTCCCTCAGTCCTTCTCTCACTTCACTCGGCTGCACCAGAGCCATTGCAGGGAGATTTAAATTGCGCTGCCCTGGCTATGTATTGTATATACTGTACCCCTCGACACTGGCAGTGTTGTTCATTCACTGAGTCAGCACATCACCTGGCTGCCATAGCCACATTCCCTTTCTTGCCAGGCCTTCTGAATTTTAAAGCAGCCCTGGTCCCCTCTGGCCAGCCTGGGGGGTGGAGTGCTGGGACACAGCAGCTGGGTTTGGGCTGACAAAAATCTTCCAACCCAAGTCCTGAGTGATAGGTTGCAAAACTTGAACATAAAAGTGACTGTACTGGGCCAGACCAATGGTCCATATAGCCCAGTGTCCTGTCTGCCCACAGTGGCTGTACTGCAGTGTGCATGCAAAGCCATTCCCCTTCCAGTGCTTAATGACCCTAACAGTTAGGAAGTATTTCTTAATGTCCAGCCTAAACTTTCCTTGCTGCTGCTTAAGCCCATTGCTTCTTGTTGTATCACCAGAGGCCAAGGAAACAATTTTTCCCCCTGCTCCCTGTGACACCCTTTTAGATACCTGAAAACCACTATCATGTCTCCTCTCAGTCTTCTCTTTTCCAAACTAAACAAGCCCAATTCCTTCAGTCTTCCCTCATAGCTCATGTTCTCTAGACCAGTGTTTCTCAACCAGTGGTATGAGTTCTCTTAGGGGTAGTCAAGAGAAGTCGGGGGGGGGGGGGGGAGTACTTCAACACAACTGCAATTTGGAGAAAACTGTATTTTTGTTGTAAGTTTTATAACACTATTATTTTTGTACTTTTTATAACAAAACATTTCATTACCTGCCCAGCTACAATTAAGTTGTTGCAATGGTAGAAAAAAATTGTGTGTGTCTGAAAACTGAAGGTACTAGGGGTACTTCTAATTTTATTTTTTTAAAAGGGGTACTTTATTAAAAAAAAAAGTTAAGAAACACTGCTCTAGACCTTTAATCATTTTTGTTGCTCTTCTCTGGATCCTCTCCAGTTTCTCCACATCTTTCTTGAAATGTGGTACCTAGAACTAGACACAGTACTCCAGCTGAGGCCTAATCAGCACAGAGTAGAGCGGACGAATGACTTCTCGTGTCTTGCTCACAACACTCCTGTTCATGCATCCCAGAATCATATTTGCTTTTCTTGCAACAGTGTCACACTGTTGACTCTTATTTAGCTTGTGGTCCACTCTGACCCCTAGTTCCCTTTCTGCAGTGCTCCTTCCTAGACAGTCACTGCCATTCTGTATGTGTGAAAAAGATACACTATTCTCTCCAGGTACACTTGGTGGCAGGAGTTTCTTCTCCCCATAAATAAAGAGGGTGGAATATTTGGAAGCTCACACAGCTGTGACACTACAATAACGATCTGGTGAAGGAAGGACTCACCTTGGATCCTATGCTGGTTGTGTCGTTCTTAGTCATTATCCTTTACTATTGTGCATTAGTCGTGAATAATGTTATGTGGAAGTCGTACCGGCTGGAGTGCCTGTTTTGCAAGAACCTTTCATTACTCTAACAATAGTTGCCTCTCATGGATACATGGGGCCAAAACCCCCTTTCGGTTCCATCCACGTTGACTTTGCTGCAATTACACTAGTGTAAAAGGGAGGCAAAACTGGTCCACGAGTAGATGGTGGGTTTATGTAGTGATGGGGAATAGACTGGAGGTTTTAAACATTTTTTCAAAGCTGTAGGAGGTTTGTCTGAAAGGCTAGGGTGGGGTTTTTTTTAAGTGCTGTTGTGGGGTCACAGTTGCATCTGGATTCTATGGGTGAAAAACCACTGTCAACCAGAAGTCAATATTAAGACTTTAGTTCAGGAATTACTGATATTTGCCGAGTCCTGCTAGTCTGTTTGGAGCTGCACAAAACACAGAACTTATCCTCATGTGGAAAAAAGGAGTTTTGTAAAAAACGTTAGCTAAACCAATGTGTTAAAATCCTAGCATAGACAAGGCTCTGCCCTGCCACTTAAGTCTATCTACCTTACAATGCTCAGGATGTAAAAAAGCCCCCTACCCCAGTGATGCAAGTTACAATGAACTAAGTGCCATCCACACCAGTGCTATGGCGGGAGATGTTCTCCCATTGGGACAGAGCATCTATACTAGACATGCCACAGCAGATGCAGCTGTGCTGCCGTAGTGCTTCTAATGTGGATCTGCCCTTAGTTGGTTGAGCAAAACCCTATGAGAGAGCTTTGAGTGGATAGCACATATCAAATGCCTTGGCTACACTAGGGATTTAATGTGTGCTAGTTAACATGTGTTCAAAACAATTTCTTTCTCCTGATGTGGACACAGCCATAGACTAAGGCTACATCTACACTCCAGGCTACTTGCTCAAGAAGCTTTTTGCGGAAGAGAACTTCCACAAAAACGTCTTGCGCAAGAGAGCGTCCACACTGCAAAAGCGCATTGAAAAAGCGATGCGTTTTTGCACAAGAGAGTGTCCAGACTGCTTGGACACTCTCTTGAAGGAAACTGGTTGCTATTTACAGAATAGCCACCAGGACACCTGGGCTTTTTTCTTTTTGCGCAAGAGCTCTATTGCGCTATTCCCCGTCCACACACACCTTTTTGCGCAAGAGCTCTATTGCGCTATTCCCCGTCCACACACACCTTTTTGCGCAAGAGCTCTATTGCGCTATTCCCCGTCCACACACACCTTTTTGCGCAAGAGCTCTATTGCGCTATTCCCCGTCCACACACACCTTTTTGCGCAAGAGCTCTATTGCGCTATTCCCCGTCCACACACACCTTTTTGCGCAAGAGCTCTATTGCGCTATTCCCCGTCCACACACACCTTTTTGCGCAAGAGCTCTATTGCGCTATTCCCCGTCCACACACACCTTTTTGCGCAAGAGCTCTGAAAACACCCTCTGTTCCTTTGTTTTACTTGCATAAAAACGCTCTTGAAGTGTGGATGTGCCGCTGTTGATCAAAAACTCTTTAGTGTAGACCTAGCTTAAGAACAAGAGAGAGCCCATGCCAAAGAATTTACAGGAGGCCCCTGACTTGCAATGTGATCCATTCCAGGGGAAGCGTTGCAAGTCAGGAGCATCGTCACTTGAACCTGCATTTACGGTGGGCATCGTGCACCATCGTAAATGCAGGCCAAAGACATAAGTTGGGGGTTTCCAGCCCCTTCCACACTTACAAAAATGGTTGTAAGTATGGGGGGTCGGAACTCGAGTGGTCGCATGTTGGGAGGCCTCCTGTAAAAGCTAATTTAGACAGACAATAACTTCAGACCAAGGGTACACTTGCATAGCTAAAAGACAGGCTAGTTTTAAAACCAAGCAGATCCACGTCTCTCTACTAAATGGGAAGAGGATTGAGCCCTGTGAGGTTTTTTGGGGGGTGTATTACTAGTTTGATTTAAGGAGCAATTTGAATAATAAGAGGTCAGTCCTTTAGTATGCACTTGAGGACTGCTCCGTCCAAGGGGAAACTGTGCTGTTTGCTTGGCGTCTGTGTCCAAGGCTAAGCAGCAGTGCAGAGAAAGGCCAGGAAAACTCAATGGAAAAATAAAGACCCCTGTCACTTGAGACTTTCATCCTCTTTTAGAATCAACTCTGGCAATTCCTATGTTGCTAAAGGAATGGATTTGCACGTTAAAAATGGTCCTAGTCCTTTTGAGCATTTATGGAGCTATGTTTATAGTGACAGCCATTACAACTGACTTGCTATCTATTCCCGTGGTCCTATCCCTCGGTTGTTATGGCAGAGAATTGTCAGAGAAGAGAGGGATGCCTGGGTCACGAAATGTACTCATAGAGAACCAGAGATTGGCAGCTTTGAAGAGGGGGTGCAAGACTCAGCTTTGCACTCTGCCGTTTGGTTCTGGGATCCATGTCTGGAAAAAGATTTCTCGTTACGGAGAGAGACTGGGACTGGTTTTTATGAGCACTTTGTGGCCATTATTGTTTCGTGCATCATTATTGTAATTGTGCCGTTCTGACAACGACGAGCCAGAGACACATCTCGAATTACATAGGAAAAAGCCCATCTATGTGGCTCGTAGAAAACATCTACAATTCCCCAAGAAGTGCTTCAGTTAGATTTTTTACTGCAGCCTCACTGAGGTTACCTGCCAGTTTTAAACCTTTCCACATTGGAAACATTACTATGGGATCATTAATCCTCTTTCATAATTCTCCAGGTTTCTAGTAAGGCCACTTCAATACTTCCTCATTTCTACAGACAAAGTGCCCTCACTTTCATCTTTCTTAGTAGTGCACTCACTGAAAGCTAATGTCACTGTAATCCCTTTTGCTACTTCCTGTTTCAGGCAAGACTATTTCTCTGGGGCACTGTGATATGCATGATCCACGCAATTGATCTTGGTCTGATTTACAGTTTTGGATGGAAAACCTGAACATGAGAGCACTATATTTTGGTGAAGTAATATGAACTTTGTGTGGTTGCCATCTCCGTTTGTACTTATGGAGCTATAAAAGCCTGATCATTAGTAGTTTATCATAATCAAACTGAAAAAAGAAACCAAAAAACGCGGAAGATTTCATTAGATGCTATCAGTGTCTATAAAATCCACATGTGGCTGCATGGCAGCTCCATATTTACAGCTTTGTTTATGCAGCAAGAAGTTTTATGGATGTAACATTGTCCAGCTGGCCGAATGAGACTGATGCTAGAGTCATGATTATCATAGCTTTTCATTCCTTTTTATGACTGTAAAATTTATAAGGTGGATTGACTTTCACCTCGTGGAGCAGGAAAAAATGACTGAGTTTGTCTTTTAACCATATGACCCTATTTTTTTTTATCTATTGCCCTAACTTTCAAAGTTTCCACCCATGACAATGAGGGTCTCGTGTCATCCTTTTTTTTTTTTTTTTTTTAAAGTTTGAACGCTTTATTCTTCTGAAAAAAGAAATACATGCAGAATGGCCATCAAACTGAAATACAGAACATGTCAGATGCTGGGACTGAGGTGATATAAGGCAGAATTTTCTGTTGGCAGATTCAGGAACTGAAAATAAATCCATCCCAATTTTAATGGGTCAGTTTATTGTAATACTTCCATTATGAAATGGTAATAAAAACATCACACATTCCCTGTGTCTTCCAAGATCCCTTCATTGGATGTAAAAGAATCTCAGACTGCGCACCGGGGGCAAAATTCATCTTGGGTGTAATTCTACCATTATGTTTCATTGTTAAGTAAATGTGGATGAAGTTCAATTAGAGAGAAAGAGTAATGAGGCTGTGGGCATTTCAAATTTTGTATAATATGCACACATGCAGCTTGAGCCTTCTCACACTTAAATCAATGACAAAGCTCTTGTGTCATTCAGTAGATTTTTTTTAACACTAAACCTATCTGTAGAGGGTGACTGATATTGGGACAGCTGTAGCAGAGCAATTAGCCTGGAGCAGTTGGATGATCTCAAAGGTGGAGGGGAGGAGAGGGAGGGGACAGCTGAAAAGAATGATCATGTAACTAACAAGCTATGCACCTAAGATCACCATTAACATGTAGTCCTGTTTGTGTAGGGTCTGATCATGCAAGCACTTATGCACCAGAATCCCTTTACTCATACAAGGAGTCCAGTGGATAATGCAACTGCTTGTGTGTAAAATTACTCATGTGCCTAGTTTCAGGATTGAACCATTAGGATATGTCTGTACTGCAATCAGGGAGTGCGAATGCAGCATGTCTAGGCAGACCCAAGCTACCTTTGATCAAGCTAGCTCTCAAAAAATAGCAGTATACGCATGGTGGCCTAAGCAGTGGAACAGACTAGCCATCTGAATACCATCCTGCCCCGAATCCTAGGAATGTACTTAGGGGGCTTGCCCAAACCTCCACCCCTGCTATCTCAATCTAAGGCTAAATCTAGACTGCAAGCCTCTTTCGAAAAAGAGCGTCTAGACGGCAACCAGTACTTTTGAAAAAGCAAGCTGCTTTTTTGAAAGAGAGCACCCAGTCTGGATGCTCTCTTTCGAAAAAGCAGAGTTTGTATTACATAGCGCTGGTTTTTAGAAGAGCACTTTCAAAAAAAGGCGTTCTTCCTCGTAAAACGAGGTTTTCCGTGGTCGAAAAAACTGCCACGTTCTTTCTATTTACTTTCAAAAGACTGTGGCAGCAGTATAGATGCAGTGGAAGTTTTTTTTTTAAAAAAGGCCACCTTTTTCGAAAAAACCCTGTAGTCTAGACACACCCAAAGCTAGCTCACTTATGTCTGCATAGAGAGCAGTTGTGACCCCCAATTTGCACTGTAGACCTTTCTGAGGAAACCACCATCTATGTTCTGAGAGGCATTTGCAGTCACTGGCTAACTAATCTATGCAGCAGAATCATACCCCTCTTGTTCTAAAATTGTGCACTACATAGATTGAGTATAAATCACCTGTTTGCAATCGCCTTGGGGCCACCGAGGAAGAAAATCAATATTAGATTCTCACATTAAACTATTTTTAGTTGAAATGAAAATTTAATGAGAATTTTCACCCTGTTCCATTAAAAGAAAACCAGCTGTTTAAATTCATTTTTTTGTATGGTGTCTCCACGGGCAATACCAAACAAATGTTCTTATGTTTTGGAAGATTCAGCATGTTGAGAGAGAGAATCCCTTGCCTTAAAATGTGCTGTCCCCAGAATTCTTGAACTGTTCAAACTGGCAGAATGTTTACGTGAACAGATACAGCTATTTTGTAATTAAACCCAAGAACAAAATATGCAACGATATTGAAGTAAACGTGCTTCTTTCTATTTACATTACACACTAGAGAGCTAGCTGTCTCTCACACTGTCTCTTTCAGTGAAGAAATCCAGCCTCTTTTGGAAACTTGCGGGGTGTCTCATTTAATTTTTTCCTTCAATAAAATGAAAGGTTCAAAGTCACTTGAAGCTAGACTGTTGGTCTAATCTTTTAATACCATGATAATTTTCCCACATGTCAAAAAAGGAGCGAGAGAGAAGATCTGGTCTTTGTTAGTGAAATCCATTTGTTTAAGTTTAAGATTTTAATGTACTTCATAAAAATACCTCTTGTTTAAATTCAAACTAATGCCCTGTACAATATTTATAAAAGTGCTGCTGGTGCTTGAAAAGCAGTAAGAAGAATATTGCAAACAGCTAAAAAACCGATCTAGCAAATTTAAAGTTGGAGAGTCCTGAACCAGAAAAGCAATGAGTTAATTCTCCTTTGCGCGTCAAGAAATGACCCTTTCCCGCAGAGAACTTAAGAATGATAGAGGCCAGCATGAAACAAAATTCTCGGTCTTTACAAAGGTTGCGTACAAATCACAGCTCTCTACGTTTTCAGAAACAGGCCAGTACTCCAAAACCTCTAGGGAAAACTTGTTGCCCAACCCTTCCCAGAGATCCTCAGAAATGAATGTTGTCATTAAACCAAATTTTGCCCTCTCTCTTAATCTGCTCAGAGTTGGCCTCATGAACCTGTAAGCAGCAGAATTACAGGTCTCCGTTCAGCTAGCAAACACTGTTACTTGTGAGAGAGGTGAATCGAGTGTAAAATATCATTTCTTTGCCCCTTTGACCTGTCTTTTTCAGTAAATGCATGCTGTACCCTATGCGCCAGCTGGAGCTCAAGACCACCTCTCATTTTAAGCTAGCAAAAGTTTGCAAAACACTTCCCGGTTCAGGCAAAATATCCCCTTGCATGCCAAAAACGTTACTCCCTGCAGGTGAGCGGGTTGCACAAGATTTCAGTATGATTTATCCCTGATGTAACTGAAACTTCACCGCAAGGTTGTGTTTTATGGCCCCGCCATGTATTTTTCTTTTGTTTAAAAAAATATAACAGTACCTAGCTGCATAGGGAGATCTTGCTAAGTCAGGGGTGCTGTGCGCTCCACCTATGTGCAGCCCCAAGAGAGCAGTTTTTTGTATATGCTGGATGAGCTGTTTGCTCCTCTGATTAACGAAAAGGAAATCCCAAAGATATTTGCTACATACCTCTCGTTTAGACCCTTTGGTTCTATGATCCGTTGCCCCTCTCTGTGCTTGTACCTCAGGAGCTAAGATTCAATCAGTGAATTAAAGATGTGCATGATCTCATTTATATCCCAGATGTACTGGTGAGGGCAGTACCTCAAAAAGAGTTATTTTTCAGCCACTCCCTCTCGAACATCTACGTGCACAACGGAACTGCTGCCATCGTCTTGTAGGATTGTTGTACGGACACATCTACTATGTTCAGACAGCTGCTTCACATAGGTGAGATCTAGAAGACTCAGTGCACTGTGCTGAAAGAGGCAACAGCTGGAGCAATGTCCCTTGTCTTTTGTCTGTGGGAAATATAACCTAGTGCTCCATTGGTCAGCGCTATTTCGGGAAGAAAACCAACAACAATGATCTTATGGCTTCTTCTGTTTAGATGTTTAGCCTTTATCATTGGCAGATAATAACAGCTGAAAGGAAAGGCATTAAACTACTCTTGAACAGTACCACTCACACAGAAATCTCAAGGAGCTTTACTGACTAATTAGAGAATTTACACCATCCCTGTGAGGCAGGTCAGTATCATAATCTCCATTTTACAGTGAGGGAAACAGAGGCACAAAGTGGCGAAGGAACACGGTGTGTAGCGCAGCTGTGAACAGAAGCCAGGTGTTTGATGCCTAAACCTTTGATCTAGCTCCTGACACTTCTTGACACCTCTCTGTTGTATTGTACATTAAAGTCAACAGGAAATAGTGATGAATGCATCTGAATTTCTGGTTCTTCGAAAGACTTTGGAGCTTCTCTTCCTTCCAATCTCCAAAGAC
Source organism: Pelodiscus sinensis (assembly GCF_049634645.1). Lineage (NCBI taxonomy): Eukaryota > Metazoa > Chordata > Testudines > Trionychidae > Pelodiscus > Pelodiscus sinensis. The sequence continues at coordinate 35,392,781 of NC_134728.1, read as the reverse complement.
AAACCCTTGCTTTCCTTCCACTCTTGAGTTCTCCTTCCTCCTTCCAAGTGTTGTAATCCATTCCTGCCACTGTCATCTGCCTGTGTCGTACCACGTCATGGTGGTAACAACTTCTGAGCTGATTTTATTCCTTCTTCTTAATAGCAGAATATTCTGTCATTGTGTTAAGGTTATACGGGCAATGCTCTAGTTCTTGGGTGGAAGGCACAACGTAAGTGCAAAGAACTGCAAAGCACTAGTGCATGTGTGCATGCACGTGATTGTGCATATGCTATTCCATAATGCAGGGCAATGCCTATAGAAAGAGAGGTGGCTCACCAGATCCTACAGTATCCTCCAGAGTAGAGGAGTTTCATTCATGTAGGACTAGGTTGGGTAACCCCTATTCATGCTTGTAGTAGTTACCTAAACGAGAGGGATACTTCTCTAAGTAAGTTCTACTCGGCATGAGTAAGGGTTGCACTAAGTAACCCTAAGTGAGCCTAGTCCTCAGTGCTTTTGTGTGAAGAACATCCATTGAGTTCCATGATAGCAGAAGAGCCCATAGAATAATGAACACTTTCCCTGGCTTTCAGCCCACAGACTGCTCTGTGTGTTTTCACCACTCAGAAAGGTAAATCAGTCATATTCAGCAGCACACAGATTGCAAGAGCTTGTAAATTGTCACTAACCCCCCCGCAACTGCACACGTAGAAAATCAACGTGCTCTGTATCTCCCAGAGGTGGTAACAAGGAAGCAGAGCAAAATTAACTATCGAACCAGATTGATCTTCAAAGGAGATAAAAGGAACTAGAGAATAATTTTCAAGAGTGGGGTGACTCAGCAAACAGTGTCAGAAAAGATGTCAGTGTTATATATATATATATATATGTAAACAGGGGCTAAACTACTGCTTGCTAGCAGCCAGCTAAAAGGGGAGAGCTTCCCTGGGTATGCTCACTCAAATTGGGTAGCTCTGCAAGATAATTAACTGTTAACTGTCGATATGTAAATACAGCTCATGCCGGGATGGAGAAGGAATCTGAGGTGTGGTTATGTAAATCCAATTCAGCCAGGGCTGATGGAGGATCAGTTGTTAGACTGGAATGTGATGTATTGCAACTAATTTGGGCTGTGGTGAGGGTCACAAATCATGCTACCCCTAAATGTGCGAACTGTAAAATATGAAACCAGTGCTTGCAGGAGAGACACCATCATTGTAAGAGGTCTCAAATGAACAAGCCTCCCCCTTCCATAATTGAGTGAACAGAGTTGGGGGGAAAGGGCTTGAGCCAGCCTGCTTCATGTCTGCCAGATGTGAGCTGTAAGACTGGTTCAACCTGCCTCCCCTCTCCCTTGTTTTAAGGATAGACCTAAAGCAGACTCCATCAGCAGTCTTTTTGTTAGTCCAGTGGAAGCTAGAATCTTTTGCCTGCCTAGGTGTTGGCTAAAGAGTTGAAATCACTAAGAGCTGAAGTCATTGGTTTGGCCTGGAGTCAGACCCATTGCAGCCAGCAAGATTGCTGGTGGGAGCGACCGGCAGATGGCTGGTAGGAGCGGCGGTAGGCAGCTGGCAGGAGCAGTGGCAGGTGGCCAGCAGAGTGGCTGGCAGGAATGACTGGCAGGTGGCCGGCCGAGCAGCTGGCGGGAATGACCGGCAGGCGGCTGGTGGGAATGACCGGCAGGAGCAGCAGCAGGTGGCCAGCAGAGTGGATGGTGGGAATGACCGGCGGGCGGCCAGTAGGAGCGGAAGCAGGTGGTGGCAGCAGACCACAGGAGCAACACAAAGGTGGCATGGCCTCAGGCTCAAAGAGTGGAATCATCAGGGTGATGTGTCAGGGTCCACACTGACTGGACAGAGCTGTAAGTGGGGTACGGAGAAGGTTTGGGTAAATGAATGGAACCCTTACATTGTTGGACTAGTGAACCTGAGGGGCAAAAGACATTGCTCAATCCATTTGAGCTGGCCTGGTTACTCGTGGGGGGTTAGAAACTATGTTTGTGGTATTTTTCCGAGCTACTGCCATGTAAGGGTATGTCTACACTTGTGCCCTCTTTTGAGAGAGGGATGCAAATGAAGACATTCGAAATGGCAAATGAAGCTGGGATTTAAATATACCACACCTCATTTGCATATTAGCGTTATGGCGCTATTTTGAAATAGCGCTATTTCGAAATATCAGATGCTGTTAAGATGCGGTTATTTCGAGAGAAAACCCTTCTCTTGAAATAACCCTTATTCCTGCATCTAGACTGCTGCTGTATTCTTTCAAAAGTTAATTGAAAGAACGTGGCAGTTTTTTTGACTGTGGAAAACCTCGTTTTATGAGGAATAATGCCTTTTTTCGAAAGTGCTCTTTCGAAAAAAGGCGCTTTGTAATGCAAACTGTGCTTTTGGAAAGAGAGCGTCCAGACTGCCTGGGTGCTCTCTTTCAAAAAAGTGGCTTGCTTTTTCAAAAGTACTGGTTGTAGTCTAGACGCTCTTTTTTGAAAGAGGCTTTTTTGAAAATATCTTTTGAAAAAGGTTCTTTCAAAAAAGACTTGCAGTCTAGACGTAGCCTGATGTTTACCAGTTATTTCGAGAGAAGGGTTTTCTCTCGAAATAACCACGTCTTAACAGTGTCTGGTATTTCGAAATAGCGCCATAACATGAATATGCAAACGAAGCATGGGATATTTAAATCCTGGCTTCATTTGCAATTTCGAATGTCTTCATTTGCATCCCTCTCTCGAAAGAGGGTGCAAGTGTAGACATACCCTCTCTTCTCTCCCTCTTTCATTAAAAGTTTCTTTTCTACACTCAGACTCTATGCTTGCGAGTGCGGAAGCATCGCCTCTCAGAGTCGCCCAGGGGTGTGTGAATTTCCCATGCTACTGAGTGGAAGCTGGAGCCAGTCTGTGTGAGATGGATGAAAAGGGACCCCTAGATATTGAACCCAGCCCTGGCTGCTGCTGGTATAATGATGTATGGTAGAAGCTCTTTGGGCTGTGGTTCACCTCTTGCCAGCATTATGGTCAGTAACTTGAACTAAGATTTTTAAAGATTCCAGTAGGTTATGAAAAGTGTTTTGCAAAAAACCCCAAAACCAACCAACCAAACACACCTCTTTCTTAGAATCATAGAACCATCGAGCTGGAAGAGACCTCAGAAGGTCATCAAGTCCAGCCCCCTGCTCTAGGCAGGACCAATCCCAACTAAATCAACCCAGCCAGGGCTTTGTCAAGCTGAGACTTAAAAACCGCTAGGGATGGAGACTCCACTACTTCCCTAGGTAACCCATTCCAGGGCTTCACCTCTCTCCTAGTGAAATAGTTTTTCCTAATATCCAACCTGGACCTCTCCCGCCACAACTTGAGACCATTTCTCCTTGTTCTGCCATCTGTCACTACTGAGAACAGCCTTTCTCCATCCTCTTTGGAACCTCCCTTCAGGAAGTTGCAGGCTGCTATCAAATCCCCCCTCAGGGTACGTCTACACTACAACGTTAATTCGAATTAACTTAGTTCGAATTAGTTAATTTGAACTAAGCTAATTCGAACTAACGCATCTAGAACTAAAAACTAGTTCGAATTAGCGTTTTGTTTGTTTTAAACCCACTACCTATTTGAATATGTGAATGTTCAATCATGCAGTCCCTGAAGAGGAACACTGCCATGTGGCTTATCTGACCAACACCATCTGATCAGCACAGCTCAAATATGGAGTATTGACAAATAGACTCATAGACTTTAAGGCTGGAAGTAACCATTATGATCAGGGCTCGTCAAGCTGCGGTGAGCCCCGCTTGCCAGCCGCATGGTTTGGCACGCTGCGCGTGCGCAGACCATGCTGTGCGGCTGTGTCGGCTTGTAATCTACTCACCCCGGGTGAGTAGATTACATTAATTGTCGAGCTCTGATCATGATCGTCACATTGCATGCCACGGACCCTTACCCACCCACTTCTGTAACTTCTGGCAGTGTCACAGAAGTCCTCAAATCTTGATTTAAAGACTTCAGGTCACAGAGAATCCACCATTTACTGTTGTTTAAACTGGTAAACGATTTGTGCCGCAAACTACAGAGAAAGGGAAACAATTCCCAGGGTCTTTATCAATTGGGCATGGGGAAAAATTCCTTCCCACCCCCAAATATGGTGATCAGTTAGACTCTGAGAATGTGGCAAGACCCACCAGCCAGACATCTGGGAAAGAATTCTCTCTAATAACTCAGAGCCCTCCAGAAATTGTCTCATATTTGCTAATTGCAGTCCCAGATGGGCCAATGGCAGACAAAACTAATTGTGCAGCAACAAAGGGAATCTGTGAGAAATGTATTTAAAAACTGACAAAAGAAGTAAAATATTATGTGACCTTCCATAAATATGGTCAACTGAAGGAAAAATTGTTTGTTGATAATGCAGATTTCATTGGTTCAGTTAGTCACAGTGAATAATTCAAGCTTGTCTGGACACAGAACTGTTTGTGGTCATGGAAGAGAGTACAAACCCAGTCTCAATAAAACCCTGTTAATTACCTTTGAATAATGAATTTGAGGAAATTATCTGCTCATCATGCAAGCAGCTAAAGAACGTGTCACATAAATAATCCAACATCCCTTTGAAATCCATGCCACCCCCACATAAACTTTTGCCAGGGGAATTCTTTCCTGGGCTGTCGCAACCCCCTTTCCACTAAAGGGAACTAGAGGGGCTAGGGTAAGGCCAGAATCTGTTCTTTTGTTTTTTTCCCATGTGGAATTGCCTGTGGTTCTAATAATGTTCGCAGCCCTTCTCTGGGCTCTTTCTGTGGTGTGCAAGCACTCAAATGGAAAACAGCATCCAAAGAGAGGCCGTACCAAAAGCCTTGCTTATATGGGCTGTCATGGAGTCTTCAGTTCCGTGTGGTAAAATACCTGCAGCCCAACAAGTAATTGAGGGCCTGGGCTGGCTCCTGTTCAGAACATAGTTACTTATCCTCAAGGCTCTAAAGCTGGGGTCCCAAACTCCCATTGTGGGCCAGCTGTGGCCGGAGTAGCTGTGCAATTTGGCCTGGGAGTCCTGGCAGGCCGGGTTGGGGGGTAGAGGACAAGGAGACTTTCCGTTCCCATCCTCCAATCGCCAGACCTTCCTCCCACTGCCCCATCCTCTCCACCCATGGAATCCTTTCCCCTGAGGATGCAACTTCAGGAATTACCGTGCTGGGAGGAGGGCCGGCATGAGGCAGCAGCATGGAGTGCAGGGAGAGTCTCCAGCAGAATTTAGGTGCAAATGTAAAGACTTGAAAACAAAAGGTATCTATGCCCATTCAGTATAGACAGCTCACCTCACAGCTATGTCTCACAATGTCTGCTCTGCTGCCATGCAATTTTCTGCTCATTTTTTGAAAGCCAGGTTAAAGTGATATGGGGGAGGGATAGCTGAGGGTATGTCTACACTACCCCGCTAGTTCGAACTGGGGGGTAATGTATGCATACCGAACTTACTAATGAAGCCCGGGATTTGAATTTCCCAGGCTTCATTAGCATAAAGCCGGCGCCGCCATTTTTAAAAGCCGGCTAGTGCGAACCCCGTGCCGCGCGGCTACACGCGGCACGGGCTAGATAGTTCGAACTAGCTAGCCATTCCGAACTATCTGTACGTTCCACGAGGCGTACAGATAGTTCGGAATGGCTAGCTAGTTCGAACTATCTAGCCCGTGCCGCGTGTAGCTGCGCGGCACGGGGTTCGCACTAGCCGGCTTTTAAAAATGGCGGCGCCGGCTTTATGCTAATGAAGCCCGGGAAATTCAAATCCCGGGCTTCATTAGCAAGTTCGGTATGCATACATTACCCCGCTAGTTCGAACTAGCGGGGTAGTGTAGACATACCCTCAGTGGTTTGAGCATTGGCCTGCTAAACCCAGGGTTGTGAGTTCAATCCTTGTGGAGGCCATTTAGGAATTGGGGGCAAAATTTCATCAGGGATGGTACTTGGTCCTGCTGTGAAGGCAGGGGACTGGACTTGATGACCTTCCAGTTCTAGGAGATAGGCAATCTCCATTATTAAAACATCAGGGCTGGTGATCCTCCACCAAGAAAACCCTATTACCTTGGACTAGGGGGATAGACATGTACCACAGGGAAAAATGTGTTAAAGGGTTGTTAGCTAGCTTAGATACAGAAGATAGACAATACATGACCCAGAGAGCTTGCTGACTAGCTACATGCTATGTCTGTGTGCCATAGATAAATACTACTGGCATGCTTTTCAAGTAGGGGTCCATGGAGTGTTGGTTGTCCCTGGCAAAATGTCTGGGGAGATGGAGCGGACTCTTTCCTTGTTTCATGCTGATTCACTGCATTCAAATGTAGCTAAAAGTTCATCAAGCATGTTCCTAGACCTACTCTTCCCAGTACTACTCCAAGAAGTAAAACCAAATTGCGGTGGGGGGTGGCCTTAGCCAGTGAATGGAGGAGAGATGTCCTTGACCCCAGACTCTGCGTTATTATTAAGATGTGGTCTGTGCTAATGTGAGAGAGCAAGAACCTCTCATGAAGACAGATAAGTGGCGACTATGACAATTACAGTAGCTAGACAGCGCACAGTGCACAGATGCTTTAGACAGATACTGGTTTACTTCCGTTTCTCCTACTCTACATTAAAAGAGCATCCATCCAAGATTCTGGGTATTCTTGACAATTTCTTAAAAAACACGCGTCTGAAACAAACTCCCACAACTAGCCCTACATTATAGCCTGGCAAAAAGATAAATGTAACAAAACCCTGCTAATCCCACTTCTGCCCTGTTTCACCCATTGCCGATCACCTCGTGAGTCTGGGAACATCGCTTGGGCTTGCAGTGAGCGGTGAAAGTGAACAGACATGGTCAATTACAAGCAGGCGACCTGGGAGATGAGCATTGCCTGTTCTAAGGAACAGCAGGATGTGGTACAAAAAGCCAGGGCCTAGCATTGCAAAGAGCAGTTCTGTTGTTCTTGATCTGGTTTCACAGCTCTCTCTGGTATGTCCACCGCTGACAAAAAGCTGCTAAGCCCCATTACCAAGGACCTCAGGTTTATATTAATGAGACCAGGAAGGGAGATTATAAAGGGAGGGTGGCTAATGTCAGCACACTTGACCTTCTCCTTTGGCTACCTTTGGTATATGTCGGGCAGAAATGGACTGAAATGGACACACATGTTTTCTACCATTTTAATGGTATAGTTCCATTCTGTTAATTTATTTGGTCAATTTGCATGGCTGTTTTTAATTGTGCATTATTTTGGACATTGTTTTTGGTCCACAAAACATTTATATTTTTGGAGACAAATTCATCTGTGTTACTTCACAGCACACTCGACGGCACACCTAGTGCCCCCCAAAGCATACAGGACTCAGAGGCTGGTGAAAAACACAGTGTCATGCTGATAAGTGGACAGCAAACACAACAGGCCGCTATAAGCATTGGGGTATTTTTCTTCTTATCTAATCTACTATGTAACCCACACACCTACTGGGTGTGGTTCTGTCCTATGGAGTGGCACTTACACCACTTAGAGAGAGAAGAATGAGTTTGCTCTACAGCCCTAGCTGGGTACCTTTTGCTCAGGCAGTAGAGACTCGTGCACTAAGCTCTAGAGGTCCCAGGTTCCAGTTCGCCTTTTGGCATTACAGGTGAACACCGGCAATGTCCCTTCAATCTACCCAAAGCCCATTTGGGAACCAGATGAAGAAGGGGTAGGCGGGGTCCTGCAGGGTCACTTGGGCAGTTACCTGCGTTTCAGCATCGCCAGTGCTAATTCACAGGTTAGGAAAGAATGTCCTTGGTTGCAGCTTCTTGAACAGTCTGCTTCCTTAAAGATGCGAGTATCAAACACTGTCTCTTACCAGCCCCTGCTGATTTCCCAGAGATCCCTAGCATCTCCAGTGATCCTCCCGTGCTTGCATCGCTGTGGGAAAGTAGCCCTTTCTGTTGCTGTACTCTGTGGCCAGGCGGGCTGTGCCCAAGATACAGGTGAGCTTGTCATGTGTTGTCCCTCAGCAGTACTGCAAATCCACCCATGTTGCTTACAGTCACAGACCAGTGTAGCGAGACGTGTACTAACCCTCACCGGAGGTGCAGGGGTTAAGCCTAGTTTCCTGGCTGAGAAGGTCCCTCCCCCACAGCCCTTCTGGGCGTGCTCCAACTGGAGGCCTTCTATAAACCCCTGTGGAGTAGCTCAGGGTGCGTCTACACTGCACCGTTATTTCGGAATAATGGAATAAGCATCTACACAACAATATCGTTATTTTGAAATAATATCGACATAATGGGCAGCTTATTTTGGCCTCTGTAAGCCTCATTCCATGAGGAATAACTCCTCTTCTGAAGTAGCTATTTCGAAATAAGGTGTGTGTGGCCGCTCCACTGCTGCTATTTCGAAAAAGCTCCTCATCAGGGCCATTCTAAGTAATTTCTCCCCAGTGCTTCCTGGGGCTCTGAATCAAGATAGCGCCTCCACATTAGGGGAGCCAGCCTCAGACTGATTTTGAGGCTTCCGTGTACTGTGGACGCACTATTTCAAAATAAGCTATTTCGGAATGTATCATCTGGACTAGCTTATTCCGAAATAAGCTTGCAGTGTAGATGTACCCTCAGTTTGGGCTGACTGCTGATGGGGAAGGAGGTGCTGGGGGAGCTCCTGAAAGGGAAGCGCAGGTGCACCCAGAATCCATCACCAGTCAGCAGGGAACCACAGCTGGAACCCCCGGGCGGGAGGAAAGAGAGGAAACAGACAACGAGGGAGAAGTTGGTAGGAAGGAGCCCAAGGCAGGGTGTTGAAACCCGGGTGCTTGGCATGTTTTGGCTGGATTCCCCACCGAGCTGTTGGTGGTCCACTCCACTGCTGACAGGGCCCTGGGCTGGGATCCGGGGCAGAGGGCAGGCCCAAGTCCCCCTACCCCCTCCACATCCACCGTCCCTGTACTATTGACTTTGGCTGCACGGCCCTGTGTGCAGGGAGCTGTACTATTGCTGTTGAATGTTGGGATGCACGCGGGGTTGAGAGAGGGGCCTCAGACACCTGGCACACCCCTCCTGAGGGGACCGGGTGGGCACATCCCCACCACACGAGGGATGATGTATGGTCCTATGCATTTGCAGGACACTGGCTCCCAAGCTGGGATTTCCAACTCCAGAATGATCCCCGCTGCCTGGTAGCAGTCCAACGCGGCCGGCTTCCGGAGCGTGAGTGCCACTAATTTCTCAGCCGCCAGTGCCGTTCTGATTGTGATGCCCTTGTGCTGGAGGGCTGGGACATGCCAGCGCACAGCTCCGGGGAGGTGGCCTTTCATATCTGAACGGTCTGCAGCCACTGTTTGTCTTGCCCTTCAGTGCCATAGGTGCTGACTCTGTGGGTGCTCCAGAGCTGGGAACCCACGGAAAAAATTGTGAGTGCTCGGCTCCCACTGGAAGCCTTGCTGGTCAGCTCCTCCCCTGCTCCCCCAGCACCTCCCACCCAAAGGCAGGCTCTGCTGATCAGCCCTCCCCGCCCCCCAGCACCCTCTGCCCACTGGTGATTGGCTGTTTAGCCACATGCTGGAAGTGCTGGGGAGGAGTGGGAGCAGGAAGAGGTGGGGGACTGGGTGGGGAGAGGGCAGAATCGGGGCGGGAAGAGGTGGGGCAGGAGTGGGAGCGTAGGGAAGGGCGGAGTGGGGTCAAGGCCTGGGGCAGGGAAGGGATCCAGCACCCCAGGGGAAATCACCAGTTGGGTGCCGTTGTCCATGACAGTGCGATCCCTCCAATTCATGCTCGTGGTTGTGCCGCTCCGTGGATGTGCTCCCAGTCGAAAAGCACTGTGAGAAGGGGCGACGTTATTGGGTTGTGAGATGAACAGACAAATCATTGTGGCAACCACAGTTCTATGTGTGCACCACATCTTGTACGCAGTGTGCCAAGGCACTTACACTGCTCGCACACCTGTATCATTTGTGTTCCAAGTTCTGAATATTGGCTCGCTACCTGTATTTCCAATGTTGGTTTCTCGGAGACTTCGCCAGGAGGCAGGATTGTGACAGGACAGCTAGTCCAGTGTTTAGTCGTACTTGACTAACAATGGGTCTTGGGCGGGGCCAATCCACGTCCGATGAACTTTTCTGTGAATGTTCAGACTTGCGTGGGAGCAATGGCTTCCACCGTAAATAACTGAGTCGTGCATGGACGGGCGACTCGCTCGTGTGTAGCTGGTTTTTTTTGTATTTGTAGCATATTTTTCCACAGAGAACAATGGGATTCCCTCCACATGGCTTAGGAGCTATAATGGGCCTTGGAGATCCTTCCATTTGGTCTTCAGTCTGGCTTCTCGCCTCTGGAGGACCTCTGCTATGAACTGAAGCTTCAATAAAGGACCAATCGGTTCCAGAAACTTGATTTAAGACAATAGATTATTCCACCTCTGCTACAAGCCTGCACCAATAACTTTGCAACTGGGATTTGAGTCCTTTAGCCGTTTTAACGCTCACCCTTTCTTTTACGAATAGCCCTTTACATGGTAGATTGTAAAGGGTTGGCTAACAGCACACGTGTTGGACAAGATCTGAGGTATGAATTGACCTGGGAATGTGGTTGATCCTTTGGGGTCAGAAGAATCTTTTTTGATTGGGTGAGACTGGTTTTCATCCCCTCTCACTGTATTTGGAGCGGTACTGGTGGTGGCCATATTTCCTGCTAAGGTGTGTGTCCATGCACAAAAAAATCTTCCCCTGCCCACCTTCTCAGGGGAGCTACACAGCAGCACTCATGTGGCAGGCAGCTGTTCCACTGGGTGGGGCTGTCTGAGACGGCGTGGTGAGGGAACCGCTGGGGTGAGGGGCTGGGACCTGCTGCGGTCACACGGTGGGGTGGGTGGGCCTGCTCTGGCTGCCACATGGTGGGGAAGGGCCAGGGCCTGTTCTGGTGGCTGCTCCGTCAGCTGGGAAAAGGACACGCCGCATGGCTGGGGGGTGGGGTCTGCTCCAGCAGCCGGGAATGTGTGTGCGCTAATAAATTGGGTGCCACAGTGGTGCACGTCTAACCCAGCACACACGACCTCAATACTAGTGCATAAGCCAAAACTCACTCCGCTCATGGTTGGAAAATCTTAGAGGGACACTGGTGGTGGCACAGAAGAACTGGAGTGTCTAAGGAAATTGCTGGTATGAACATCTTGCTGGCCAGTGTGGTGAAGAGAAGTGCTCTGCGACTGCCTTGGCGTGCCTTCCAGTGGAGGTCTCCCAGCCTTGGGCTGTGAGTAGCCCTGTTTCTAAGCAATTCGCCCTGAATTGACAGTCAGCAATGCCCCTAGAAACCCTTCGGTATTACAGAAGGATTTGGGGGTGAGCTGTACATTATTAGGCAAGAGGGTATCTCCTTAGTTGGGATCAGGTGTGATTTTATACATATCCCTTTGTTTGCAATATTTTTGTTTGTTAGTGTTTGACTTTCTGGTCTTGGTTAAATAAAACTTTACTCGAGTTCACTATAAACTGCTCCAAGTGCCATGTGCTATGCAGAGCTCGGTTCTGCTCCCTTGGGAGTGGGGGCCTGCTGATTCACAGGGTCTGGTGGATCAGGGACCACAGGCACATGCTCAGTAGACTTCAGTTATTTGTGTTTTGTTACCTAGTATGTGTTCAAAATGTTACTCAGTAAAGCATAGGCACAACACCATAGACTTGCATGGTACTTCACAACCAGATCTGCAGTGCCGGTACTGCCTATATTCCTCATAAGCTGGGTGGAACACAAGATATTTTAAAATTTGTTCTGAATTGCCTTTTATTGTGGCTCTTTCATTGTGGCTGGTTTTATAACCCTTGCATCTATGCTATCTGAGTCTGTTTGGGATTAAAATTCATCCCCACTAGTACAAATTGTCAATCCCACTTAAACTCTCAACGAGATGGATAAGTGGCAAATAATTGGTACATAGACCTCATGCTAGCCTGGCCCTCTTTACACCAGGGCTATGTCTACACTGCCTGCTCTTGCACAAAAAAAAATATGCACATGAGGCGAAGCGTGGAATATCGCCACACTTCATTTGCATAATTAATGAAGCTCCGTTTTTGCGCAAGAGGCTTTTGCGCAAAAGCTATTCTTCCTGAAAAAAATGCAGAAGAATGGCTCTTGTGCAAAAATAGAGCCTCATTAATTATGCAAATGACACACGGCGATAGTCCATGCTTCACCTCATTTGCATTTTTTTGCGCAAGAGGGGGCAGTGTAGACATAGCCCAAGGGTTTGGGTATGTCTACACTACCCCGCTAGTTCGAACTAGGAGGGTAATGGAGGCATACCGCACTTGCAAATGAAGCCCGGGATTTGAATTTCCCGGGCTTCATTTGCATAAGCGGGGCTCCGCCATTTTTAAATCCCCGCTCGTTCGAACCCTGTGCCGTGCGGCTACACGCGGCACGAACTAGGTAGTTCGAACTAGGCTTCCTAGTTCAAATTACCGTTACTACCTAGTTCGTGCTGCGTGTAGCCGCGCGGCACAGGGTTCGAACGAGCAGGGATTTAAAAATGGCGGAGCCCCGCTTATGCAAATGAAGCCTGGGAAATTCAAATCCCGGGCTTCATTTGCAAGTGCGGTATGCATACATTACCCTCCTAGTTCGAATTAGGAGGGTAGTGTAGACATACCCTTTGTGAACACAAACAAATGGGGATAAAATATCCTGCATGGATACATCTCTTCAAACAAGGAAACAGCCTAGTTATGGAAATCTCCCATTCCTGACCGCTCAGAATCTTATAAAAAATGATAAGGAAACTTTATACAACATATAGCGATGGACTATTTGCATGTGCCAGGGGCATATTGCAGTGCACTAATTCCTCCGTGTTCTTTATTCATTTATCATTTAATTTACAGAATCATTTTTGGTAACAGAAAACTGCAGCAAGGGAGGTTTCGGTTGGACATTAGGAAAAAGTTCCTAACTGTCAGGGTAGTTAAACACTGGAATAAATTTCCCAGGGAGGTTGTGGAATCTCCATCTCTGGAGATATTTAAGAGCAGGTTAGATAAATGTCTGTCAGGGATGGTCTAGACAGTATCTGGTCCTGCCGTGAGGGCAGGGGACTGGATTCGATGACCTCTCGAGGGCCCTTCCAGTCCTAGTGTTCTATGATTCTATTATCGAACTTGTTTCACAACTTAAATATAAAAAACTTCAGAGGGGTAGCCGAGTTAGTCTGTAACAGGAAAAACTTAAAAAACAACAAATAGTCTAGTAGCACCGAAAAGACTAACAAAACATGGAGATGGGATCTTGAGCTTTCTACACTCACGCTTATACGTTGGCCCCTGGAAGATCCTAAAGCTGTATTGATGAGATGTGCTACCAGTCACTTTCTTCAACTTTGTAAAGTTGATCACATATTGTGATTGATGTGTTTCTTCTCTTCTTGTTCCTCTTCTGTTTTGTCAGTTGGTGAGGTTTAAACTTCTTTTTTTCTTAGATGTGTAACTCGATTATTAGTTGTCCTGTCAAAATTCTACATGACATGAAGTTTATGCCTACTGTCTGTTTTCCTTAGTTTAATATCTGAAGTTTGAGTAGAATTTGAATGACTGTTAAGTCAAATATTAGTTGTGGTAGCAGGCAGCGATCCTCTTCCAGCACATCCAAATGTTCCACCAGATTGCTAAGAAGCTATCTTTTTTCCCCTTCTCTTCTGCAGAATTGTGTTAATTTTTCTAGTACCAGAATTTTCCATACTTTTTGAACCCATCAGATGTTTTATGGGAAGCCTTTTTTCTCTTCTCCATCTCCCTCTGGTAATTCTTGAAGCAACAAAGAGGCAAATGATTTGTTCTTTATGGCTTTTATAAGACATAGTTTCTGAACAATTTAATAAAAACACCAAGGGGTTCTCTGACAGCTGACTCTTATAGACTCAACTTTCCAAAACGGTTTCATTTTTGACATATCCAACAAATACAGAGACATCCTCCATTTTATTAATTCTCTCTAGCATTTCCTAGTCCCTGTACCATGAATTCATTTAATTTCAAGTGACGTTAGGTACCAGTGATTCAAAAATAATAATTTAATTTTAAAATGAATGTGCCTATTGAGGTATAGGGATCATTGCCTGTTATGTTGTTCCATTCTTCAGTTTTGGTGTCTATCCCTACACAAACTTTCTGTCTTTTCACGAACCTGTTCTTTTATCTAATAAACAATTCGAAATTACTTTGTATATGGTAGAAAATAAACCTTCATGTGTCATGGATATGACATGCAGTTTTTCAGACTCTATTTTCTGCTTACATTTGTTTTTTTGTGTGAGGTTGGATTAAAAATAATGTCTCAATGGCAGGTTATTGAAATAAAGGAATTCTGGCGTCTTTGAAAGTTATATTTAATCCAATGATCTACATATGTTGTTGCTAAACTATTGGCCAAATTTTGATATATCTGAAAGCTCCCAAATGTCAAAATTTCCCAAGCCTTTAGATGGGCTAAATTCTTTATTATTTACTATGGGCATTAGAGGTGATAGTTATGGGAATAACTTTCTAAATACAATATCCCAAGTTTCTTAGTGGTGCTTTAAGAAAAAGGTGGTTATATATTGATTTTTGGCCTGTGCTAATGTGTTTTTATTGTGGGGTTCATGAGGAGTTTGACTGCAAACTACAGTGTAATAGGTTTGTTCTGTCTCTTCCCAGTGCTTATTGGGGATGTGATGATACTCAACATACAAGATTTCTAATATGATTAACTTGGTAATAGTGCTTCATGTTTGGTAAAGTCAATCCTCATTTTGCTATGGCTTTTATAAATTAGATTTCTTAAACTTCAGTTTCTAATTTCACCAAATGAATTTGTTCATCACGGATTGCCGATGATCTAAGAGACTTCCTGGGGCTTAAAGGGAGAGTGTTTGGAAAGGGAAATTAATTTGGGGTAAGAAATTAATTTTAAGAGCTGCAATTTTCCCTAGCCATGAAATTTCATTTTGACCAATTTTCCAGATCTGTTTTGATTTCCTTATTCAAAGGAGCATAATTAATATTGTATAGGTCTTGCCGTCTTTTCAAAATGTATATGCCCAGATGTAATACTGAAGTAGTTACTCATTTATTTTTCTCTTATATTTTTCTTCAGAACAGAGCCCACACAGACATCCAAGAACTCTGACTTGTCATAGTTTATTTTGAATTTTGACACTTTGCCCAATTGTGAGATTTCCTCATGCAATTCTGGTGTGGAGTAAGCTGGATTCATAACAAATGACGTACCACTGTCTGAATGTACGGTTCATTTGTGTTTCCTGTTCTTTATTGTAAGTCGTTGATATTAGGGTTATTTCTGATTGATTGGGTGAATGACTCTATAACCATGTCCAAAAGAAGGGTTGATAATGTCTATGAACAGGGGGGATTTTCTGATAGATATCCATTTATTCTCATAGTTGGCAATCCAATTTTGAAAGTTCAGACCAAAACCTAGTACAGTATTCTTTTAAGAATGGCTACTTTGTCAACAACTTTTTCTGCATCCAGTGAAAAAAAATAGCTGGGGTTCACTGATAGCGAAGAGGAGCGGTTCTAAAGCTCTGTGAACATCGTCCATTAGCTGCCTGTTTTATAGAAATCCTCTTTGGTCTCTGTTAATATATGTAGGTAGTAATTTTTCCAGTCTGTTTGCAAGGACTGCAGCATAAATGTTTGCAGCTTGATTTAATAAAATGGGCCTGTTAGAGGACAGTTGGAGGAGACCTCATTAGGCCTTCAGGATAATTATACTTTGTGCATCTCTCCAGGCATCGGGGATCTTTTTTTTTTCTTTTGATAATTCATTGAAAACATCTGTTGTTCCCTAATATAGGATGGATATTTGCTATGGTTAAAGAAAGGCAAATGGGACTTTCCCTGGCTGAACCGTACATGGGAGGTGGAGTCTATTTCCACCGTGGCTTTTTATAATCCTGATGAGCAAGAGGTAAGGTGCCCAGTCTATGGGAGGAGATAAAGGTGCGGGAAACCAGTGTTGGAGATGGATAGTGTAGGTAGACCCATTGGAAGGTTTCCTACTGCCAAGAAGAACTTGTGTGAACAAGCAAGTGCCGTTGGGTTCAGCCATGGAGCTTCCACACTCTGAGGTACAAGACTCAAGGTCTGAGTGCTGGAGATGATGGTGATTCTGAGTTAGCAAGTCCATGAAGAGTGGCAAGGTGATGGGGGCTTCTATAGACATTTCAAGGAGAGATGTGCACCAGTGTTGACAGACCCAGGCTGGAGCTATCAAGATCACGGGGTCCCTCCAAATGTTGAGGAGCAACTTGTGAATGAGGGGGACATTGCCACGTGGCACAACGGAAAGCGCCATCGGTGTGTTCCTTCCTTGAGAGTGCCCCCTCGTGTCCAACAGGCCTATCCAGGGAGACTCCCGTGGCTGGAAGAGGAAGTTTGTGAAGACCTGCTAAGAGAGTCAGACAACGTGTTCTGCACTCTGAGGAGGTACAAGGGCCACGGTGCCAGGGAGGGCTGGTGGCTGTGCCAGGACCTGACCCTCCTGCTCCTGTGGGAGTGGTAGGGCTCCACTGCCACTTCTTCCTCTGAGTATAAAGCCCACGAAGGAGCGGTGCTCAGTAGTGCCAGTGTTTGGTGCTGTGGGACTGGTCTGGGTCCTCCGCGAGGGTGTCCTGTGCCAGGGAGTCGTGTACAGGGGATGGGGAGCACCATTATTGCCAGCTTGCTCCTCAAAGACACTGGGGGAAGAACTGGCACCAGTGACTTGTCCTGCCTCAGAGGGGAGGACGGCACTGGGAGCTGCAGCCACCTCAAACTCCGCCACGGTGGAGGGGAGACACAACCCCCTGCTGCACTGGACCAGAGAGCTGTGAGGGTCCCAGACTCAACTGCCCTCAAGGAGCGGGGCAGGAGTTAACTTGGCTCTGGTAGGCATTGGGGCTGAGGGGGAGTGGCCTGACTCGGGTCTCCCTGTGGCTGGCTGTTTACATTTGGCCGGGGGGAGAGCTGCCCCTTCCTTTTCTTTTGGGGCACCAGAGATTGAGACCTGTGCCTCCCTGTGGCCTGTGTTTTATTGGCAGAGCCGTTATGCTGCCAAGTGTCTCTGGGGGAGTCCTTCCTGAGCACTAACTCAGAGTGGGATCTGCTGAGTCGGGTCCTATTGCAGACAGAGTGCAGCTTCCATATGGAGGATCTTGAGGTTCCCTGGGCTTTGGGTTCTAGGGCGAAACCCTCTGCCAATTTTACAGCACTCCTCTGAGTGTGGGTTCTCTCCCAGACACTTCAGACATGAAGTGTGCGGGTCGCTGAAGGGCATAGAACAGTGTTTCTTAAACTTTGTAAGACTGAGGAACACCAAACAATAATTTTTTTTATGAGGAACACCAAGGATTTTTTGTTGAGGGGGGAAGAGGGGGGCTAAAAAAAGGTTGGGGGAAAAAGGGTAGGGGGGAAGTTATTGAGAAAAAAAAAGTTGCCTGCCCCTTTAAGGGCAGCCATTTTAAACTCTGTTGTTCTCCGCGGCACACCGGTGTGCCACAGAACACAGTTCAAGAAACACTGGTGTAGAATCATAGAATTCGAGGGCTGGAAGAGACCTCAGGAGTCAAGTCCAGACCCCTGCCCAAAGCAGGACCAACCCCAACTCAATCAGCCCAGAGAGAGCTGTGTCAAGCCAGGACCTAGAAACCTCTAGGGATGGAGAGTCCACCCCCTCCTTAAGCAACCCATTTGAGTGCTTTACCCTCCTCCTAGTGAAATAGTGTTTCCTAATAGACCTCCCCCACTGCAACTTGAGTGGGGGGCTATAGACTTGCCATGGTCTTCACAGGCTTTAAGGACTGGGGATCGAGGCATACCCTAGTGGTGGCAGAGCATTAGAGGATGCGGGGGCCTAAATGAAATATCTTGATTCAGCTAAACTACTAAGACTACTGGAACAAGTGAGCTACAACTGCACACAAGACTACTAAGATGTATGTTCCAAGGCCACAACTGAGGGTGTTCCAGCTAGCTGTCTCTGGGGGCAAGAAGGAACTGATGGGATGGCGGTTTGGCAGGGCCCAGTATTGAGTGCCATGAAAGTCTGACTCTGCGGATGCCTAGGCTAACCTGATGGATACCGCTAGGGAGGAAATCTTCCGGCTGCCGTGCATGTGATGCCCTCACACCTAATTGTTATTGACATAAGCAATCACTCAAAGAAGAAAGCATGTTGATTAACATGATGAGAAACACAATTTTGCTTGGTGTGTACAAGGACAATCATGTATAAAGCGTTTGTTTTCTGGTCATGGTTAATCCGAGGGCTGGACTTAATTTATACGGCTCAACTGTGAGTATGGGCTACTTAGATGTATTCTAATTTTCTGTTCATTGCTTTGATTGACGTTACATATAGAACAGGCCTCCATTGTCCTGTTACAATGATAATCCTTTTCTTTATCCGTTACCGTTGGCTTAGAATGCTGTAAGACATAAGGATAGTTCGCGTTCTTGCTTTTCTCAATTTGCCAGGATGTAGTTTACATTTTCTTTCTTTGCACTGTGTGGGAATGGCCTTGTGAGCTAGGGGTAATAAAAGGTGGGCAGGCTCTCTGACAATTCCACTGAGGACAGACGCGCCAGAAATGTCAACATCCTTTGGTGGGAGCAAAGTTCCATTCTGCTTCCTCTGGAGTTTTAAAAATTCTTTTATCGTACACCCTTCGCTGTCATCCAAGTCTCCCACCAAGATTCACTAAGTCCCCCATCACCATGTAATAGTACCTGTTGCTACTGGCGAACGCTCATGACCAGCGGGTGCTAGGACGAGATGGGCACCCAGGCTTCATCCGTGGCTCTGGCACAGTTTGGGAAGCCAAAATGTTTATGTACCTTGATGAGCTCCAGCTTATTGGTCACTCTCATCGCACGGCCTTGCAACAGCCTTGTACGGCCCTGCAAATCTCTACCAAAGCATCACCCTCTGTGGACATGCTGACCCCAAAGGGGTTCCCGTGGACCCTGTAGCAGTTCCCTGTATCCACTGCCCACAGAGCATCTGCTAGTCACTTTCCCCTGGGAAAAGACCACTCTCTCGGTGGTCTGACCACTGCACATAACACTGCACAGAGTTGCAGGAAAGTCTCCTTGAAGATCTGTGGCTATTATCAGTCTTGAGAATGACTCCACCCCGCCACTCCGTGCGTTTGGAGGAGACCAAAGCTGTGCCTAGCCCTCTGAAATCCATTCTGGAGTAAAGAAGCCATCTGCTCAACTGGTGGTGGCACCCGGTTCCCTGGTCTGCAGGCTCTGTGGAATGCTGGGCTCCGTGTCTGCTTCGCTGCAGGCACTTTGGGGACACCCTCCGCTTTCTTTCCACAACCGCCTTAGATCCGTCACGGTGGTTTCTCAAATGCTATAGCACACGTCTCTCTAGGAGTGTGTGCTGGGTTCTTGGCTTTACCATCATGCTGGGTAAGTGGTTTGGAAGTAGCAATGAACTGATGGGCATTTCCCAGGGGCTTATAAGCTATAAGTTATATTTGATCTCTCTCCCCCTGGACAGCAGTGGGAAAAGCTTTGGAAACCACCCTCAAGGTACTGCTGCTGGGAGTTGTCCTGGGAACTCTGGGATATGTGCCCGCAGGATGCTCTGCATGTCGACGCCAGGGAGTTATTTCAAAATAACAAGCGGAGTGTCCACACCACCAAGCCAATTAGTTCAAAATAATAAAGGGCTGGTTGTTTTGGAATAATAAATCCTACTTTCCTTGGAGAATAAGCTTATTTTGAAATAGTTATTTCAGGAGTTATTATTTCAGACTAAGTCTATGTCTATACAGCAGCGTTATTTCGGAATAACTGATGTTATTCTGAACTAACATCGTCCACTTCTACACATAAGCAGTTATTTCAAAATAATGTTGAGCTGGAAGACTTCTTACTCTGACTCTTGTAACCCTCATTGTATAAGGAGTAAGGGAAGTCGGGGGAAGAGTGCTCCATCTCAAAATAACTGCTGTGTAGACAGTGCCAAAAGTTGAAAAGCTATTTCAACTTAAGTGAGGCAATTAGCATAGCTCAATTGCGTAGCTTATTTCAAGTTTAGCTCTGCTGCGTAGACATGTCCAAGTATGGACACGAAACATTCAGAGCTACTTAAACAGAGTCAACATAGTCAGGACGAGTGCATTTAACTTGTTTCTATCCTGCTGGTTAGACCAAACGGTTCAGTTGTCTAGTGAGTCCAGAGTCCACAGTGAATTTGCAGCGCTGGAAGTCAGAACCCTCTCTTTTTACATAGAAATTGAATCAATCTGATACAAAAATCCTCAAGAAGCAATAAACATGGAGGGCTATCATGACATACATACAGAATCATTTTTTAGAGTAGACTTTACCCATCTTATGATGGGTGCCAAACTCAGAATCTCAAAGCAAGGAATGCATTTCATAACATGGGAGAAACTGCCTTCCTTGAGTGTTTCTCTGTCTTCTTTAATGTATTCCTAAGCATAACGTTATTACTGGAGGTGTGAATTAGGAAGGCCAAAGAATGGAAGACTCATTAGCCAATTACTACTAAATCAGGGCTTGATCCAAAGTTCACTGAGGACAATAGGGGTGCATCTACACTGTACTCGAAGGTCAAAATAAGATACACAATTTGAGCTACTCAAATTGCATCTCTTATTTCGATCTGATTTCGAAATAGCTTATTTTGGAATTTCAAAATAAAGTGCTATTCCAACAAGTCCCTTTGCGCTTGTGGAGTGAGGGTTACAGGGACACTGGAAAAGCACACCCGTTATTTAGAAATATATTTAGAAATAATGGGCATGCTTACAGACGCGGAATAACTTTTTCAGGATCCTCTCGGGATCCCGAAATAGCGCCACTGTCTAGTTGTAGCCTAGGAGTCTTCCATTATTTCAGTGCACCTTGGCTCAAGCCCTTATGTGTCTCAAATTAATCCCTGTGATGCTGGAATAAAACTGGATTTTCTCTAATTTAGTGATAGAAATGTAGCTGTGTGAGTCTGGTATAGCTAAAACAAAAAACAGGACTATGTAGCACTTTAAAGACTAACAAGATGATTTATTAGGTGATGAGCTTTCGTGAGCCAGACCCACTTCCTCAGATCGAATAGGGGAAGAAAATTGGCATGACCATATATACCAAAGGATTCAATCCAAAAAAGGAACACATATGAAAAGGACAAATCAAATTTCAGAACAGAAGAGGGATGTGGAAGGGAGGTAAATGTCTGTGAGCAAATGATATTAGAGTTTAAATTTTTATTTTATTTGAATTTAAATTTTACACTTTACGCCTAGGTCTTAACAAAGACATTAATTATCTTACCCATTACAAAGATAGCTTCCCCAATTATCACCTCTAATATCATTAGCTCACAGACATTTACCTCCCTCCCTCATCCCTCTTCTGTTCTGAAATTTGATTTGTCCTTTTCATATGTGTTCATTTTTTTGATTGTATCCTTTGGTATATATGGTTGTGCCAATTTTGTTCCCCTATTTGATCTGAGGAAGTGGGTCTGGCCCCTGAAAGCTCATCACCTAATAAACCATCTTGTTAGTCTCTAATTTAGAGGCATTAAGGAAGGTGACATGAGCACATTCATTTTATCCTATTTTCCAAGCCTGGAGTGCAAGATATATAGAGGGCCTTTATTAGGTTGGGGAATGAGGTTTCAAAGGGACTCAGCTAACTTTGTTTAAATGGTGGATCCAGTCAGCTACAGGGCTGAACTGAATAACAACATTACGTTTACAGTCCAGGGCTGGAAGATCAGACCGTTCAATGCTAAACAGAAGTTTCAGTTCTTTGATGTCTTTCTGAGGTTGTCCTCCCCCCGCCAGCCTATATATATTTTGCAAAGGTTTAATTAGTCTCTTTAATGTCTCTTTGATAACACAGCTGGAAGCATGAGCAATGAATGTAGTGCATGGGGAAATACGCAGTCTCTTTATGAGTTGAACATGGTCCCAGAAGAATAGACAGAGTGATACATTGGTTTAGGGTCTGCTACAATATAATTTTTCCATTGGATTTTGCATGTTAAAACCATAAATAAGTTGCATGCGGGGCAGAATTTGAAAGCCTTAATATGTTCCTGATTCTTTCCCAGTTGAAATAGGAAGCGCTAAAGCAAATGAGCGTTGACATATGGCTGGAGCATATTGCTTTCAGAATGTGCTGGACACAGCCTCCCCTCCCTCCCTTCTCAT
The DNA here is from genome assembly GCF_049634645.1 of Pelodiscus sinensis. Taxonomy (NCBI): domain Eukaryota; kingdom Metazoa; phylum Chordata; order Testudines; family Trionychidae; genus Pelodiscus; species Pelodiscus sinensis. The sequence goes on along the minus strand of NC_134728.1, from coordinate 35,370,602 downwards.
TCCCTTTCTTCCTTCTCTCCTCCCCTTCCGCCACACGTTCCTTCTCCTCCTTCAGTCAGCCCACGTCCCTCGTGCACTAGCCCCGCCCCTCCAGCACTCGCCCTCCTCCCCTGACTTCTATCCCAGTCTCCTTCCCTCCGGGCGGGCGGGCGGGCGGATGGGCGGACGGGCGAGAATGTTTTCCCCTCACAGCTGGCCCTGGAGAACAGCTCTGTTCTATGGCAGGTGTTTAAGCCATACACCATGCCTGCGAGCAAAGGGGTTTAGGTGGTTGAGCAGACATGTTGGAGTGCGGGCAATATGGGGGTCCCATGCCCCCAATGCCATGGGCGGGAGAGAGAAGGGTCCAGCCGGCAACTGGTGGGGAGATTAGTGGTGAGGCCTAGTTTTGTTGCTTTCTTTGCTGGGTCTGTCCTATAGTAGATGGTTTCTGGCAACAGAACGCTAGTACCTACAGCCCCCAAGTAAAACCGCTTCAATACATCAGCAAGGATCTACAGCCTACCCTAGATGATGATACCTCACTCTCATAGGGTATGTCTACACTACCCCGCTAGTGCGAACTAGCGGGGTAATGTATGCATACCAAACGTGCAAATGAAGCCCGGGATTTGAATTTCCACGAGGCGTACAGATAGTTCGGAATAGCTTGCTAGTCCGAACTATCTAGCCCGTGCCGCGTGTAGCCGCGCGGCACGGGGTTCGAACAAGCCAGCATTTAAAAATGGCGCCAGCCGGCTTATGCAAATAAAGCCCGGGAAATTCAAATCCCGGGCTTCATTTGCACGTTCGGTATGCATACATTACCCCGCTAGTTCGCACTAGCGGGGTAGTGTAGACATACCCATAGGCCTTAGGAGACAGGACAGTTCTCCAGAGAGCCCTCCGCCCCCCAACCTGAAACAAATACCACCAGTTAAACCCCCCTCCCCATAGAAGCATTAGCTCAGGAAGCAATCCCTGCACAAACCCCCATTCCCAACTCTGTCCACATCTCTACCCTCGCGGCACCATCACAGGACTTAACCACATCCGCCGTCCCATCAAAGGCTCATTCTTTCTTGTAATATATGCCATCGTGCACCCAACAAAGCCCCTCTGCCATGCATTGGGCAAACCAGATTCTCTGTGTTAAAAGAATAAATGGGCACAAATCAGAGGACAAGAATGGTAACATCCAAAAGCCAGTTGGATGTTTAACCTCCATGCTAGTTACATAGTTACAGACTTGAAAGTTGCCATTTTTAAGAAAAAATAAAAATAACCCCCGCCCCCACATGCACCTTAAAAAAACAGACAGCAATGTGAAACTGCTGAGCTGGAATTCATAAGTAAATTTGACACCGTCAGATTGGGTCTGAATATGGACTGGGAGTGGCTCTCTCATTGCAATAATTTTCCCCTTTCAGTATTCTCACTTTCTTATCACTCCCATCCCTGTATCCCTATCGTCTGATTCTTTCACTTCATGCATCTGATGAAGTGAGTTGCAACCCATGAAAACTTCTGCCCTAATCAATGTGCACCCTGGCGGGGGGGGGGGGGGGGGGAAGGGAGGGGGACGGTAGATGTAATCCTTACTTGTTTTGTGTGGCACTCTATCCCCCTCTAGTGCTACATAGCTCAGCTAGAGATTGATGAGCCTGCTACAGTGGTAGAGACTTGTGTGTTAAGCTCCAGAAGTCCCGGGTTTGACCCTGGCTGACGACTGGGGTCGGTCACCATTATACACAGAGGGCAGCAGTTTATTGCTCCCCTTCACACAAAGACAGTAACTGCTCCTGGTTTGTGCTTAGGGTAAGTTCCAGGGGATTTTATTGCTTCCTCAACACAGCAGCAAATGAAAATCTGTCCCTTCAGGTGCTAAAGCGTTTGGGGATTAGCGAAGGAAAGGAGCTACACCAGTCTCAGGCGAATGGGACATAAGCAGTCTTGCCTAGTGATTGGAGTGAAGGTCAGAATCAGCATCCAAAAGCCAGAGCCCAGGATCAAGGCAGAGCCAGAGCCAGGAAGTGGAATTGAGAGTCGATTACTAAGCGGGGGCTTGGACAGGACTGGAACAAGGCTGGGTGCAGAGCAAAGTCTAGACAGGAGTAGGGCTTGCAGTGAGGCAAGCCCAGGCAGGTAGAGAATCTATAGGCACCTGCATGGAGCAGCCATTGAACATCTGCAGCTCCTGGGCTTAAGAGCATCCCACCTGATGGCCTTAGCCAATCAGATGGTTTGGCTGCAGCCTGGGTGTGCTCATTGGCTATTATCCTATTATCCCGTTCTCTTCAGTTTCTCAACTGTCAGTCACACTCGGACACAGCAGTGCACCGGGCAGCCATCTAGCCAGAGCACTTCAATACGGCTTTGAGGCATGAGAAGATCTAGCACCGACTGACAAGTCTCACCACCGGCGATTTCTGTGCCAGTTCAGATACAATCCTGCTCTAGAACATTTTGTTTCCCTGTGGATTTCATCGGCCAGCTCATTTGTCTCGTTGTTTTCAATTGTGTGAGGTGTTTCAGCTAAACATCAAATGCCTGATTCACACAATCCTAGGGCTGGCAGAGACCTCAGGAGTCATCGAGTCCAGCCCCCTGCCCTAAATCAACCCAGCCAGGGCTTTGTCAAGCCGAGACTTAAAAACCTCTGAGGGAGGTTCCATTCCCTCCCTAGGAAACCCATCCCAGCACTTCACCACCCTCCTAGGGAAATATCCAATCAAAACCTCCCCCAAGGATTCCTGACATGCATTTTACAACATCCCAGGGTGCTTAATAGTGCACCCTCCTCACACTATTGGGATCTATCCTAGCGACTGCACCACCTGCATGCAAGTCCCTTTAAACAGGTTTTCTTTAGCCACAGCTGGGAGTTATAATGTCAAGCACAACCAAGTTGCAATTTATGATGTTTTTGCCTTAAACTCCCTGCTCCCGGAATCATGTGATTACATGAGCCTCTAATCTTTTATTCTGAAAAAAAGAATGTTTCTAGTCCTCAAAGTTGCTGAGCAAAGCTGGGGAAAAAAGACATCAGGGTGCAGAAACCAGAAAGCAAACAACACCGCTTCCCCATCCACAGTATATTGTGCTTAGATTAACTAAATGGATTTTATAAAATCTCTTTATGTTTTCGGGTCCAAATAATTGTTTTTGAACAGTCGAGGCTGGCAATTATGTAACTACAAGAATGAATGGGTAGAAGGCGGCATGTCTCTACTGCCTTCAGCAGAGTTAGCCCTGCCTACTCTCAAAGTGAATTTGGCCCTGGACGTCCATGAGCAGCAAGAGGGATGTGTTGATGTTTATTGGTTGTGCCAAAAGCGCAGAAGCAGGGAACTTCTTTCTTTATTTAGAAACCTTTCAATCTTCAACCCCCACTCTGGCAAATACCTTGTGGTGAAAAATATGTTAGAAAAATGTCCACTTACGATCTCTTAATACACGCTCCAATCTAGGCGAGAATGACAGAGGACATGGCAGTACTGTTGTGTATTAAGAGACCATGGGGCATTAAATCTATTCAGGCCACTCACACTACTGGACGTTTTTCTAACATAGTTGTTTTCACCAGAAGGTATTTACTAGCGTGGGGGTTGGAGAGTTGCAAGGTTTCCTGATTTCACTTGGTGGACTTGAATCAAATTTCTCCATCCAGAAGAGCAAACAGACCTAAAGACCTTTCTTTTAAAAGGAGAGCCATATCCTCAGAAATGAGCCAAGTCAAGTCTCTGGTCTCTGCAGACTGCACAGTGCCTCGCGGTAAAGGCGCAACACACAGAAAACAAAGGCAGAACAGCTACCTGGCTAAATAAACTGCCGTAATAAACACGTCTACGTCCCTGTGCTTCTAGGACAGGACTCCTTGTTCAGGTTTGTGGCGTTAGTTGGGAAACACAGCCCGACAGACTGGCACTGGCGACTTGGTTGTGCTCACGTTGGGTTAAGTCCTCTTCCCCATTGAAGTCAATGGAATGGCTCAGGATTAAAGTTCCCACCCCACTTCTTTTCTCCTCTCGCCCCCACCTCTGCTCCTGCAAGCATCCCTTGGAAGACTGCTAGGCCTGGTGGGCTCACGCTCCCTCCCGGGCACCTCGTTTTATGTGTGGTGCAACACTGCCCTCCTGTGTGCAAACACAGTCTGAGAGCTCTTCCCCACACCCCCCTCGCTCTCCCAGCCAGTCTGAACAGGAGTTTGCAGGCGCTCAGTCGAGAGCCCTTTTCAAGTGGGGCCTGACCAGAAACGTGCTGGCTTCTCTCCCTGGCAGCTGGCTCAGTCCCCTCAGCTCTGCTTGCCTCATTCCCCCCGGCACCGGGGCAAAGAGCTCAGGCATGACATCGCAACGCAGCAGAGAGGGGAGTTTGCTGGGGTAGCCCCAGGTGAAAGGGAGCCTGTGACCCCCTTGGGATGAGTTTGTCACCTGCCCGTCAGTCTGTCGGTGTGTGCTTGCTTGCTGGCCTTGGGCCTGCTTGATTGAAGTTCACAGAGTGGTCTGCTTGGGGCTGTGTGCTAAGCCAAGTGGCCTGCGAGGCTAGGTCAGAGCTGCTAACAAGGCTCTAGCCTGCTAGCTTTTGATCCCCAATCCCCTTGGGGTCCTTTGGCAAGGGGGCAGGGCTAACAGGGGGTTAAAATCCAGCTCCTAAGCCACCAGGTGAGCAAATAGGGGAGTCTTACAATGGAGCATGAGAACCAGATATAGGTGACAAATGCCCTATAAACACAGGCCAATAAAAGCCACTCAATACCCCCCCCCCTCCAATAATTCAGACCTAAGTCCAGCAGCAGAGCAGGGGCTATGCAGTTCATTACCCTGAATGCACCTGTCCTGTGGGTAGGGGGCATATATGGACCTTTGGTGCAAGCAACTCATGGCCCTGAGTACAGGGATTGAGATCAGAGTGTGGCTGACGTGGAGGAGCTGAGGGACACAGAGGTACGTGGAGGAGACTTTCTGGCACACAGTAAAATGGTCCCACTCTTTGGCTGCTAGTCTCTGTTCTCCTGAGGAGGAGAAAAGTCTTGGGGAAGGATACTATTAAATTGGAGCTGAGGGAAACAATCCCTGAGTTGGGACCCTCCTTCCAGAAGATGTCGTGGCATCCTCTCACGTGGGGGACTCCTTTGCAGTGGAGGGGAGCCCAGTCATTGGGAAGAGACAGGAAAAAGTAATGAGGGCCCTGGGATGAGTGGGAGAACCGCATGGTGAATTGCCTGCTGGGTGCGAAGATCTCAAGGTATCTAGACAAACATGTGGGCAGTGCTGGGGAGGAGCCAGTGGGCATTGGGCATGTAGGAGAGAGGCCCCGAAGGCCAAATTTTGGCTGCCAGGGGAGAGATTAAAGACCTGGACATCCCTGGTAGCATTCTCTGAAATGCTGGCACAGACAGAACTGCATAGACTCAAAGTGTGGATGAGATGATGGTGTTCGGAGGGGGGATTTAAGCTCATTAAGAACCGAGGGACCTTTTGGGAAAGCAGAAGCCTCTACAAGAAGTATGGGCTTCATCTAAACCCTGGTGGAACCAGATCACAGGCATTTAAAAAGGTCAAAGAGGAGTTTTTGAACTACGGGCTGGGGGAAAGCTGACAGGTGCGGTGATACACGCAGCTCTGACAGCAATTTCCCTCGGGGACCATTTATTAAAGGGGATTCCCTGTATCTTAGTAAAGAAAAGAGGATGGAAGTGGATGAAGTGCAGGTAGGAACTCAAGAGAAACATTCACATGTAAGAATCCCATTCACTTGCAGCACATGCAGGCAGACAAATAATGACACATTTTGAAAGTGCTTGTACACAAATGCTAGAATTCTAAATATTAAGATGGGCAAACCTTGAGTTCCTGATATCAAATGGGGCTATTGATCTAAGAGGTACCATGGAAACTTGATGGAATGATGATACTCCATGGGGCATGGTAATACCAGGGTACAAAATGCATCAGAATTGTGGAGGCAGGAAAAGGGAATAAGGGAATTTGTGTGCAGCCATCTTGGTCTTGTTAACAAGAGAGCAAGAGTCAGGCTAAGTCTGTGGCCTGACAACGCGAGATCTGTAATTAGATGCTGCCTTTGCCTCTCACCTCCCGCCTCCATACGGAGATAAGGATAGATTGCTGACTCTGGTAGGGACCTTGAGATAAGGAGCATCTGGGTGGAACTAAATCACTGTTAGCCATTGGTGTTTGTAATGGGAAGGAGACTAATTGTTATTGTTATTATATTTAATAGACAGTATAGAAACTGCTTCATAATTGCTTGTATTCGAAGATCTGCCTCGGGGGGGGGGCTTCCCCCCTGTCCGAACCAGTTTTTCCCTTGCTGCAGCTCGTAATAAAACTGCCTCTGGCTACTTGTTGCTTACAAACTCAGAGTGAGGACAATGTTTTCTTCCACAGAATGACAGAGAATTAATGTAATTAAATGTAACATTCTTGTAGGGGGATAATGCCAACCAAACCCACCACAGTGACATTTCACTTCACAAAATGAGGACAATTGTAAGAAAGAAATTAAAAAGAGCTGTCACCAGGGTTAAATGCCTGCCAGGGACTAATTAAAAACACCATAAGGGAAGCTCTGGTGGCTTGGTGGCAAAAGAGCAGAGTATGCGAGATAGCAAAAGGACACATTTGAAATGTGGAAGTCACATCAGAGTGAGGGCACACGGAATGGGTACAAACACAGGCAGGTGAGGCCAAGAGAGAATTTGAGCATCAGTTTGTTAAAGACTCAAAAACTAACCGTAAGAAATGTGTTGAAAGTACCTCAGGGCCAGGAAACCTGCCACACGGGCATGGGGCCCGCACATTACAAAGGGGGACTCGAGAAGGACAAGGCCACTGCAGAGAAGTGAGATGAATTCCTGAATAGTGAGATGAATTCCTGAAGAGGAGGAGAGCGACCCACATCGGAGCCAGGGTTCCCGCTAAGATTTTCCATCCATGAGTGGAGTGAATTGTGTCTTGTGCACCAATATTCAGGTGCAATTGTTCGGACGGGTGCCACCATGGCACCCAAGTTATAAACCTCTCCCTTTTCCCCTCCACTGCCACATCTCCCACCCTCCCTCGCCCCATCTGCTCCCCCGGTGCCTGCTGCTGTCCTGGCTCCTGCCCTTTTCACTCTCCTCCGCCTTCCTGGGGCCTGCCACCTCCCCATCCTCTCTGACCCATGCACATGTCCTTCCCTTCGCCTGTGCCCACCCCTCCTCACACCTTCCTCCACCCATCTGTCCTTCCTCTCTCCTCCGTCCTCTGGTGCCAGTCCCTCCCCTCCACTCCCCATGTCTGCCCTTCTGCTTCACCCCCACAATCCCCCGGGCACCTACACCCTCCTGGGGCCTCCCTCTTCCATCACTGCCCCTGCCCTCCGTGCCCTTTTCCTTCCTGGCGCCCACACCCTCTGCCCCAGTTCTCATGCCCACCCCTCCTTTGGGTCTTAATGTCCACCCACCTGCTTCTTCCTGTGCCTGGTCTGTGGCTCTGCTTCCTCGGGAGAGGAGATCATTAACTTACAAGTGGCAACGCCTGCTGGACTTATTAGAAGACACTGAACCTGTGAAAGAGCCATTCAAGGGCTGTGAAGCCATTTAACTCCAGGTACATGCTGTTAGTTTCTGAATGTACTGTGTGAGGTAACAGGATCTCAGTTTAAAATTTGCTTTCAAAATATTCATTAGTGTGTTTCTGTAGGGAATAAAATCACATCTCTATAAAATCGTCATCCCCCCTGGGCTGCCATCGGGCAGAGGGCACCAGTTTAATAGCACTGTGTAGGCCCCACAAACCCTGAGGACGGCCTGGGTGGCCGGGATCCTGGGTGCAGGCTTGGCGAGGGAGTTAGGGGGTAGGAAGCAGGAGGTGGGAGGAAAGGGTGCAAGTCTGCAGGGAATGGGGTACACAGGGAGGTGTGGGAGAGGGGGTGGAGGGTGACAGGCTTACCTGGGACACCCTGCTCTGGCAGTGGCTGGGGGGGGAGGGTCTCTGCCTGCTGTTCCCCACCTGTTGCCCCTCTGCAGCCTCTGGTGCTGCCTGCTATCCCCGGGTGACTTAAAATGCCCTGGGAGCCCCTCCCCCCCCCGCCAACTGGCAGGGCAGTGGGGCTAGAGCGGCTTCCTGCTGCTTGCTCCCTGCGGCTGCCAGCACCCTGTGCCCTGGGAGGAGTGCACGGAGACACCCTCCCTCCTGGGTCACTGGAACCTACATGCCGGCAGCCGCAGACAGCGAGTAGCAGGAAGCTGCTCTAGCCCTGCTGTGCGGGTGGTGGGCCCCACGGCCAGCCAGCAGTGCTGGGGGAGGCATGGGGGAGACTAAGAGGGAGCCAGGGACACAGAGGGTCGGGGGAGTAAGGGTGGCAGGTGATGAGCTTTGGTGGAACCTGGTTTTGGGCCAGGGATATTCCTGGGCACCACGGGCCCACATAACTTGCCGCCTACGCCTACCTGCATTTTTATTCTCAGGCCTAAGCATCAGGGGATGTTTGTTTGTGTTCTGGCTTCGGGGACATGGTGCCTTTCTAGTTGCTAAATCCCTCAGTCTCTTCCCTTGGCACCCAAACCCTCACTGCAGCAAAACTCTCCTTCCCTTCCCTACATACATCTGTCTCAGAGGGGTAGCTGTGTTTGGCTGTATCTACACTACCGAGTTATTTTGAAATAATAACTTCCAAAATAGCTATTGAAATAGGCATATTCCTCTTCACAAGCAGGAGTTGTTATTTCGAAATAACTGGCTTGGTAGCATGGACGCTCGCCTTGTTGTTTTGAGATAAGGGGAGTCACTTCAACATAACAACTCCCTACCATAGACATGTCCTTTGTCTGTAACATTAAAAACAAGTAGTCCTATGGCACTATGGGGTATGTCTACACTGCAGGACAAGGTCGAATTAAGCAACGCAACTTCAGCTGCGCTAATTGCAACTAAGGAAAACAAATGAAAACACAGAGAAAAGTCTCTGGACACAATGCTAGGTGGTGAATGAGGAGGGGAAGCATAGATTCACACAGAGCAGTTCAAACCAAACCGCAAAATAAAGAAAAAATACCCCAAACGTGTCTATATTCGCTTAGCCCTTTGACTTACTTCCAATCTCCTCGTTATTCAGTCCACTTCCATGCCCCAAATTCCTTTTGGGGCATGGTAGCCCTGCCTGGGTTTAAAAAATTCTGTGTTTCTCAACTCCTTGTTTAACTTTCCACACACAAAGAAAGCAGGCAAGGAACCTATATCCAATTCAAATGTCAACATCTTTGCTAGCTACCTGAGTTTAACCCCTTAGTCACTGGGTGCTGGTCAGCACTCCTCCTGTCCATTACATCCTCAATGCCTGTTTGGCTTTAACGACGAGGAGTCCTGTGGCACCTTATAGACTAACTGAAGTGTAGGAGCATAAGCTTTCGTGGGCAAAGACCCACTTAGTCTGAATCTGCAAAAGCGACGAGGAGTCCTGTGGCACCTTATAGACTAACTGAAGTGTAGTCTGACGAACACGGCTACCCCTCTGATGTTTGGCTTTAGTCTTCACTAAACAGGTAAATTGTGACCGGGTACGCAGTTCAATTAATACCGACAACAAGGGAAAGGCATGCATGTCAGAATAGTGAAAGAACAGGCTAAAGACTATGTCAATAAGATAGATGTATGTATTCAAGTTGGCAGGGCTGGTAAATTTATCCTAGTATGGTTAAGTAACTAGCAGCAGCAATCTTGACACAATCAGCATGATCTTTGAGAACTTCTGGAGAACAGCTGAGGTCCCAGAAGGCTGGAGAAGAGCAAACATAGCTCCTATCTTCAAAAAATGGAACAAAGCAGACATGTGGAATTATAGACCAGTCAGCCTAACTTCAAATACTAAACAATCACTTTGCAAGCACCTGCAGGGTAAGAGGGGTATAAGGAATAGCCAGCATGGATTTGTCAAGAAAAAAATGCCAAACCAACTGAGGTTCCTTCTTTGAGAGGGTTGCTCTCCCAGTGGAGAGAGGAGAAGCAGATGTGAAATATCTTAAATTTTAGTGAGGCTTTTGACAGTTCCCCATGACATGGCAGTGTGGTCTAGATGCAATTACTAGAAGATAGATGCGCAGCTGGTTGAAGAATGGCCCTTTGAGAATGGCACCAATGGTTCTCTGTCAAACTGTAGACTGTAGCTAGTGGGTTTCTGCAGAGGCCAGTGTAAGCTCTGATAATACTCAATATTTTCATTAATGACTTCGATAATGAAGGGCAGGGAAGGCTTATGAAATTTGCAGATGACACCAAGCTGGGAGAAGTTTCAAGGAGGTTGGAGAATGGGCTTAGAATTCAGAATGATCCTGGCAACTTAGAATCATAGAATCATACAATACTAGGACTGGAAGGGAACTCAAGACGTCATCAAGTCCAGTCCCCTGCCCTCGTGGCAGGACCAAATACTGTCTAGACCATCCCTGATAGACATTTATCTAACCTGCTCTTAAATATCTCCAGAGATAGAGATTCCACAACCTCCCTGGGCAATTTATTCCAGTGTCTGACTACCCTGATAGTTAGGAACTTTTTCCTAATGTCCAACCTACACCTCCCTTTCTGCAGTTTAAGCCCATTGCTGCTTGTCCTATCCCCCAGAGGCCAAGATGAACAAGTTTTCTCCCTCCTCCTTATGACACCCTTTTAGATGCCTGAAAACTGCTATCGTGTCCCCTCTCAATCTTCTCTTTTCTAAACTAAAGAAACCCAATTCCTTCAGCCTTCCCTCATAGCTCATGTTCTCTAGACCTTTAATCATTCTTGTTGCTCTTCTCTGGACCCTCTCCAATTTCTCCACATCTTTCTTGAAATGCGGTGCCCAGAACTGAACACAATATTCCAGTTGAGGCCAACTTGGAGAGTTGGTTTGAAATCGACAAAGTGAAGTTCAATAAAGAGAAGAGCAAAGTACATTGCTTGGAAAAAAAAACCAGATGCATGACTACAGTGACACGGTCAGGCCAAAGGGCTGCTACTGAGTGGGGAAAAGGCAGGCCCCAAAGGCTGAAAGGCCTGCTAATTAGGGCTGAGAGCTGCAGGACAATTAGGAGCAGCTGTCAGGGAGCTGGCTCAGGCAGATTAGGGCCAGCTGACTTCACTTTAGGACTGCTGGAGGCCTTTAAAAGCTGCTCCAGTTAGACAGTTGGAGAGAGTGAGGGGATGGAAGGAGAGACAGAGCATGAGCCATTCTAGACCTAGAGACAGTGGGGGGAAAGGAGTCCCAGAAGGACTGGCCTGGCTCCTTAACCCAGAAACTAGCTGCAAGCCCAACCTCTGGCAAAGGCGGGAAGGCAGCTGGCCCAAACACTAGCCAGGGAAAGAGGGGTTACCACACCACACAACACAATGGGGGATAACTGGCTGGCTGGTAGTGCTGCTAAAAAAGACCTGGGGGTCACTGTGGATCACAAATTGAATATGGGTCTAAATGCAATGAAGCTGCAAAAAAAGTGGCTATCATTCTGGCAGTGGGTGTATTAACAGGGGTGTCACACACAAGACATGGAAGGTAACTGTCCTGCTCTCCTCAGCTGGAGTATTGTGTCAATTTCTGGGTGCAGAAAAATGTGGATGCATTGGAGAGAGTCCAGAGGAAAGCAACAGAACTGATGAAGTTTTTAGAAAAGTTGGCCTCTGAGGGAAGTGAGAGGAGTGGGTGTGTTTAGTCTGGAGAAGATGACTGAAGGGGGAACAAATAACAGTCCTGGAATATGTTAAGGGCGGCTACAAAGAGGCCAAGTGATCGTTTGTTCTCCACATCCACTGACGGACAAGAAGTAATGGATTTAATATGCAGCAAAGGAGATTTAGGTGAGAGATTAGGAAAAGCTTTCTAACACTAAAGGCAGTGAAGCTCTGGAACAGGCTTGCAAGGAGGCTGTGGAATACTCACCATTGAAAGGTTAAAAACAGGTTGGACAAATGCCTGTCAGGGATGTCCCAGGTTTACTTGATCCTGGAATAGCACATGTGGCTGGATTCAATTATTTTTCAAGCTCTCTTCCAGCCCATAATTTCTATGATTCTATGAATACTTTCATAAACTTACTCTCCACTACAGGTTTCCAAGGTTGGATTTTGATTGCAGGTCCCTAACCAGCTGCCACGTAAATGGGATATGGTCACTCCATTTCATAGAAGGATGCTCTTGTGGCTAACACACAGAACTGACTTGGACTCCCCAGATTTGGGCATGTGACTTGACCTCTGCTTCCCCCCCGTTCTCCATCTGCATTACGGAGGTGCTCATCTTTACCTCCCAGGGAGCTGAAAGGCTTAGGAAAAAAATTCAAAGTTGCCTATTAAAAGTCAAGTGCTTGAACAAATGGTCTGATTTTCAGAGGCACTGAAAATTGAATGCTGGGAGCATTACGGGGGTGGGGGTGGGCAGCTCTCACAAGCAGGTCGGTAAGCTAGGTGCATAGGCATGAAATTAGAGGCCCTGCTTCAGGCATGAAGCTTGTTTTACTTCATGAATGAATGCTATTTGGAAAGCTTTATAGAAAGGCAGAGTGATGGTATTAATTCTTATTTATGTCTCCAGCATCTCTGACGCTGACTCCAGGTAACTCTTCATTTGCTGCCTCGCCAATTTGAACAAGTCAAACCTCATCTCCTCACACAGAAATAGGGGCACGGACCCTTCCATCCTCTGAAACACCATGCCCGAAAGCCCTCTTCTAACCTTCAGAAGCCACCTTGGGCTTGGTCTGTTCTCCCTCACCTCTGCCTTTATCTTTTCTCTCACCACCCTTTTAATGACTCTCCTCACATTTCTGAACTCCTCGTCCTCCCTTTCCTTTCCGTACCTACAGCCAAACTATCCATCAGCAGTCCGATCAAATCCTGCCATGGTGATAATGAAAGCTAGGAATTGCTTCACTTGGCTTCAAAAATGGTTCAGCATCCCCAGAGTCATTTTACTGAGATAACAGATGAGTGTAATGGCAATGGTGTGACATGTCCATAGCCCGTATGCTACCAATTACCTTTTTCCTGTATGTTCTAGCAATATTTGTACTTATTTACTGATTATAGGGGGAGGTATGGAGTCTAGTTCAAAGAGCTTGTATTCTAGGTATTCCGTCCTGCATGCATAATTATGCCTAGGCAAAGCCCCAGTGCAGTAAACGGAATGATTCCAGGATATGTTAAAACTTCTTTGGGCACACATTTTTATTTTTGATGGACTCGTTCTTAGCTCCATTCAGTGTTTCATTAGAGAGAGGATCTTTCCCTGTGTCTCCACCCACCCAGCAGTTGGCAGAGGCTTCCTTGCAGTCAGATTTGCTCACTGAATGTTGAGGCTCATATACTGAGGGAATTTATTATCAGCAGATTGTTCTCCAGAGACGAAACAGGGTCATAGTTATTGCTTGTATTGGGCTCCCAGCAGGGCTTATGGTGGAATGTGATGAAGAGTCACATTGGGAGAAATGGCTCCTGTCTTAGGGTGTGTGTAGACTACATGGCTCCATCGACGGAGCCATGTAGATGCGGTTTCTAGACATAGGGAAATGAAGCAGCGATTTAAATAATCGCCGCTTCATTTACATCAAAATGGCTGCCGTGCTGTGCTGATCAGCTGTTTGACGGCACAGCGCGGTAGTCTGGAAGCTCCATGGTTGACAAGGGAAGCCCTTGTCGACCGCCCCGTTATGCTTCATGGAATGAGGTTTACTGGGGCAGTCGACAAGGGCTTTCCTTGTCGACTGCGGAGTGTCCAGACTACTGCACTGTGCCGCCAAACAGCTGATCAGCACAGCACGGCAGCCATTATGATGTAAATGAAGCGGCGATTATTTAAATCACCATTTCATTTCCCTTTTTCAAGTACACTAATCTACATGGCTCCGTCATATCCAGCTTCTCACCCACTGTCATCCCCAGGTCTTTTTCTGCTGAACTGCTACTTAGCCCGATGGCCCCAGGTGTTTTTCCAGACATTTGGGAAGATGGCTACTGGCTGTATGCTCTGGCTGGGATAAGACCTCACAGGCTTTCCTAGTGGCTCTCTATCCACAAGCTACATGTCCCTAAGAAAAGTCCCTGATGTATTCAATGATAAAGTACTCAGGGAAATACTAACATACATTCAGAGCTGCAAAATGGACAGCGGGAATAAGGCCCAGAGCTTTCACACAGGTCAGACTGGTGGTAAGCCAAACACGGGAGGAAGTAATGGATGCTGTGATTTTGGAGCAGTCTTACAAAGTCCCTCTGAGGTGGCAAGTGTCTTGGGGCAGTTATTAACTCTTGACTTTGGATACTGCAGTGAAAGTCTTGGAAGAGGCTGAGCAGGGCAAAAGTCAAATTGACAGCGGATGTTGTGAAGGACAGGACTTTAATAGGGTTCAGAAAAGAGCTAGATGGAGTCATGGAGGTTAGGTCCATCAATGGCTATTAGCCAGGATGGGTAGGAATGGTGTCCCTGGCCCTGTGGCTGGGCCAGGAACCAGGGTCCAAGGCTGTGGCTACTGCTAGAACCAGAGCTAGGAGTTGAGCCGCAGCCAGGGCTGGGTCTGGGGGCCAAGCCAGAGCAGGGTTGGAGGCAGAATGGGGCTGGGTGGTGCATCTTCCCCCCACATCTGAATGTTCCTCTGCACCTTCCAAGGGGTGTGCCCCTCAGTTAGGGACCATTGTCTTAGACCCTTCTCCCTGTGGGATCTGAGTGCCTCATCATCTTCATTGAATTCACCTCGCAGCCCCCGTGCAATACAGCACTGCTGCCCTCCCTCTCTTACAGGTTAGGGCATAGGAAGTAAGTGATGTGTCTAAGGGCACATGTTTAATCTGTGGCAGAGCAGGGACCTCAACCCAGGTGTCCCGAGTCCAGCGCTAGTGTCCTAACCACGCAATAAAAACCTTGACATCCAGGTAAAACCAAACTCAGTCCAAATCTTATCCCAACTCCCTGCATGCTCATGAGAGGATTGCTTTAGCTTCTAGATTGTGACCAGTTGTGGCCTAGAAAGATTCTACTTCAGGAGATTTTTGCATTTATAAAGGCCACCAAACTAGGTCTTTATCCATACTATCATATTATCAACCTTGTTTGGTTTCTCCATTGGCACAATTCCCACAATACTCTTAAACTCTTTTAGTTGGACATTTAAAAGAGTCAGGGGCCTATCCGGCTTCTTGGAAATGTTCATAAAGCAAATATTGTTCTGGCATATTTGAGCAATAGTGCCGAAAGCAAGATATGCGATGTAATGCTTCTATTTTATGTCACACTGATATGGTCCCCACAGCAGGATTGTGTCCAATTCTGGGCACCAGATTTCAGGGAAGTTGTGGACAAATTGGAGAAAATCCAGAGGAGAGCAGTGAAAATTATTAAATGTCTAGAAAACCTGATCTGTGAATGAAGTTTGGGTTGGTTCAGTCTGTAGAAGAGAAGACTGAGAGGAGACATAATAACAGTTTTCAAACACATAAAAGGTTGTTACAAGGAGATGGGAGGAAAACTGTCCTCTTTCACCCTTGAGGACAGGACAAAAAGCAATGGGTTGAAATTGCAGCAAGGGCAGGTTAGGTTGGACATACGGAAAAAATTCCTGTCCAGGCGATTAAGCAGTGGAATAAATTGCCTGGGGAGGTTGTGGAATCTGTGTCATTGGAGATTTTAAAGAGCAGATTGGACAAGCACTGGCCAGGGATAATACTTAGTCCTGTCATAAATGCCTGGTGACTGGACTACATGACCTCTCAGGGTCCCTTCCAGTCATGTGGTTACCTCACAACAGCCTATTGCCTCTTCCTCGGGATTGCATGGTTCACTCCTCAGAGGGTTTATCCCTTCGCCCTCCCACTTCCCTGGTTCTTCTCCCATGAACAGACAACAGCAATACCCAGAGTCTGGAGATGCAAACAATTCAATGTTTACTGCGGTTAGCGTCCAGCCAGCATGATTCCAGTTTCTTTTTCTTTTCTTTTTCTGTTTTCCCACCCCTTTTCTGTTTGTCCCTAATATATAGAATTTGGTTAGGTATACTGTAACCAATTATTTTTCTGAAATTTAACTAACCAGTTTTAACAATTGTAACATGATTATTTAACCAATTATTTCCACTCCCTTCATTGGTTTGCACCAAGCAAAATTAATTATGCAAAACCCCCAAACAATTAAAAAACCAGACAAAATCACACAAATTAACAAACAGGAAGCATAACAACAAAGCAATGAAAAAAGTGAATTTCACAACCTCAACTATTGATAAGTGAGTCCTTGCCAGACAGAAAGCTATGACTTACGTTCTCATTAAATTTTTTAAGCTCTTCCCTTTATTTGGAGGCAATAAATTGGATTGCCTTTCCAACAGCCCCAAATTGCCTTATTTCAATGTGTCTGGTTGGGAATGGGCCTTATTTTAATATACTTGGCCAAAATCCTTAGTCTCAGACCATCAAACACAGATAAACTATGATTTTAATTCTTTGTTCTTGTATTCCACTAAGAATATACCTACATTCTTAAAGCAGAGGCAAAGCTTAGATATCTAGACCCTAACGCCTACTTCTGAGCAGCCTGTGATGCCAGCCTCAATGGTCCACTTGCTACATTTACAAACAAGCCCTTAGGCCAAGTCTACACTAGACTCCAGTGTCTCTTATTATGTGGCTGGATATGGAATGTGCGCATGTGTATTAATTGTGAAAGGAATTTATCTATGTAAAGCAGCCATCTGTAACAGCGTGTAGCCACGCAGAATCCTCTCAACTGTATGTTGTTGCATTGTGGAGTGCTCTTTAACTTGCAAGGGATTTGTGGGTTTGATTATTATTGTCTTAGGGGTGCTTATTTGCACCCACAAAAAGATGCCTTGTTTTGGTAAGAATTCTGCTTGCATCCATCATTTATCGGAAGGCTGTATCTGTGTCCTTCAGGTATTTCCTTCGCCACCCTGGGAGGTCTATATCGAATGAGAATAGATTAATGATATTCTGAAGGTACTCTAGTGTTTGATGTAGAAGGGTGGTGTGGGTGGAATAGTCTGAAGTCTCAAAGCAGAACCTGTTAGTCTTATAGGGCCTTTATCGAACTGGAATTCAACAGGATCGTTAACCAGGAGATCCCGTTCTTGGGGCAATAATCTAAATTAGTTCTCCTTGGTTTTCTGGATAATAATGCCTTTAGTGGAAATTACCTTGAAACCCCTTTTTACTTTGAATATTACAGTATTAATTTTGTGTCCGTTAATGTGGATGCTAAGCAGAGACCAGCTAAGTTTCTACAACCAGACTTTTGAGGCCTGGAATTGCATAATGGCTCGATGTCAGGATGGCAGTCGGTTTCTAGCAGAGTGCCCCAAGGTTCAGTTCTAGGACCGGTTTTGTTCAATATCTTTATTAATGATCTGGATGAGGGGATGGATTGCACCCTCAGCAAGTTTGCGGATGACACTAAGCTGGGGGGAGAGGTAGATACGCTTAAGGGCAGAGATAGGGTACAGAATGACTTAGACAAATTGGAGGATTGGGCCACAAGAAATCTGATGAGTTTCAACAAGGACAAGTGTAGAGTCCTGCACTTGGGACGGAAGAATCCCAAGCATAGTTACAAGCTGGGAACCAACCGGTTAAGTAGTAGTTCTGCAGAAAAGGACCTGGGGGTTACAGTGGATGAGAAGCTAGATATGAGTCAACAGTGTGCCCTTGTAGCCAAGATGGCTAATGGCATATTAGGTTGCATTAAGAGGAGCATAGCCAGCAGATCCAGAGATGTCATCATTCCCCTTTATTTGGCTTTGGTGAGGCCGCATCTGGAGTATTGTGTCCAGTTCTGGGCCCCCCACTACAAAAAGGATGTGGACGCACTGGAGAGGGTCCAGCGGAGGGCAACCAAAATGATTAGGGGGCTAGAGCATATGACTTATGAGGAGAGGCTGAGGGACTTGGGTCTGTTTAGTCTGCAGAAGAGAAGAGTGAGGGGGGATTTGATAGCAGCCTTCAACTTCCTGAAGGGAGGTTCCAAAGAGGCTGGAGAGAGGCTGTTCTCAGTAGTGACAGATGGCAGAACAAGGAGCAATGGTCTCAAGTTGTGGTGGGAGAGGTCCAGGTTGGATATTAGGAAATACTATTTCACTAGGAGAGAGGTGAAGCACTGGAATGGGTTACCTAGGGAAGTAGTGGAGTCTCCATCCCTAGAGGTGTTTAAGTCTCAGCTTGACAAAGCCCTGGCCAGGTTGATTTAGTTGGGATTGGTCCTGCCTAGAGCAGGGGACTGGACTTGATGACCTTCTGAGGTCTCTTCCAGTTCTATGATTCTATGATTCTATGAGTATACGAATCTGGCGCAGACAGCTGACAAACACATAGGCAATTGCTGTCTCTTAATCAGCCATGAGGAATTTGCACAGAATTCACCTGGTTTGCCTTTGACCTTTCTGCCAGCCAAGAATACACCGATCACTATTCTCTGATTAAAACCGAGAACCTGAGGCCGTTTTGTGAAAATGTTGACAGTCACTGTCAGCATAATAGTGTATGGAGTTTCTGACAATATCAATAAAGATCAATCAGAGGAGAAAAGTTCTTTTGGGCTACAAGTGATTATGGACACCATATAGCTACTGAGTGTTTTTTTTGTGAACCTGTACACAAAAGAGAATTTCTTCAATGCATTCTCTTGCAAGTGGCTTCTGGGCAGAAGTCCATCTCAGAGACTTCTAGGTTTGGGAGTCAACCCTCACCCACACAATGAACCGGGAGAACACCAGTTCACTTTGTAAAGGTGTAGTGTTACCATGGAGTTTTTGATTTTTACAGACATCTCCCAAATAGTGTGTCTTTTCCTAGAACCACTGTGAATTTTTTAAACAAAAATGTCACCAACTCTCTGTTTTACATTAGACAATTGCAAGATCTGTGTTCTGTCACCAATAGCTATCACTCCATGTTTTTCTTACATCACTGTAACATTTATCTTTTGACCAGATTTAGAACTGCGTTCTCATGATTTAGTGCCAAATTACCAGATGGTGATGAATTTCTTAAAAAATAAAACCATAAGATCTTAGGCATGTCTTGGCTCACTCAAAAACCTGTTTCCATGAACCCAGACGTGTTCATCTCCCAATGACTTTCATTACCAAGTTTCTAAGTAATGCATCCCAGATGAGGGCTTATAGACAATTGATGTCTGTTGGGTGTTCAAAAAGTATACAGAGCTTGTAACATTTTCTGAAAAAGTTCATAAGCAGGAAAAGCATTTCACACAGAGGAGGTTCTGTGCTTTTTTAAAACAAAAAGGGGGCTGCAGTGTTGAGTTTTGATCAACCCCAGTATTTGTGCTTGAAGCCTCCAGATATCCCAGAAGTTCTCTGTTGGGTGGGTTGCCCATGATGGAAGGTGGTATGGTCAATTCCACCATGGCATTCATAAACAAATCCCAGATTTTAGGTTTGCATCTGCTAGGAACAGAATGTTCCGGAATGGCAAATTAAGTTAAACGTGCTAGAATCTCTAACAACTAAGACTTTGTACATAAAAGCCTCTTTATTATTCCATGAAAACAAACATTTTTTATCCTGGCTTAACTTAATTAGCAAACATCTACATTTTCCCTCATAATGCTTCTTCGTACCATCTAATACCTCTGAGCAAGAAAGTCAGAATTCATTTGTGTTTGGGTTTTTTTTGTTTTGTTTCTGGGGGCTTGGCAGTCAAATTCTGCCTGTTCTGGTAGAAATAGACTTGTTTTCCCTTCTTCCAAATCAAAGTGGAAACAGCCTTGACAGGCAGATTAGACCTTTAATGAGAAAAGTATTCTCATGGTCATAGCAGCCTGCTGTGCTCTGCATAACATTTGTTAAATTAAGGGGAAAAAGCTTTTGCAGGGGTGGAGCCAAGGTGGATCAATTGGTGACTGCTTTTGAGTGACTAATAGTAGGACTGGAAGAAGGACTCAGTGGAGGGGTATTTGAATCAGCAAGCCTTTGAAAAGCATTTTGACAATGAATATCCGTAATGTGGTTTTCTGTAATGCACCATTGCTTTTGAGCATGCTAATATGACCCTTGTCATGATGGCTGCATGCACGTTCGTTTTACTCTGTACATACACAGATTATCACTGTCTGTGTATGAATTTCACCACCTAGGACACAAATCAAGATTCATTTTCTTTTCTTAAATGGCTCTACAAACATTTCTGTGTTCTGCAAGGGACACGATGATGAAGAGCACGTTGTAAAATGGGGGTTTCCCTGCTGGGTGTATGTCTTGCTATCATTGTGAAACAGTCCATAGGGGCAGAGTGGCAGTTCTGTGTGGGCCGCTGGGGGAGGAGCTCATGGATGTGTTCCACATGCACTGTAGTCGGGCGCCTCCGCATGTCTGTTTGCTCTATTTAGTGATCTGCTTCTGTCCCTGTTTCCTCTCCTCATGACCCATTCTCAGTTTTCATTGATAGCCTCTCTCCAAGCCATGGGCTTGCTATCAGCAACATCAGATTATTGTAACACCTCCCCAAACATGGCTTCCTTACTCCTGCTGTTTCACCCCCTTCTCAGACACAGCTGCACGGTGGCTGTGCAGGAGGAGACCCTCAAAGGCACATCTGCAGATGCTAAAGAAAACATAGATGTAGGCACGGTTGTGAGTGCAGGCACGACATTGATTCAGGAGTGTTAGTTACATGACTTGCGTGCTTTCCCTTGGCAGGCACACAGCATGGTGAGAGGCCTAACTGTGGTGAGTTTGATCTGGCAGAGAAGGGGCAAGATGGGGCAAAGTGGTGGGGTTTCAGAGAGAAATCGTTGCAATCACCTCGGGACACTATCCTGAACACTGGCACCATTTCCCACAAGCAGGGGTGATAAAAGCTGATATCTCATTCCTGAGGGTAGCTGAGGATGCCAGGGTACAGCCCCTGCATGCATGTGGCCACAGACAGATCCTGACACCCCTTGTCTGTGCTGCTTGGGTGCCTGCAAAAGAAATTGTCAACTGGTGTAGCAAAGTTTCCTACCAACGGGGAAGAAACAAGGCAGCTTTTCCAAGGAAACTATGCAAGAGGATTGCGAAATATCTCATTGGAAACAACGAGTAGTCCTGTGGCACTTCAGGGCATGTCTATACTGCACGTGTATTTTGAAATAAGCTATTCCGGAATAGTTATTCTGAAATAGCTTATTTCAAAATAGCATGTCTACACTGCAGGGAAACCTCAAAATTAGCCCGAAACAGGCTTTCCTAATGTAGACATGCCATCTCGATTTAAAGCCCCAAGAGGCACTGGGAAAGATAACTTAGAAAAGCCCAGGCGAGGGGCTGTTTTGAAATAGCAGAAGTGGAGCATCTACACACGGCTTATTTCAAAATAGCTATTTCAGAATAGACGTTATTCCTCGTAGAATGAGGTTTACAGATTTTGGAATAAGCCGAAATAATGTATTTAGAAATTATTTCGAAATAATGGAATAGCTGTGTAGATGCTTGCATTGTTATTCTGAAATAACGCTAGTTATCTCGAAATAATGGTGCAGTGTAGATGCACTCTCAAAGATTAACACAAATATATGTAGTATCATGAGCTTTCGTGGGCAAAACCCATTTCTTCAGATGAGCTGGAAGGTGGACTGGCAATAACAGGAACCCAGAATTTATAACAGAAAAAGAAGGGAAGATAAAAAAAATTTACCTGTCCATTGTAGGATTGGTGCTAATGAGGCTAATCAAGTGGGCTGGAGGTGTCCCATTGTGACAGCATGTCGGGGAGCCCCGATCCTGCACCCCCATCCGCAGCCAGATGTGACTCTCAGGCAGCTAGCAGAGTAGAAGGTTTATCAGTTCACAAAGACATAGCATAGCTTAGGGTTGATGTTACCACAGGAGAAAGGGCAGCCAGCCTTATTCCTCTCAGGATAAAGGGGTTCACAGGCCCCTGAAGCCCCCTGGCTGGACTTAGTCGGCTCTCCTCATGCTTCCCCCAGCCAAGACTGACCCAGCTCCCAGCTCCCAGGCCCTGCCCCCAAGCCAGGTGGCCGTCTCTGCCTACCTTCCTTGTCTCTCCCTCTGAGAAGAGCTGTGTTAACTGCTCAGTCTCGGACTTAGGTGTCTGGACTAATACACACGTGGAGGGAGTCATTGGGAATCGCACATCGCAGCACAGCCAGATGGGAACACCCGGTTACAAAGCAGACAGCACCCCCACTACGTCACACCCATACTTAGCTTTTAATGTAAATTAGATGTGAAATGCACAGAAGGCTGGCTTTATAATGCAACATCCAATCAGTGTCTTTGTTCAAGCCTAGGGAAATAATGTCAAATTCTCATATGAAGGTCAATTCCACACACTCTCTGTAAATGGCTTGTGAAATTCCTTTGTAGAATGGCTACTTTTAAATCCTCTCCCTGCCAGGCATGTTAAAATGTTCCCCAACAAGTTTACCCGGGTTACCATTTCTGATGTCTGACTCGGGTCCTCTTAGCCTTTGTCACTGAGACTGTCCAGTTTACAAGGCAGAGGGGCATTGCTGGCATTTAATGGCACATGTCACATTAGAGGATGTGCACTTGTATGAGCCCCTGGAGTGGTGGCTGATGTGGTTAGGCCCTGCGATGGGGTCGCTTGTGTAGATGTGTGGACAGAGTTGGCAACAGAGTTTATTGCAGGGGGAGGTTCCTGGGTGAGTGTGTCTGAGGTGTGATGTGTGGCTGCTGGAAAGAATTTGCTTCAAGTTAGGGGTTGTCTGTAGGACTGGCCTGTCTCCCAAGACCTGTGAGAGTGAGGGATCGTTGTCCAGGATAGATTGTAGATCAGGGGTGGGAAACCTTTTTTGGGTCGGAGGCCACTGACCCACAGAAAAATCAATCGGGGGCTGCAAACAAGTTGGAAGCCAACCCCTCCCCCAAACAAAACAAAAAAAAACCCTCACTGTGGCCCCGACTGAGGAAAAAGACCCTCCCCCCCGGTCCCCTCATACACCTGAGCCTACGGGAGCCCAGGCTAGTAGTTTTGTGTGCTCCAGCTCGGCAAGGGGGGAGTGGGGAGGTGTGTGTGTGGGGGGGGGGGGAGGGGTTGGAGCACCAGCATGGGCTACCCAATGCTTGGGGGGAGCCCTGAGCCTCAGGGGCCAGATCCAGACTAGCCAGGGGCCGCATCCAGCTCCCAGGCCTGAGGTTCCCCACCCTTGTTGTAGATGGTCAGTGATTCATTGGAAGGGTTTAAAGTGGGAGCTGTAGGGGATGACTAGTGGTGTTCAGACAAGTCACCTGTTGCCAGCTCTGTCCACACATCTATGCAAGTGAGGCCATCACAGGACTGTAGTAATAATATCACGCCGACTCAGCGTTTGGTCCTTTATGTTTTGTTCCAATCCTGGAGATGTAGGTGCCCAACAGCCACAAAGGGTCCTAATATTCCATGTATGGAGAGCAAACCAGGCAAAGATTGACAGGATCTAAGAACGGCCCAACTCCTACAGGAATACTGAGCCTTGGTTTTTAATAAGGAGTGTGATGGGGTATGATCTCAGAAGTCTCCTTGGGACTGGTCCCCAGTGTGCTGATCACGCCACTGACGACCCTCTTCTTGCTCTCTGGGGCTCCCCAACACCCTATCCCCCAGCCAGATCCTCTGTCTCCCCCAGTCAATTCATAGAGTTGGGGTTACCCTCCCTGCCCACAGAGCGATGTAAACAATGAACCGTGTCAACTCGGGGAGGACTTGGTTCTAAGCGTTCAGCACCCAGGAAACCAACTGGGGACAACCCCCCTGCCAAACTTTTACTCAGGGAAAGCTAATAAAGTTAGGTCTGCGCTTCTAATCAATGAAAGAGAGATCTGGACAGTGGTTACCAGACATGTACAATGAAAACGTTAAATGTTTTCTCAGACGGAAGGCCAGCAGGGACAGTCTTCTCCTGTTGCATCTGGTGGGGGGAGCGTGGAGCTTGTGGATTTAAAGGCACAACGACTTTTTTTTTGCTCAACATCTTTGGGGTCCCCTGGTTTTTTTCTGTTCTTTTTTTTTGCTTAATCAATTTTTTCCCCCACCATGTTCAGGATTTTTTATGAAAATATCTGACAACCCTAGTTAAATTGGAGGTGATGGGCAATAATATAAGAATTGAACGGTGGGCTAAAGGGGAGACCACAGTGTTTAATTCTGAAAAGTGAAGTGTCAAGCTAAAAGGAGTTTTCTAGTGGAGTTCTTCTGGGATTGATCTTGGGACCAGTCTTATTTAACATTTTTATTAATGATGTTGGCACAAAAAGAGGGGGTCTGATAATAAAATCTGTTGGGAGGTGTTGCTAATATGGAAGAGGACCAGAATATCATACAAACATATATGGATGACCTTGAAAACTGGAGTAATAGAAATGGGATTAAATTTAACAGTGCAAAGCGCAAGGCCATGCATTTAGGGACTAACAATACAATTTTTTGCTACAAGTTCGGGATGTGTTAATTGGAAATGACAGAAGAGAAGAAAAACCTGGGTCTGTTGGTTAATTACAGGATGACTGTGAGCCACCAATTTAATGTGGTTGTGAAAAAGACTAATGCAGTCCTAGCTGAAACAAAAGACAGGACTATGCAGCAGCTAGACCAGACTAACACGGCTGCATCTCTATCATTATAGTTAATGCAGCCCGAGGAGTTATCATGTGAAGTATTGTCTTTAGAGACTGGGAAATGTTATTGCTAATATACAAAGCAGTGGTGTGACCACATCTGGAAAATGGTGTGCAGTTCTGGTCTTGATAGTTTAAGAAAGATGAATTTAAATTGGAACAGCTGCAGAGAAGGTCTACTAAGAGGATAAGAGGAACGGAGAACCTACCCTACAAGAGAAGAGCTAACGAATTTGACCGGCATACCTAAAAAAAGGAAGACTGAGGGGAGATATGATTGCTCCCAGTAAATTCATCAAATAGATAAACAACAGGGTAGCAGAAGAGTTATTTAGGTTAAGTTAATTGAGTTAAGGACCCAAGCAACACTGGGTAAACATTCTAGTGATTTTAATATTTTGTTTTAGGGCACTGAAAAAAATGTTGGCACAGGGCCAAGAAAATCTCTCTGTTACTTCCCTGGAAACTCACCCATTCCTCTTTTACAATTAAATTTTGAGATATACCAGCCATCCAGTTTTTAACTTATTTAATATGCATCATATTAATTTTGTATTATTCTAGCTTCTTCATCAAAATATTGTGCAGATCCAATTAAAACCTCTCTCAGAAATCTAAGTATACTACGTTAAC
This sequence comes from Pelodiscus sinensis, assembly GCF_049634645.1. Lineage (NCBI taxonomy): Eukaryota > Metazoa > Chordata > Testudines > Trionychidae > Pelodiscus > Pelodiscus sinensis. The sequence goes on along the minus strand of NC_134728.1, from coordinate 35,345,377 downwards.
ACTATTATTTTTATTAACCAAATATGTAATCTCATGAAAAAAGATGCCAACTTAGTTTGACAATATCTGTCTTCCATAAATCCATGTAGATTGGTCATAATTATATAATAATCGTATTACCCTCTTTGACTTGAGTCCTGTGGCACCTTATAGACTAACTGAAGTGTAGGAGCATAAGCTTTCGTGGGCAAAGACCCACTTCGTCAGATGCATGTAGTGGAAAACATTCCACTCCTCATCACTTTTGCAGATTCAGACTAACACGGCTACCCCTCTGATACTTGACACCCTCTTTGACTTGTTATTGAGTAAGTCCCGTATCAGGTATTTCATTATGTTGCCCAGAATGGAAGCCAGGCTGACAGGCCTGTAACAACTCAGTTATCCCAGTTACCCTCAGAATATTGGCGCGATATTTCTTCTTTTCTTCTAAAATTGTCACAGTGTCTCAGGATTTCCTGGAAATCAGCTTTCTTGGTACAGAGAGATCCTTGGTCAGTTTTTTAAAAACTCATTGGAGCCAGTTATCTGGACTTGCTGATTTCAATTATGAAGACATGGAAATGTTTTGTTTTGAAATTTTTGAAGTGAAAAATATAGGGTGGGGTTCTGTGGAGCGTTTGTTTGGAAATACCCTTCTCACTTCATTCTTGCAGCGTTAAAAGTCCTCAAAAAAGAACAGAAATCTTTCATTTTGGGCTGAACAAAATGTTTAGCTTGCCCCACAATGAGGGCTTTTTGGATTTGCTGAACATTTCAGAAAATGTTTTCAGGCTGACCCCAAACAATTTTTCTTTTGATTTTTTCCCCAGAATGGCCAGAAAACCAAATAAATCGGTTATTCACACATGTCTAATTAGGACAGCACTTTTCATGGCTCTTTTGTGAACCTTTTTGGCTGACGTTCAAAGAAGCAGTAGCAATGGACTTTGAAGGGCTCCTGATGATATCTAGGTATCACCCAGTGTTTGTGTGTAACTGAGTTCTGCACCTCTTTGGTTCTATGACTATTCAAGGTCAGTTTACAGATAACTGTAGCTGTACAATACTCAGTACTGCACATACTTACTTACTTACTGCCCGTTACGTCAATGGCGCATAGGACAGCAACAAAGTCCTTCCACTTCTGTCGGTCGCAGGCCAAAGCGCCTATTGTTCCCCAAGTGTGATGATGGTCTTTTAATTCTTGTTCTACCGTTCGGCGCCAGGTTGTTTTTGGTCTTCCTCTCCTTCTCTTCCCATCTGGTTTCCAGTGGAGTGCAATTTTCGTAATAGATCCGTCTTCTCTTCGTAACACATGACCTATCCATCGCCAGCATCTTTTCATAATTATAGTGGCCATGTCTTCTTGTTTACACTGAGAGAGTAGGTCTTTGTTGGAAATTTTATTTGGCCAAAATATCCTGATTATTCTTCTAAGATTCTTGGTATGGAATGTAGACAATTTAGTAAGGTCTCGTTGTATCATGCGCCAACATTCTGCTCCATAGAGAAGCACTGGGAGAACACAGCTGTTATATAGTTTCAGCTTGGTGCGCACACTGTACTTTGAGGATTTCCAGATGTTATTCATACCGATAAAGGCATTTCGTGCTTTACTCAGTCTATTCTGAATGTCTTGCTTACTTCCACCATCTGGGGTGATGATACTACCCAAATATACAAATCTATCAGTAAAAGGAAGATCGTTGTTATTGATCTTGATGGGGGTTTGTATTGTAGTGTTCAGAGTCATGACTTCTGACTTCTTCTGGTTTATCTTAAGGCCAACTTGTGAACTATACTTATTTAATTTATCTGTTTTATCTTGCATATGCCGATGAGTGTGAGAGAGAAGTGCCAAGTCATCGGCAAAATCCAGATCTTCAAGTGTAGAGAAAAGCGTCCATCTAATGCCGGTATGCCCCTCCTCAGTCGTACATCGCATCACCCAGTCAATAACAAGATTGAAGATTAACAAGTACTGCACGTGCAATTGGCTAATTGTAGATGCAAATTATCAGACTTACCCATTTGTGCATGTAATTACCAAATCAGTTGTGGTCATTGCAAAGCAGGCACCCAATCTGGAGCCAGACCTGTTAAAAATCTGGTCTTCGCTTGTATTTAGTTTGGCGTAAAATCGGTAACGTTTTTAGTAACTAATAGATCCTACACATAACTAGCTCCTGCCATTCATCTCAAAAGATTCCAGACCACTTCAAAAAGCTTCCAGATCCTACGCACTGAAATCACGTCACCCAGCGGTGAAGTAGGGGAATGAAATGGCATCAAAGGTCACTGCTGACAACAGGAAATGAGCAGGAATCCCGATTGTTCCACGTCCCCCTCATGGGCATACTATGAGCACAGCTATGCTTCATCCAGAATGGCCAGCATAAATCTGTTTGCAGAAACCGTGTGTTAAAACTGGGTTTAAAAATATTTCCCTCTCCTAAGACCAAGCATGTTGTCCTTATCTCAGGCCAGGTCTACATTAGGGGGCAAATTTGAACTAAATTTCGCAACTGCAGCTATGTGAATAGCGTAGCTGGAGTTGTCGTACCTTAGTTCGACTTACCGAAGCAACCTCACTGTGGAGGGTGGACGGGAGAAACTCTCCCACTGACTTCCCTTACTCCTCACAACCTGGTGGAGTATCAGAGTTGACAGGAGCCTGATCAGTGGTTGATTTAGCACGCCCTTACTAGACCCACTAAATTGATCCCCGGGAGATCAATCTCTGTAGCATTGTTCTCTCAGTAAGTGAAGACAAGGCCTCAGTTATGAAAGAGCTGCTCATCTCTAGTACAAAGTTAATGTGAATTGTATCTCACGTGTGGCCCCTAACTTGAGTTCCATCGACACACAAAAGCCCTTAACTTGAGCTAAGGTGGTAGTAGCTTTACGTTGAATTACGTTGAATTAGCTGAGGGACGGTATAAATTAAAATGTGAGTTTGCACAGCTCATCAACTACTATCATGACTGCTATAGTGTGGACATGGGACCACTCAAATGGCGCTAGTCCTCCAGTAGCTCCCCATCCTATCCCCTCACGCTCAGAAAGGTCAGGGAAGTTCTCCCACAATTCATTGAGAAAGAATTCATGTTTCCATTAGGTACCTTCATAAACTGCACACGTTCTCCAGCAAAGCCAAAGGAGATATGTAGGATTTTTGGTATTTATAGTGGGAAAAATAATGTAGGAATCTGATTTGAGCCCATCTTTCAGAAAAAGAACAAGTAAATTACACAGACAGATAAATAAAGACTTGATCCTAGCAACACACCTATTAGAAGAGGTGACCCTTTAACACATGTGCTTGCCATTAGTTTAAATTATATGTCGAGAAAATAAAAAAGAAAACATCCAATTAGAAAGAATCCACTTTCTTGCCTCTAAACATCCTAAATAGGCCACTGATGGATCCCAAATGTTCAATTAAATGCACACGTTTTCTTTGGAAAAATTAGTAAACATTAAAGAAAATGAAAGATATTCACGTTCAAAAGGGGCAAAGTGAAATAATTTCAATTCTCTTTTTTCTCTTGGTACCTTTCACCCTCCTCCTCGATTGTCTGTCTCCTATTTACTCTGACAAAATGTCGAAGGGCAGAAGTCTTGGTTATTTTCTTTAGTAGTAGTTCTGAAGTAACAGTTCTGGAATCTGAGTCATTTTAGAGGATCAGTTTCACCCAGATGAAATTCCAAAATGCTCAGATCACAGAAACGCCAATTTAAAAGTAAACACATGACAGAGAAATAACTTGTGAAGTGGGGAGGAAGAGGTGTTACTGATTCTTGCAATATACAGACTTGCAATATCACAAAACTAAGTGATTGGGCAACAAAATGGCAAATGGAATTTAATGTTGATAATGCAAAGTCACGCATTTTGGAAAATATAATCCCAAACTATAGAAACAATATGACAAGGACAAATTTAGCTACAACTACTCAAGAGAAAGATCGTGGAGTCATTGTGGATAGTTCTCTGAAAATATCCACTCAGTGTGCAGCGGCAGTAAAAAAACCAACAACAACAACAACAACCACATAGAACGCTAGGAATCATTAAAAAAGGGATAGAGAATAAGGCAGAGAATATTTTATTGCCTCTGTATAAAACCATGGTACACCAACATCCTGAATACTGTGTACAGATGTGATCGCCTCATCTCAAAAAGAGATATTTTGGCATTGGAAAAGGTTCAGAAAAGAGCAACAAAAATGATTAGGGGTTTGGAACAGGTCCCATATGAAGAGAGATTAAAAAGACTGGAACTTTTCAGCTTAGAAAAGAGGTGACTGAGGGGGGTATGATAGAGATTTATAAAATCATGAGTGGTGTGGAAAAATGAATAAGGAAAAGTTATTTACTTGTTCCCATAACATAAGAACTAGGGGTCACCAAATGAAATTAATAGGTAGCAGGCTTAAAACAAACAAAAGGAAGTTTTTCTTCATGCAGCACACAGTCAACCTGTGGAACTCCTTGCCAGAGGATGTTGTGAAGACCAGGACTTTAACAGGGTTCAAAAAAGAACTAGATACATTCATGGAGATTAGGTCCATCAATGTTTATTAGCCAGGATGAGTAAGAGTGGTGTCTCTAGTCTCTGTTTGTCAGAGGCTGGGAATGGGTGACAGGAGAGGGATCACTTGATGATTACCTGTTGTGTTCCCTCCCTCTGAGGCATCTGGCATTGGCTAGTGTTAGAAGACAGGATACTGGGCTAGATGGACCTTTGGTCTGACCCAGTATAGCCGTTCTTATGGGGTTTTTCTCTGGAAATAACCAGAGTATCTCAGCTTTAATTAAAACAAAAAATAAGGGTACAGCGCTCTTAGTTGCAGATAAAGTTTGAAAATATAACCTCTAAAGACTCAAAAAAATTAAAGGCAAAGAAAACATTAAACTAACACTTATAATTTGTAAGCCAATCTCATGATTTTTGGCAGCCTGACTCATGATTTGTGAACATGTGGGGTTGATGGTACTAAAGCAAGTAAGGAGGATTTTGGAAGGCTTCAGAACTTGATCCAAAGGCCAGTGGAGTCAACTGGAATCTTTCCAGTAACTTGAAAGGACTTTAGATGAAGCCCTTCATTCCTACATATGATTAGTAAAGCTTAAAGAAATCTGCCCAGGCGTTATTCTTCGTACAACGAGGTTTACAGAAGTTGGAATAAGCCGGCCGTTATTTTGAAATTATGTTGAAATAATGGAATTGCTTTGTAGACGCTCACATAGTTTATTTCGGAATAACGGCCATTATTCTGAAATTACTTTGTGGTGTAGACACACCCTGAATAAATATTTCCCTTCACTGGATGCCTGAAGGATGATGGAAACGTGGGAGGCCCAAGACAACATGGCGGAGTACTGTTGAGGCAGATATGAAGAGAATGAACTACAACTGGGACACACTGGAGAAAATGGCCAAAAACGAACAAAAATGGAGAACCTTCATTGCTGCCTTACATGTCAGAGGGCATAACAGGCATTAACTAACTTTCCTATATTCACTGGAGAGAGCTTTCACACCAGAGGATTTGGAACAGGTGCACCTGTGATGGAAGGGATTTTCCCTGATAAATATCTGGGTTAGCCTGTTCTTGGTTGGAGCTTGGTTACATGTACTTTTTGCTGAAAAAAGTATCTTTTCCATGAAACATTTTTTCATTTACATGAATAAAAAAAAAATGTTTACTTGGCAATGTTTTGCCAGACTCTAGCAGACTTTATGATCAGCATGAGTATCACATCTCTTGCCCCACTAACAATAGGGATAGTTCAGTGGTTTAAGCATTGGCTTGCTAAACCTAGGGTTGTGAGTTCAATCCTTGCAGAGGCCATTTGGGACAAACATTTGTCAGGGATGGTACTTGGTCCTGCTATGAAGGCAGGGGACTGGACTTGATGACCTTTCAAGGTCACTTCCAGTTCTAGAAGATAGGCAATCTCCATAAATTAAACATTACAGGTCCATGGTTGCTCATCCTAATCCCATTATTTGCAAAGCCTTCATCTTTCCAACAATAAACTCATGTTCCAAGCATCCAGATTTTAAAGAAGCAAACATTCAAAACAGTGTACACATTCATGACACAAATATTCACATGTAACATGTTTCTATAATTATTGTTCGGAGTCAGAAGTGGAAAATGAATCAAAAGGTTCAGAATTAGTTTCTGTTGACGTGCAAAACTTTTCCTGTTTATCCCCAGCAACACAGACTGTATCTATAAAGTTGAAACTCTCATCACTGGGGAAAGACACATTTTTCTATTAAAAAGAGGAACACATGAGTGGAATTTTCATCCTGTTTCCCAAGCTGGTGCATCTTTCTGGTTCAGATCACTTGCTTTCAGTGCAAGACGTATCAGGATTCCCCTTCCTTTCTCTCAACACTTTCATTTTTACAAAACACACATTTTTCATATGATACAGTTTGCAGCCACCAAACAAGTCCTCTCCTCATTGTGATCAGTGTCATGCTGACTTCAACTGAGATTAATCTGGGTTTGCACTTAACAGAATTCTAGCATGGTTTCCCAAACTGGGTCCAGCAAGAATTTGTTTTGTGAAGTGCGCTAATGTTATAGATCGGGGCAGAGAACCTTTTTTTGGGTTGGGTTAGCCTATAACCCCCAGAAAAATCAGAAAAATAAACTTGAAGAGAAAGACACTCCCCATATCCCACTTGTGCGCCAGAGCTTGGGGGGGGGGCAGTGGAGAGTGGACCAGTATGGGCTCTCCAATTCTGGGGGGAGCCCTGAACCTCCAGGGTCAGATCCAGGCAAGCCAGGAGCCTCATCCGGCCCCCAGGCCTTATATTCCCCACCCCTGTTGTAGATGATATTGCTACACTAAGCAACATTTTGTAACCCAGCTCATCTCCATAAAATCCTTGTCTGTAGATGGCTACAATTCTGTTAGTTGCAATGACATTTGTCAGAGAGGGTCTGATTTCTGATCTGAGTGTGGACTGATCTCAATGCAATGTGTAACTTAACAGTTTAAAACCCAGATGCTGCAAATATTTATGCACGTTGCTTGGTTGGACTATTCGGAGTGCACAACACTAAGCATGTGTAGAAGGCTTTTCAGGGTCAGAAACTGTGTTAATGTCATTTTGATTTCGAGGCTAACTCCTGCACCTAGATCTGTGCAGACACATCTCTGCAACAATGCAAAACCGTCTTCAGTGGGGCTTCACCTGAAAGGAGCCTGTTACAGGATCAGGACCAATATACTTGTATTTCATCCATCATTCATGAATTAAGCCTCACAACACCCTGTGAGGTGGAGAGGGTAAATATTTCACCCATTTTACTCATGGGATTGAATTGATATGCCTGAGGACGACTCAGTGAAATTTGATATTAACCTCTTCCTTTTCACTGCCACCTTTTGGAATATTCCTTAAGGATGGATCTTGTGCCCAGAGGACGCCGGCAGCTTTCAATAAGCTGTGATGAAATTTGCCTTGCTCACAAACAGAAGTTGGGCCAATAGATAATACTTTCTCACCCATCTTGTCTCTCTAATATCCTTGATCGACATAGCAACAACAGCAGCGAATTTCAAGTTATTTAGGGCAGTGTCTCTCAAACTGTGCTCCACGGAGCCCCAGGGCTCCACGAGACATCTCCAGGGGCTCCACGAGGTTGACAAACTGGAAACGTCGATAGGCACAACACATACAATCAGTGGACCACTGGGGCTCCGCATACATTTTTACGTATGTAAAGGGCTCCAGAGCCCAGAAAGTTGGAGCACTGCTGATATAGGGCATCAGACTCTTCCAGAGAAAGGGATTTCACAAGAGATTCTGTTTCTAAAAACACTAGCGTACCTATAAGAGGCAGAGTATGAAGTACAAATCAATGGTGGTTATATGTTAGTTTCTCAGGTGCGGCAGGGCCATTTGTTGTTTTTAAAGTTATACCAGAGATTAATGCCATGAATTACCAGGCACACTCAGATAAGGTTCATAACTTTTGTCTGATAAAAGGATCTCTTTGAATTAGATATGTGTTCAAGCTATCTGCTTAGATGAATCTCACTTGAACTGAGATTTATGTAATTGTTACACATCAAAGCTAAAATAGTTTTGTGTATTAGCGTAAAAGAAACAACCTACATCTCAGAAGCTCTAAGTTACGAACAGTTTCAAAGTATTGGATCCTTTTCATCCTATAAGCAGAAACAGCCCCAAAGGAAAGATAAAGTTGTTTTAAAACGTTTGAAATATAGAAGGGGCACTGTTAACATTGTTTAGTGTCTTCATAGTCAGTTCTCTGTTGTGTTATTATTCAGAGTACACTAAGCCCAAATTTTTCATTTCATATCCAGAGTTTGTTATTCTTATGCAAAGTTATTCCAGTCTATGCTGAAATGCTCTTTCCAAGTTGCATGATATAACATGTGTTAAGTTCTAAATTGGTATAAGCAATTCTCATCTGAGCATAAGGAAAAAAGAGTGTCAACATTTCACTCAATTTAGAGTTTGGAATTGTTTTCGTAGGGTGCTATCCCTACATTTTCAATACAAAATTAAATCCCGAAAATGATACAACATTTGGAGTGAGTATATCAAAATGCAACTGCTAGCATTAATGCCACACAAAATGTCAAAGGGAAATAAGAATGAAAACTATATAAGAACATATATTATAATGCTCACATTTAAGAATTATAGAACTGGCAAAAATGTATTTGAGAAATGCACGCAATTTTTCAACTTTTACACCAAAGAACAAAAATGTGTAGTTCATTGAAGTAATTATGGATTCTGTGTCCTTACCATGAAGAATAGTGAAATATGAAACTGCCCTGGTCTGGAGTATCATAAAGTAGGAACAGAAATGATATCTTGTTCAGTGGATTAAATATTATGCAATCATGTCTGAAGTTTATTTTACGTTTGTAAAATACAATTAGTCAAAGCTCTTATGTGAAATATGAAGGAAAGAAAAGAAAAAAATATTCACCCAAAGATATATGAACAGATCTCTTAATAGATTGTATCTGAGTTGGGAAAGCCCCCAAAAAGTGCATTTTAAAGTCTGTTTGAAATATTTAGTTATGTTTTTAATTAGGTTAATTTTTATGATTAAAGGCTTTTGAAACGATAGCTGTTGTTAGAGCTCCATTTCACTAGCTCAAGCCTTTCCTTAATTCTGAAGAATTCTTATTTACTGTCAGGCAATCTTTGTCAGCATGTAAAACAGAGTAAAAAAAACATATAAAGTTTGATGTAAACATAAATCCGAATATAAATGCCTTCTAATCATTTGTTTAAGTCAGTCTGAAGTCTTTAAGTGGTTTCATATACCCAGCATGTATTCTCAGGCTTTGCTTAATAGGTAAAAAAATATCAAATTGGTTTTTAGAATAATGTTCTGGAGCACTGTCTTGAATCACAAATTACCCTTAATACAAGACTCTATATAACTCAACATGAATATAATCAAGCGATGCCGGGCATGGATTAGACATTTAGGCATTGATTAGGAAGCAACTTGTAACGTGGCCCATATTTTTATCAGTTTTACACTTAAAAGACATGTAGCTCTGAGATATATTTTCACAGTGTGAAACCAGTGCAGTCATCAATGTGTTATTTTACTTGTGCTTCTCTCTGTATAGGGTGTGCGAGCACATGTCTGCATCCTGGAAAATGAAAGCAAGTCTCCCTACAAGCCACTCACGAGAGTCCTGTGGAGATGGAGATAGTGCTGGAAATAGCAGTGTTGGGGGTGCGTCTGCACTTTCCGACTTGAAGTGGTTTCATTATGTACAGGACTTACAGTCTGGTTCAGTGGCTCTCAGTTCCCCATTATGCAGATTATCTTTGCACCCCGCGATATGGATATACAGAAATAGAACTTTGCTAATCTGCTCTTTTATCATCTAAACTTGGCCGGTGTCTCTCCATTGCACGGTAAATGGTTATTAGCCGAGTGCTTTAAGGAAGTCTCACTTCTAAGACGCTAATTATTTTTCATAAAATACGTGACCTTACATTTATTAGTCCTTCATAAAATATTATCAGGAATGTGTATCAAAGCAACAATCCAGTGTTCATTTAAGGACAGGTTAGAATTTTTTAAAATGCGTCTATGATCCCATTTTCTCCTCTATTTTATGCTAGAGGCAACTTTAAAGAAGTGTGTGGTTTGTTCCTATACCTAAATTTCACTTTCATATTTGTTAGTCGTGTTATTAGGCGTGTTTATTCCATGACTAAGATGATTTTTATTTTCATTCATGTCTACACATATTAAAAAAACAGGCCTTTGGGGCCCACTTTCCATATGGGAAAAGTTTCTGCTTCTTTGAACAATGAAGAAATATTGATAGCAATATTAATAATTGTATATGCAAACAGTATACATTGCGCTTTATTTTCAAAACACTTTTCCAGCTTTTTCTCACAAGCTGTCACAACACTGCTATGACCAGAGTTACCAACAGTCCCGTGTGACAAGGGACGTCCCTTGTTGCCTTGTCTCTGTACAATTGATCGGGTTGCTGAGTGTTGCAAAAGGCAGCAAGAAATGCTCCTGGGAAATGCAGGTGAATACGGCTTATTCTTATTTACTATTATCATCATCAATAATAACCTCAAGCAGAGGGGTACTAAGAAAACAGCCTCTTATTTTTGAAATACAGTGTTGGCAAACCTATCTGTGATTAAGGTCGTTATTGTGAAATGCTTAAACAACTTCTAAAAAGAATCACAATCAAGGCTAATTTTTTTCATCCAATTTGTTTAATTAAAAATATTCCCGCAGGTGCTTTTTTAATGCAGAAAAAAGCTCTGCATGTGTTTGGTTAATTAAAAACCAAACACACAATACTCCCCCGCTCCACATGCACTAATCAAGCTAAAGAAAAAAAGTGTAAAAGAGATTATCTTTTAAAAATGCAAATAGATTAAAAAGACAATGAAAAGGAGCAAGCATTTCAATTAAAGTTAAAACATGCCGAGGCTTAGTAATGATCCTGTATTCTTTTTACTCCCATTTCAATCCACTGCAGTTCTATATATGTTCCTATCATTTTAATAGTAAAAGAGGTATTTTAACATGTCTGTGAATTGTGTTGTGTTCTAATTTCTTGTATAGACACTTAAACATAAAAGCATGGTGTATTATTTTCAAAAACAATGTCCAGTAAAGATATTCCTTACAAAGAAAGAAATTAACTATGTTCCAAATGCTCAAACGCTTTTGTGTGTATGCACAAACAAGATATATTTCTACTGATCTTATACTCTAAAACCACTACTGTATTGTAAAAATAGAATTTCTTTCACCAAATTGTAAAGAAACAAAAATAATTCTTCTTCATAGAAAATGATGGTCATTGATATTTTAAAAATCCCTCTTAAATTTTTTCAGCTTGAAGCCAAATGTAGTGGCATGATTTCTTGAATATATAAAGACATTTTACTTGCCATATTAGTCTAATACATTTTTGTCCGTGTCTTTTCATTTCTAAAAACCATAGCAATCTGCAACAAAACAAATGCTACTTTTAAACCATTATTAATTATACATAATCTCAGCAATGACAGCTCAAATTATTAGTTAGCAAAGCTTATCTTGCTATTATCTGTACTGTTCCTTTCACTATGCTACTTAAACTAGTCTCCTATATATCTCACATATCAGGACTAACTATTTTCAATTAAATAGTTAGACAATTAGACAACCATTTCCAACTTATTTTATTTTCCTTTCCAATTGCAAATGTAAAAAGTAAAACAAATACACAGTCACTTATAACATTCAGAGAGCACAACATACTCTACAAGCTGTAATCTTACCAAGGGATATGGAAGGAAGGACATAGAGTTATCAAAGCAGGATGCGGACAGAGAAAGGAATGCTTAATAGTGGGGTAAGAGTATAGTTGACAAGCTCTGTTCCTACCTGAAAAGAAAGCGGCTCTATTTATCCTATCTTGAAAAGCCTCAGATTCTTGCTTGTGCAGCAGGATTTGCTTTACAACTTCTTACAGAGAAAAGTTGACAGAGCAATCTGGCACTACCGTCCAATTAAAGAAAGAATCAAACTTAATGTAGCGATGCAATGGCAAAGAAACACGGCCAGCACCTTGAATGCATCAGATCTCTCTCCACCCCCAACCAGAAATCCATCACTCCTATCCCCAAATCCAAATGCATTAGAGAAAGAAAAATGCCAGCCTCAGATCACACAAAAAGTTCTCTCTTCTCAAGATGCAAACTCCTTATAGTCACAGACTAAAGCATAGTTTAGTATCTCTTTCCTGGTTCTAATTTGTAGTGAAATTCACCAGTCCTGTTGATTAATTTCTGGTCCCTTGGAAATGAAGGTACAGTTTCTCTCACTGTATCGGGGGAGCAGACATCCTGTTTTCAAAGGGACAGACCCATAATTAAACCCTCCTGCAGGTGTCCTTTTTCTTTAAAATGGGCAAATTGTCCTGTATTGTCTGTCTTCTCTCATTCATAGAACACACAATCCTAGGGCTGCAAGAGACCTCAGGAGTCGAGTCCAGCCCCCTGCCCAACGCAGGACCAACCCAACTCAATCATCCTATCCGGGGCTTTGTCAAGTTGGGACTTCAAAACTTCTAGGGGTGGAAATTCCACCTCCCCACCACCCAGGGAACCCATCCCAGTGCTTCCTCACCTGCCTAGGGAAATAGTTTTTCTAATATCCAACCTGGACCTCCCCCACTGCCACTTGAGCCCATTGCTCCTTGTTCTGCCATCTGCCCCCACTGTGAACAGCCTCTCGCCAGCCTTTTTGCAACCCCCCTGCAGGCAGTTGAAGGCTGCTGTCAAATCCCCCCTCACTCTTCTCTGCTGCAGACTGAACAAGCCCCAATCCCTCATCCTCGCTATGCAGGTCTTGTGCTCCAGCCCCCTCTTCATTTTGGTTACCCTCCGCTGGACCCTCTGCAATGCGTCCACATCTCTTCTGGGGGGGGGGGGGGGCAGAACTGGACTCAATACTCCAGATGTGGCCTCACCAGTGCTGGGGGGTCCTGCTGCTGGGCGAACCCTTGTTTGGCAGCCACAAGGTTGGTGAGGGGCAGAGATGCAGCACATGTGGCTGTCTGCTCCCCCTGCGGTTTGTCAGCGCAGCCCCTGCTGCATCCTGGCTCTCAGGCAGCAGGCCCTGCCCACGATCAGTTTCCTGCCAGCACTGCTTGTGCGCTGCGAGTTGTGGAGGTTGGTGTGTGCGGGCAGGTGCCAGGTGGTGGATGGTTACACGTTGTGATGACTCCCTCCCACACTTTGTGAGATTGGCTCCTGAATATGCATAATTCAAACACAAAATGCCGGATGTAACCTGTCCATTGCAATGGCACACTCTGCTGGATCGGTATAGCCTCTTTCTGTGCATGTATCATTTACATAAGAACATAAGAACGGCCACACTGGCTCAGGCCAAAGGTCCATCCAGCCCAGTATTCTGACTGCCAAGAGTGGCCAATGCCAGGTACCCCAGAGGGGGTGGACCAAAGACAATGATCAAGAAATTTGTCTCCTGCCATCCTTCTCCAGCCTTTGACAAGCTGAGGCCAGGGCACCACTCCTTAACCCCTGGCTAATAGCCTTTTATGGACCTAACCTCCATGAATTTATCTAGCTCTTTTTAAAACTCTGTTATAGTCCTAGCCTTCACAGCCTCCTCTGGCAAGGAGTTCCACAGGTTGACTATGCGCTGTGTGAAGAAGAACTTTCTTTTATTAATTTTAAACCTGCTACCCATTAATTTCATTTGGTGTCCTCTAGTTCTTACATTATGGGAACAAGTAAATTACTTTTCTTTATTCACCCTTTCCACACCCCTCATGATTTTATAGACCTCTATCACATCCCCCCTCAGTCTCCTCTTTTCTAACTGAAAAGTCCCAGTCTCTTTAGCCTCTCCTCATATGGGAGCTGTTTCAAATCCCTAATCATTTTGGTTGCCCTTTTCTGAACCTTTCCTAATGGCAAAATATCTTTTTTGAGGTGAAGAGACCGCATCTGTACACAGTATTCAAGATGTAGGCATACTCTAGTTTTATATAGGGGCAGTAAGATATTCTTCGTCTTATTTTCTATCCCTTTTTAAATAATTCGTAGCATCCTGTTTGCTTTTTTGACTGCCGCTGCACACTGCGTTTTCAGACAACTATCCATGATAACTCCAAGATCTCTATCCTGATTAGTTGTAGCTAAATTAGCCCCCATGATATTGTATGTATAGTTGAGGTTATTTTTTCCAATGTGCATTACTTATAAAACATTTAATTTCATTTGCCATTTTGCTGCCCAATCATTCAGTTTGGTGAGATCTTTTTCGAAGTTCGTCACAGTCTACTTTGGTCTTGACTATCTTGAACAGTTTAGTATCATCTGCAGACTTTGCCACCTCACTGCTTTCCCCTTTCTCTAGATGGTTTATGAATAAGTTGAATAGGATTGGTCCTAGGACTGACCCTTGGGGAACACCACTAGTTACCCCTCTCCTAAATGTATTAACGAGAGCCATTACTGGTGCACAAGGCACCCTTAGACAGTGATCCCTTTCTGCCTGTGCTGTAGCTGGGGGACAGGAGGTGGCCGGGTTGTGTCGGTGGCCAGCAGCAGCCTGGAGGGGTTAGCAGCCGTTTGACGCTGTGTTGGCAGGAAGAGACCAGTTGCTTCCAGCCATGAGGGATGAAGGGGGGGAGAAGAGATGAGCTCTGCAGAGAGACAGGCAACATCATCCCTTTGTCCACCCTCCTACCCCGCAGCTGAAAGTAGTGTCCATCCCTCCCCTCCCTCCCAGGGCCAAAAGGCTGCTACTGGCCATGTTCTGGTGTGATAGGAGTCTGGGGGGAAGGGCATGTTCCCGCCTCTGGAAGACATGGCACCAGGAGAGGCCAGGTCTGTCCTGGGGGCCCAGCCAGGCACAAAGGGGGCAGGGTGCCAGGCAGGGAGGGTTGGGAACGCCTCCCCCTGTGTGAGAGAGCTGAGCAGAGAGGTGTGGGTGTCACCGTTCACTGTGTGTGCGTGTGTGTAAGGGAGGGCTTTGTGTGTCACTCCTCCCTGTGTGAAACCTACAGCCTTAAGACTAGGAGAGTAACTCAAACAATCCAGGCTTATCTGCCCTACCACCCGCCAGCTTTTTGTTTTATGGCACAATTATTCCTGCTGCCTTTGGGCCTGGCCTGCCGATGTTGCACCTCTGAGTAACTTGTGTTTCCAGGATGGGGCCTTTTAGTCTAGGTCAGGATCCTGACGTCTGTGCAAGAGGGGAACCTCCCTCTGTGTGTGACAAATGTGGCAAATCCCCCATTGCATAGAGCCAGCAGAGCTAGTCCCTATGGGTATGTCTACACTGCCACCCTAGTTCGAACTAGGGTGGCTAATGTAGGCATTCGAAGTTGCAAATGAAGCCCGGGATTTAAATATCCCAGGCTTCATTTGCATCTTGCCGGGCGCCGCCATTTTTAAATCCCCTTTAGAGCGGACTCCGTGCCCGCGGCTACATGCGGCACAGAGTAGGTAGTTCGAATTAGGCTTTCTAATTCGAACTACCGTTACTCCTCGTGGAATGAGGTGTACCGGTAGTTCGAATTAGAGAGCCTAATTCAAACTACCTACTCTGTGCCACGTATAGACGCGGGCACAGAGTCCGCACTAAGGGGGATTTAAAAATGATGGTGCCCGGCAAGATGCAAATGAAGCCTGGGATATTTAAATCCCGGGCTTCATTTGCAACTTCGAATGCCTACATTAGCCACCCTAGTTCGAACTAGGGTGGCAGTGTAGACATACCCTACCTGTCTCTCCTCACAGCCCTGGGACATAAGAACCTAAGAGCAGCCACACTGGGTCAGACCAAAAGTCCATCTTGCCCAGTGTCCTGTCTGCCGACAGTGGCCAATGCCAGATGCCCCAAAGGGAGTGAACCGAACAGGGAATCATCACGTGATCCCTTCCTTTCGCCCATTCCCAGCTTCTGACAAACAGAGGCTAGGGACACCCTCCCTGCCCAGCCTGGCGAATAGACATTGATGGACCTAACCTCCAGGAATCCATCTAGTTCTTTTTTGAACTAGACAGGAGGTGGAGCCAGGCAGTGGAGAGGGAGATTGCTCCTGCTGGACAAGTTAGAGCAGCCCCCAGGTGGCTCTAATGTTGGCTGGGGTAGAGAATCTAAGATATTATTGGTACTCCACTTCAAGCCTTTGTCTACACTTCAGGGTTTTTGCACAAGAAGCTTTTTTCGGAAGAGATCTTCCACAAAAACTTCTTGTGCAAAAGTGCGTCCACACCTCAAAGCACATTGCAATAGCGATGTGCTTTTGCACAAGAGAGTGTCCACACTGCATGGATTCTCTTGCGCAAGAAAGCTCTGATGGCCCCTAACAGAACGGCCATCAGAGCACCTGTGCTTTTTCCGATAGGCTCTTTTTGCGCAAGAAACCCCCGTGGAGTGTCCACACACACCTTTTTGCGCAAAAACTCTTACACAAAAAGGCATTATTCCTCGTAGAAAGAGGAATACCTTACACCGCAAAAAGCCCTCTGTTCTGCCATTCTACTGTACATTTTCTTGCGTAAAAATGCGCTTGAGGTGTGGACGCTCAGTGGGTTTTTGCGCAAAACCCCTGTAGTGTAGACATAGCCCTACTGTGCAGGGAGAGGGGAGCCATCCTTCACTGGTCATTGTCCTAGGCTCAGCAAAGTGAGGTGAGCTCTTTTCCCACTTTCCCCTATGTCACGTTGCTGAATTGAAGGGAAACAGCCAGATCGCTGCTGCACCCCTAGGTGGGGGTGTTGGCCCCAGAAATTGGTATGGGGGGAGCCATGTGGGGTATTGAATGGGAGCTTATTGTTTGTTAATCTTATGTACACTATTTATGTGAGTATATAATGTCTGTGTGTGTGGGTAGGAATCTGTAATCTGTGTGGAAGCTGAATATTTCTGTGAATGTGCTTAAGCATGGCTATGGACAGGCTGAGTAGCAAAGCCCTGTGAAACAATGGCTCTCAATAGGCTATGGACACACCCAAAGAATGGGATTTGTCACCTGAGGGCAGCCAGCAGGAAACATAGAGATTGGCCTCTGACCAGGTGACTTGCTGCATACAAGAAGAGGCCAGGAAGGAGGTATAAAGAGGCCATGTGGTCGAGGCCATTTGGTTCTCAGCTCAGCACTTCATCCCAGAGGCAGCACTGCAGGGATTGAAGAGCCAGGAAGACCTGTGAACCCATCCTGACCTTAGGATGTGCAATAAGAACTTTTAAACCAGCAGCTGCAACATCTCTGCTAGAGCCTGCATCGAGGACTGGGAGATTCGGTGCATGTAACGTACTGTACTTTAATAACCTTACTCTCAGGCTTTTCTTTCTTGTGATAATAAACCTTTAGATATAGATTCTAAAGGATTGGCCCAGCGTGATTTGTGGGTAAGGTCCGGAGGGTAAATTGACCAGGGATCTGTGGCTGGTTTCTTGGAACCGGACAGAACTTGTTCGGGGTAGGTGGGATTGGGTGCTAGGACCCCCCACCTGTGTATAGGCCCGGGGCCATCTGGGGAACGGATATTGCTGGGGTGTCGGAGGGGTTTTGCTCGGGAGGCTTCAGGCAGGTTGCTGAAGTGCTCTGTGGGACTGGTTTGTGGCCTGTTTGGAGAGGTCGCCAGTCGGGGGCTGTAAGTAGCCCCGGATTTGAGCAATTCGCCCTGAGCGGACGCCCTTAGCTGTGCCCAGACACGGCCCGGTCCGTCACAGTTGCGTAGTTGGCAGGATCCACAGATCTTGGTCAATTGAGCTTTGGGATCAGGACCCCACGCTGTCTAAATTTGATTTTTGGTGCTGAGAGTTTGGTTGATTAAAGAGCCGCTGCGATGAACCCGGAATTATATGAGAGTCTGAGCAAAAGTGCTCTGAAGGATTTGTGCTTGGGGAGAGGCATTGCCTTTAGGAAAAGGGCCTCTAAACTAGATCTGGTAGTGCTGTTATTAACCAGAGATGTGGATGAAAAGGAGCAGAAGCAAGTCAAGGAGGCTGCTGAAAGAAGGCGGAAGGCAGATGAAGAAATTGCTAAGAGAAAGCAGGAGATGGATCGGGAACTTGAGATGAGAAAAGCAGAACATGCAGAGAGAATGGCAGAGTATGCAGAGAGAAGGGCAGAGCATGCAAAGAAGATGGCCCTAGCCAGGGAGGAAAATGCTAGACTTGACCTCCAGCTTAAGAGACTAAAAGAACAAGAGAGACTGTATCCTCCTGAAGGTTCAATGTATAACTCTGTGGGTATGCGATGTGCTTATGGTATGGCAGACGTATTTTACCCAGCTGATGTGATGACCCAACCCCAAAGCATGTGTAAATGCAAACCTTTTGTGTTACCTGTAGCTAGCAGGGAGGTTTGGGAAGGGGGTGCATGTGGGTATGAAAAGTTTCCTGGAGCTGGTCAGTCTCCCTGTAACCAAGGGGAAAGTGTCTCTAAATGTGTACCTGTGGCAGATAGCTGTGTGTCTGTTCAGGGGGGCAGTGAGCCTGTGGGTGAGGGCCCATCTGATGCCTCAGAGGTGAGGCTGGAATCAGAACCGGGGCAGGAAGAGCCCAGAAGTCAGGGAAATGTTTCTCTGGGGCAGTCTGGAGGGGCTGGCCAGAGTGAAGTTTTAGTTGAGGAGTTGGTGGCTGGTGAGGTTTGTGGAATTGAACCTGCACAAGCTGAAATTGAGTTGTGTGAAGCACAGTGTGTGCAAGCTGGCAATTTGGCTGGTGGAAGTAGCAGTGGGGCAGTGAAGGAAGCTGTCTCAGTGGCTAGCTGTATGCCTGAGATTAGCCAGGGGTGTTGGGACAAGGGAGAAGCTGTCTCTGGTTGTCTGGCTGTGTGTGGGGAAGAGTTTCTTCCTTTGTCTGAGGAAGGTGCCCCACAGCCTGTGAAGGCTGAGAGCAGTGTTGTTGTCCCAGAGTTGGGTCTGGATATGGCTAAGGCCCAGGAAGGGGGTGGCCCAAGGTTTGTGTCTGCTGGGGAGAGGGATGAGGTGACTCAGATAGAGTCAGTCAGTGTTTTACCAGAACCCCAGAGACCAGACAGTGGTGACCCTGATATTGTTCCTGATGCTGCTGTGTTGCTGGCAGAGGGGGAAGCGACTCTGTGGGAGCAGGGAGACCCCTTAGCCCGGGCACAAGGAGAGAATGAGGGTGTGTTAACTCTGGTGCCTAATGATGGTGTGGACGTTTACAGCCATCTAGAGAGTTGCACAGGGAGTGAAGATGCCTCTGACCCTGTCTCTTGTGGGTCTGTCTGTGTCCCTGAGAGGGGATGGTTTGTGAATCCACCAGAGGGGCTGGAGATAACTCAGGGAGTTAGGGAATTGCAGGAGGAGTTGGTTGTGGGTCAGCAGGGCAAGGCTGCTGCAGAGCCAGGGAAGGGTGAACTGCTGCTTAAGGAAGCTCATAGAGAGGAGAGTCCTGGCAGTGCTTGTAGCAAGCAGTTTGCTGTGACTGAGGGAGGTGATGCCTGGCTTGGAGAAGGCATTCAGGAGAAAGCTCTGCCTGTAAAAGGCAGCAGCTTGGTGTGTGAGGCACTTGTTGCAGTGCCTGACAGACAGAATTTGTCTGTTAACAGTGACTCCACTGACTTGGGTTTAGGGAAACCCAGTGTGGATGGTGGTGGAGAAGTCTCAGAGGGACTGAGGGTTGTTCCAGATGAGGCAGGAACATCCAGAGAACTGGAGCAGGCTGCTAACCCAGTGACTGTGGGTGACCAGCTTGCTGGGAAGTCAGTGTGTGTGGGACAGGATTGTTCCCAGGTGAATGAGGAGAGTGGGAACTTAGTGTCTCAGATTCAGGAGAAGGGCTGGGTAGCCAAGTATGCAGAGCAGAACAGCTGTGTGGTCACTCTCCCTAGGATGCAGGAGATGGCAGTTATGCTCCCATCTCTGGACACTGTGGACACTCATGCTCAATCAGGGAGGTTGATATCTGGTTCCATGTGGAAACAGAGGTTAGAGAGGGACAGAGGAGAGACTTGGGAGTCTACAGCTCACTGCTGTTACCCCACTGAGTGGGGGAAGGGGGAGAATTCCAGGGCCATTGTGAGCCAGGGAGTCACGCCCAGCCAGCCCATTGTCTTGGTCTGGCCAGAGGTTTCAGGCCTGGAGCCCAGAGGACAAGGGGGAGGGGCAGGACTTGCTTTGGCCAAGAAGGTTTGCAGTTTAAACCTGAAGGGCCAAAACTGCAATGGTGTGGGGCCAGAGAAGGGGCCTGACGGAGAATTTCAGTATACACCTGGTATAGGATTGTTCTTGTTACTGATGTTAATTCTTGTAACCAATGTATTATTGTTGCAGAGAATTGTAACGGTATACAGTGTGCATGAGCTTATAAAAATACCATGTAATCTGTCTGGAGATGTACCAAACGACAGACGGTGTGTAAGGGGACATTGTGATGTTACTATTTCGTGGTTAACACTTGTAACTGGTCTTGGAACTTCTTACAGTACAAAAAGGGTTCCAGCCAGAAGGTCCTGTGTAAGAAGGGAAACTGAGGCACACCACCATTTTGTTGGGGGAGGCCTGTGATGCCCTCAGTGATGTTACTGGCATCACTTCCTGCATCAATTTTGCGTTGGGGGTGTCACGTTGCTGAATTGAAGGGAAGCAGCCAGATCGCTGCTGCACCCCTAGGTGGGGGTGTTGGCCCCAGAAATTGGTATGGGGGGAGCCATGTGGGGTATTGAATGGGAGCTTATTGTTTGTTAATCTTATGTACACTATTTATGTGAGTATATAATGTCTGTGTGTGTGGGTAGGAATCTGTAATCTGTGTGGAAGCTGAATATTTCTGTGAATGTGCTTAAGCATGGCTATGGACAGGCTGAGTAGCAAAGCCCTGTGGAACAATGACTCTCAATAGGCTATGGACACACCCAAAGAATGGGATTTGTCACCTGAGGGCAGCCAGCAGGAAACATAGAGATTGGCCTCTGACCAGGTGACTTGCTGCATACAAGAAGAGGCCAGGAAGGGAATAAAAGGGGCCATGTGGTCGAGGCCATTTTGTTCTCAGCTCAGCACTTCATCCCAGAGGCAGCACTGCAGGGATTGAAGAGCCCGGAAGACCTGGGAACCCATCCTGATCTTAGGATGTGCAATAAGAACTTTTAAACCAGCAGCTGCAACACCTCTGCTAGAGCCTGCATCGAGAACTGGGAGATTCAGTGCATGTAACGTACTGTACTTTAATAACCTTACTCTCAGGCTTTTCTTTCTTGTGATAATAAACCTTTAGATATAGATTCTAAAGGATTGGCCCAGCGTGATTTGTGGGTAAGGTCCGGAGGGTAAATTGACCAGGGATCTGTGGCTGGTTTCTTGGAACCGGACAGAACTTGTTCGGGGTAGGTGGGATTGGGTGCTAGGACCCCCCACCTGTGTATAGGCCCGGGGCCATCTGGGGAACGGATATTGCTGGGGTGTCGGAGGGGTTTTGCTCGGGAGGCTTCAGGCAGGTTGCTGAAGTGCTCTGTGGGACTGGTTTGTGGCCTGTTTGGAGAGGTCGCCAGTCGGGGGCTGTAAGTAGCCCCGGATTTGAGCAATTCGCCCTGAGCGGACGCCCTTAGCTGTGCCCAGACACGGCCCGGTCCGTCACACCCCTAGGCTCCCAAAATGATCACAGCTACTTTCCCTCGCCTCCCTCCCTTGCAAAGCGACACGGGAGCAGGGAAGGGCCAGTCTCTGTTCAGCTCTGAGCAGTCCCTGCTCACACCAAAGGGTATGTCTACACTACAGCGCTAATTCGAACTAACGGATCCAGACTAAAAAACTAGTTCGAATTAGCGTTTTGCTAATTCGAACAAGCACGTCCGTTAGTTTGAATTAACTTTGTAGTGTAGACATACCCGAACCCACTCCTTGGGCGTCGGGGAAGTGGTGGGAGGTAGTTACGAAGGTGGCACCCCCAACCTCTCTGCCTTGCCATGCACTTGGCTCTGGCATCAGTTTAACACTCACAGGGCGTGGCACAAGGAGCTCATTTTCCACCATAATCAAATACGTGTGTTGTTCTTAAGATGGTCACCTCCAAGGCCGCCAGTTGGGGACCACTGTTCTGAAGGTACCGCAGAGAAGGGATTCCTATGGTTGGAGCTCAGCTCCTTGACACTGCGCAGGCCAGATGCCCCACACCATGTAGGTACCACGTCTGCATCTCTCTAGCCTTTTCCACGCTCTGCGTGGCCACGGCGATGCTGTTCGCCACAACTGCCGTGCTCTGCAGGCAGAGCTGCATTTCTCTCGCCTTCTGAGTCCCCGTGAACAGCTTCCGCCTCAGCGACTCAGCCATGAGTTTCTGCAAACATGTTGTTCTGAGGCTTCCTTCTTCTCCCCTCAGTTTGGCCTCAAGGCCAGATTAGGCTATAGCGGGCTCGGCGCCAAACATATTTAGGGATCCCTCTGGGGAATGAGGATAAAAGACGGGATCGGCACAGCCCTACTCTCTCGCACAGCACCCAGATGCACAGATTTGATGTACGGTATTTACAAGTTTAAGTTGCAGCTGGCTGTCATCAGGGTACCGGCAGTGGCAGCTCGAGGGCAAAAAGATGCACACAAGCGTACACAGCGTACGTTGTAAAAGGAAAATCACAAAATGAAGTGCAGCGGGCGAAGGCAGCTAACAAAAGCCAGAGCAGCCAAAACACCAGCCATGTGCAGCTCTCAATTAACAGGAGCGTCATGCTTTCTCACCCTTCCCATTTCTCCTGTGAACGACCCCGGCCCGAACTGCACTTTTGTATGAAATTGGGGCAGATTTAAACCATTTTACAATTAAAAGATATGAAAACCTTCCATAAGTGTTATGTACAGTGTTAATATTCACACTGGCCTTGCTTGTCCTTCCCACCAGGCAGACAGGCATGGAGACCAGGGTGAAGGACAAGCTATGCCCCAAAAGACCAGGCCAACCCTCCAAATCAGATGAGACCCACATCCCTCCCCAGAATGACCCACAGGTCTTGACCAGACCTGCATTCCTCCCATACACAACTGGACCAGTCCTCTGTCAATCTGTCCCCTTCTCCTCTGTGCTGAGCTGCACCAGGCTGCGGTTTGACCAGGTGCAGCTCCCCACCAGGTCTGGAGCACAATTAGGACAGGGGAGCACAGAGACGCCTGAGGCTCAAGTATCCCACAGGGGTGCTGATTGGGGGATGGGACAGGTGGCACGGGGGGTACATCCAGTCTCCCACAGGGGTGTTGGTGGGATGTTCAGTCTCCCCTAGGGGTGCTGATGGGGGTTAGGGTGCGAGGTACCTGGTGCAATGAGCACCAGCAGTTTGGGATATGTGTCCACTGGGTGCCGCTGCCATCTTCTGTCTAGCCTGGTCCCGGGTCCTCTGTGCTCTCGGCCTCTCAATTCAAATAATGGTGGGGCTGGGGCAGGCTCGGAGGATGAGGGAACTGCATGTGCTCCGCCTTCCCACATGCACTGCCCCAGGCATGGAAGGGGCCTGAGTGCTCAGGGACCAGGCAGGGCCCATGCTATCTGTGCATGAGTGCAAGGGGGGAGCCCAGCTGGCCACGTGATGGCCTGAAAATCTTGTGTCCCCCCATTTCTGCCAAGTGGTATGAGCTGCTGGGGAGAGGCAGGCTGCCAGACACACCTGCTGCCTCCCTCTTGCTGACTCTTTGCTCTCTGCCTTTAGCGGATGACTCCGCCACACACCTGGCCTAGGATTATGGGTCCCTTCCCGAGTGTGAGCCCAAAGCCACCGTGCCCTGGGGGCCATTGCAAACCCGGCCCTTCTGGCCAGCCTGTCAGCATACCCAGAGGCCCTGAGTGCGGATGGGGCAGGTGTAGTAGGAGTAGGAGGCAGAGAATGGTCTTATTCCACACAGCAAAGGGCTACGCTGCCAAGTTGCTCACCAGGATGGGTCCCCCAGAACTGCTGCAGGAATGGAACGGCTGTCACGCTACAGTGGAGCCTGGGCATGTGGCTGTTCCCTGTAATGTGTGGAACAAAAATGGTGCGCTCTCTCCTGCAGACATACAGTGCAGGCAAAAAGACACAAGGTCCTGCAGTGGTGGCCAGCCACAGGGCAGCTGTGCCTCCGTGAAGAGCAGGACGGTTTGTGCCTTGACTGGGCCTGCAATGTGCACCGCTACCTCAGGCAAACTGCAAACCTGAATCCCATCCCTGTTCTGTGAGGGTGCTGTTGTATATTGGGTTGTAGCTCTAGATCTTTTGTTATGGTAACTGAGTAGGTCACTGGGGTCAGCCCAGCTAGTCTGGGCTTGTTCTGGTGAGTTCTGTGCTATGCAATAAAATGGACACTTGCACCTACTCCAGCTCTCTGCCTTTCCACTGATTTCTTCCTATTCTCTGAAACTCCCCACGACATAACAAGTGGCGACGAGGGTGGGATGCCTGTGCTGCCTCCAGCAACAAGAGAAGTAGAAGTCAATGTAAGAAAACAAACTCTTTCTGCTGTTCTGGAAGGTGGGGTAAGAACTGACGGCTGCCCTGTGCAAACTGAAACTAAGATCAAGGAGCCCAGAGACTGGAAAAGAAAAAAAAGGGGGGGAGTGCAGCAGCCAGGCTACACTTACAGGGCCACTGGGCCCTTTTGAGGAGACTGTAGAGCAATGGCAGGTATATACTGAGCGCTTTGAACTTTTTGTTATTGCAAATGACATTAAAGAAGAGAAGAAGGTGCCAATATTTTGAAGTGTTGTAGGGGCTAAGACCTATTCTCTGCTACGCAGTTTGCTGCTCCCTGTTAAGGCAGAGACCAAATCTTACAGTGACATTGTGGGAATCCTGGGGTCACATTATGCTCCAAAACCACTGGTAATTGCAGAAAGGTTCCATAGCAGAGACCAAAAAGAAAGTGAAACCATTGTACAATTTGTAGCCAATTTGAAAAAGCTTGCTGAACACTGTGAATTTAAGGAGATGTTGAATGATGCCATACGTGACAGGTTAGTGTGTGGCCTGCACAGTGAAGCTATACGGAGGCGTCTGTTAACAGAAGCTCAGCTCACCCTACAGAAGGCCATTCATATTGCGGTCTCCCTGGAACTGGCCACACAGGAGGCACAATACCTTAGTGCACCCCCTGGGGTGCATAAAATGTCCCAAGAACCTACTCACAAAACAGTGGGGAGCCAGGAATGTTACCGCTGTGGTAAGACAGGTCACCATGCCGCAGAATGCTGGTGTAAGAACCTAGTGTGTCGACAGTGCGGGAAAAAAGGACACATTGAGCGTGCCTGTAAACAAAAGAAAAAGAGGCCTGTGGCCTGGCGGAACAAAAAGGAAAATCTGCATCCCATCGAGCAGATGCCTGATGATCAAAGTGACACCCTGTCTGAAGAAGAAGTGCCCTGCTGTGTTTTGTCTTTGAAAGGGGGCTCCCATGAATACTGGGTAACCCCACTGTTGGATGGCAAACCGGTACGCATGGAAGTGGACACTGGTGCAGCAGTTTCATTGGTCTCAGACTCGGTGTATAAGGAAAAGTTGAAGCATCTTCCACTTAAGGCAACAAAGATCATTCTGAAGACATACACCAGAGTAGCAGTACCCCTATTGGGCACTACTGATGTTAAGGTGGAACTAAATGGACGGACTGCAGAATTACCACTATTTGTGGTGAAAGGCCATTACCCAGCCTTAATGGGGAGATCATGGCTTAGGAAGATCCCACTGGACTGGGCAGAAGTGCACCGGATGACTAAAGAAGAAACAGGTCTGACTGATATATTAAAGAGACATGCTGCTGTTTTTGGAGAGGATCTGGGAAGTATGAGGGGAATCACCGTGAAACTGAACATTAAACCTGGTAGCCAACCAAAATATCTGAAGGCCAGAACTGTGCCATATGCTATCAGATCAAAAGTTGAAGCAGACCTGGAGCGCCTAGTCAAAAATGGAGTCCTAATACCAGTTACCCATAGTCCATGGGCAACTCCAATAGTTCCAATATTGAAGAAAGATGGTTCTATTTGGATTTGTGGGGATTTTAAGGTCACTGTTAACCCTGTTTTATGTGCAGAGCAATACCCCTTCCTCGCATCGATGACATTTTTGCGGGCCTGGCTGGGGGACAAAGGTTCAGCAAGATTGATCTGAGTCAAGCATATTTACAGATGCAAGTTGAGGAGGAATCCTAAGAGCTGTTGACTATTGTGACTCATAAAGGGCTTTATCGTTACTGTCGCTTACCCTTTGGAATAACTTCTGCTCCAGCCTTGTTCCAGAGAGCTATGGACCAGATCTTGTGTGGCTTGCCAGGAGTTCAGTGCTAGCTTGACGACATCCTGGTCACAGGTGGGAATGAGGAGGATCACCTTAAGAACTTAGAGACTACCCTACAAAGACTGGAAGAGTATGGCCTACGAGTCCGTAAAGATAAGTGTGCATTCTTTCAGCCCTCTGTTGAATATTTGGGACACATCATTGATGCTACTGGTCTTCATAAGTCCCCTTCAAAAGTTAAGGCTATTGTGGAAGCTCCACCCCTCAAAATGTTAGTCAACTTCGCTCATTTCTAGGACTATTGAACTATTATGGAAGGTTTATTTCACAGCTAGCCACACTATTAAAACCACTTCACGAGCTCCTTGGCCAGAACAAGGTCTGAAAGTGGACTGACGCCTGTGATGTTGCATTTAACAAGGCTAAACGTGCATTGCTAAATGCAGAGGTCCTGACGCATTTTGATCCATCCTTACCTTTACAGTTGGCTTGTGATGCTTCCCCATATGGAGTGGGCGCGGTCTTGTCACATGTTATGCCCTCAGGAGAGGAGAAACCAATTGCTTTTGCTTCACGCACCTTAAGCACAGCTGAAACTAACTATGCACAAATTGAACGTGAAGCATTGGGAATCGTTTTTGGAATTCGGAAATTTCACCAGTACCTGTTTGGATGGAAGTTTACACTTCTCACTGACCATCAACCTCTGATGGCAATTTTTGGTCCACACTCAGGTATTCCACCAATGGCTGCTAGTTTATGCAACGATGGGCATTGTGGCTTTCAGGACACACATATGAGATCAGATATCGGAAAGCCACTCTACATGGCAATGCAGATGGTCTCTCTAGGCTGCCTTTGCCAGTCAAACATCAAGATAGTGGCCAGAAGGAAATCTTTTACTTTGAGCAGGTAGAGAACAGGCCCATCACTGCTGCACAAGTTAAGAGAGCAACTCGTGTTGACCCAGTACTCTCCCAAGTAATAGAACTAGTGATGCGTGGAACATCTCTACGGAACTCTCAGGTCTCATCTGACCTTGTCCCTTACATGTCCAGGAGAATGGAGTTATCAACCCATTCGGGGTGCTTGTTGTGGGGAATGCGTGTCATTATTCCAAAAATACTGAGACAACAGATGTTAGAGCAACTGCATTCAGGTCACTGTGGAATGGTGCGCATGAAAGAAATTGCACGAAGCTATTTTTGGTGGCCTGGTTTGGACAGTGACATTGAAGAGAAGGCAAGAGCTTGTATTTCTTGCCAGGGTGTGAGGAATGCACCTCAATTGGCACCTCTGCACCCATGGGACTGGCCTGAAAAACCATGGCAACGTATTCATGTTGATTTTGCTGGCCCATTTGAAGGTAGCATGTTTTTGGTGGTGGTAGATGCTCATTCCAAATGGCCAGAAGTCTGTATAATGCCTTCCACTACTGCTGAGAGTACTATCCAAAAATTACGGGGAATCTTCTGACATTTGGGTATTCCTGAACAACTTGTGAGTGACAACGGTCCACAGTTTGTGTCTCAGGAGTTTGGAAATTTTATGAAAGCAAACGGGATCCATCACATCACTTCAGCACCGTATCACCCGGCCACAAATGGATTGGCTGAAAGGTTTGTCCAGACAATGAAACAAGCTTTGAAATCGGTTAGAGAACATTCACTCGTACAAAAGAGTCTGGACACTTTCTTACTATCCTACAGAAACACTCCTCACGCTACAACCAAAGTGTCCCTGGCTTTTCTAATGATGGGACGTCAGCTACACACGTGCTTTGATTTGCTGAAACCTTCAGAACCACGACAAATTGTGGAACGTCAGCAGGAAGGTCAAGTTATCAGGCGCATCCAGATCAAAAGACCGAACCTTTAGTCCTGGACAGACAGTTTTGGCTCGGAACTATGTTCCTGGAGCTAAATGGGTCCCTGCCACTATTATTGCTCAAACAGGACCTGTTTCCTATACTGTCCGGACTGCGAAGGATCTCATCTGGTGGCGGCATGTAGATCAGTTATTGACAGGTTATTCCTGCCCCCGAGGCACATCTCCAGTTGAGTTGCCCGTCCTTCCCACTGCTGGGGAGCTACCGTGTCAAGAATCACCTGCTCCTGACTCTCCTCCTCCATCACCACCAGCGGCGAACAATAACCCCCTCCCTGAGCAGGCTGATCCAACAGCCTCACCTGTTCACACTTCAAGTTCCCAGCCCAGTGTCAGGCCTGCACCCATAACATCTTCGGGTGCGAGAACGCCGGATGTCCGCCGTAATCCACCTAGAGAAAGGAGGCCTCCTCAACGGCTGGACCTTTAGTTGAGATTAACTCACAGATGGGGCAAAATAATCCCCAGGGTTAGCTGGGAACTTGAGGCGTTCTACTCTCATTTCATAGTTAGTTTTTGTTTTCTTAAAGGGACGTTTTTATTAAGGGGGGAGGAATATGTTGTATATTGGGTTGTAGATATAGATCTTGTTGTTATGGTAACTGAGTAGGTCACTGGGGTCAGCCCAGCTAGTCTGGGCTTGTTCTGGTGACTTCTGTGCTATGCAATAAAATGGACACTTGCACCTACTCCAGCTCTCTGCCTTTCCACTGATTTCTTCCTGTGCTCTGAAACTCCCCACGACATAACAGGTACGTCTACACTACAGCGTTATTTCAAAGTCGCTTAATTCAAAATAGTTCATTCGAATTAAGCTAATTCGAATTAACACAAAATCTATTTCGAAATAGCGTTTTGCTATTTTGAAATACTGCGTCCACACTGAGTGGACCCTAAACGGAAGTTAAGGCTGGCCGGAACCATGCCGGCAGGGCATCAGGTTTGGACTTAGTGTGTGGGGCTGCTGCCTGAGGCTAACTGAGCTCCGTGCTTAAAGGGACCTTACCCGCACCCCGGACAGACAGTTCTCAGGGTTCTCCACTTGCTTGTCTACCTCGATGAGTGTCACCTGTCTTAGAGTGCCCTGAGTGCCCACACTTGGGACACCACAGCACTTGGCCACATGGAGCCAGAGCTGCCCCAGGGCATGCTGGTGCATCTTGTGGGGTTGTTGCCATTAGCCCGGCTGCACTTGCCGCAGGCTGCTATCCAGGGGGTCCATCAGGGAGCTGTCAGGATCCAGGAGCCCTGCGGGAGAGTGTACACCCCAAGGAGCCCTCAGACCCACCCCAGTCCTCCCCACTGGGGGCTCATGCCCCATTCCTCCCTCATGTCCTTCCACTTACCCCTTCCTAGCCCCCCTTCCTGATGTCAAATAAAAGACAGGTATGTTCAAAAATAGAAACTGAGTTTATTGAACAAAACTGGGGAGGGGGATGAACCTCTGGGGAGACTGGGAAAAGGAGGTGGGAGAGGGGAAGAGAAAGGGTGGGAGAGGGAAGGGGGAAGCAAAGGGAAGAAGGGGGAGGGGAAGCTTGGGTTGGGGGTCTCGCCGGACCAACTTGATTTTCATGCAAACCTGCTCCTGAGTTCACATGTGGCCTTTGGTGGCCAGGCTGGCAGCTATCCTGCCATAGACGGCCACATTCCTCCATCTAGTGCGGAGATCATGGACGTTGGGGGCATCCCCCCCAAACCTGAATAAGGTCCATGATCTCCACCCTGGACCAGGATGGCGCCCACCTTCTCCAGCCCTTGTCAGGCTCCTGGGAGCTGGCAGCCTGCTCCTGGGGAGCAGTGGAGGGCTGGCTGCCAGTGACTTGCTGGCTCATGTTTTGGGGCTACTGGGTCCGGGGCCCTAGTGGCCACTGCTGGCTCTGGGCTGGCAGGCTTGCAGCTGGCACAGGCACTGTGGCCAGGGTCTTTAATGGGTCTGGGGATGGGGGAGAGGAGAGTAAGTTTTCCTGGTTGTGCCCAGAGTGGCCACCTGGGCTCCCTGGGAAGGGCTGGAGGCCCCCTATTTCGAATTGTCTACACAGCACTTAATTCGAAATAGCTATTTAGAATTTGGCGTTACTCTGCGTAGAATGAGGTTTACCAAATTCGAAATTAATTTCGAAATAGTGGTTTGCAGGTATAGACGCTATTAAAGTTAATGTGAAATAACGGCTGTTATTTTGAGTTAACTTTGCAGTGTAGACATACCCTGAATGCTCACTCTCTACGTGGCGGGGCTTTGCACAGCTGAATGCTTCCATATTTTGACTCAGCCACGGGATGCGGTGGGGGTGGGTGAGGCACAGACTTTGACTGCACGATGCTGGTAGGTGCCATTTGGAAGCACCAGAAGGGTGTGCATAGGAAGGCAGGGATTCCTAGCTCACATCTGACACTAATAATAAAACATCAATTGTAAACCTTAGCAATTACATTCCAAAATCCCTCCAGGGAATCTGGATCTTTGTTCCCAGACTGGATTTCTGGCTGGGAAGCGGGCTCAGCCGATCAGGGCAGGAATCAGGGGCTGTTGTAGCAGGGAAGGACGAATCTTTGTTGAGATGGAAAGTTTTATTCTTTTATATTTACATTTAGGTTTAATAATGTAGCAATGTAAAGTAATACATTGCCACATTTAATATTGTATTAAATTAAACCCTTTAGTTAAGCATATATTTCTTTGTTTTAAAGCTTAGTGAGTTTCGTAAGTAAAAAGACAGAGTTTTGGTATTGTGCCTATGTTAATGAGATTAGAGGAACGCTGAAGGCTGGAGTTTTAATTGTTTAATTTACAATGTTCTTTGCTTTGCCCAATATGAGATGCTTTGTTTATACTGTTGTATTATGCTTTTCTTTGCAAAGCCTTGCAAGGATTGTTTATGTGTGAAAGTGATGTATATGTGCCGAGATAACGGTGTGAAGATTATCTTGATGGCCAAGGAAGGAGGGGCGAAGAGTGGGTGAAGAAGAGGACGACAGACTGATCGGCATAAGAGGAACCATCCGCAACCACCAGTGCATACCCATGGTCGAGGAGTGATTGGATCGGCAGATCGATGGCCTTAAAGTGAAGCTAGCACCCCTAAAAGAAGATTAATTACAGGGTCCGGCCACATCCGTGGTCCAGCATGATTTTAGCTAGATGGATGTGCACTTACCATGGCCGTGGCCAAATTTCCCACAGTCCCATAAAGTTTGTTTGCAGACACCAGTCCTGGCTCCCAATGTTCTGTGCCTCTAACCCTTAAATCAAAGTTTAGGGGATTGTGCTAAGGAATCTGTATTATATCTCCTCTTGGACAGATACACTGAGGCTATGTCTACACTCGCGGCTTCTTGTGCAAGTAATATGCAAATGAGGCTAAGCGTGGAATATCGTTGAGCCTCATTTGCATACCTAATGAGCCACCATTTTTTTCAGAAGAGACTCTTGCGCAAGAAGGAGCGTCTACACTGCCCCTTCTTGCGCAAGAAAAACCCTCTTGCGCAATGCTGTTCTTTCTCTCAATTAACAGGCGTAACGGCATTGCGCAAGAGGGTTTTTCTTGCGCAAGAAGGAGCAGTGTAGACGCTCCTTCTTGCTCAAGAGCCTCTTCTGGAAAAAAATGGTGTCTCATTAGGTATGCAAATGAGGCTCGGCAATATTCCATGCGTAGCCTCATTTGCATATTACTTGCACAAGAAGTGTAGACCTAGCCTAAGTAATCACATTGTGACACGTCAGGTCTAATTCCATCATGACTGAGAAATACATTATACTGTAAATTAACACAAACGAACAGTGTGATCATTGCTGGCTGGAATGTGTTTGCCATTCTAGGTCTATGGAAATATGCCGCGCGTGTCAGGATACTGATGTGTGCAAGTGAGCTGTTTTAAACATTCCTGTGCCAGGCTGGATCCCAGAGGCCCCTTGGGGCTGTCACCTGGCATGCCTACCTGCTCTCTGCTGGGCCAGGAGCTCTGGCCTTGCTCTAAGAGTTTCCATGTGAGCAGTGGAAGTAGTTGAGCTTTGAACTCCTGTGGAACTACTGTGGCAGCCTGAGAGCAGGGGGCTGCAGAGCCGGGGGGAAGGCAGGTACATGAGGAGTTGGGTGTGTGGGTTTACGTGCCCTGAGTAGGCTGCCAGAGACGGGGCCCAGCCATTAGGACACCTGAAGCCCATCTGCAGTCAGCCTGGAGGGAAGACCAATTAGAGCACCTGCCGCCAGTGAAGGCCTTTGGGCGCACCTTAAAACCCTTCCCTCAGGCAAGGCAGGGAAGGGGGAAAAGGGACGGACCAGAGGAGAGAGACTGAGTAGAAGACAAACCTGGAAGGCAGAAAACTAACTCGGCCTGTTCCAAGACACCAGGGAGGAGGTACCCAGGAAGGGCTGGGGATGTGGCCCAGGGAGGGTGCTGCTATTCAGTGGGGCAAGGGCCAAGCCTCATAGCCCCACTTGGGGCTACCGCCTGCATCGGGCTGTGAGCCTGGAGCAAGTGGATGAGACCGGGTTCCCCCAACCCTCCCCTGGCTGGTGGGCTGCCAGTAAGCAAAGGGGGACCCTTGGACTAGCGGAGGGACTGACCTCCAAAATCCCGGACTGGCCGATGCTGAAAAGGGCTCTTGGAGCAGGGTACCCTGATCTTCTCGGCAGTGGTAGGGACACCGCGAGCCTCTGAGCTGCCTGCAAAGACCCTGCCAGGAAGCGCAGGACCCAAGGGGCTGAGCCCAGACTTGCCACACTACCTTATTTCAGGGTACCAAATAAGTCAAGGAAGACTGTACTAATGACGAAAGGCCCAACGCCCAGATTAATGCCTGGTCTGGTCAAAGACAGGGTGTGGAAACAGCTTGACATGTTTAGGGCTTCATTCTTGTCTTGGTTACACGGGCAGAACTCTGCAGGCAGCTGAGCCTGTATAACTGATACCGCCAGATGGAACATTTTTACCAAAGTGAAATCTGGGCAAAATATGCTCTTTGAAAGTGATGTGTTGCTTTCGATGACAATGTCATTAGGAAGGCTTCTAGGTCAATGAGAGACAAACCCACGGTTTGCGACTGGCCCGGGATGTGGGCACTGTAGCTTCGAGTCCCTACTCTGTGAGTCAGAGTGATGGGGGATGAAAAACTCTGCTCTGAATTAGGCAGAACAAGAATTGAATCTGCATCTCCTGTTCCCACAGAGCAGGCTGGTACTGGAGTCACCATGGTATAGAATAATAGACACGCATGTTTCTGCTTTCCCGACAGTGTTCAAAGGGCTTCATTTTTATTTCAATGGAAAACAAACCACAAATTTCAAACCCTCAAAAGTTGCCATGAAATGGTATTGACATTTCCTGGTCAACTCTAATTATAGAGCAGATATTGGCTTTCTGGCATTAATTTGCACCTTGTTATGAAGATCCCATTTAAGAATAATTAGAGTCCAAATTCTTCAGATCATCTTCTCAGTCATAGCTCCCTACGGATGTGTCTAGACTACATGCCTCCATCGACGGAGGCATGTAGATTAGCCAGATCGGCAGAGGGAAATGAAGCCGCGATTAAAATAATCGCGGCTTCATTTAAATTTAAATGGCTGCCCCGCTCTGCCGATCAGCTGTTTGTCGGCAGATCGGGGCAGTCTGGATGCGCCGCACCGACAAAGAAGCCTTTCTTGATCGGCACAGGTAAACCTGTGTAAGGCTTCTTTGTCGGCGCGTCGCGTCCAGACTGCCCCGATCTGCCGACAAACAGCTGATCGGCAGAGTGGGGCAGCCATTTAAATTTAAATGAAGCCACAATTATTTTAATCGTGGCTTCATTTCCCTCTGCCGATCTGGCTAATCCACATGCCTCCGTCGACGGAGGCATGTAGTCTAGACACACCCAAAGAGTTCACCCATCTTGAGCCTTTGCCCTCCCCTTGCTTCCTCCTGCTCCCTCCCCCATTGCTGGAGCTTGGAGAAGCAGCCAGCAGGCACTGTGGGAGCAGCAGAGCCTGTCCTGGCCCAGCAGAATCGCAGGCATGACTCTACATCTAGAGGTGACCTTGAAGTACAGAGGAGGCGCCATGATTTAGTCCCAGAAACCCAGCTTTCCCCAAGGCCCATTCATAGGACAGATCAGCTCAGGGTGCACAAATCTCCAGCATTGGAGGAGAACAACTCCAAAGCCAATAGCTCCTCGCACCAGTGGTGACTCTGCTGGTATCAAACATCCACCAGGGCACAACTTGTAGCAGTATCAGCCTTAGACATGGACCATGAGTCTCTCATTTGCTCCCAGATCTCCCCTTGTAGAGTGGGGAAGGGGCAGTTATGGAACACAACGGGGTAACATTTGGGACCATGGTTACAGGCTACACGCAGTTCACATTGTGTGCTGCGATCTGCAGCTAGTGCTCCCATTTGGTGGGCATGAATAGCGAATGGGGGATCATGCCAGCAGCCTGGTATGGGGCGTTTCTACACTCAGCATGGATGGCTGAACGCTCCTGTCTTGGCTGATGCATCGGGGATGGAGCTAGGGACTCAACAGATCTGAAAGCACCACCAGGCTCTATAGCTGGCGTTGGATCAGGCACTGACATAACACTCCTCCTTGGCCTACACTAGGGCTTTATTTCGAAATAACCCCCCTGAGGTTGAATTAATAAGCGGAGCGTCCACACTACCAAGCCCACTGTTTCAATATAACGGGCCACTTATTTTGAAATCTGTACTCCTGCTTTGCTCAGGGAATAACTTTTGGAAATTAGTGTTATTTCGAAATAGCAGTTGTGTGGACACTCCGGTGCTGCTATTTCAAAATAACGACTCCCCAGAGTCATTCAAACTAATTACTCCCCAGTGCTTCCTGGGGCTCTAAGTCGAGGTAGCGTGTCCACATTCTGGGAGCCTGTCTCGGCCTAATTTCGAGGCTCCTCTGTACCGTGGACACGCTAGTGTTGCATAAAAAAGCCTTTGCCTGAGCTCGCTAGATTTATATACATGGATTTTCTAAAGCTACACCAAACTGTAAGGTCTAAGGTTTTAAACTGCAACTTATTGTGATCCTTGTCAATCTTTGCAATCTGTGTAACTCTCAAACTTACTGTAGGCTGCAACTTTGTAATCTTTGTAACATGTAGCCACCTTGCTTGTAACTTTCTCTAAGCTGCATTCTCCCCTGAGTGAATGGAGAGAGAGTGTGAGTGTGTTTGAAGAAGACTTGGAACAATGGACCACATGGCAATGAGTCATCACAGTCTGGGTATGCTCCTTGCTGGATAAAGGGAAGTCTGGGCATGCTCCCTGCTGACAAGGTGAATGAGTCACAGGGACCATTCAGACACAATATAAGGAGAAGGAGCATATGTGAGACTCTCTCTTTTTCCTTCCCCTGCTCCTGAGAAGCTCTTCTTCAGTGTCCCTCCTGACCATGATGAGCAGACAGACCCTCCAGGATCCACATGCCTTGGCTCCTTCTGCAACCTATATATCTGTGTAAGTGTGTGATAGCCTGAGTGCAGGAATGAATGGGTGTGAATGAATGGAGGGGTGTGTGTGCACTTGCTGGCTTGTGTGTGTGTGTGTGTGTGATGTATCTTCTTTAGTTTAAACCTTTGGTGGCTGCTTTCTCCTCTTCATTTTTACCTAGTGGAAATAAGTCCATACTAGTGTAACCCTGGGTGGTCTCCAGTGAAAATATTTTTAAGGTAACAGCTAGTTCGACCGTTAGCTTGGGAGTTATTAAATCAAGTTTAGTTATTTCGAAATAGTTTCCTGGGGTAGACATGCTCTCGCTGACCCATCACTAAGAGGTGCCTCAAGGGTCCTTGCCTCTCCTCTTGTGTCTCTGCAGAAGGGTTAGACAGAAAGTGATTCATTGTACAATCGCAATGTCCGGAGGGAGCCAGAAATCTTAGGGACACTTTCATGGACATAATGGAACAACTGGGCCTAATGTCAGTCAGTTTGAAAACTCAGCATCACTCTAGATCATCTCATGTGAAGGGGGGGAGGGTTGTTAGTCTCAAAGGCCATGTCTACACTAGGAAAGTATTTTGAAATTAGTAAATTCCACTTAGCTCCCAATTTAACAAAAACAAAATAGCATGTCCCTACTATGGGGGAGCCTTGAAATGCGTCTGAGGCAGGCTCCAATTATGTGGACACGCTACCTCCGACTTAGACCTCCAGAAGCATGGGGGAGTAATTAGTTCAAATCACTCTGGGGAGGAGTTATTTTGAAATAGCGCCACCGGAGTGTCCACACAGCTGCTATTTCGAAATAACTCTTTCAGAATTAGTGTTATTGCCTGAGAAAAGCTGGAGTACAGATTTCGAAATAAGCGGCCTGTTATTTCAAAATAACGGGCTTGGTAGTGTGGACACTCTGCTTCTAGATTCAACCTTAGGGGGAGTTGTTTCAAAATGAAGCCCTAGCCTAGACCAGGGCTAAGATGCCACAGGACTGCTCCTTTTTAAAGTCTGTAACTGTTTGAAGTTACAGACTAACATGGCCCCCCTCTGAGAAGTTTGGAAACTGGGCATTTGTCCAATTTGCTTTTGCCAGTTGATGCTCAGTGGCCAAAGCAAATGGGACAAATGCCCAGTTTGGCCCCCAAAGTCCTGATGTCCAGGACGGAGCTTAGACGGGGATTGTCCCAACCAAAACAGGCCAGATGATTATCCTAGGTAGGCCTGTGTGTCCCACCACTGGGGGGCCCTGATGAAGAGGGGAGAGTAGCATTAGAGACGAACTGCTTTGAACTGACCATGTCTCCTCATAGCAGCCAGAAAAGCAGCAAGACAGGAAGACGAGTTAGGAGCACAGAGGGGCAAAGCCTAAGCACTCAGGGTATGTCTAGGCTACACGGCTCCGTCAATGGAGCCATGTAGATGAGTTTACTAGACATAGGAAAATGAAGCGGTGATTTAAATAATCGCCACTTCATTTACATCAAAATGGCCGCCGCACTGTGCTGATCAGCTGTTTGGCGGCACAGTGGGACAGTCTGGACGCTCCACGGTCGACAATGGAAGTCTTTGTCCACCGCTCTGGTAAACCTCATTTCACGAGGCATAACGGGGTGGTCGACAAAGGCTTCCGTTGTCGACCGTGGAGCGTCCAGACTGCCCTGCTGTGCCGCCAAACAGCTGATCGGCACAGCGCGGTGGCCATTTTTATGTAAATGAAGCGGCGATTATTTAAATCACCGCTTCATTTTCCTATGTCTAGTAAACTCATCTACATGGCTCCATCGACGGAGCCATGTAATCTCGACATACTCACGAGGTCCAAAGAACACTCCAGCCCGAGCAGCACAGAACTCCACCGTGCATAACTATGATGCGTCTGTGATGTTTGGGCTGCCCTGGGGCCGCCTGTAGCTATCTTGGGGATTGCCCTTCATGCTGCCCCTAGCTAGAGGCCTGCTGTACTATGTATCGCAGACACATGTTCAAGACTCCGGAGGGAGGCACATGCCTTTGGTGGCAGCATTTTAAGGATACCTAAGGGGGTGGATAAAAGGACCCTGTCCTGGCTTATCTTGAATCCTAACCCAGACAAGAGCTAAGAGAGCCCAGCCAGAATCCTGACCTGCAAGTGACCCCAGGAAACTTGTATAAAGTCCTAATCAGCGCAGGCAACTCCAGCCCAGCCATGGAGTTGTTTCTCAAGGGCAAAAAAGGGCAGGAAATAATGCAAATGGGAACTAGAAATGCTTTTTTTCTCATGCTGAGAGCTATGTGAAGTGGCTAGAGGCAGAATGGGGTGAGCCAAGAAACAGATGGCAGGCGGCACAGATGAGGTGTGGAGTTGGGAAACCTGCAAGATGTTTAGGGGGAAGCAAACCTTCTCCCCCCGCCTCTTTCTCAAGCACTCTGTGGAAGCATGTATTTTGTAGTCATTAGTAGGTGTCCAGAGAAAAATATCCGGGATCGAGTCAAGCCCTAAGAGTCTGCGTCTGTACCGGAATTCCAGCCCGTCAGCGCTCCAGGATGGATTAGCTCCTGGGTAGTACTGGAGCCAATTATAAAGAGAGGACCAGTTGCAAAAAGTGGCTTGAAAAGCAGTTCCAGGCTTTCGGGGGCGTGCTGATGCCTGCTTTTCATTCGGCCCATACCTCTGTCTTGCCAACTCATTGCAGATGCATGAAATTTGTTAGAAACAACCGATGTCTGTTCCCTCCCTGGCTCTTTTGTTCGCTTTTCACCCCTCCCACCCGAGTCCTTATCTTCTCTCTCCCCTCAGCTGTCTTCTTCACACTCCTCAGTTTCCCTCCCCGATATAATTTCTGATTTAACATGTATTTCAGGCCGACTGAAAAACCCGCAATGAATAATTTACATGCTCAATTTTAGGGGCCATCCTCAGCTAGGATAAATCAGCACAGATCTGTGGACTTCAGTGAAGCTCTACCAGTGTGTAGAAGCTAAGCACCCGGCCCCAGGGCCTTTTAATTCCTTTTAAAAGCTGATTGAATGAGTGGCAGAATTCTCAGTTAGGTTCATTTTTCATGAATTGCTTCAGGAAATAACTCAGATCATTCAAAAGGCAGGCGCTGCAGCTGAATATAAGAGTTGCAGTTTTCACTGCAGCCTCTGTAACTACCTTACCCCCATGGCAACTCCGTCCCTTAGTTTTCTGTGAAGATCTCTGTCCCTATATAACATTATCTCTGTAACGATCGTGTGTACCTCTACCTACTGTAGGGAGCACTGGGGTATTCAGCAAACCCCGGGGAATGCTGTTCAGTTATCGAGAATCCTAGAACTCTAGAACAGGAAGGGACGACAGGTCATCACATCCAGCCTCCTGCCCTCATGGCAAGTGTAAAATGTAAAGG
The DNA here is from genome assembly GCF_049634645.1 of Pelodiscus sinensis. Lineage (NCBI taxonomy): Eukaryota > Metazoa > Chordata > Testudines > Trionychidae > Pelodiscus > Pelodiscus sinensis. The sequence continues at coordinate 35,306,434 of NC_134728.1, read as the reverse complement.
TTGTGTGAAGTATAGAAAGGCCACCTTGTATATAACAGACATTGCATCCAAAGGAGCATTTCAGGCTTTCCTGCGTGAGACCTAGGAGTTGAGCTAGTTGGGAGAAGTGCAATTTTGCTGTGTTTTTGAAACTGCTCTTACAGATGTTGTAGCAGCAGAAAATAAACGGAGAGGCCAGGCCTGTGCCAAAACGGAGTAAATAGGGAAAGGTTAAAGGGATACTCACCATTGGCATCAAGTAAAAAAGACTGTAAGACCTCCTGAGAGAGAGTGTCAGACCATCTGCACATTGGATGTCGGCTGCCAGGGAACGGCAGGGGAGGTTTTCGCTGCTGTTGGTAACCGGATGTCTCTCTGGCCATGTGCTGTCTTTGCTAACTGGTAAATCGATACATCCAGCCAAAGCTGACTCACTGGGGTTTGTTGTTATTGAACTCGAGTGAAGTTCTTTCAAGCACTGTTAACCAAAAGTTGATTAACATTTCATCAGTCAGTTGGTTATTGACAAGCTAGTCATTATCAGTTATTAACCATCAATGCATGGGGGCTGCCACGCTGCATTAGGTGAGTGGTTTAGCAGCCAAAACTAGGTTTCAGGACTAGATAAACACATCTCAACTAGTCTTGTTTCTGATGTGTGGAGCCCGAATATCCATAGAATAGTGCTGGAGCAAGGATGCCTTCCTGCCACACACCAAACCATTGCACTCTTCTTACAGATTTACAATCCTCCCTCCCAACCTTCCCAATCCCTCCCCCAAACCCAGTTCTGATCTGTAAAGGGAGCAGCGCTAGTGACGCCAGCAAGTCCACTAGGGGCTTCACCGTTGTTATTGATTTTACCTGACAGATGCTCAGATACCACAGTGATGGGCAGCAAGACAAACCCCTAAGAGCGGTTGATCTTTGAAATGACTTTGATGACATTTTTCTTACCAGTGCTATCACTTATATTTACATATTCTTGAAATATCAGAAGCCAATGCACACACACGTATTGACCTGGACTTGGGCTGATCTTTTTTGTGACTATGTTACCAAAAGTGACTTGAATTCCCTGGAACAAAAACCCACAGTGGATAGATCTGCACTCCCCCTGCAGGGTTAGCGCGTCTTGGAGCTTTCCTCTGAAGCATCATCAGTGGGCAGTTGGGCTTGGGAGACTCAGGTAGCAGAGGAAGAATTCCCAGCAGTTGGCACAGGAAGTAGCAAGATCAAGCCAAGCAGTATCTGATGCACTTCCCTGTGTCAAACCACTTCAGGATTCCATGGCTAGCTGCTGTGCTAAGTGACACAATATGAGATGAAGGTGGACAGCATATGGGATGAAGGTGGACAGTGTTCCTAAAGAACAGGTTAGGAACTATTTAGAAAAGCTAAACGTACACAAATCCATGGGTCTGGACTTAATACATCCAAGGGTGCTGAGGGAGTTGGCAAATGTCATTGAGGAGCCTTTGGCCATTATCTTTGAAAAGTCGTGGAGATCGGGAGAGATCCCAGCTGATTGGAAAAAGGCAAATGTAGTGCCCATCTTTAAGAAAGGGAAGAAGGACGATCTAGGGAACAATAGGCCAGTCAGTCTTACCTCGGTTCCTGGAAAAATCATGGAGGGGATCCTCAAGGAATCCATATTGAAGCACTTGGAATAGGGAAAGGTGATCAAGAATAGTCAGCATGGATTCACAAAGGGCAAGTCGTGCCTGACCAATCTGATTAGCTTCTATGACGAGGTAACTGGCTCTGTGGATATGGGGCAGTAAGTGGATGTGATATACTTTGACTTTAGCAAGGCTTTTGATACGGTCTCCCACAATATTCTTGCCAGCAAGTTAAGGGATTGTGGATTGGATAAATGGATGGTAAGATGGATAGAAAGCTGGCTGGAAGGTCGGGCCCAGCGAGTAGTGATCAACGGCTCGATGTCAGGATGGCGGTTGGTTTCTAGCGGAGTGCCCCAAGGATCGGTTCTTGGACCGGTTTTGTTCAACATCTTTATTAATGACCTGGATGAGGGGATAGATTGCACCCTCAGCAAGTTTGCAGATGACACTAAGCTAGGGGAGAGGTAGATACGCTGGAGGGCAGGGATAGGGTCCAGAGTGACCTGGACAGATTAGATGAAGACACAGGACAGACCCCAGCGCCGTCAGCAGGTTTGCAGCCTACGGACAAGCTGGAAGTAGACATGGTCACATGTCCATACTAAGTGCACTGCATACTCCTCTGTACAAACAAAACATGGACTGGGCTGGCCATCAGAGTCAGACACAAGAACGGACAGACAGGGTCAGACCAAAGGTCCATCTAGCCCAGTGTCCTGTCTGCTGACAGTGGCCAATGCCAGGTGCCCCTGAGGGAGTGAACACAACAGGGAATCATCAATGATCCTGCTCCTGTCACACATTTCCAGCCCCTGACAAACAGAGGCTAGGGCCACCATCCCTTCCCATCCTGGCTAATAAGTATTGATGGACCTAACCTCCATGAATTTATCTAGTTCTTTTTTGAACCCTGTTAAAGTTCTGGTCTTCGCAACATCCTCTGGCAAGGAGTTCCACAGGTTGACTGTGCCCTGCACAAAGAAAAACATCCTTTTGTTTGTTTTAAACCTGCTGCCTATTGATTTCATGTTGTGATCCCTGTTTCTTATGTTATGGGACCAAGAAGAGAACTTTTCCTTATGCACTTTCTCCACACCAGTCATGCTTTTGTAGACCTCTGTAGACCCCCTTGATCTTCTCTTTTCTAAATTGAAAGTCCCAGTCTTTTTAGCTCTCATCATTTTTGTTGCCCTTTTCGGAACCCTTTCTAATGCTAATATATCTTTTTTGAGTACCCAGCATGCAGTGTGCTTTGCCTGGATTGACACACTGCCTATTAATGCCAAGTACTTGTGTTAGTATTTGTTAAGTGCACATGGGCTGGAAACCACAAAAGGAATTAGGTTCCTAAATCCCTTTTTTAGATGCACAAATCTTGGTTTCAGCACAAAAACCCTCCCAAACCGTGTCGACATCCAAACGCATGTGGCAACTATGTTTTTGCAGTAGGCGTTCCCTTAGGAGTTCTCTATGTCTCTGGGTGTGAGCATGTGCACTTTGCTTCCCTCTGGGCACCTGGACACCTGTCTCCTGCTTATCCCAAGAGTGATTCACAACCCAGGGAAGATTGGTTCAGCTGCCCAAGTCACGTGGAGGGCCTGATCTGGTAGGCAGCCTCTGATCCAAGCTTGCTGGATTGGGCTCCCTCCAGTGGGTTTAGACACAGCTGTTGCGGGGAAGGGAATCTTAGTCGCTGCTGTGGAAGCTATTGGTCTCTGGGCGCCTCATTACAGTTATTGGGACAAGTGTGAGTGGCGCCCCCATGTCCCACGTGCAGGAGCGGCTCGAGGAGAGCTGCTGGCGACTGGAGCACTAGGCGGAATGCACAATCGGCACCCCCGCCTCCATAGCCCTCAATGGCGCGACGTCATCATTGGGCACCACGTTAAACGCGGTGCCCTAGGCAACTGCTGAGGTTGCCTGCATCCACGGGCCGCTCCTGCCCAGGTGAGGGCGCTCATGACCAGCCCCCTATGACTCTTTGGGTGCATCTACACTGCACCGTCCCTTCGAGATAATTATGCGAGCGCCTACGTAGCCATTCTGTTATTTCGAAATAATTTTGAAATAACGGACGGCTTATTCCGAAATCTGCAAACCTCGTTCTACGAGGAATACCGCCTCTTCCGAAATAGCTCTTTTGAAATCAGGCGTGTGTAGACGCTCCACTACTGCTTTTTCGAAATAGCCCCTCACCAGGACCATTGTAAGTTATTCCTCCCCAGTGCCTCCAGGAGCTGTAAATCGAGATCGCACATCTACGTTAGGGAAGCCAGCCTTGGACTGATCCTGAGGCTGCCCTGCAGCGTAGACGTGCTATTTTGAAATAAGCTATTTCCAAAGTAGCTATTCCAGAGCAGATTATTTTGAAAGTAGCGTGCAGTGTAGACGTACCCTTAGTGGGATGGCCTCAGCATGAGAGTGACTCTGTAGGCTAGTGGTTAACGCCCATCCCCAGAACGTGGGAGACCCACTCCTGATCAGGTAACTCTTTGATGGCTCGAGAGCAATAGCTGAGGGTGATGGAGCTTCACGTCAGAATCTCCTGTAGCTCAGAGGTGGCTGGTCCCTGTGCAATGCCCTTCTTTCTCCTCGGGTGGCGGGAGTCTGGAATCACGGTCTCCCATGTGCCATGGAGAATCTGATTCCTGGCTGGGAACCACTAGCCGAAATAGGCACCTCCCTAAAGCCAGGACTTGAGCATCTCTCTCTGAAAAAGGGGAGGGGCATACATACACCAATCAGACCTCCTGTGCACTACAGGCCACCAGCACCAACCAGCCACCTGCTCACTGACCCCAACAACCAAACTGAGACCAACAATGTGCAGCCTATTGGCCTGAGCGCCCAGTAACATGACAAAGGGAAGGCGTTCCCCAAATTGCTGACATTCCTGTTGGCCGGGAAGGCAGGGCCTTTAGCATTGCTGCCCAGCTGCCTGGGAAGGAGCAGGCTGCAGTGCGGCTGCCCAACCGACTGTTAATGTAGCCAGCCAGGAAGACTGGGGCCATGGTGCAGGGTGGCTCTCAAGCTGGCCGGGAAAGCTGGGGCTGCCTGGCCAGTTGTGAAGGCTGGGACTATGGCATACCTGCCCAGCCAACCGGTGCTCTGGCCAGCTGCGGGAGTTGGGGCTGCATCGCTTGCTAGCAGGGGAGATGCCTGTTATGCTTATAAGAAGCACATGGGATTTTTTCCAGGGGAAAAGCAATGGGCCGCGTTGATTGAAAATGCAATATGAAAAGCAGCATTTGCGTTCACACACACGCGTGCATCCTGCAGATGCTCTTGTAGTTACCAGTCTGTCATAGCTCAAGTCAATCTAGTGACCAGTTAGATTGAGCACGAGTGAGGAGCCGGGCTCTGTCGCTCTCAGTTCGATGCTCCGAGGCTGGCAGAACTGAGCCCAGGGAGCCATGGCAAAAACGCCCCATTCTTATACCTGTATGTTTGCATTGGAGTGGGTGGGTTTTGCAATGCCATACTGCAATCCTTGATCCTTCAGTGACGTCAATCTTGGGGTTTTCCCACAGTTGCCCTTCCGTGGTTGTTGTCAGGTTTCCCATCCTTACCTCTTTGTCCTTTCCCCTTTGGGAGTGTCTGCCTGTCTCCAAGGTTCCTCAGTTTTACTCGTTCATTCCACCTTGGGCACACAGCAAGTTTTCTGCTCATCTCCAAGTAACTCACGTCTTCTTGACCATCCGGACATTGACGGCAGCTTTCACTCGTATCCTGAACTATGCACACACCCTTCGCTTACACCAAACAATTTTACAGAGAACTTCAGATAAAGGATTACTGACTTACTACAGCAATAACAAAAGAACCGTACCCACCTCCCATGCCTATAGCAGACTAGATTATCATGTGCCATCATGGGCAGAGAATAGGAACGAATAGCAGCAATGGCTGAGGCTCCCCCAGAGGTCGGGAATGGATTAGATGAGATACACCCAGGTATTCCTGGAAAGTGATCCACAACCATACGCTGCAGAGGGAAGTGCAAAACCCCCAAGGCCATGCAGTGTGATCTGGGGAAATCGCTTCCTAAACCTGCATATGGCGATCATTTAGCCCTTGAGCAAGAATCAGCCAGCCAAGTATCTGCAAGAGAAAATGCTCAGACACATCTCAGACCCTGCCCAATGTCCCTTCTCCAACCATGGCCAACCTGATGCTTCATCGGAAGGGAATACAAAAATCTTTCCCTGAACACACGGTGGGAAAAGTCCCCTCCTGACCTTGGCCAGTATATGGCTGGAACCCTGAAGCATGAGTGTTAGGAACAGAAGACACAAGCATGTGTGTAAAGCTAATGGAGGCTGTACCCCACCCCCAAACATACACTCTCAATAGGAATTACTTGCATTTTAGATAGACCCAAAAGGCAATTTCTGAGGAGAACACAGTGTGCTCCCGTCTGTAGCAAGTTTCATCAGCTCTACCCCCAGAGAATGGCAGCTTCGCCTGAAGGAAGGCAAACACCATAGACTGGCAAATGTGCATCCCACAGGGAACACAGAGAAAACATTTACACTGTTCCCCTACACCACAGCTCAAAATGCACTTGTGCTGCTTCTGGTGTTATTTGCATGACACTAATACCTAGCAGTCCCAGCTGAGATCAGGCCTCCTTGTGCTAGGTGCTGTACAAATAGTAATGAGGGAAAGTCCATGTCACAAATCCCTTGCAATCTAAGCAGTAAAAAGTAGGAGGAGGGGGAAAGAGAGGCACAAAGTGGCTTGCTCATGGCCTGACAGCAGAGCCAAGAACGGAACCCTAGGCAGTGCCCTAACCACTTGTTCACACTGCCTCTTATGTGTTTCCTCTTCTTGGTAAATTCCCTCGTGTCGGATTCTACACTTGCAAGTATTTCAGCTATGCTGGCACTCCACTAAACTTGCCTTTTAATGGTGAACACAGAAATGGATTCCTTTGGAATTGGAAACATTTTTAACTGGTACAAAAAGGCTTGCCCAGAATTCTGGCCTATTTCCATGCAAATATCAGTCTGCCCTGCAAATACAGCTGAAGAGAAATGTCAGCAATATTTCAGGAGAGCCTGCTTGTCACCATTCCAGGATATATTTCAATTATGCCAACCACATTTCATTCCCTATAACATGCAGTAGTATGTGAAGGCTCTAATCTATCAAATGTCACGGAGCTTTATGAAAATCACATTTGCAGCAAATGAGTTGCCTATTTTTTTTTCTCCAGCACACAGGCAATTTTCATTCCCATCATGCTTCTGGGGGAGCGTCATATGTGAGCCACAAGTTGCCACAAACATTCCAGTCAATGGGCGAAACTTCAAGGTCGATGCTGTAGTGGTTGCTAGAGAGACCCAACCACAATGCATTAAAATCAAATACCACGCACGTCACTAGAAATACTGTTGAACAGACAAGAGAAACAGCAGAAGCATGTGCTGACACTGCCAATATAAACATTGTTGTTAGCGTTGGTTGAAGATTTTCAGAGAGAACCATTTTCCACTGATAATTACTGATTTGGAAAAAAACCCTCAGTTGTTTTGTAGGAACGTAGTGAGACTTCTTTGGGAAATTATCTACCTGCTTTGTTTCAACATTCTCTTGAGAAAAGAGACAATCACCAGGCAGCTGAAAGGCGTTGGTTGGGGGCACCCCCCACCTGTCTAGAACTGCCCTAGCCCCAACTCCCCACCCTTCCCCTGGAAGGATGAGGGGCTGAAGCTCCCCCCGATTCATACGGAAACATTACTGGCTGTTCCCCTTTGTCAGGGAACAAGGGGAAAGTGCAGTTTGCTGTATTCCTCTCTTTGGCTGGCAAGTGCTGGGGACAGACAAACCTGGACTTGCCTTAGCCCAGGGACATGTACCCCTCCCCCGGCTAAGCCCGCTGCAGCAGCCATGGGAAAGTGCCTCTCACCTGGCCCGAAGCTACCGAAGTGAGAGAGGGCTGGGGTTGTCCTCCCTCCCTAGGCAGCCTGCATACAGAACCCCTCGTCTTCCGCCCCACCCCAGAGCAATGATTCAAATGAAGCCTGGATGTTTTCATTTTATTTTCCAAAAAGCCAAAAATGAATTGAGGTAAGGACCCGAGCAACCCTGGGCAAATCTTCTAGCTTGTAATAAAGCCTCACCAGAGCCATTGTCTTGTCTCCTGTCTGCTGTAAGCAGAAGAAGCTCTTTCGTTATCTTTGTCTGCTGGTTAGTAAAGGAAATCTGAGAGCACACCAAGAAAGGTTCCAGAAAGTGCATGTCGCCTTTGGGACTGGAACAAGAAGGATTTCATTTGATAACCTGGAGCAAGTTTCCAAAATACTGGGGACAAATGCTCTTGTTATATTATAAGCAAGTAGTGCTCAAGAAGTCATAAGAACAGCCAGACTGGGTCAGACCAAAGGTCCATCCAGCCCAGTATCCTGTCTGCCGACAGTGGCCAATGCCAGGTGCCCCAGAGCAAGGGAACACAATGGATAATCCTCACGTGATCCCTCTCCTGTCACCCATTTCCAGACAAACAGAGGCTAGGGACACCCTTCCTACCCATCCCAGCTAACAGCCATTGATGGACCTAACCTGCATGAATCTATCTACCTCTTTTTTGAACCCTGTTAAAATCCTAGCCGTCAGCACATCCTCTGGCAAGGAGTTCCAGAGGTTGACTGTGCGCCAGGGCTGTGTTTACTCTGGGCCATTTATTCCAGTAAAGCAGCTGCTTTTCCGGAATAAGCTGCGAGCTGTCTACACTGGCTGCTTGCTTTTCTGGAAAAGCAATGATGATCTACTGTAAAATTGTCAGTGTTTTTCCAGAAAAACTATGCTGCTCCCGTTTGGGCAAAAGCCCTTTTCCGGAAAAACTGTTCCTGAAAAGGGCCAGTGTAGACAGCACAGTAGACTTTTCCGCAAAAAAGCCCTGATCGTGAAAATGACGATCGGGGCTCTTTTCCGGAAAAGCGCGTCTACATTGGGCACGGACGCTTTTCCGGAAAAAATGCTTTTCTGGAAAAGCATCCTGCCAATGTAGATGCGCTTTTTCCGGAAATACTTATAACGGAAAACTGTTCCATTTTAAGCATTTCCGGAAAAGGGTGCCAGTGTAGACGTAGCTCAGGTGAAGAAAAACTTCCCTTTGTTTGTTTTAAACCTGCTGCCTATTAATGGTTATTAAGTCCATAATGATTTTAGTAAAATCAAAGTTTTGTTTCAATATAAAATTGTACATTTTGAGATATTTGTTTTAATTAATAAAATAAACGGTGGGATGAGTAGAGCTGAGTGAATTTTTTTTTTTTTACTGCAGCAGTTTTTGGAGAAAAATGCGGATGAAATTACACTGAAATATTTGTCCACCTTATGTCATCTTTGACAGATTGTTTTGGTTAGGGAAAAAAAACCCTAAACAAAATTCCAGAAATATTTAAATGTTTTATTTTTGATGTTTTGTTAACAAAGCCTTTTGTTTTTTCTTTAGTTGAAATGACTATTACAATTCTTTTAATTTTATTCCAAAATATTTCAAAATGCTCAAAATCAAAAGAAAGTGTGGTTCTGATTGAATGAATGTTCATCCTGAGGTCCTGGTATTCATATTATTACTTTTTCATTCACAGATTCTTTTTTAATTGTGTTGGTTTTGGATTGACCCAAGCCAATGAAAACTTTTCGGAACTGACACCATCCAGAAAACTGCATTGTTTGCCCAGCTCTGGGGAGGAGCACAGTCTTTTCTTGTATGACCATCCTCAGCTTCCCTGCTTCTCCCTCCAGTGCTTTGAAGCAACTTCCATCCCATTTGGTCTGACCGTCAGAAGCAGCGCTAGAGCATATCCTACTGGCTCTGCAAAGGCGAAGCTCGACTCCTGACAGAATTTCAAGTGCTTGAGTGGCAGCTGGAGTGACAAGCTATGGTGATTTCATGTCATGTGTAGCAGGGCACAGAACCAGAGCAGAAAATATCCTCCAGATGGATTATTAATGTCAGAAAAGTATTACAAATGTATGTAATTTGTACTGAACAGTACAGTGTTAACAACAACACATACTGAAAAAAATGTGAAAATAATGTATTAAAAAGGAAACACTGGGCTCCAATAATTAAACAAAGGCTTTTATTTCTGAATAACTGTATCATGAATAAAGATACTTGTGTCTTTTCTTACAGTTTTTCAAACTGAATTTTATATTCGTGTATCTTATATTCTTTTGTGGACTCCAGAACACACAGAGGAAGGTACTCTCGGCTGCCGTCCATTGATAAAATGAAGAAAGGGACAAAATGAGAAGAGCTCGTTTGCATGGGTTACACCCACCGTGGCAGTGCAAACTGTTGGTTTCGGTGCAAATTAGTTTCAGTTTGGTGTGTGTGGTGGGGGGAGGGTGGAATATTGATACACTTATGGATTAACCATTGTCTGAGGAGCTGCCACAACTGAAAGCTCATTCTTGAACGGCTGGGTCATGTGATTGGAAACACACCAAGCCGTAGGGAAGCCGGGGCAGGGATTAGCAGGAGGAATTGATTCCGGTCGTGTGCACTCTGCAGGGAAGGGTCCTGCAGCCGCTGTGGAATCTCCCGCACAGCGTCCTGACAGAGCTGGGACGCTGGCTTTGACGTCATGGGGAGAGAGTATGGCAGCAGCAGTGCTGAGTGAACTCGGGGAAGGGTCTCCCTTCACCCAGCACCCACGGCGCTGAGCCTTGCCACCGGACCTGGCACTGAGGCTAGAGGAGACGACGATGCCGGTGGCTGTCCACCGAAAGGGCAGAGGGCAGCCACAGATCTCAGAATTCCCCAGAGGAGCACAGGAGCCATCGTGCTGGAATTACTGGGTGTCTTGGGTGTTTTGGGACCACCCCGGATAAGAACAGCCAGACTGGGTCAGAGCAAAGACCTGATTTAGGCCAGAGGGCCAGGGGAATGAGGCCTGACCTTGTGTCCACACACAAACTGTGCTAACCCAGGGCTCAGACACACAGTATCTCTATGGGCCTGGAGAGTTTGAAACTAAGGGTATGTCTACGCTGCGAGCTTCTTTCAAAGTACACTTTTCTGGAAGAGATCTTCTGGAAAAGCGTATTCTGAAATAGAGCGTCTTCACAGAAAAAGCGCAAGGAAACAGCAGTTTGCTATTTCGAAATAGAAAGAAAAAGACTTTTGTTTATTATCAAGCTCAGTGTAAATAGTCGTTATTTGGGCGGGGGTGAGAGGGGCAAGCACTGTGCAGATCTCCCTGTCATTGATAAAGTGGGTGGGCCTTATGAGATTTCCGATGTAAAACGGATTTCTTTGGAGTGTTGGGCCCTTTTGGGGGTTGGTCTTCTAGGAGCTGAGCCCTCCTGGAGCTGAACTGGGGGGCAGTAATTCCAACTCTGTGCCGTCGCTGAGGGAGAGCAGAGGTTCTGGCCCAGCAGGACAGGGTGGTGGGGGGCCCCAGAGGGCAGAGTGGCTTGATCAACACACCAGGGGACAACCCCAAGGAGATGTCTGTGATCTAATCCATCACATGCATTTCCCTAGTCTGCTGACATGTGACTGTGTCAAAATCTACCTATTCCTTTCCTGTCCGTTCCCCTCCCCTTCCCCCTGCCCCACCATCCACTAGGCCAGTGGTCTCCAACCTTTTTACACCCAAGATAACCTTTTAAATGTCGGGGCAAGCCAAGATCAACCCTATCCCTTCCCCAACACCCCGCCCCTTCCTTGAGGCCCCGCCCTCTCTGTTCCCCTCCTCTCCATCATTTGCTGTCCCCAGCCCTTCCTCACTCTCACTGGGTTGAGACGGGATGTGTGGGCTCTGGGGTGGGAATGAGGGATTTGGGTGTGGGAAGGGGTGAGAGGTGCAAGCTCAGGGAGGGAATTCATGTACAGGAGGAGGTGGAGAAGGGGATGCTGGCTCAGGGAGGGGGCTCCAGGCTGGGGAGTGGAGTGTTGGGGTCAGGTGGAGGGTTGGGGTGCTGAGCAAGCCACAGGCTTGTGGCTATGGGGTGCAGGAGTTTAGGGCAGGGAGGGGGGTTGGGAGTATGATGGGCTGAGGACACAGGAGTGTGTGGATGGTGCAGAAGACTGAGGACGTGGGGGTGCAGGAGTTTGGGGATGCGAGGGGCTCAGGGCAGAGGGTTCTGGTGTATGATGAGCTCAGGGTTGGGATCTGTGGGAGGAGCAGGCGTGTTATGCTGCTGCAGCCCGATAGGGGCTTGGCCCCAACTGAGGGCTTGTTGACCAGGCCTTATTTTTAAATACAATATTATGTCCAACACAAAACATTTCAGCATTGTCTTTATTTAAGGGGGGGGGTGGGGAACCCATTTTGGGTCAGGGGTTGATGACCCACAGAAAAAACAGTTGGGGACCACACAAGTGAGGTGCAACCCCCCTTCCCCCAAGCCTCACTGGTGTGGCCCCAGCTGAGACACCTCACACCCTCAGCACTCCAGCCCCATGTGGGGGGAGGGGAGGAAGGGCTGAGGTTCAAGGCCTCAGGCCAGATTAACTCTTCTGGAGTTCCAGGGTTAGTAGATTGTGTGGGCCCCTCTATGCTGTGAGGTGGGGACAAAAATGAGGGATCTAGTGTGCGGGACAGGGCTGCGGGATAGAGATGGGGGTGCAGAATCTGGGTGGAGTACAGAAGCAAGGTGGGGGTAGGTGTCTGGACAGGAGGGAGGGGGCAGGATGCTGGTCAGGGTCTGGTGAGGGTCCTGCTGGGTGTCTGGCCTGGGGCCACGGAGCTGGTGAGGGTCTGGCCAGGGGTCACAGTGCTGGAGGGGATCTGACTCAAGGAGGGGGCACAGTGCTGGTGGGGGTCAGGGCCAGGGGAGAGGGGCGGGGCAGTTTGGGCAGTACCTGGGGGTCTCCAGGGATGAGGATCTCTGGGGCAGGATCTGCAGGGAGTGCAGGAAGAAGTGCATGTGTGGCTCCCTTAAAAAATCTAGCCGCTCTTGATCCCGCACCACCATCTTAACACCCCCACCAGTGGGGCCCCCTGCCACCTTCCCAGAGCACAGGGAAGGAAGGGAAGACAAGAAAGCGCGTGCGCTGTTGTGGGCACACTTTCTTGTCTTCACTTCCTTCCCCATGCTGCCTTCCTTCCTTCCTTCCTGCAGAGTGGGGGGGAGTCCCGAGGCTCCGCACTGGATCCGGCTCCAGATCTGGCACAGAGCCACGGGACTTCCCCCACATGCTGCAGGAAGCCGGCGCGAGCTCCAGTTTTGTGGGAGGCTGTAGCGCCAGCGTGGGCTCCTCGTTGGGGGGGTAACTGATGATAATTGATTATGGTTCTGAGACTGCTTCGGCTAGTTCCTCAAGTACCTCAGGATTCTTTCTCCTGATCTTCCCTGTTTTGACACGTTTCTTTCCCCTTGTTGTTAATATTAATTGTGTCGAGAATATGGTCACCATGAACCTTTTTAGCAAAGACTGAAGCAATATAGGTGTTAATACCATCAGCCTTCTTGATGTCAGACGTATTAGCTTTTCTCCCCCTCCCCCCTCAGAGGCCTTACCTTTCCCTTCATCATATGAGCAAATCCAGCTCAGAATTCTTTCAATGTTCTTGCAGTTTTGTTTAATCCTCTGATTTTCTTTTTTCCACATGAAAGCAGCACTAAGAAAACCCCAAACGCTTACAGACAACTAATGGAAAAGCCATAAATCCACATATTTTAGTACCTGCAAATTCCAGTAATCTTGGTGATATTGTACTATTAAATTACTACCAGTTTCCCAAACATGAACACATTTTAAAAGCAGAATTAGGCTTGGCAAATCCATCAATATCTGGATCAAATCAAACTTTATTTTTGTTATGCCACATTTTAATTGAAGCTGGTTCCTTCCTGTTCTGGTTTCTAGCATTCTTCCAGGAATTTCCTTTTTCATGCTCCTTCTGGGCATGTCTACATTGGGGAGTTATTTCGAAATAACTCCCCTTATTTCGAAATAACAAGGCGAGCGTCCACACTACCAACCCTGTTATTTCGAAATATTGGGCTTGTTATTTCAAACTAATAACTCCAGCTTGTGAAGAGGAATAAACTTATTTTGAAATAGTTATTTTAGGAGTTATTATTTCAAAATCATAGAATCATAGAATAATAGGACTGGAAGGGATCATCGAGTGCAGCCCCCCGCCCTCAAGGCAGGACCAAGCTCCGTCTACACCATCCCTGACAGATGTCTATCTAACCTGTTCTTAAATATCTCCAGAGAGGGAGATTCCACCACCTCCCTTGGCAATTTATTCCAATATTTGACCACCCTGACAGTTAGGAATTTTTTCCTAATGTCCAATCTAAACCTCCCCTGCTGCACTGTAAGCCCATTACTCCTTGTCCTGTCCTCAGAAACCAAGAGGAACAAATTTTCTCCTTCCTCCTTGTGACACCCTTTTAGATATTTGAAAACCGCTATCATGTCCCCCCTTAATCTTTTTTCCAAACTAAACAAGCCCAGTTCATGAAGCCTGGCTTCATAGGTCATGTTCTCTAAATCTTTAATCATTCTTGTCGCTCTTCTCTGTACCCTTTCCAATTTCTCCACATCCTTCTTGAAATGTGGCACCCAGAACTGGACACAGTTCTCCAGCTGAGGCCTAACTAGTGCAGAGTAGAGCGGCAGAATGACTTCACGAGTTTTGCTTACAACACACCTTTTGATACAACCTAGAATCATATTTGCTTTTTTTGCAACAGCATCACACTGTTGACTCATATTCAACTTGTGGTCCACTATGACCCCTAGATCCCTTTCCGCCATGCTCCTTCCTAGACAGTCGCTTCCCATCTTGTATGTATGGAACTGATAGTTCCTTCCTAAGTGGAGCACTTCGCATTTCTCTTCATTAAACCTTATCCTGTTTACCTCTGACCATTTCTCTAACTTGCTAAGGTCATTTTGAATTATGTCCCTATCCTCCAAAGAAGTCGCAACCCCATCCAGTTTGGTATCATCTGCAAACTTAATGGCTACGTCTACACTGGCCCCTTTTCCGGAAGGGGCATGTAAATTTCACGAGTCGTCGTAGGGAAATCTGCGGGGGATTTAAATATCCCCCGCGGCATTTAAATAAAAATGTCCGCCGCTTTTTTCCGGCTTTTAAAAAAGCCGGAAAAGAGCGTCTAGACTGGCCCCGATCCTCCGGAAAAAGTGCCCTTTTCCGGAGGCTCTTATTCTTACTTCAAAGGGCACTTTTTCCGGAGGATCGGGGCCAGTCTAGATGCTCTTTTCCGGCTTTTTTAAAAGCCGGAAAAAAGCGGCGGACATTTTTATTTAAATGCCGCGGGGGATATTTAAATCCCCCGCGGATTTCCCTACGACTACTCGTGAAATTTACATGCCCCTTCCGGAAAAGGGGCCAGTGTAGACGTAGCCAATAAGCGTACTCTCTATCCCAATATCTACATCATTGATGAAGATATTGAACAGTACGGGTCCCAAAACAGACCCTGCGGAACTCCACTTGTTATCCCTTTCCAGCAGGATTTAGCACCGTTAACAACAACTCTCTGACTACGGTTATCCAGCCAATTATGCACCCACCTTATCGTGGCCCTATCTAAGTTATATTTGCCTAGTTTATCAATAAGAATATCATGCGAGACCGTATCAAATGCCTTACTAAAGTCTAGGTATATGACATCCACCGCTTCTCCCTTATCCACAAGGCTCGTTATCCTATCAAAGAAAGCTATCAGATTAGTTTGGCATGACTTGTTCTTCACAAACCCATGCTGGCTATTCCCTATCACTTTATTACCTTCCAAGTGTTTGCATATGATTTCCTTAATTACCTGCTCCATTATCTTCCCTGGGACAGACGTTAAACTGACCGGTCTGTAGTTTCCTGGGTTGTTCTTATTCCCCTTTTTATAGATGGGCACAATATTTGCCCTTTTCCAGTCTTCTGGAATCTCCCCTGTCTGCCATGATTTTTCAAAGATCATAGCTAAAGGCTCAGATACCTCCTCTATCAGCTCCTTGAGTATCCTGGGATGCATTTCATCATGACCTGGTGACTTGCTGACATCTAACTTTCCTAAGTGATTTTTAATTTGTTCTTTGTGTATCCTATCTTCTAAACTTACCCTCTCTCTGCTTGTATTCACTACGTTAGGCACACCTCCAGACTTCTCGGTGAAGACCGAAACAAAGAAGTCATTGAGCATCTCCGCCATTTCCAAGTTTCTTGTTACTGCTTCTCCCTCCTCACTAACCAGTGGGCCTACCCTGTCCTTGGTCTTCCTCTTGCTTCTAATGTATTTATAAAAGGTCTTCTTGTTTCCCTTTATGCCTGTAGCTAGTTTGATCTCATTTTGTGCCTTTGCCTTTCTAATCTTGCCCCTGCATTCCCGTGTTGCTTGCCTATATTCATCCTTTGTTATTTGTCCTAGTTTCCATTTTTTATGAGACTCCTTTTTTATTTTGAGATCATGCAAGATCTCCTTGTTAAGCCAAGCTGGTCTTTAGCCAAATTTTCTATCTTTCCTACACAGCGGAATTGTTTGCTTTTGGGCCCTTAACAACGTCCCTTTGAAATACTTCCAACTCTCCTCATTTGTTTTTCCCTTCAGTCTTGCTTCCCATAGGACCTTACCTACAAGTTCTTTGAGCTTATCAAAATCTGCCTCCCTGAAATCCATTACCTCAATTGTGCTGGTCTCCCTTCTACCTTTCCTTAAGATCATGAACTCTATTATTTCATGATCACTGTCCCCTATACTGTCTTCCACTTTCAAGTTCTCAACTAGTTCCTCCCTATTTGTTAAAACCAAATCCAGAACAGCTTCTCTTCTGGTAGCTTTTTCAACCTTCTGAAACAGAAAGTTGTCTCCAATGCAGTCCAGAAACTTATTGGATAGCCTGTGCCCCGCTGTGTTAGTTTCCCAACATATGTCTGGATAGTTGAAGTCCTCCATCACCACCAAATCTTGGGCTTTGGATAGTTTTGTTAATTGTTTAAAAAAGGCCTCATCCACCTCTTCCACCTGGCTAGGTGACCTGTAGTAGACTCCTAGCATGATATCACCCTCGTTTTTTACCCCTTTTAGCTTAACCCAGAGACTCTCTACACAGCTATCTCCTACGTTCATTCCACTTCAGTCCAAGTGTGTACATTTTTAATATACAAGGCAACCCCTCCTCCCTTCTTCCCTGTCTGTCCTTCCTGAGCAAGCCGTACCCTTCCATACCAACATTCCAATCATGCGTCCCATCCCACCAGGTTTCTGTAATACCAATGATATCATAGTTGTATTTATTGGTTAGCAATTCCAGTTCTTCCTGCTTATTACCCATACTTCTTGCATTTGTATATAGGCATCTAAGATACTGATTTGATCTTGCCTCCCTGTTGTGCCCTGACCCTCCTTTCTCCTTGCCATTATAGGCCGTAGTCCCCCCCATTTCCAACCCATCTCCCAGTCCCGCACATGCAGCACTTACCTGTGGGCTTTGCTCACCTGTCCCCGTCAAACCTAGTTTAAAGCTCTCCTCACAAGGTTAGCCAGTCTGTGTCCAAACAAGGCCTTCCCGCTCCTGGAAAGGTGAACTCCATCTCCGCCAAGCAGTCCTTCCTGGAAGAGCACCCCGTGGTCAAGGAAGCCGAAGCCCTCCTGGCGACACCATCTTTGCAGCCAGGCATTCACCTCCAGGATGCACCTCTCTCTGCCCGGGCCCCTACCTTTGACAGGAAGGATCGAAGAGAATACCACCTGCGCCCCAAACTCCCTCACCCATACTCCCAAAGCCCTGTAGTCACGCTTGATCAGCTGAGTGTCATACCTGGCAGTATTATTTGTGCCCACATGGATGAGTAGCATGGGGTAGTAGTCAGAGGGCCGGATAATCCTCAACAATGCCTCCGTAACATCTCAGATATGGGCCCCTGGCAGACAGCATACCTCTCGAGATGAACTGTTGGGGCGACAGATGGGTGCCTCCATTCCCCTTAGAAGAGAGTCTCCAACCACCACTACCCTACGTTTCTTCCTCGCAGTGGTGGCAGGAGACTGCTCAACCTTGGTGGTGCAAGGCCTGGTCTCCTCCACTGTGGGGGGTGACTCCTTGTCTCCTGCAGAAAGTAAAGTGTAACGGTTATGTAACAACACAGTGGGAGGGTTAGGAGCAGGGGTGGAACACTGCCTGCTGCCGGAAGTAACCAGCTGCCAGTGCTCACCCTGCACCACCGCCTCCTCCATAAGTGGCTGGTCAACAGTCCCACATCCTAGGACAGTGACCTCAGTGGACTCCACAGGAATACTGTCCAGGAATTCCTTATTAATCAATTATTTTGAAATAACCGTGTAGTGTAGACATAGCCTTTAAGAACCAGCATGCTGGGGGAATGATTGT
The DNA here is from genome assembly GCF_049634645.1 of Pelodiscus sinensis. Classification (NCBI taxonomy): domain Eukaryota; kingdom Metazoa; phylum Chordata; order Testudines; family Trionychidae; genus Pelodiscus; species Pelodiscus sinensis. The sequence goes on along the minus strand of NC_134728.1, from coordinate 35,288,497 downwards.
ATTTACTAAAGTGTCCTACTGGCCAGCAGCCCTGAAGTTCTGACTGGGGAGGCAGTTTCATTAGAAGCCTATTGTCAGATGCCAAAACCTCATCCTGGCCGTTCCTGGCCCTGACTCTTTTTTCTTTCTCTCCCCGCCACGTTGGGAATATTTCCCACATGCTTCCATCTAATTTAAATTGGAACTTGAAACAAAGGTCACCAACTCAACTTCCTTCTGGACTTTTAACCCTGATTTCCACATAGCACATAGATTAGGGGCCCTGCATCCTGGCTTCATGTAGCATGGAGAAAGGATAATTTATCACTCCTGAACAGATGAATCATTAGAAATGTTTATGTTCTTTAGTCAGTAGGCCCCATGAGACCAGATAAAAGTACTTGTGGAAGAGCTGAGCACTTCATATAATGGAATACAATTCTCACTGGACAAAAGGCAGACGTGGACTTCAGCCCTCAGTTACCAACTGGATTCCCAACATGATTGTGTGCAGGTGTGCATGAATGCATGGATCAACAAAATCCCATGTGCAAGCATGTCTGAAGTGCAGATTCACTTCATCACCTTTTCTGATGGCCTTTTCATTGGATTGTCACATTTTTCTTTGCAGCCTTTTTGCAAAAATCATAGAATACTAGGACTGGAAGGGGGCTCAAGAGGTCACCATGACCAAGTCCCTGCACTCATGGCAGGACCAAGCACCGTCATCCCTGACAGATGTTTGTCTACATAACCTCCTTGTTGTTAGCAAACAAGGCTAACACAAATGGTAATCGGTTAAGGAGAATAGTTTTCTCCCTCCTTCTTGTAACGTCCTTTTAGTTACGTGAAAATTGCTATCGTATCCCCTCTTAGTCTTCTCTTTTCCAGATTAAACAAACCCAATTCTTTCAATTTTCCATCACAGGCCATGTTTTCTAGACCTTTAATCATTTATGTGGCTCTTCTCTGGACCTTCTCCGATTTCTCCACATCTTTCCTGAAATGTGGTTCCCAGAGCTGGACACAATATTCCAGTTGAGGCCTAATCAGCACATAGTAGAGCAGAAGAACTACTTCTAACACTCCTGTTAATGCGTCCCAAAATGGTTTTTTGGGTTTTTTTGCAACGGTGTCACACTGTTGACTCATATTTAGCTAGTGGCCCACTATGACCCCTAGACCCAAAGAGTCACTTCCCATTTTGTATGTGTGAAATTGATTGTTCCTTATTAAGTGGACATTTGTCTTTATTGAATATCATCTTATTTACCTCAGACCATTTCTTTGGTTTGTCCAGATAATTTTGAATTATAACCCCATTTACAAAGCACTTGCAATCCCCTCTAGCTTGGTTTCATCCACAATCTTTATAAGCATACTCTCTGTGCCATTATCTAAATCACTGATGAAGACATTGAACAGAACTGGTCTATAAACTGTCCACTGCAGAACCCCACTTTGTTATATCCTTCCAGCATCACCGCGAACCATTGATAACTACTCTCTGAGAACAGTGATCAAAACAGTTATGTATCCACCTTAGAGTAGCCCTGTCTAGATTGTATTTCCCTGGTTTATTGACAAGAAGGTCATGGGAGACTGTATCAAATGCTTTATTAAAGTCTAGCTATACCACATCTACTGCTTCCCCACTATCCACAAGACTTGTTATCCTATCACAGAAAGCTATCCGGTTGGTTTGACATGATTTGTTCTTTACAAATCCATGCTGGCTGTTACCTATCACCTTATTATCTTCCAGATGTTTGTGGATGGATTCTTTAATTATTTGCTCCATTTTTGTTCCTGGCATAGAAGTTCAACTGACTGGTCTGTAGTTTCCTGGGTTGTTCTTATTTCCCTTTTTATAGGTGTGCACTAGAATTGCCCTTTTTCAGTCTTCTGAAATCTCTCCCATCTTCCATGACTTTAATGAAATCTAAAACCCTTTGGGACCAGTCCTTGGATAACATTGCTGCTCTTCATGTATTGATGCCATGATGCTCAGTTATGCTACATAGCCTCACAGCCTGTGTTCCTGGAGGAACCAGCCAGCCCATACCACCAAAGAACCATCTAGCCACATGGGAGGTTTCTTGGAATAGAGGCTCGGAGGCTCAGAGTTTAAATCTTATTCTCTTACTGCTGTTTATGTTCTCATACTATTCATTACCCTCATCACAGGGTAAGGTCATGAAGAACTTCAGCCTAGAAGGCAGTCTGTGAAAAGTTAAACCCCTTGGCGCTGCCATTTCTAAAATAAACTAGTAGAATGCTTATGTAAGTTTAACAGGCCAATGGGATGCTGAGGCAATGTTCTATATAACGACTCCCCTTTGTCTGCACCTCAGCTTAACTTTTTAATGCCGTGCAAGTAGGAGTCCTGCCTTTTCAGAAAGCCAGAGTAACACAGAGCTATTGTATGTAAACCTCTGATCAACAGATATTAATAGTTCCTCGTCTATTTCAGAGAGGACCATACAAGAAACATTGAATGCACACGGAAAGCCTGGTAAGTAATATTTAAAATGTTACAAATAACTTGTAACCAAAAAGCAGTAGACTTGTGTAGTGAATTCCCCACTTTAAGAATGTCCATACTGGGTCAGACTAAGCCTTTAGCCCGGCATCCTGTCTCTGACAGAGGCGGTCAAAAAAGCAAATAGGTTGCTAGGAATTATTAGGAAAGGGATAGAAAATAAGACACGAAATATCTTACTGCCCCTATATAAAACTATGGTACGCCCACATCTTGAATACTGTGTACAGATGTGGTCTCCTCACCTCAAAAAAGATATTTTGGCCTTGGAAAGAGTTCAGAAAAGGGCAACTAAAATGATTAGGGGTTTGGAATGAGTCCCATATAAGGAGAGGTTAAAGCGACTGGGACTTTTCAGTTTAGAAAAGAGGAGACTGAGGGGGGATATGATAGAGGTCTATAAAATCATGAGTGGTGTGGAGAGGGCCGATAAAGGAAAGTTATTTATTAGTTCCCTAAATAGAAGAACTAGAGGACACCAAATGAAATTAATGGGTAGCAGGTTTAAAACTAATAAAAGAAAGTTCTTCTTCACACAGCGTGTAGTCAACCTGTGGAACTCCTTGCCAGAGGAGGGTGTGAAGGCTAGGACTATAATAGAGTTTAAAGAGAAGCTAGATAATTTCATGGAGGTTAGGTCCATAAAAGGCTATTAGCCAGGGGATAAAATGGTGTCCTTGGCCTCTGTTTGTCAGAGGCTGGAGAGGGATGGCAGGAGACAAATCGTTTGATCATTGTCTTTGGTCCACCCTCTCTGGGGCACCTGGTGCTGGCCACTGTCGGTAGACAGGATACTGGGCTAGAAGGACCTTTGGTCTGACCCAGTATGGCCGTTCTTATGTTCTTATGTTCTAAGTGCCAGATGCTTTAGAGAGAATTAACAGAATCCAGTAATCATCAAGTGATTCATCATCCCGTCATCCAGTCCCAGCTTTGGGCAGCTGGACGTTTAGGCACACCCAGAGCATGGGGTTCTATCCCTGATCATTTTGGCTAATAGCTGTTGATGAATTTATCTGCCGTGAAATTATTTTATTTTCATTTGTTTTCCAAAGAAGTGGGTTGTGTCCATGAAAACTCATGATACTATCTATATTTTTTGATAGTCTCTAAGCCCTGGGCTACACTTGGGAGTTATTTCAAAATAACTCCCCTTAGTTTGAAATAACAAGCAGAGCATCCACCCTACCAAGCCCATTATTTCGCAGTAAGGGGCTGGTTATTTTGAAATAACAACTCCTGCTTTCCATGGGGAATAACGCTTATTTCAAAATAGTCATTTTGAAATAGTGGGTGTGTGGATGCTCCACTGCTGCGATTTCGAAATAGCTCCTCCCCAGGGCCAAAGAAATTACTCCCCAGTGCTTCCTGGGGCTCTAAATTGAGGTAGCGCATCCACATCAGGGGAGCCTGCTTTGGACTAATTTCAAGGCTTCCCTGTAGAGTGGACAAGGTAGATTGAAATCTCGGGAGTTATTATTCTGAAATAACAATAGAGAGGTAGCCGTGTCTTTTATTCAGAAATAAATTATTTTGAAATAATTTCCTAAGATGCTATAGGACCTCTTGCTGTTTTTTAAGGGTTTTTATTTCTAAATTACAGACTACTCCCTGAGACTTTTTCAAACCCAGTTACACTTTTGGCTTTCACAGCATGCCCTGACAATGAGTCCCACAGGATCACATGGTATGTGAAGAAGTACTTATGTTGGTTTTAAACCTATAGCCTATTAATTTCATTAGGTGACCCCTATTTCTTGTGTTACATGTCAGTCTGACCTCCATAAACAGCTCCCTGACAATTGCCTGACCTTAAGCAATGGGCGGCTTTTTAGTTTTTTGTGGTTCTTTTGATCCATTCATTCCCAGCCCTGGCAAAATAAGTTTTGCAGTTTGGCTGGAGCCTGGAAGTAATAACGTCATAGCTAATAGTTCGAACATTGTCTCTTAGTGAAGAGTTCCCCGGTTGTTTTATCTGGAGCCATTGTTTCATCATCCTGCTTGGTTCCCAGCAGCTTGCTATTACATTAAGCCAACATATGTATATTGTAAACATCTCAATAACCCCCCAAAAGCCATATGGTGAGTATCCCAATAATCAGATCACATACGGTATCCATACATTATTACAGAGCAGTATTCTTTTGTTACTGCATTGCGGCTCCATACCTAGCACACAAATGCTTATAACGATCAGAATGAAAGAGTACACTGCCTGAAATAGTGCATCATTCCTCTGGGGATTGTAGCATGAACTTTCTGAGAGGGGGTCAGTGATTTAAAAGTTATTTTCCCTCTCTGATTACTAAAGCTGGGGTTTTCAAAGGAGCCTATGAGATAGGCACTGAATTCCTATTTCATTTCAATGGGATTTGGGCAGCTAATTCTTTTAGACCCCTTTGAAGTATCCCTTTACAAAGTGTCTTCCTCAAGGTAACACAGAATTGGAGGCAGAGTCAGAAGCAAACCCCAGGGGTACGTCTAGACTACATGGCTCCGTCGCCGGAGCCATGTAGATTTATTTGTTCGGCAGAGGGAAATGAAGCCATGATTTAAATAATCGCGGCTTCATTTAAATTTAAATGGCTGCCCCACTCTGCCGATCAGCTGTTTGTTGGCAGATTGGGGCAGTCTGGACGCTCCCCTGCCGACATGAAAGCCCTTTATCGACCTCCCCGGTAAACCTCATCCTACAAGGCATAACGGGGAGGTCCATAAAGGGCTTTCAGGTCGGCACGGGAGTGTGCAGACTAGTGCGCAGAGCCGACAAACGGCTGATCAGCGGTTTGTCGGCTCAGCACGGCAGCCATTTAAATTTAAATGAAGCCGCGATTATTTCCCTTTGCTGATCAGCCTAATCTACATGGCTCCATTGATGGAGCCATGTAGTTTAGACACACCCCAGGAGTCCTGACTGTCACTCCTCTGTCTCACCAAGACAGCTCTGCTACTCAGTCATTGGCAGTTCAGTTTTCCTTTCCAAATAATAAATACCCACATGTGCATCTTGTCATTGCATAGTGACTGACAAATGAGCGGAGAACTGATGTCTGAGGGTGTGTCTATACAGCACGCTAAACTTGAAATAAGACACACAATTTGTGCTATGCAAATTGTGTATCTTATTTCAAAACTATTTGAAATAGCTTATTTTGAAATTTGACGCCTCTACGCAGCGCCAAATTTTTAAATTTTGAGACATCCCTTGCTATTTCAAGACATCCCTTGACCCTCGTGGAATGAGGGTTACCAGGATGCCGAAATAGCGTGACCGTTATATTGAAAAATATTTCAAAATACCAGGTGGCTTGTGTAGATGTGGGGTAGCTAATTCGGGTTATCCCTGGTATCCAGAAATAGCCATGCAGTGTAGGTGTACCCTCAGTTTCAACAACCTTGGGAAAAATGATCTGACTAACCAAGTTACTAAACAACAATAGAGATCCAAGCAGTATTCCTATCTGATGATGGAGAACTCTTGCTATGAGCCAACGATAAGATTTCCCCTGAAAGCTATCCCACTAAAATCAACTGTGGTATTGATAGTGAACCCAGAGTAGACATGCTGACTGTGAATCCAAGCAGATCACCCCCTACCATAACTCTAATTCAGGACACATTGGTTGAATCTAAGTCCCCAAGCTTTAAATGTCCATTTGATTTCTGTCAACTAGGAGTTAAAAAAACACACCTTTGTTAGGAGTTTTCCAGGCATGTGATTTGGCCCCACACTTACACCAAAGGGTAAAGTTCCCTATTATATATATAAATGTGCCTAGTACAACTGAAGATTAATAGTGTGTTATGTTTGTCAGACCCTTATCCCAGGACAAAGTACAAGACCTGGGAATTGGGAGTTGATTTAAAACAACTTCTATCAGATCTGTGCGCCCTGTTACAGTGCCTAGAATCCATGGATTTCTCAGCGTTGGCTCAGTACGTGCCTTTTAACTGTGGTTGGAAGCCAGTGAAGGGCTGCTAAATGTCAGAAAACCTTTGCAAGAGTGCCCTCTGCCAGCAAGCACTGGAGAAAATGCCCAATGCCTGCTAAATGAAACTGACAGCCACTTCTATCCTGCAAACTTTTGCTGGCATAGCTACTTCAGTCAGGGTGCAGAGACATGTGATCCTTGACCAACAGAGCTGTGCCACGGAGGCTGCTAGTGTAGATGCAGCTATTCCAGCAAAACTGCTTTTACCAGTATAGCTTGTTTCGCTCTTGAAGCCAGTATAGCTACATTCACACTAGGAATGCTTTGCCAGTGTAACGTATCATGTTCCTAGCCGGTAAAATGCTCCCAGCATGGACCTACAGAGACTTCCCTTTCGCTAGCCTTTACCTGCAACTATACAGCTTGGTGACAACCATCAAATGAATGCATTTACTGTACTGGCAGGAAAAAATAAATGGCTTTATTAACAAAGAAAGGAACAAACAGGTAATATACAATCCAGCCCAAAGCTTCTACTCCTAATGGTCCTTCCTTAAGACTGCTCAGCCCCCATAAAGTAAAGCTCTAGTAAAGCTACTACCCTCTCCCTTATAACCAGATGAGGTAATGAGTCTACTAAACAACCAGTAAGGCCATTGGATGATGAAGATTCTAAAGGAGCACTTAAAGATAATATAGTCATTGCGAAGCAACTAAACTAATTCTTTGCATCAGTCTTCATGGCTAAGGATGTTAGGGAGACTCCCAAACCTGAGCCATTCTTTTTAGGTGACAAATCTGAGGAATTGTCCCAGATTGAGATATCATTAGAGGAGGTTTTGGAACAAATGGATAATCTGAACAGTAACACGTCACCAGGACCAGACGACATTCATCCAAGAGTTCTGAAAGAACTCAAATGTGAAATTGCAGAACTACTGTAGTTTGCAATTTTCAATAATCTTCTGTACCAAAAGCCTGGAAGATAGCTAATGTGATGCCAAGCTTTAAAAAAAGGCTCTAGAGGTGATCCTAGCAATTACAGGCCAGTAAGTCTAGTGTCAGTACTAGGGATGTAATAGTGTAGTTGATTAAACAATTAACCAATAAGCAAAAGCTTTTAGGTTAATGCTATAGACTACACGCATTTCCCCCCTCCCCCTCACCAGTAAATTTTTCAGCAGGCTGGCCAGCAGCCTGTCTCAGTCCTGGCTTGCGATGGGTCCAGGACCTATTTCCATTGCGGCTCTGCATTTAAAGTGTTATTACGAAGTAGGCGGGCAAACAGCCTGGCTCACTTCCAGCTCACGCCAGGTCCAGGAACTCAGACCACCCCCCAACAGGGGCTGCTGCATCTTTGACCCACCAGCAGACGGAAGACTGGCCATCAGAAGCCTGCCCAGTGTCACTCGAGAGCCACACTCAACTTTGGTAATTATCGAGGGTGGGGGTGTTTTACTAACCTGTTGTGGAATCGTGTAAGTGCTTGAGACTAAGTAAAGTTTAGCTTTAAGTGAAAGCACTCTCATGTTGTCCTGTTTGTACCATCCATCTATCGGTTGGACGACCGTGTCTCCCCTGAATTATTTCCTGACACCACCTTGCAGAGAGAAGAAGTTACTCCCCTTCGTGCAGTAACGATGGTTCTTTGAGATGTGTCCCTGTGGATGCTCCAATCGTGGTGTCAGACTCATCCCGGCGCCACGGATTAGAGACTTGCATAGCCATGCTCCGCTGGACCATGCATGCGTGAGCAGTGGCTCGCGCCATTCGCGCCTTTGATCTCTTGCGCATGGTCCGGCCCCCGCTCAGTTCCTCCCAGCCACCTGAGCATCTGTAACGATAAAGAATCAATTCTGAAGTGGGGAGGAGGGTGGGTCATGGAGCACCCATGGGAACACATCTCGAGGAACCATCATTACTGCATGAAGGGGAGTAACTACTTCTTCTTCTTTGAATGGTCCCCATGGGTGCTGCACTCATGGTGACTTCGGAGCAGTACCCATGCCAGAAATGCAGTTCGGAATTACAGTTTATTAACAGGAGGGAGTACTGCCGCTGCCACCGAGGAGTCTGAAGCCCAATGATGCAGTATTGCATAATGTCTCATGAAAGTTTCATTGAAGGACCACGTCGCTGCTTGGCAAATGTCCTGAAACGGTACTCCTCTTAAGAAAGCTGTAGATGTGGCCACTGCTCTCATGCTTTAAGTTGGGCTAGGAGTGGTTTGTTACGTAGAGAGTAGCATGTAGTAATGCATGTCACTATTAAATTCGCAATGCATTGGGAGGACAGTGGTTGCCCCTTGGAATGGGTTGCCAGTGAAACTATAAGGCAGTCCGTTCTGAGGAAATCTTGCGTTCTGTCCATATAGAAAGTTAGAGTCCTGCGTACATCAAGGGTATGTAGAGTTGCCTCACGTGATGACGTATGTGGTTTGGGGCAGAAACATGGAAACATAATGGGCTTGTTGATATGAAAGTCCGAGCATACTTTAGGAAGGAATGCTGGGTGAGACCTTAACGTAACCAAGTCTTCTGTAAATACGATATAAGTTGGTGATGACATGAGGGCTGCCAGCTCGCTCACTCTACATGCCGAAGTTAAGGCTAGTAAAAAGAGAGACTTAAGTGAAAGCAGGTGCAGTGATGTTGAAGCCAATGGTTTGAATGGGGGACGTGTCAACGTATCTAGCACCAAATCGAGATTCCACGAAGGTGGTGGAGGCCTCCACGGTGGGTTAAGATTCATAAGCCCCCTCAGAAACCGTTTTGTCATGGGATGAGAAAACAAGGAAAAACCGTCTATCATGTGGCGAAAGGCAGTAATCGCCGCTAGATGTACTCATAAGGAGGCTATAGATAGACCTCCTTGTTGCAGATATAGTATATAGTCAAGTATCTTATGCAACGGTGAAGTATGGGGGTCGATATCATTCTCGACATACCAATCCTGAAATCTAGTCCACTTAGCAGAATATGTAGCCTGTGTAGAGCCCTTCCTGCTGGACATTAGTACATGTTTGACTGGATCAGAACAGAGGTTCTCAGATGTCGTGAGCCATGTAGCATCCAAGAGGTCAAATGTAGGATTTCGGGTCTCGGATGCCGTAGAGAGCCGTTCCATTCAGTTAGTAGGTTCCGTACAACGGGAAGACAGTATGGGGTTTTGATCGACAGCTGGTGAAGCATCGAGTACCATGGTTGGCGAGCCCAAGCTGGAGCTATGAGGATCACATGAGCCGCATCCGTTGTGATTTCTTCTATGATCGTGGGTATAAGGACCACCGGTGGGAAGGCATAAAATAGAGATGTTCCCCAATGAAGGGGAAAGGCATTTCCCAAGGAGTGATGACCTATTCCCACTCTGGAACAATATTTCGGACACTTTGCATTGTCTTGTGTTGCAAACAGGTCTATTGATGGAAAGCCCCAACATCGAAAAATCCGGTACAGAATGTCGGTTCGGATCTCCCATTCGTGATCGTAGGGAAACTGCATGCTTAGTGAATCTGCAATGATGTTGTTGACTCCAGGTAAGTACAACACTATGAGGAACGTATCGTTGGGGATACACCAATTCCACAACCAAATTGCTTCTGTGCAAAGAGATCGAGAACGGGCACCGCCTTGTCTGTTGATGTAATACATGGTTTCGACATTGTCTGTGAGCACTCTGGTTGTTGCGCCCCTTATGTGCAATTTGAAATGCTTGCATGCTTGAAATACTGCCCGTAGTTTGAGTATATTGATGTGCAGTAACATTTCTGCTTTGGACCACTTGCCTTGAACTGTTAGGTTGTCCATGTGGGCACCCCATCTCATAAGGGAGGCATCGGTGGTTATTTGCTTTGACGGCTGGGGGCGATGAAAAGGGACACCCCATAAGAGATTTTCTGGTTTAGTCCACCATTGAAGGGACACCCTGACGTGTGGCAGTAACATTACCAACTTGTGGATGCTGTGTTTTGCCGGAGTGTAGACAGAGGCTAGCCAATGCTGGAGACATCTGAAATGTAACCTCACATGTCAAACGACCAAAGTGGCAGCTGCCATGTGGCCCATCAACAGGTGCGTACTGGCATCATTGAAGGATGCGTGATGGTGTCTACTAGGTCTTGGATTGACTGGAAGCGTTTTGCTAATAAGTATGCACGAGCTGCCTTCACATCTAGTCGCGCTCCTATAAAAATCAAGTTCTGAGTTGGTTCCAGTGATGGTTTTTGTATGTTTATAATGAGACCGAGAAAATGGAATGTTCGGGTTGTTATTTTCACTGCTTCGCTTGTTTCTGCATAAGTGCGACCCCTGAGAGGCAATTGTCCAGGTAGGTGGGCTGCTGCTACTGCTAAGGTCTTGGAGAATACCCTGGGAGCACATGCCAGCCCAAATGGAAATACTTTGTACTGGAAATATTCGTCTGCTACTGTAAACCGAAGAAATCGTCTGTGTGCCACATGTATTGCAATGTGGAAGTAAGCATCCTGTAAGTCGAGGACTGCGAACCAATCTCCCATGTTCAAAGCTGGTCTAATTGTAGCTAGGATGACCATTTTGAAGCGTTGTTTCTGGAAGTATCAGTTTAGATTTTGTAGATCCAAGGTGGGTCTCCATCCTTCATTCTTCTTTGGAGTGAGGAAATATCAAGAGTAAACCCCTTTTCCCTGGAATTCCTTGGGTACTCTCTCTATTGCTCCAATGGTGAGCAAGCGATGGACCTCCTGTTTCAACTGATCCTCGTGAGATGAGTCCCTGAAAAGGGATGGGATGGGTGGGGTAGTTGGGGGAAGTGAAATGAAGGGAATGATGAGACAGGAAGCTACAATTTCCAAGACTCATTTGTCCATGGTGACAGTAGACCAATGATGGTAATAGGGTAGCCGATGTTGAAAAAGAAGTGAGATGGGAGCTTTGTTCGCATCCTCGACTACACCTTCAAATGTGCTGTTTTGTAGATGACTGGTTAGAAGTATGGGTAGACTGTTGTTGCCTCCGCTGAGGATGCTGATGGGATCGCTGATGCTCCAGGGTGCGATGTTGCTGCCTATGGAAGGAGAAATCATATCTTCTTTGGTAAGTATAATAACGCTTTCATCTGAAGGGGGTGTATACATCCCTAGTGCGCGAAGCGTAGTTCGGGAATCCTTCCCTGAGTGTAGGACCTCGTCTGTTTTGCTAGCGGATAGTTTGTGCTTATCAAAGGGCAAGTCCTCAACTTTATTCTGAAGTTCCTTAGGGACTGCTGATAGCCATGAAGATCTTCTCATTGCCACCCCCGTTGCAGTGGCTCTTGCGACAGTATCCGCCACATCCATGGCGATTTGTAATGCGGCTCTGCATGAAGCGTACCCCTCTTGCACTATGGATTTGAGCAATGGTCTTTTTGAGTCAGGGAGATGCTGTAGAAGGTCTGCCAATTTTGAATAATTGTCAAAGTTATGATTGGAAAGGAGAGCAGAATAGTTAGCAATACATAGTAGTAACGTGGCTGAAGAGTACACTTTCCTTCCAAAAATATCCAACGTTTTATTATCTTTTTCTGGAATGGTATTTCTGTATTATAGTACTTTTGATCTATGCTGTACTGCATCGACCACTAGTGAGTTAGGCCGGGGGTGGTTAAACAGAAAATCCAAGTCCTTCGAAGGGACAAAATACTTCTTATCCGCTTCTTTACTCATTGGGGGAGCGGATTCTGGAGTCTGCCATATTTCCTCCACAACCTCCATGATCGCCTCATCAATGGGAAGTGTGATTTTACTCTGGTGCTGTGGGCGTAGGTTCTTCAAGAGGTGGTGTTGTTTCATTCGAATATCCACTAACTGTACCTCCTGGTTATCTGCAACGCGTTTGAAGAGATCCTGAAATTGTTTCAGGTCATCTGGCGAGGAGACGTCACCTGGGATCACCGCCTCATCTAGAGAGGATGATGAGTGGTCTGTTGGCGATGTGCCCTGTTGAGGGTCCTGTGGGTCAGACAATTGTCCCTCTTCCAGTTCTTTGGAGGAGGAGGAGGTGGTGAATGATTGCATTGAGGCACTGGAGGTAAGTGTCGAGAATTGGAAGATGAACAGCAACATGTGCATCTCCTGTAGCACTTGAAGGTCCGATCATGATGAGTAGGGTCATAGTACGTCCTATGGTAATGACCATAGTATCATTCTGAGTGTGCTGGGGATGAGTGTCGAGAAGATAACACACTACTATTCCTTGTATAGTAATGATGCCTTGGTGACCAGATAGGTTATCGTGAATAACGTAATGAACACCATGGAGATGGGGACTGTGAGAGAGACAGACTCTTCTCTCTATATCTTGGCTCCCTATAGCAGGAGTAACGATCGGGAGATACTGGGCTGCGTGCCCGATTGTGATGCCAATGACATAACTGCGATGAGGGGGAAGGCCCCGGAGAAAAAGTTGGAGAAGGAGAAATGAGCCCTGGATGCACGGTCGTATGTGTAAGGGCTTCCTCCGGTGCTGCCGTGATACTCCTCTGCAGCGGTGCCGGGGAATGCAGTGCAGAGCATGCTTCCTCTTGTGCTGGTGAGGTTATGGTCTGTGGCTTAAAAGTTGCCGGTGCTGGTGGCGCCGGTGCCGCAGGCACTGAGGCTGTTCTGCTGCCGGCGCTGATGCACCCGGTGCCGCTGTTGCGACTGTCAATTTCCACGGTGCCAATGCAGAGGCCAATGCCAAGTGAAATGAACAGAACAGGGGATCATCAAGTGATCCCTCCCTTGTCATCCATTCCCAGCCTCTGACAAATAAAGACTAGGGACATCATTCCTACCCATTCTGGCCAATATCCGTTGATGGACCTAACCTCAATGAATTTATCTAGTTCTTTTTTTGAACCCGCTTAAAGTCCAGGTCTTCACAACATCCTCTGGCAAGGAGTTCCACAGGTTGACTGTGTGTTGTATGAAGAAATACTTCCTTTTTGTTTTAAACCTGTTATTTATCAATTTCATGTGGTGACCCCTGTTCCTTATGTTGTGGGAACAAGTAAATAACTTTTCCTTATGCACTTTCTCTACACTGGTCATGATTTTATAGACCTCTATAGATCCCCTTAATCTCCTCTTTTCTAAAATGAAAAGTCCCAGTCTTTTTAATCTCTCTTCATATGGGACCAGATCCAAACCCCTTATAATTTTTGTTGCCCGTTTCTGAACTTTTTTCAATGCTAAGATACCTTTTTTGAGATGAGGCAACCATGTATCTGTACGCAGTAGTCAAGATGTGGGTGTACCATGGAGTTATAAAATATTCCCTGTCATATTCTCTATGCCTTTTTAAATGATTCCTAACTTTCTGTTTGCTCTTTTTGACCGATGCTGCACATGGAGTGGATGTTTTTAGAGAACTAGGCACAATGACTCCAAGATCCCATTCTTGAGTGGTAACAGCTAATTTAGTCCCTATCATTTTGTAGGTATAGTTGGGATTATGTTTTTCAATATGCAATACTTTGCATCTCATCATTAAAATTAATTTGCCATTTTGTTGCCCAGTCACCTAGTTTTGTGAGATCCTTTTCAAGCACTTGACAGTTTGCTTTGGTCGTAACTATCTTGAGCAGCTTAGTGTCATCTGCAAATTTGGTCACCTCACATTTACCCTTCTCCAGATCATTTATGAATATTGTGCTGAAAGTGTCCGTCTGCTATGTACATTGGACAAACGTCTCAGACACTTCGCCAAAGGATCAATGCCCACAAAACAGACATTAGACAGGATCACAAAGAAAAAACAGTTTCTTGCCATTTCAACCAGAAAGGACACTGTCTCAATGACCTAATCACCTGCATCCTGCTTCAGAAGACTTTCAAATCTGCACTTGAAAGGGAATCCTCTGAACTGGCATTCATGCTAAAATTCGACACTCTCCGCGGGGGGCTGAACAAAGACCCCAACTACCTTACCCATTACAAAGAGAGCTTCCCCAATTATCACCTCTAATACCATTAACTCACAGGCATTCACCTTCCTTCCCCCTCCCCCTCCCCTGCATCCCCCTTCTGTTCTGAAATGTGATTTGTCCTTTTCATATGTGTTCATTTTTTTAAATTGTATCCCTTGGTATATATGGTTGTGACTATTTTCTGCCACTATTTGATCTGAGGAAGTGGGTCTGGCACACGAAAGCTCATCATCTAATAAACCATCTTGTTAGTCTTTAAAGTGCTATATAGTCCTGTATTTTGTTTTAGTTACATGTAATATCCCATCCTAAAAGTTGTTCTAAGTACCTTCACACACTCGACACTTCACACACTCGACAGCCTGGGCCCGATTCCTTTCCCCACTGTAGTCTTAGTTGTTTCTAGCAGTGATCTTGGGTGGATAGCCAGGTAGAACTGACGGTCTAAGTTACCTCACTCCTTACCTTCAAAGAGGTTTGCAAAAGGCAGCAATCCTTTGTGCTTAGTCTACAGCCATATGTTGTTTTTATGATCCTTAAAAAGGATATAAGAAGAAAACATTCAGCTCTAACATCACTGAATTCTTTATAAAGGGACAGCAACTTAAAAATCACACTGCTGCCAGAAACTTTAAATGAACAGCCATCAGTCATGCCTAAAATCACTCTGGGCTCAGTCCTATGCCAGGCTGAGCACGATGACCTCAAGTCAGTGAAGCAGATTAACCCATCCCAATGTAATGCTGGACACAGGCGCTGGTCAACATCCTTAGGTCGCAGACTCACCTAGTCGTCTTGGGGTTGGGCTTGACTCTCTTTGTTTAATTGGGTCTGGAAGTCCTCATAACAAAATCCACTTACACACGGAGGAGTTTTGAAATAACTCACATAAGATAATGTTAGGCTGGGGAATGAGTACAGACCAATGAGTTAAAGCGTGGACGGGGCAGTGAAGGGAATTCAACAACAATTGTTAAACATTTGCACAGTCCCTCCTCCACAATGAGGCCTTCTCGTAGAGCTGAGATGTGCTAGTCTGGTGGAGTGATGGTGGCTGTTGTCTGGAACTCCAGTCTGGTGAGATTCATTGCTTCTTGGTGTACAGGCCTTCACCTTCCCCGGAGAAACTTGTGAGTTTGAATCCACAGCGCTCTCCGCCAACTCCAGTCTAGCAGTATCTAGTGCAGTCTTTTTCCTGGGCACACATGCAAAATAGTCTTTCTTTCTCCCATAGAACATTTCCACTCCACCCTTCCCCCACAACCAAGGGGGCCTCATGGAATCCTCTGGCTTCTTGCCTCTAGGCCAGGGGTAGGGAACCTTTTATAGGCTGGAGGCCGCTGACCCACGGAAAAATCTGTCAGAGGCTGCACACAAGTGAGAAACCAAAAATTCCCCCAAACCCTCACAGACGTGGCCCCCGACTGAGAAAGAGAAAGACACTCCCCACCTGCCCCTCGCATATCAGCACCTAGTGGGAACCAGGCTAGTAGATTTTGTGTGCTCTAGTCCCTCAGTAGGTGTGAGCTCCCCAATGTTAAGAGGGGACCCCGAGCCTTGGAGCCGGATCCAGGCAAGCCGGAGGCCGCATGGGCTTGCTCATGCTCATTCAACCCAGATGACTTCAAGCAGTATCTCAAGAGGCCAGTAGGAGTTTAAGGACATAACAATAGCAACACAGCTCTGCTGCACACAGCATCATCCCTGGCCTGCTACATGATGGCAAAGTGGGAGGTGAATGTATGCACCAAACTGCTCCAGCCCCCATCAGTTATTGGGAACCAGTAAACCCTTCACATCCCTAGTAGAAACGTCTGCAATAAGCAAGCTGTACGTGTCCGTTAGTGAGACTCAGATGAATTACAGGGAATCTGTTGCTTATGTTTAGTAATCACTTCCCCTCAAATCCCAGTAGCATAGTTTTTTCTTATCAGAGATTTGTAGTCTCTTGTCCAATGAGTTTGAGCTGTGGGGGCAATCCACATGAATTTCTGTTTCATGGCTGCGGTGGAAGTAAAGTCTTTTGTCTACTGATGGTCTACAATGTTTTTTCTGGTGTCCACGGGTAAACTAAGTGTTTCCCATTGGTGACGCTTCTCTCCTGACTGGCAGTTTACGAACATTTTACACTTAAATCCTCCTTTATAACAAGGAGTAATGGGGTGAGGGCAGGGCCTGAGATCTCACACAGAGACGGGGCTGTGGTGGGGGTGGTTTGGGGAGCCCTCGCAGAGACAGGGCTGTGGTGGGGGGCAGTTTGGGGAGCCCTCGCAGAGATGGGGCTGTGGTGGGGGGGGAGTTTGGGGAGCCCTCACAGAGACGGGGCTGTGGTGGGGGGGGGTTTGGGGAGCCCTCGCAGAGATGGGGCTGTGGGGGGGTGTTGGGGGGGTGCTGTGGTGGGGGGGAGTTTGGGGAGCCCTCACAGAGACGGGGCTGTGGTGGGGGGGGTTTGGGGAGCCCTCGCAGAGACGGGGCTGTGGTGGGGGGCAGTTTGGGGAGCCCTCGCAGAGATGGGGCTGTGGGGGGGTGTTGGGGGGGTGCTGAGCCCCCCCGCAGAGACGGGGTGTGGGGGGTGTTGGGGGGGTGCTGAGCCCCCCCGCAGAGACGGGGTTGGGGGGTGTTGGGGGTGTGCTGAGCCCCCCCGCAGAGACGGGGCTGTGGGGGGTGTTGGGGGTGTGCTGAGCCCCCCCGCAGAGACGGGGTGTGGGGGGTGTTGGGGGGGTGCTGAGCCCCCCCGCAGAGATGGGGCTGTGGGGGGTGTTGGGGGGGTGCTGAGCCCCCCCGCAGAGATGGGGTGTGGGGGGTGTTGGGGGGGTGCTGAGCCCCCCCGCAGAGACGGGGTTGGGGGGTGTTGGGGGTGTGCTGAGCCCCCCCGCAGAGACGGGGCTGTGGGGGGTGTTGGGGGGGTGCTGAGCCCCCCCGCAGAGACGGGGTGTGGGGGGTGTTGGGGGGGTGCTGAGCCCCCCCGCAGAGACGGGGTTGGGGGGTGTTGGGGGTGTGCTGAGCCCCCCCGCAGAGACGGGGTTGGGGGGTGTTGGGGGGGTGTTGAGCCCCCCGCAGAGACGGGGCTGTGGGGGGTGTTGGGGGGGTGCTGAGCCCCCCGCAGAGACGGGGCTGTGGGGGGTGTTGGGGGGGTGCTGAGCCCCCCCGCAGAGATTGCAGCGGAGATGACTGCATGTGACAGTTCACAAGCGTGGCACAGGCTGTGCACATCGCAGCGCTGTTGCGGGACAGGAACAGGCAGGCTGCCAGCCCCCCATTGCCCCTCGCCCGCCCCCTCTGCCAGGGTCCCGCAGCCCGCTGCCCAGACACGCCCCGTCGCCTGCCTCCCAGCCACGCCGCCCAGCCCCGCACGCATGCGCGCCACGGGAACTACAACTCCCGAGAACCCTTGCGCCTGGGGCTGGGGCGCGTGCTGCGCCTGTGTACATCCGGGACTCGGCTTGCGCTGGGCGCTGATGCAAGAGAGCCGAGCGCGGCGGCTGCAGCCCCTTCGAGAGGCGCCCGGCTCCGCGAGCGGCGTCCGAGCAGCGACCGTCTTCGGCGCCTGACCCTTCTCCTCTTCCGTAGCGCGCGCTGCGCCAGCCCAGCCCGCAGCCATGTCGGGAGACGAGGTGAGGGGCTCGCGGCCTGCGCCATGTGGGGAGCCGGGCCTGGGGCCTGCGCCGCCGCCATGTGGGGAGCCGGGCGCCGGCCGTTCCGCGCGGCCCTGCGGGGGGCGGGGGCTGCGCTTGTCTCCCGTGCGGGCAGCCGGGAATGGAGGCTTGAGGCCTGCTCGGGGGGGGGCCTGCCTGGACCCCCCCGGCTGGGGGCGGGGCTCCTCCTTGAGGTGGTGAAAACCCTTTTCCGTCTCCTTTCCGGGGGGGGGGGGAGAGTGTGTGTGCGCGCGCGGGGGGGTCCCTAACAAACGGGCACGCGCCTGGCTGGCCCGTGTCTCTAGCTGGACCCTTGCCCCGTCATTGGGTCTGTTGCAGCGATTGACAAGGGCGTTCACAGCTCTGGGGTCGAGCGCTGCTCCCACCCACCCCAGCGGCGGGTCCGGGTTTGAGCCTTATGACACGTGTCCCAGGGCTTGTCCCTCCAAAAATGGGGGAGGGGAGAAAGGCCTTCTGTGGCTTGTGGTCCAAACAAAGCTGGTTTCACTTGTCAGAAAGCGCCGTCAGTTCTTCACTGTTAACTGAGGAAAATGAGAGCCTGGACGAACGCGGTGGTGCTCCTGTTTGCATCAGTTAACATGAAAGAATAACATGTGTTCTGTTCTGTTCTTTCTCGATTTGTTTCCCGGGAGGGAAAGCGGGGAACCTTCATTTGTGGACAGGGGTTGCAATAGGTGCGTGGGGGGGATGGACTCTCCATTAATCAGTACCTTAATCATCCCCCTTTTTTATACTTAACATCTATTTAGGCTTGGTCTTTATGCTGTGTTTCTACTGATATAATTACTTTGGGTAGGGGGATAACTTTTTTTAACCAGTATAATTATACCAATACAATCTCTTGTGTGGATACAGTTATTCTTGTGTAAAGGTACATTTAAATATATCCGGCTGGGGCTGTGCTCTTGCTGCAGTCCTGGGCTGCACTCTCTGGTGCCTGCCCTACTACCTCTGGGCGGGGCTACCACTCCCAGCTGTGCTGTGCAGCCAGCCCCTGCTGTGCTGGCCAGCTACACTGGGGCAGTGCTGCATGGTGGGACTGTACTCCCTGCTGCCTGCCCTGCTACTGCCAGGGCTGCTCTCCCCACCACCAGTACACCCCTGAACCAGGCCAGCTCGAGCTCTCTGGTCCAGCAATGTGCATGGTCTTTCCAGACCACAGATGTTGCCAGATTAGGGATTCCAGGATTTTAGAGGTTCAGCCTGTACTTTTATAGCGGGCTCGACAAATCAGTGTATCTACTT
This sequence comes from Pelodiscus sinensis, assembly GCF_049634645.1. NCBI lineage: Eukaryota > Metazoa > Chordata > Testudines > Trionychidae > Pelodiscus > Pelodiscus sinensis. The sequence goes on along the minus strand of NC_134728.1, from coordinate 35,269,220 downwards.
GCCCATGCCGAGTAGATTTCAGCCAGTCACCCCATTCATGTGCAATGCGGGGCTGGCGAGTGGATTTCGCCACGGTTTGTCATCCCCTGCTTATATAAGATACTTTTTATGTCACTATAACTAGTCACACTAGGAGGATGTTAGTGTGCAACTCAGTTTGTGTGTCTCGTCTGCTTTAAAAAAAATAGGTTAATAAGCTACTGTTGATTGGATGGTGATTCACTCGTACTGCAGCCCCTGTCTCCAGTCAAGGCTAGCTTCCTACTCAAAATACTCCTGAATTTACTGGTTTCTAATTGATGTAAGCAGGGGGCAAATGACCATTGAAGCCCCCTGCATTACACCAATGCTTCGAATAGGTCTTGCCTACACTTGGAATTAGCTCCTAAGTTTACTAAGTGGAAGTTAGATATATTTTTTCATTTTGTAATGTATGCCTTTAAAAGCACTCTGATGTGTTTAGTTAGTTTCATTGTTTCCATGTGCGAGCAGTATCAGGATATTAAAAATTCCAGCTAACCTATTGCATGAAAGAATCATGTAGATGTGATGCAACTTGCATCACATTTGCAGAGTCTAAACTATCATTTGTGAACATGTAACTATCCAGTTGTGGCTCCAAAGAGAATCTTCCAGCTGCAGAATTGACAGGTGGCCACATCCTACATCACACATTCACTTGGCAATTCTGTCATAAATGCTTACATCGTTGGGGGAAGGGGAAACTGAGAAATCCTATGTTTTGGCCTGTGGGGAAGGTGCACTGGGCTGGAAGCCAGGAGGCAGTGGGTTTTGGTCTTGCCATTTCCACTGAGGGCTGTTAATATTTCTGTGTAGTTCACAACCCTTGTTACTGACCACGGCCTCACATCCTTACTTTAGGACCGTGGTCACCAACCAGTAGATCGCGATCTACCGGTAGATCTCAGGGGCTCTAAGAGTAGCTCTTGAGCCCTCTCTGAACTGCGCGCCTGCACGGTACATTTACGTTAGATTTCCTCATTTGAGGAGCAGCTACTCACCAAGCAACAACACAGGTGAATAGCTGCGAGGAATGGTGGGAGCTGGGAGGTTGGGAGGGCTGAAACACTCCAGCAAGCTGACTGTGGCTTTCAGCTGAAAGCGGCTGCCCCGCGCCCCAGCTGATCGGCGGCTTCTCCTCTGCACCTGCCCACGTGGAGCTTGGTGCACCCTGGCTGAGAGCCATGGGCAGCTGGCTGGGCGGCCACTTCTCTTCCCTCCAGCCCTGCTGCCCTGTGCTCAGCCCAGGGAGGCTGTGTCTAGCTCCAGCTGTGCTGGAGCAAGCTTCCCAGGCTGAGCGCAGGATCACAGATGCCCGTCTGATGGACTGTATACGAGTAGCAATCTCAGACTACAACGCAGACTTCAAGACTCTGGCAGATACTGTTCAGTCACAGGTGTCACACACAGACTTTGTTATTGGAAGAAAAAATAAATAATTATCAATACTTGATTTTAGATTTACAAAATATCAGAGAACAAAATGTAGAATTGTAAATGCTTCATTTGACATTTAAATAGCATGTATTAAAAACAGACCATTTATTTCATAACTATAAACATGTGATTTTAATTTTATATATTGCATAATTTAAAAATAAATTGTTTAACAGTGTATAAGGGCTGGGGATAGCAAGTGATGGGCAGGAGAATAGAGAGGGTGGGGCTTCAAGGAAGGGGCGGGGTGGTAGATCTTCGCCTGTTCTGAAACTTAAAAAGTGATCTTGGGTGTAAAAAGGTTGGAGACCACTGCTTTAGGAGATAGGCAGCTATCATTCCTTTGTTTTTACAAATACCCTTCTTAGTTATCTTATCTCCACATCTGGTAGTATAACTCAAGACTCCAGTATACAGAGCTAAGTCTTATCCTCTCTGCCTCTTATAAGCAGTGTACCAAATGCATATGGTTAACTAGTCTGGGTGTAACCACAGCTCTAAATACTAGATCCTATTCCCAGAACCAGGAGTAGGACCCAGGAATCCTGATGCTAAGCATTCCATTGCTGTCACAAAAATAGTTGTGACCCATTACTATTTTTGAAAGGAAGCTTGTTTTTGTAGGTTTGTCAGTCGTTCTTATTTGGGCCTGGATGACCTAGAGCACTACCAAAGAGTTGTAGAACCTTTCACCAGTTTGAATCTACCATCCAGTCTACATGTGATACCTTTATGCTCATTTCATATTGAGGTCTTCTACCACACACTTGTCACCATGGTTTGCACTAAATGATAGGTTGATGGAGGCCAGAGCTATACTGGCCATAGACACCATCCAGGTTAGCCCTAGCAAAGCAGCATGCATGAAACTTGCCCTGATGCTCCCTGTAGATGAAGGTGACTCTCCATCAGAGATCAAATAGTTCTCTACTTTCTATCAAAATGATTTTAAAGTTATTTATGTAAAATTATAAATATGCATGGAACTTGGAAGCTATTTAAATGTGACCTGAGTGTAAATCTGGCTGTCTGAGTTTAGGGCAGCTTTAGTGCCTGTATTGCAATTTAAAGCTTTTTTATGGTGCAACAAAATGAAAACTCCCCAGTTGCAAGTCTGTTTAAACTTGTGCTATTCAGAGTCCTGGGGAGAGGGAGAGAGGAAGCAAGCAGCAGAG